>NC_086171.1:94101126-94701126 GCF_023053635.1 Elgaria multicarinata webbii
GCCACGAATCTAAATAATCATTTTCTTTTACTAATTTATTCAATATAGTCATATTTGTCCCACCTTGTCATGTGCATCTGGTGAGTTTGGTTCACTTATCTCATTGGAAAGCTGCTGTTACAGCCCATTTTGCGCAATACGCGTTTTTGCCCGTAACGGGTATCTGAATGTAGTTTCGGGGCAACTTTTGGTGCTTTCTATATTTGTCCGACCTAGTTATGTGCATCTGGTGAGTTTGGTTCACTTATCTCATTGGGAAGCTGCCGTTACGGCCCATTTTGCGCAATAAGCGTTTTTGCCTGGAACGGGTATCTGAACGTGGTTTCAGGGAAACTTTTGGAGCTTTCTATATTTGCCCCACCTAGTTATGTGCGTCTGATGAGTTTGGTTGACTTACCTCATTGGGAAGCTGCCGTTACGGCCCGTTTTGCGCAATAAGCGTTTTTGCCCGGCATGGGTATCTGAACGTGGTTTCGGGGCAATTTTTGGAGCTTATTACATCAGGCTCACCTAGTAATGTGTGTCTGGTGAGTTTGATTAACATACTTCACTTGGAAGCTGCTGTCCCTGCCCGTTTTGCGCAATATGTGCTGTGTGCGGAACGGTTATCGGAACGCAGTTTCTTTGCACGTTTTGTGGCTTATTGCATCCCTGCCATGGAGTTATGCATGACTGGTGAGTTTGGTTGATATCGCTCCTTCAGTAGTGGCCGTTCCGGCCATCCCATTCTGTTCCGGATGTTGTTTTGGGAGTTCTGGGGTTAATAGTGATATAATATTGGCATGGTTTTAGTCCTAAAATATTGTTCTCAAGTGTTGCTAACACATGCCACTGTTTTTGGTATGGTTTTTTAATATAATGGGGTCGTTCTGGGCTGTTCCGTTCCGGCTTTTACACCGTCCCGTGTTTTTATACTGTTCTTTGTTTTATACTTTGAATAGTCTTCATGGTTTTAATTTTTGTGAACTGCCCAGAGAGCTTTGGCTATTGGGCTGTATAGAAATGCAATAAATAAATACTTCCTGGTGGGAAGAGAAGGGCTTCAAATAACCCGATTCTCTTTTTCCCAATTTCCCCTTGCAGTTTATGCCTCTGTCAGCCTCTATCTGCTCCCAGAGCGTCCTGCAACACTAATCCTCTATGATGACCTGGTACAGATCCTTCTTGGTTCTCCAGGTAAGCCCCCAAATCCAATTGATAGACATATGGCTGGTACCTAGGGGCTGGAGATCCTAGATGACTCCTGTCTCTGGGATGGGGTCCCAACACAACTGCTTGGGTGAATGGGTCCTGTTTAAGATTGCAGATTGTCTTGCTGCACCTTCTCACACTGCTTTAAGTCCACACTACTGGCAAGTGGTGATTAAGGGTAACAAAGGGTAATGGTGAAGTCAGTTTGCTTTCTACAAGCTCTGTACCTCCTCAAAGGCCTCTAGCAGCCAGTGTAGAGTAAACAGTCATCTGCATCGAAGTGCATTGTGTCTATTTGTGGATAGACATTTGGGATAGACATCTTCAGGACAGGGGAGTTATTGAATTGGGCAAGTAATGGGAGGAGGGGACTGAGTAGGTCAGCGTTCTGGGCCTTTGCTAGGGCAGGGACTGGGTAAGGTGTGATTTGCAGGCATCCTCAGGACTAAGATTAATTACTATGCTGGAAAGTAGTAGTTGTCCTTGGTTTTTAGCTTCTTGGGAGATAATCAGTGGCCTCTGGTCTAGTGTAGGGTGACCATATTTTGGAAACCAAAAAGGAGGACAACACGGTCGGCCCCCAAGGGTCATGTCCAGCACCAAGGGGGCGTGCCCACCTGAACATAGCCATGTCTGATTTTACAGCACATGTTTAAGACAAATCTGTTCTACATAACATCTTAATGTTAAAATCGCTGAAATAAAGAACAAGTGAGAGATTCAATGTATCTGAAATTAACTTCACTCACTCCTACTTTTGTAGGTTTTGCTGTACTTTGAAGCTTTTGCTATACTCTGTGTGTTACATTCTCCCCTTCCCTCAAATATCTTTTCTGACTGTATCTTCACTCATTGCAAGCTGCTGTTGTTGTTAACAGGGTTTGCTACTGACCCCAGATCTGTTTCAAATTTGGTATGGCTAAAGCTCTACCTAAAAGCTATCATGGTGCCAACTTTCAGCTCTTTATCTTTAAAAATGACAGTTTAAAAAATAATAATTTTAAAACCTCAATTTAAAAAAAAATCCTTAAAAATCAATGGATGAACGGATCTGTTTCAAATTTGGTGTGGCTAAAGCTCAACCTAAATCCTATCATGGTACAAAGTTTCATCTCTTTAACTTTAAAAATGACGATTTTAAAAATAATAATTTTAAAACCTCAATTTTTAAAAAATTCCTAAAACATCAATGGATGAATGGATCTGTTTCAAATTTGGTATGATTAAAGCCCTTCCTAAGAGCTACCATTGTGCCAAGTTTCATGTCTTTATCTTAAAAAATGACGGAGTTATAAGCATTTATGTTAATTCCCATTAGAGCTGCTCTTTGAAAAAAATCCGGATTTCCCCTCCCCCTCCCGGATTTGTCATCAAAAACCTGGACAAATCTGGTCATATGGTCACCCTAGTCTAGTGGATTAGTGGGCAAATCTGGGAGGTGCCTCCATAAACTGGGCAAATGAGGCAAGTCAGCTTCATTATGCTTGTTTTGCATAATTTCTTTTCTTTTTATCCATAGGAAGAAACTAAGCAGAGTATTGGAGGCTCCTTTTTTACTATAGTAAATTCTCATGTGCTCACCTCTAGCTTCATCCATATACTTTCATGTCTATGCATGTAGACTAAAGGGCTGAAAATTCAGATTCTCACAATGCTAAAATCTGTATTCAGTGCTGAATTCCACCCTTCTTAGTGAATTGAAGGAGTTCTGATATTCCACTAGTTTGTTGCCAGGACCCAAGGTTTTGAGAGCCAAAACCTTTTGCCGGGAGCTCTACAGACCATATTTGAATATGGTTACTGACTAGTAAGCACATGCACAGAGGTACTTTACTGTATCATGGCATCACATATTGAAGGACTGAGGCCCAGTATTGAAAATGAAATCTGAGGCTTAAAGCTGCTGGTGAGATTGGGCTGAGCCTATGGCTTTCTAAGGGTACTGGCCGATCAGTTCAGCAGGTGAAACTGTTGATCATTGCAGGAGCTAAGAGCCAGCCATGGGCACAGTTCCAGCGCAAATCTGCCCGCCTGCCTCGCAGCTCCACCTACAGCCAACTCTCAGCTTCTCTGACTGCTGCCAGTAGTGGGCCAGACATGAGGGGTTTCCCGTCCTTCATCGGAGCTGAAAACAATGGCAATGGTAAGGGTCCTGAAATCAATGTTTGGGTGAACAATAATTAGGATGGGATATGGGGTGGTGACTGTAGGGAAACCAGAATTCACCCTACTATTGCAGAGAGATATGGTCTTTCTCAGGAAGCAGATTTGTAATTAGTACATTTAGATAATTGCTGTAATAACTTTACCACCAGTGCGGGTACCTTTAGGTTTCTTGTCTCAGGCACCAAAGCCTCCCACGTTTCTGGGCATTTTTGAAGGTGGGATCAGTCCTTTTCCTAACTCTTTGTCTCCCCACAGCCAATAACACATGGCTGGAGTTGGTGCCCATTGTTGCAGTCAGCATTCACCTCTTCACTGGTAATGGAACAGAAGTCCAACTGACAGGCTCTGTCCACCTTTCTATCCCACTGCCACCTGATACTGCTGCTGCAGCAACCAACAGCATACCAGCCTGGCACTTTGATCTCAAGAGTGGTGAGTAGTGGGTTCTTATGAATCTGTTAATATAGTTCAACAGTTTAATCGTTATCTCTACCTATAAAGCAGAAAGTATGTGTGTGTCACGTATGCCCTGAAATGTTTACCCACTTCCACATATGGTACTGCTTTAATGCTGTTCACACAGACTGGTCTTCATGTACATGGATCAGAAAAAATCTAAAAACATGCATTTGGCAGGTTTACATATTTTTAAAGAATTTAATAAAAACTTAGGTTTACACCTACAACTCCCAGCATGCCTTGGGAAGAACTCCCAGCATTAGGGTGACCATATGAAAAGGAGGGCAGGGCTCCTGTATCTTTAACAGTTGCATTGAAAAGGGAATTTCAGCAGGTGTCCTTTGTATATATGGAGAACCTGGTGAAATTCCCTCTTCATCACAACAGTTAAAGTTGCAGGAGCTATACTAGAGTGACCAGATTTAAAAGAGGGCAGGGCACCTGCAGCTTTAACTGTTGTGATGAAGAGGAAATTTCACCAGGTTCTCCATATATTCAAAAGTCACCTGATGAAATTTCCTTTTCAATGCAACTGTTAAAGATACAGGAGCCCTGTCCTCCTTTTCATATGGTCACCCTACCCAGCATGCCTTGGGTGGGAGGCCAGATTTACTTAGGGTGACCATATGAAAAGGAGGACAAGGAGGGAGGGAGGAAAGAGAAGCACTCTGCACATGCCCAGAAACAAGCTTGACGAAGGGGCAAGTGCCCAGCCCAGTCCTGGCCCTTCAGTATAGGCTCCTGATGAAGCACTTTGTGGGTGAGAATAATGGGTTGAGGCAGTCCCAGCTGAGGACATGGGCATCTGAGGGCTGCCAAAGGCATGCTGGGAGTGTAGTACTAGCATGTTACTTTCTCTCAGTCCTAACTCAGCCCCCACTTTCCTGACCTCTCAGTAACTGTCTTTGTTCTCCTTCTCCCTGACTTTCTCCAACTACCACTCACCCCACCCAGCATCCCATTCTATCAGTCATTCCTCTATTTCAATGGTATAGTCAGGCTTTTACATAAAAATCATAAACTTTATTCAGTAATTCCTGCATCTGTCTTGGAATGTTGGGGTTTAGGGGCGGGCGGGTACTGCAGCATAAAAAAATCTTATCAAGTTAAAAGGCCTTGGAATTATTATTTTTTTAAAAAAAAATCCACTTGGCACTTAAAAGCCATTAATGCAGTTACTAGGCAAGCCTACCTGGGAAAAATAAATAGTTAAGCAGGATGCTACAACTCCCACCACAACTCAGATGTGTTCAAAGATTATTATTCAGGGAACGATGCTTGTGCCTACATCTCCCAGCATGCCTTGGGAGGGAGGGAAGACTTATCAGTTTTTGGTGGCCATCATCTGGAAGTAGCTTGCCATCCTGGGCCTGAAGGGAGAACAACTGGGGCCGGCTGGAGCAGAAGGGAAGGAGGTCGCAGCTCTGGGCCTGTCACCAATGGCAACGACCAAGCTACCTGTGAGTCAGTCAGCCAGCTTCTTCAGAGAGAGAGAGGGAGTGGGAGAGGTGGGATGGGGGTGGGGGGAGAAACTAATTTAATTCGTTTTAAAGTTACCTCACAAGCCTAGGACTGGCCTACCTTGCAGGGTTGTCATGAGGGTGAGAGGGGAAAAAAGAAATGAATTTAATTTGTTTAAAGGCTAACTCACAGGCCTAGCACCAGCCTAATACTTTAAGATGATTACCTTGTAGACATATATCTTAGGGGGCCCAAGGAGAAACTTGAAATTTGACGCATTGATACGTCTGGCTGTACAATGTACCAGAAAAATCTAAAAATTATTAAATTTTGGATTTTAAGTATTTTTTAAAAGAATTTAATTTTAAAAAAAACCAGGCTTATGGCAACAACTTCCAGCATGCCTTGGGTGGGACTCCCAAGAGTCTTCTCTTGCCACCAAACTATGACTCATAGTCATACTATTATTCCTTCAGGACATTCCATAAATAAAATTTCTTCAGCAAGAGATATTGAAAATTGCTTAAAGTTATAAACACTATTCACAGACTTGAGCAACACCGGGCATATCAGCTAGTATTCTGTACTTGCAGACATACAAGGCAAAGAGTGATATTGTTTTATTTGGGAAATGTCATACACATTTGGGAGGCAGCACATTGATCCGTTTCCAGAACTCAAGCATCTCTTTCACCTTAGAATCAAGGCATGTGCAGGGCCCTAAAACTACCTAACTACTTATAGAAGTCCATTAGTAAGACTTGCCTGTAAATGTACATGTCTGTAAATGGAAGCCTGGTATGAGGGATTATGCTCTCAGGAGTGGTTCTTGCTGCTGGGGAAAGTTGGCTGTTATATTCTGGGTTTTTTGAGTTGGTTGCTGTATTCTGCTTTAATTCTTGATTCTCTCACATCAGTCTTTCCAGTTTAGGAGTACTATTCACCATTTGTAGCTGAAAAATGTGGGAATATATTATTATTTCTACAGTGCCATATACAACACCCTGTGCACTGAAGCTGCTTGTTTTGATTTCTCTATATCTTGATTCACCTATGAATAGCATAAATGAATAGCATACGTGAACTGTTCTGTCAAAACCTTTGTTGTTGTTCACACTAGAGTAGACTGGGTTAATAAAGATCTCCTTCCTGTCACAACTTGGGAGAAAGGTGCTGAAGCGACTAATTGAGGGAGGGGTGAGGTTTTTTGCTTAGGATCAGGAGCTATGCTGGAGACCACATTGTGCCCTAAGTTGCCAGTTTCCTTTTCCTACTATGAGCTACTCCTGCACAAACAACACCATGTTAGGCAGGGCCATGATCCAGAGCTGTTTGCTATGTAGGTGCTGTCTGCAACATACCTGCTTTCTTTCCTGTGATCTGGATTGTTCAGTTTTTTGGGGAGTAGGACTGGTGAGCGAACTGTTCTTCCTTTTGGGGCAGGGGATTGGTTCAGATTGTGTTTTTTGTTACTTCTAATCCAATAGTCCTCTTTTCATTCAGGTCTGTGGATCCGGAATGGGACTGGACTCATCCGCAAGGAAGGCAACCAGCTTTACTGGACATTCATCTCTCCACAACTCGGCTATTGGGTAGCTGCCGTGCTGTCTCCATCAACAGGTAAATGACCACTACCAAAACCCTTTCATAGGTTCATCAAAAGGGTGTTGGCAAGAGATTTCACTGTATTTTATGGATTATGGTTTTCTGAAAACAGAGTTCCTGTGCAGATGTGTGGAATGCTACTGAATACAATTTTAAAAATCTGGGATTAAACAGAAGGGCTTCCAAGGAGAGCCTAAAATAATATGGAAAATAAAACCCTCCATACCTAAATTAGCTTGTAAAAAATTGAAATATACTCTACTGATTTGAACTTCAAAACATTGTTTGATGTTTTAATAAAATGAAACTATGTTCATAGTATTTAGTAAATTAGTAAATTTTGCATTATTACTTTACAATTATTAGCATGTCTTAAATTTTAGTTTTCAAAGAGCTCCCTCATAATTGAAATTTGAAAATGTAGGTTGGATGTTTTAAAAAATAAATTAGCCGCAGACTGGCTGGCAGGTGCTAGGTGTTGGGGGCTATCTTCCCCAGAACCTGAACATATAATGTGCCCTTTTCAGGATCCATGTAGAGAAAAGTGACCTCTTCTTCATTTCTAAGGAACTGTAACCAGTCACATAGTCTCAGCCAGAAATGAGAAGAAGGGCATCTGTGTCAGATACCTCAAAGTTAGGCTACTGTAATGCACTCTGTGTGGGTCTCCTTTTGAAGACAGTTCAGAAATTGCAGTTCAAAGTGCAGCTACTAGATGATTAACTGGGATTGGGCACTATGATTACATGTTGCATCAAATGCACTGGCTCCTGGGGCCAATTCATAGTGCTGGTTTTGACCTTTAAAGCCCTTCATGACCAAGAAGTGGAATATTTGAAAGACTACCTATCCCCATATATGTTTTTCTGTCCTTTAAGATCTTCAGTAGAGGTCCTTCTAAGAAAACTGAGGCTATGAGAGGGAAGGCTTTCTCAAACATCATGCTCCAGTTTATGGAATGTTCTCTCAAAGAGAGCACATACACTTTGTTATTATTTTCATGCCAAGCAAAGTTTTTGTACCCCCTGAGCCTTTTAATCTTTTATGTTCCTTGTTACTGTTTTATGCTGCTTGAATTTTTGCTGCCTTATTAGTTGTTGTTTACAATCATTTTATTGTAAACCACACTCAGCATTTTATTGAAAGGCAGTATTTAATACTCATAATGGATGAATAAATATATAAAGCTTGGAGTGGGTGAGGTGGAAGGGAAGAAAGCAGTGTCCATAACTGTCTTGTCCTAAGAACTGCCTCTTGCTTTGTTTTCTTTTTTTACGGGGCTGGCAAGTGCAGCAGCAGGCATAAAAGACATTGCCACCTACCACACCATCTTTCTGCTCACCATCTTGGGTGCCCTGGCATTACTGGTCCTCATTCTGCTCTGTCTGCTTATCTACTATTGCAGGTGAGTACCACTTGCTTTTCTCTCCTCTCCTCAACTCCTGCTTCCAGGCCCAGTCCTGAAATTAAAACCTTCTTCCATCACACTTTTTATCTTTCTAACATTCGTCCTCACTAATTTTGTAGAGACTTTCTTATTGTTTTTTCATTTTATTTCATCTGGCTATTAGGTGCTTTACATGGATACTTGTCACTGGAATGGTTAAAGAATTGGTCTTAGAAAACAGGAGAGTTGACTTCCAGTGGTTCCCGAGTCCAGGAGGTAGGCTCATTGCCTGTTCTGGATGGGGTTGCACTCCCTCTGAAAGATCCGGTTCATAGTTTGGGGGTACTCCTAGATCCATCATTGTTGCTGGAGGCCCAAGTGGCCGCAGCAGTTTGGAGTGCCTTTTACCAGCTTCGGCTGGTTCACCAACTACAGTCTCTTCTGGACAGGGATAGCTTGGCCACAGTGGTACAGGCATTAGTAACTTCAAGACTGGATTATTGCAATGCACTCTGTGTGGGGCTGCCCTTAAGGCAGAACACAGCAGCTCGGCAGCTGTCAGGAACTGCCTCTTGAGCATTTAACTCCTTTGCTGAGGGAATTGCACTGAGGGAATTGGCTAGGTTTAACGTTTTGGTACTAGTGTACAAAGCCCTAAACAACTTGGGACCAGGATACCTGAGAGAATGCCTTCTTCCTTACCAACCTGCTCAGTCACTGAGGTCATTGGAGGGCATGCTCCTGGTGGTTCCTCATCGACCTTTGGCCTGATTGGAATCAACCAAGAGAAGAACCTTTAGTGTGGTGGCCCCTTCTCTGTGGAACTCTGTGCCCCTGGAGGTCAGGCAGGCACCAACCAACACTAGGCTGCTTCTGGCACGTCCTGAAAACAACTCTCATTTCAAGAAGCCTTCCTCAACTGACTAGCCACTGTTTTTATTAGTCCTTTGTTTTAAATTGAAGAATTTTAATTTGCTTTTTTAATCTTCTTTCTTTTTACTGTTTATCCCTATATATTGTTCCAGAATCAATTTTAGGTAATGAACGTAATATAAATACTGTAAATAAATAAAATAAACTCTCATCTTGCCACAATGTTCGTTTTAATTCCTTTCCTCATCAGTAAGATGTGAGCAATGGAACCTTTCTTCCAAGTATTATTTCCTAGTATTATTTGTGGGAACCGAAGGAATCTCTTTGAAAAATAAAGCACTTCTGCAAATGATCAGTTGTCTGGGTGTAAGGGAAGACAGCTGAGCTGAGGATTGCAGGAATACTCTCTGGAATTTGACAGCTGTTGCAAGGAGTTTTACATCAGTCATTGTAAAATGTCAGGCAGTCTTTGTGATTGATTAGTCATGGATCAGTTCCTTCACCCTCTGCCACTGATGCCATGTCCCAGTGAACAGAACTGTGTAATAAAGAGGACAGTGTCACTGAGCATATAAAAGAGCCTTCTCCTGTATCTTCTGGAGGGCATTCCACCACCTTTGGCTTAGCTTCTCTCTCTGATTCAGTAGTGAAGGACCTCTTCAGGAGGAGGGGTTTACCCTGTCCTCCCAGACTGGCCTGCCTAAAGCTGGTGAAGCAGAGTTTTTTCTAAGCTCCAACAAGTTCAGTAGTTTCACTTTTGAAAAGGGCCTATTTTTCTTTTCTTTTCCATCGTCTCTTGTCTTCTCTTTTCTTTCCCCTGTCTCCTACATCCTCAACAACACAGATCCTTGCTAGGGACCTGGGCTGGTCACAGGCAGAAGGAACTTTTTTTTTTGCCAGAAGGGAGCAACCATAGCACCATCTTCCGATGCTGGTGGGTAGGCTAAATCATGAAATAGGGAGTGTCATCATAGAATCATAGAATAGTAGAGTTGTTTTCTTTTTTCTACCTTAACTATATCTCATACACTGAATCCACAGACAAATACATCATTTCTCTCTGTTTCTTGCAAAAATTCTATCAGAGGTTTCCATTCCAATATAAATGTGACTATTGATTTATCTCTCATTATCACTGAGTTTTGCCATCTCTGCCAACTCCAATACCTTCAATAACCATTCATTCATTGTTGGTGTTGCTTCATTTTTCCACTTCTGTGTGTATAATAATCTCGCTGCCATTGTCATATATAAAAATAAAATTCCCTCTTCTCTTTCAATGGATTATCCATTAGTCCCAGGAGAAAGACATTGGTTTCATTTGTATATTAGTCTTTAATATTTTTTTAATTAAGGAATGTATTTAGGTTTCTTGTCTCAATCGCTTCAACTCCCTGAGATTTTCTGTATACCAAAGTGCCCAATTGAAAGCAGGTCAGAGAGAACGTTTGGGGGCAATCGTGTCGATAGCCCTAGTTAGGTCTTGATTCCATCTATTGACCAGGGCTTCAACAGGATCATTGATGATACCAGCCATAGCACCCTCTAAGTCTTTTTGGAATCAAAGATCCATCAGCCTTTGAGGGCGAACCATCGTAATAGGTCCGCCACCCCTGCAAGCGCGGATGGTAGCCATGATACTAACTCTGACCAGAAAATGGTCTGTCCATGACAACGCAGAGGTATTTATCACCTCTGCCCACAAATCTGTCTGTTCGGAACTGAAAACAGCATCAAGGGTGTGACCTGCTGAATGTGTGGGTCCAGAGACCAATTGGGATAGGCCCATGTTTGTCATGGATGCCATGAACTCCTGAACTGCACCTGACAAACTGGTCCCAAATGAGATGTTGAAGTCACCCAGGACGAAAAGCCTGGGCAACCCCAACCCCAACCCCAGTTCCATGAGCTCAGCCAGAGAGTCTGATATGCAGCGGGGTGGCCGGTACACTAACAGAATCCCCAGTCTATCCCTGGCCTTTAGACTCAGGTACACACACTCAATGTGATTCAATTTTCAGACAGGAAGTCTGGTCAGGTTGAAATTGTCTTTGTAGACCACAGCTGCTCCGCCCCCCCCCCCCCACTTTTCCTAACCTGCTGGCTAACACAGTACCAGCTGGGAGGGCCTGGGCCCATGTCGGGCCACTGTCATCTTCCAACCAGGTCTCTGTGAAGTATGCCAGCTTGGCCTCCTCATCTAGAAGAAGGTCATAGATCATAACTGACCTGGCATTGCATAGGAGCAAGGAGAGGTTCTGTGGGTGGCTTGGTTCGTTCTCCAAGTTCCCCAGGGTGGCAGGGCAAATGGAAGATGAGATGGGAGTTAAACATCTATCTCTCCTTCCCCTGTAATGGCACTTTGCCCTGCCATCACCATATCTCCCTCTGCCCTGCACAACTCATAATGTCACCTCCTTTCTATTATACATAATGCATCTATAATATCCCAACTATACTCACGTAAGCAAATTAACTAAAATAGCAAGAACACACAATTAACAAAGAAATTTAACAGTTAATTAGCTCACTTTGACAACTGGTCTTCTAGAAGTTATAAATTGGTGAATCCAACATACCCTTATTCACACTAAGGTGAAGTTGTAGAGCCAACTACACAGTAGCTACATACATACTTCATTCAACCAATCAATTATACACATCCAGCCAGCACAGTCACAAAAGATAGTTCGTGGTAATAGCCAGACCCTGGTCATAAAAAGGACATCAGGCTAGCTAATCCACTAGCAATATAAAAGCGGCTAGATTCATACACACTCCATCTCTCACATGGAATCTCACATACATACCTCCCCTCTGTCTCTCACCCAGAGGATAACCCACTTCAAACCACCACAGACTCTCACCCTTAGCAGAAGAAGCAGTCCTAACACACAAACAAACAGGGAGGAAAAAAGCTAATGAAGAAAACAAAAATGGGAGGTGCCCTTGTGGCATTCCGAAGGGGCAAACCTAAGCCCACCACCCCGCAGCAAGGCCACAGTTATTTGACTCTGGGGCTGAGATTGTCCAATGCCTGAGAGATCGCAAGGTGAACTGGGTCTTCCATTCACCATTGGCATCTTAAGACTCTCCATAACTTCCTCAGACAAGGTATATATTTGGATGGAGACTCAGCATTACTGGGGCAGAGATTTCTCTAGTTCTGCTGTCATTCCCACAGATGATGAGGGGTGGGGTAAGAGGATTGAGGTGTCCTGAGGCAACGTTGGGAGGCTTTTGTTATGACCTTCAGAGCCTTGATCATTAATTAAGCTTTTGCTATGTCAGTGTGTATGAATCAGGATAGTTGACAGGGATGGAAGTTGCTTTCAAGCCCATGTAAGATAGATTTTGTAAGATAGTCTAAACATCCATGCCAGATTTCTCTCTGGATGGGATCCAACTGTAGACATACGCCATGGCCATATATGTCATTGCCAGGAGGAATGTATGGATTAGATCATGAGAAATAGTTCACTGCTTATAGGCTAGGCTGGCAGGCTAGGCCTTTTCAAGTGTAAAGGTGTTTCATGAGTTTTTGGATATGGTCCTTATTGAAACCAAGGAGAAGAAGGCTTTGTCTACCTCCCAGAAGGAGGAGTGGAAGCCCAACATGTGGCAGTCCTTCCAGTTTCCTCCTTCTGTTTCAAATAAAGATAACCAGATTTGGCCAGCGCACCAGGTCAGGCTGCGGCTCAAGGGCCAGGCCACGCTGCCTGCCACTACAGCACCTGGCCAGCCAGCCGACACACCACCTGTCCCAGAAGTCTCAAGTCTTGCAAGTTTTCTGGGATGAGTTCCTGGAAGTCTCGTGAGACTTGAGACTTCTGGGACAGGTGGCGCAGCAGTCGGCCGGGCACAGCAGTGGGCATCCTGGCCTATCCAGGCCTGGCCTGGCCCTAGAGCTGCAACAGTGCTTCCATAGTGCCGCCCTCCTTGCCTGCTTCTGAGCCTGGCCGAGCAGCATGGAGAAGGGCGAGTGAGTGGTTGGACGGAGGGCATATTCCGTGGGGGTCCTGGTAAGTGGCGGTGGTGGCAAAGGTCATGGAGAGGGCGGCAGTTGTTCCATGGACTGGGAGAAAATGGCTGGGTGGGTGAGAGGGATTGGTCATGCAGCTCCCTCACGATTTTGTTACAGTATTCAGCTGTTTATTATTATATTTTACTGTTATTAATTTTCTTAGCTGCATTGAGCACTTTATCTTCGAGTGGAAAGGTGGATTTAAAAATATCCACAAACAAATGAACAAACATTAAACCTGTGGAGTTGAAATCTCTCCACAAACAGTGTATGTGACAGAAAGGAGGAGGAACATGGAGAGAGAATGAGACAAGAGAGATAATGGTTCAGAGGAAGAGGGAGGCAAACAAGCAAGAGAGAAAAAAGCTTCAGGGAAAGAAAGGAATGTAAGGGAGGCAAACTCTGTACCAGGTGACATACATTTTTAAATTTTAATTAATTAAAAATATATTATCCTTTCCTATAACAAAATGGTGTAAGTAAGTGTGTTCCACAACAGAAGGAAATCCTATTTGATTCCTGCATTCATGCTAGTAGAGTTGAAGGCACAATCCTATGCATGGTTAAGACAGGAAAAAACACCCCTAAAACTCCCATGGCTGGTTGGGATACGTTGAGAACTGTAGGACTTCTTTCTTTCTAACATAGGATTGCACCTTAAGTGAGTTTAAAATGTGAAACTCCTCACATGTGTGGAATGCTATTATATGCAGCGAGGTATTCTTTACCTGTTGCTTCTTCCAAACTGCCCAGGCCCTTTATCTGGGTTAAGGAGACAGAAGTGGTACTGCAGCATAAAGGGAGGAAAGCAGCAATGTTTGGACTACAGGCAGGGTAAGATGTGGGTGTGTAGTGCGGTTTGGCTTGAATTGCTTGTTTCTGGATCTCCTTGGCTCTGTAAGTATCTTTCTAGACTATACCTGCTGGTTACACAATCCATATAGCCAGGTTGTGGTGGGTGTATAGTCCTCCTTGACAGGAGAGGTTTGCACTTGCTAGAGAAAGGTAAACAAATGTGAAGAAAAGCATAGGTAATTCTTCTTCTTTTGTGTTCAGTAAACTCAATTGAACTTACTTCTGAGTAGGATTATGCCACGCTGTCTAGGCATTCATTCATACAAAGTTAACCAGAATTAACCTGAACTTCACATTGACCGTCCATTTAATATTGCTAGTATATTAAATGTCTGAGTTGTGGATTTGGTGTAGTGGCTACAATGTTGGACTGAGAGTCAGGAGATCTGGACATTCACTAGGTGACTTGGGCCAGTCACAGTCTCTCATCCCAGCCTACTTTACAGGGTTGTTTTTTTGAGGATAAAATGGAGAGGAGGAGGATTATGAACATTGCCTTGGGTTCCTTAGAGGAAATATAGTGGAATATAAATGGAATAAATTAGAAGAAGAAGAAGAAGAAGAAGAAGAAGAAGAAGAAGAAGAAGAAGAAGAAGAAGAAGTAGTAGTACACTCTATAGTCTTGTAACTTGTAGCCAGATGTTTTGATAGTGGTATAGTAACAGGGTTTAGTAGAAACTAACCACTGAGACCATATGGTGGGTGCTTATCACCATTTCTCCCAAAACCGTACAGATAAAAATCTGCAAAAGGCTAATCCAGCATTATGTTAAAGAAGGCATTTTACTCTGTTCTCTATAGATGCTTCTGTTCCAAGAAACAAGTTGGAAACCCCTTCCTCCTTTATTGAATCATACCCGGCCTGTCACGATTCCCACAGAGAGGCTATCAACTTTTTTTAGCCATAGGCATGTGTTGTTCAAGGTTTAACTTCACTGCTGGCCAGGAATGATTCAACTGTCCTTCCTGCAAAAGTGAGGCAGAGAGACGATCCCACAATTCTGATATTCCATAACCAGAACAAATTCAACCAGCCACCCCACCCCTCAGCCTGCCACCAGATAAGAAACCAGGCTGAGCTAAATTCTCTCAGGCCTTGCTAAACTCTCTCGGGCTTTCTATGACTGAATTGGATCTTTAAACCGTCCCGGAGCACTTCTGAATTATATTCTAGCTGCTATGAACATATTACTCCAGTGCTGTTTCAACTTGCACTGGTTGTCTGTCAGTTTCTGGGCCTGATTCAAAGCTTTTAAAGCCCAAAATGGCTTAGAACTAATCTACCCAAAGAGTGGGTAGAGTCAGTGTTAATGGCCCTTTAGCCATTGCTCAATTCAACGTATGATCTGTTAAAAATGCGCGCCTGACCAGGCTTATATGTGTGTAGTTATTTGGATCCTGTCTTTTTCCTTTTTTAATATATTGACACAATTATATGCTGATTCCAATCATTTGGGATGTAGCCTGTGTTGTTTATATGCATAAATAGTCCTGCCACCAATCTACATCACTTTTAAATAGTTCAGATGATAAGAAATCATCATGTGGGCCTTAAGAACATAAGAACATCAGACCAAGGGTCCAGTCTAGTCCAGCACTCTGTTCACTTAGTGGCCAACCAGTCATTGGCCAGGGACCAACAAGCAGGACATGGTGCAACAGCATCCTCCCACCCATGTACCCCAGCAACTGGTGCACACAGGCTTACTGCCTTGAATACTGGAGATAGCACACAACCATCAGGGCTAGTAGCCATTGATAGCCTTCACCTCCAAGAATTTATCCAACCCCCTTTTAAAGCCATCCAAATTGGTGGTCTTCTTCTTTTTCAGAGTCTGGATAAGCAATTTAATTTCCAGATGGCTTGCCATTGGCCAAAAGGAGAGCAAATTGATGTCCACCTCAAGTAGCTGCCTACCAAAGGACCTTTCTGCTTCATCATCTCTGAATAAATTGAAAAAGATATTTTCCCATTTTGATGTTGCAATGGGTATATCAAAAGAGAATTTTACCTCTCTGAGTCTCCCAGAAACAAAGTGTCAGAAGTAAGCTGAATTGGACTGTGTAGCTTCTACTTCAAGATCAGCCTAGAATTTTGCTTGGAAAAGAGGTTTTTGGGGGGTTGTTTTAGCTGAAATTCATTTTTTGCAATCGTATTTGCCTGAGTTTTAGTATGATGTTCTGTTCTTTAGGCTGAAGTGAAACATGGGGTCTTCGAATCTTTCTCAACTTTCTTCTTGATATTCTTTATCAAACGATAAGGTCTTCATAGGTTTTGAATCATTTAGACATACGTTGGTCTTTAAAAAAAAGTCTCAGATTATCGCTAATGACCTGATAAGTATTTAGTACTGATTTTGTACTGGAGTCAGAGGTTATTATTTTATCATGTAATGATCTTCCTAAAGTCAAGTTCTGGAAATCTTTAAGTTTGGACATAATTACTTTTTGCCACTTTAATCTCCTTTCTTGATGAAGTTCTAAATTTTGGGATTATTGGTCTGAGAAAATTACTGGCCTCAGACCAGATTCTACTGCTAACTTCACTGTTACAGGTTGAAGATCACTATCTTCACTGGAGAAGACTGTTATACCAGAGAATAGATTGACATTTTCTCTAGAGACACAGATATAGTCAAGCATTCAGGGGGAAATAAGTAAAAGGATATGCAATGTTAGGATCATTATTACCTACTATCTGTAAACCAAACCTGTACGTTAACCTAAATAAGTTTACGCCTGCATTATTTATCTCCTTATCTCTGTATTTCCAGTACTTCAGATTAAGGGAATAATCTTCTAAAATTCCACACTGCATAGCAACATTTGTCAGAAATGTGCCCACTTCGGCATTAAAATCCCCCAGTAGAATGATCAGGGCATTTGGAGACCTTGTTCCCAGCTCTTCCATTTGTTGTTTCAGATGCAACCATACATCCGGTGAATAGTATTGAGAGGATGTTAGGGGAGTAGAATCATAGAATAGCAGAGTTGGAAGAGTCCTACAAGGCCATCTAGTCCAACCCCCTGCTCAATGCAGGAATCTACCCTAAAGCATCCCTGACAGATGGTTGTCCAGCTGCCTCTTGAATGCCTCTAGTGTGGCATTCTTCAAGAATTAACACCATGTTATTGGCCATAAACTTTACCACCAAAGAATTACAAGTCCCGTTTACATTCTCCACCAATTCTCTTTCCCATCCTAGCTCTTCCTTAGCAAAAATGGCTAAATCCCCAATAGTTCTACCTCTTCAATTTATTCTGTGTGCTGATTAGACCCATGTTTTAAAACCAGTCAGAATTAGCTCATCCTTTGCCATAAGCCATGTTTCTTGCAGTTACCACACTGCATAATTAATTAGATATTTAACGAGATCATTGTCATGGCCCCTAGCCTTCCAACTTGCAATGTTCCATGACATTTATGTCAAACAATTTATTATAAAATCATAGAATAGTATAGTTAGAAGGGGCCTACAAGGCCACCGAGTCCAACCCCCTGCTCAGTGCAGGTATCCACATTAAAACATACCAGAAAGTTGGTTGTCCAGATGCCACTTGAATGCCACTAGTATGGGAGAGCCCACGACCTCCCTAGGCAATTGGTTCCATTGTCAGACTGCTCTAACAGTCAAGAAGTTTTTCCACATGTCCAGACAGAATTTGGTTTCCTGTAACTTGAACCCATTATTCCATGTCCTGCACTTTGGGATGATTGAGAAGAGATCCTGGTCCTCTTCTGTGTGACAACCTTTCAAGTATTTGAAGAGTGCTATCATGTCGCCCCTCAATCTTCGCTTCTCCAGGCTAAACATGCCCAGTTGTTTCAGTCTCTCCTCATAGAGCTTTGTTTCCAGACCCCTGATCATCCTCGTTGCCCTCCTCTAAACCCCCTCCAGCTTATCTGTATCCTTCTTGAAGTGTGATGCTCAGATCTGGATGCAATACTCAAGATGAGGCCTAACCAATGCTGAATAGAGGGGGATCAGTACCTCACATGATTTGGAAGCTATACTTCTATTAATACAGCCCAAAATAGCATTTGCTTTTTTTGCAGCTACATCACACCGATGGGCTGTTAGAAGCTGTGAGGTATCTGATGATGAGGAGTCTGGGGAGGAGGAGCTGCAGGCTGGATCCAGCTCAGCCTTAGAGGAAGAGCAAACAAACATCTTACCGGTGCCATCGTTCAAACAACAAAGGGCGGAGAAGGAGGCGTTATGCAGATCCAAGCGCATTGCTACTAAACGCCAGATAAACAGGGAACAGCTGTGATCCTGGGCTTGGGTATTTAAGTAACAGTGCGCAGGCCAGGATCTTGTCAGACTTAATCTGGTTTGCCTGAGAAAGCTCTGGACCTTGAAACCTTGGCCTTGTCGTGTTTCTGCTATACCGGTTGGACTACGGACTTCTTGGACTCTGTGACTCTCTCCTGCCCTTTGGAACTCGGACTGGCTTTGTGGACTTTCGTGACCCTCTCTCCCGGACCTTTTATGACAACTGGATGGATTTATGGACTGGCTTTGACTTTGGCGTAAGCACAGAAAGACTGTTCTGTTTCTTTATGTTTTGAACTGTGTGAGAAATACAAATTAAGTGTTATCTCTTCATTTGGTGTGTTTGCTGGTACCTCGCAGTCTTCCCCGTCTGGGCACACAGCCCATGTAGATAAGTTAAAAAGTGGCTGGTTGCAAAGCCGCTTCCTCAGGACAGAATTAAGTCTGACCAACGATAACCAGCACTTTTTGCTGTTAAGTAAAGTAATAATGGAAAACCTTCTTGAACAGCAGAATCAATTAGCTGCCCAAGTGACCCAACTCACCCAATTAGTAATCACGCTCCAAGCTCAAGTGAATCATGCAACTACTGCGGCTTCTCAGCCTCCGCCGCTGCCTCCTCGTAGGAGTAAATGTTTTGCAGCAATGCCAGAGAGATTTTCAGGAGAAAGGGGAATGCTGGACAGTTTCATTGCAACCTGCAAGCTGCATTTCAAAGTCAGACCTGAGGATTTTGCTACAGATGAGCATAAAGTAGCCTTTATTGTTTCCTTGCTGTCTGGGTCTGCGAGCAAATGGATTACGCCTTATCTCAACCAGGATAGCCCTTTGCTTAGCAATTTAGATGATTTTCTTAAGGAAATGGCAGCCATCTGGGGAGACCCTGTGAAAGCAGAGACAGCTGAGCACTGCATTAGAGATTTGAGTCAGGGAAAGGGGTCTGTGGCAGAATATGCTACTCACTTTTGTCTCCTTGCGCAAGACCTGACCTGGAACGACAGTGCGCTCCAGTCCCAGTTTCGTTATGGCCTCGCTGAGGAGCTATTGGATGAATTGGCTCGCTCAGCACCACCTACGTCGCTTGCTTTGCTCATAGAACAGGCTACCCGGATGGACGCTCGGCTGTCGGGTCGTCGTTTGGTGCGGAGAGGAGCAACAGGGTGGAAGGTGGAGCCAGTGGTGGAGTCATCATCAGCACCTGCAGTCGTGGTCTCTCCCTGTACTGGAGAGGAGCCCATGCAGCTGGGAGCTGTGCGAGCACGCCTCTCTGTGGCAGAAAAGCAGTGAAGGAGAGCAGCAGGCTTGTGTTTATATTGTGGGCTTGGGGGGCATTTTGCTCGAGTATGCCCTGCCAAGGGACAGGAGTCTATGTCGGGAAACGGGACTCCCCAGGCTTAGGAGGGGTCGCTAGCCTGGGAATTTTTGGGGCAGAGGCGGGTTTGCCTCATGCAGAATCCAGAAAAGACCCTCTCTTGGTCTCAGCAACTCTGTCATGGGAGCATGCTCAGGGGTGTTCAGTTGGAGTTATGATTGACTCTGGAGCATCCAGCAATTTTATGGACTGGGCATTTGCTTGTCAACACAACATCTCACTAGAGCCGCTTGCAGAGCCAAGGCAGGTGGAGACAATTGATGGGTGGCTTTTGAAATCAGGTCCCGTGACTCATCAGACTACTGTGTTGAGGTTGGAGATCCAGGGGCATGTGGAACGTCTACGTTTTTATGTGGCAGCTGTTCTGCATTTTGCAGTAGTCTTGGGGATGCCCTGGCAAACTCAGCATGATCCCCATATCTCTTGGGGTCAGCGGGAAGTACTTTTTGCCTCTCCCTATTGTCAGGAATATTGTTGGCTGGTGCGTGTGCAGGCAGCTGTGGCATCGTCTCCAATATCTGCAGCTGTAGCTCTCCCAGCTAAGTACACAGACTTTGCAGATGTTTTTGACAAGAAGAAGGCGGATAGGCTTCCACCGCATAGACCATATGATTGTACTATTGACTTGTTATCAGGGGCCTCTATACCAGCGGGGCGCCTTTATTCTCTTTCAGAACCGGAGTTGGCGGTTTTGCGGGAATTTTTGGAAACCAACCTACAGAAGGGGTTTATTCGCCCTTCTAAGTCTCCTGCGGGCACTCCAGTGTTCTTTGTACGCAAGAAGACAGGAGATTTGCATCTCTGTAATGATTATAGAGGCTTGAACCGCATCACGGTGCGTAACCGCTACCCCTTACCTTTGATTCCGGAACTTTTGGAGCGTCTGCGACATGCGAAGATTTTTACCAAATTAGATCTTCGCGGGGCCTATAATTTGGTGAGAATAAAGGAAGGGGACGAGTGGAAGACTGCTTTCCAGACCAGATATGGTCACTATGAATATACCGTGATGTTGTTCGGGTTGTGTAATGCTCCAGCCGTGTTCCAGCATTTTGTCAATGATGTTTTCAGGGACTACCTGGATTGTTTTGTGATTATTTATCTAGATGACTTTTTGATCTATTCCCCTAATCAGGCATGATGCTCATGTCAAGGCTGTTTTGCAGAGACTTCGTGAGCACAGATTATATGCAAAATTGGACAAATGTGCGTTTGATCTCACAGAAGTGGACTTCTTGGGGTATACGATCTCTGCAAAGGGGGTGGCGATGGATCACTCCAAGGTCGAGGTGGTTCTGTCCTGGCAGCCTCCTAGGACTCGAAAGGAAGTGCAGCGCTTTCTGGGTTTCGTGAACTTCTACCGTCGCTTTATTCCAGAGTTTGTGACTCTGGCGGAACCAGTCACGCAGTTGCTGAGGGGCAAGCTGGTTTTTCAGTGGACGCCAGCGGCGCAGTCCGCTTTTGAACAGCTGAAGCAGCGTTTTACGGCAGCCCCAATTTTGCAGCATCCAGATCCGCATAAACCTTTTGTGGTGGAGACTGATGCTTCTGATGTCGCCGTGGGTGCAGTTCTTCTGCAGGCAAGTACAGCAGGCTCTTTTTGGTTGCCTTGTGCTTTTTTTCCCAGGCAGCTTACTCCTCCAGAGCGGAACTACACTATCTGGGAGAAGGAACTCTTGGCAGTTAAGGCGGCCTTTGAGGTTTGGCGACATCTGTTGGAGGGGGCGGCTTATCCTGTGGAAGTTCGTACCGATCATCGGAACCTGGAACACCTGCAGACGGCCCGGAAGCTGACACAACGGCAGAAGCGTTGGTCTTTGTTTTTTGGGTGCTTCAACTTTCAGTTGAAGTACATTCCTCGTGCTCAAAATCGCCAGGCAGACGCCTTGTCCCGCAAGCCTGAGTATGCAGCGCAGACAGAGGGGGAGGTTCTTTCAACAATTCTGCGACCTGAACATTTTGCTGCGGCGCAGGACGCTTTTGTGCGGGACCACGCAGCAGAGGAGGCAACTTCACCTTTCCGCATGAGAGAGGGGCTCCTATATCACCGTGGCCGGTTGTATGTGCCAGCAGGTGTATGTAGGGACTCTGTGTTACAGCTGTGCCATGACAGCCGGCCAGCCGGACATTTTGGCCTGTATAAGACTTTGCATCTGCTTTCTAGAGACTTTTGTTGGCCTAGGGTACAAGCGGATGTTGCTCGGTACGTCCAGAGCTGTCCGGTGTGCCACTGGGCAAAGGATACAAGGGGGTGGCTTGCAGGTTTGCTGCATCCGTTGCCTACTCCTGATGGACCGTGGCGGGTGATTTCGATGGACTTTATTACGGATTTGCCACTTTCTGCGGGACACACCACTATATTTGTGGTGGTCGATCTTTTCTCTAAGATGGCACATTTTGTCCCATGTCCAGGTTTGCCTACTGCTCAGGAGACTGCTCATTTGTTTGTAAATAATGTCTTTCGTTTGCATGGACTGCCTGAGGGGATTGTTTCTGATAGGGGAGCACAGTTTACGGCACGTTTTTGGAAGGCTGTGATGCAGGTTTTGGATATCAAGGCACACATGTCTTCAGCCTTTCATCCGCAGACAGATGGTCAGACAGAGCGGACAAATGGCACGCTGGAGCAATACCTGCGCTGCTACTCTAATTACCAACAGGACAATTAGGCGGGGTTGCTTCCCTTGGCGGAGTTCGCCTATAATAACTCGGTGCACGCCTCGACACAGCAAACACCTTTCTTTGCAACCGGTGGTTTCCATCCACGTTGGTTCCCTGCAGTGGTGCCCTCCACCAAAGTTCCTGTGGCAGACCAGTGGTTGCAGGAATTACAGGCGGTGCAATCTATTGTGCAGGAGCAGCTGCAGGTTGCCAAGGAAGCCTACAATGTGGGGGCAGATCGGAAAAGGCAGGAGGGTCCGGCAGTCGCGGTTGGTGATCGGGTGTGGTTGTCGACGCGGAATCTTCCACGGCACTTACCTTGCAGGAAGTCAATCGGCCCTTTTTTAGTGACAGCACAGGTCAATCCAGTGGCTTTCCGGTTGCAGCTGCCTTGGACTTTCTGTATTCACCCAGTGTTTCATCGCTCCCTATTGGTCCCAGCAGCAGGGGTGAGGCCGGATGCTGGCTCAAAGGCTCCTCCAGTCCTGGTTTTAGTGGATGGGGAGGAGGAGTATGAAGTTGCACAGGTCCTAGACTCTCGGAGACATGAGGGGCGGTTGCAGTATTTGATAGACTGGCTGGGGTATGGGCCGGAGGAGCGCTTCTGGGAGAATGCTGGGGATGTTCATGCTCCTCTCTTAGTGCAGGACTTTCACAATAACTACCCTTCAAAGCCTGGCCCGGCTAGGGCGGCAGGAGGGGATTATGGAGAGGGGAGTAGTGTTAGAAGCTGTGAGGTATCTGATGATGAGGAGTCTGGGGAGGAAGAGCCGCAGGCTGGACCCAGTACCAGCATGGCTGGGCAGCAGCCAGCAGAGGCTCCCTCCAGCTCAGCCTTAGAGGAAGAGCAAACAAACATCTTACCGGTGCCATCGTTCAAACAACAAAGGGCGGAGAAGGAGGCGTTACGCAGATCCAAGCGTATTGCTACTAAACGCCAGATAAACAGGGAACAGCTGTGATTCTGGGCTTGGGTATTTAAGTAACAGTGCGCAGGCCAGGATCTTGTCAGGCTTAATCTGGTTTGCCTGAGAAAGCTCTGGACCTTGAAACCTTGGCCTTGTCGTGTTTCTGCTATACCGGTTGGACTACGGACTTCTTGGACTCTATGACTCTCTCCTGCCCTTTGGAACTCGGACTGTCTTTGTGGACTTCCGTGACCCTCTCTCCCGGACCTTTTATGACAACTGGATGGATTTATGGACTGGCTTTGACTTCAGCGTAAGCACAGAAAGACTGTTCTGTTTCTTTATGTTTTGAACTGTGTGAGAAATACAAATTAAGTGTTATCTCTTCATTTGGTGTGTTTGCTGGTACCTGGCGGTCTTCCCCGTCTGGGCACACAGCCCATGTAGATAAGTTAAAAAGTGGCTGGTTGCAAAGCCGCTTCCTCAGGACATGGGCCTGGGACCGGGACTGAGCCCTGCAGTACCCCGCTTGTTACCTCCCCTGAGTTTGAGAAGATACCATTGATAAGCACTCTTTGAGTCTGATCCTGTAGCCAACTGTGGGTGCACCTAATAGTTGTTCCATCCAGCCCACTTTTAACTAGTTTGTTAATCAGAATATCATGTGGTACTTTGTCAAAAGCTTTGCTGAAGTCAAGATATATTATGTCCACAGCATTCCCAAAGTCCACAAGAGATGCTTAGAAAAATCTTTTTGAGATCTCATTAGATATCCCACTGATGGCACATCGAATTGTGTGCTGGACAGGTTGGAGTTTTTTTGTTTGTGTTGCCAATTGAGTAATCCAGAATCCTCCTCCTAGTACCTCTGACTTCTCTTCCCAATATTCAGTTTCATCTATTGGTGGGTCTATTCTGCTGATATTTGAAATCACTGGGCAAACAATATTTGCTGAGTAATCCTCTGGGATCCTAATTCCATGTCTTCCAGAAATCTCGTATCAAACCAAGTGGCTTCTTTTGAGGTCACTCGAGGCACAGAATTTGTAATTAAAACTGGATTGATAGGGTTACTTCCCGAACATCCCAGCTCAGATTTGTACACTAATGGGTTTATTTCTGCAGTAACCAAGCAGTCCATGGAACCCCCTTTTTTCTTTTCTTTTTTACTCTGGAGGACTCCTGTGTCACCTGGTCTTCCTTTCATACTGTTTTCTCAGTGTAGTGCATCATATTCCCACCCCCTCCGTCTCCTTGTATGCCTTCTTTATCTGTAGGTTCACCTCTGTTCTCTTAGGGTGTCAAGTCTCATCACAGTTTTGCTTTGTACATCTCAGGACAAAAGGAGTCTAGAATAGGACTGTGATCTGCTTCTCTTTGGTTTGGAAAAGCAGAAGCGGATCAGGGTGCTTCGCCTCCGTTACAGGCGGAGGAGAAGCAGACCAGGTGGCTAGCGAAGCATGGCGAAGAGAAGCATCTTAAAGCTAATAATTCGCTTTTATGTGGAGTGCTCCGCCCGCCATTTTGGATATTTTCCCCATAGGATTGCATTGTGGAAAAGATTAGCGTATAACTTTTTTGTTTTTCAAGCTACCTCCTTGAAACTGAATGTGCTTAGAGAGTCGTGGGTGGGGGTCATTTGTGCCTATTTTCAGCACTTTGCATGCTGAGGTTTGCTTGCTATAATTTTTTAAAAAATAGGGTAAAAAAAGCGGGAGGGGATACCTTTTTTTGAAGTGCTGAGAGGCAGATTCAACCTCCAATTGTGATCACCTGATGAAGCATCGTCCAATCCCAAAGTTGGAGGGGGGATAAGCAAAATGGGATACTTCGTAACTTGGGATACTGGGAAACTTTTCTTTCTTAGTCTCTGAACGGACTTTTCCCAGTGTTTTTTTAAACTGTAGCCCCACCAAACGCACAAACACAACCTTAAATCAAATAAATTACAGATAGGAAACACAGCAGTGCTACCCACCCTAACCTTGGTGAACAAATGAATAGATGTGGTGCAAGGGGATGAGGTCCCTTAGGGCATGTGGACGCGCCCAGTGCACACTCCTGTCCTTGGAGGGTAATCAGAACCCTCCAAAGGTTAACCAGTGGAAGCTACCTATGCCTGTCATGAGTTGAAGTGTAAGGTAGCTTTTGAAAGACTGGTACCTAGACAGGGCCAGTCAAATTGGCACAGTTCCCCCTCCCCCTGGGCACATCCACTTTCCTCTTACTGGTAAAAGATAGACATAGCCTTTTTTTAAAAAAAAAATCTTCTTGTTGTTGTGATTCAGCAACACTGCTGCTTTTAATTCCACCCCTCCTTTGTTTGTTTGTTTATTTATTTATTTATTTATTTATTACATTTATTATACACCCCATAGCCCAAGCTCTCCTGGCTTACCCTCTTCAGTGAAGTCAGGCAGGCTTTCATTGTGGTTCAACTCCTTATTGTTGTGGTTGTTATTATTATTACTATTAATATTAATATTAGTACTGCTATTATTAACGTTATTAATGGCTGTGATCACAGTGCAGTCAATCAACTCTGAAGCAAGGATCACAAAGGTCTACTCTTATCCTCTTAGTCCCCTAGTTATGGGATGCAAAAGAAAAGGCATCTCTCTGTGCTGTTCCCGCCTCACAGGGACGGTTTGCATTACTGGCTTTGAAACAATCCTAGGCTCATTTCCTTCCTTGTGCCCCCAGAAATGTCTGCTGCATGCCTGCCTTCCCGCCTCCACCTGGGTGCTGTTGTTGTGAGGTTTCTGCTGGGACTTACTTCCCCATAGATCTATGGCATAGTCATACATCTCTGCCTGCCTCTCTGCCCTCCTGGTGCCTGGGAGATGTACTAGATGATGGGCTTTGTGGTTCAATCCCACAAGCCTCTGGCATGCTTGCTCCCAGTGCTGCCTGTCCTCCTCTGTGCCCGCCTTGCAGGGATGGTTTGTGCGTGTCTTGTTTTGACTCAGAGAGGGTATCCTTCTGTGTGATAAAAGGCAGCTGCATTGTGCGCTCTTGGTGGGTGTGGGTGTGGGTGTGGGTGTGCATTTTTGGAAGTGTTTCACCTGAGATGAAGATCCTTATTTAGAAAAAAAATCTTGATTCCCCCAAATCATCTGTGCTATGGATTGCTATGGGCAAGCAGTTTGCAATGGATCCCTATGGGCAGGTATGGTTTCCTTATGGGCATACTGTCCTTTGTGGGGGATTTTTCATATATTCCCCAACTGGGCATGAAGGTGGATACATGGATAAGCTCTCGTGGTGCTGATTTTGAGGTTTCCTAATGTGAAAACTGACGGAGTTCTAGAAAGGGGTGTGAATTAGGGTGAGTTAAAAGGGAAAAAAACCTGCCAAAAATCAGGGGATGATGGGATTTGCTTGTAGCTTGCCATGAATATGTATCTAGATGGCATCTGTGAGGGTGCCCACTTCCAAGTTTGTATCTGTAAAAATGTCAGAGTAAATCCCATTTCTGAAAATGGGCTGTCGGATTTTCAAAAATTCCCCAAAAATCGGGAGGCTCGGATTGACTTCCAACTGGGCATGAAGGTGGATACATGGATAAGGTCTCATAGTGCCGATTTTGAGGTTTCTAATGTTAACAGAAAAAAATTTTATAGGCGTTTGGATTTCAATGCAAGTCTATGGGGGGGAAATGGAGCTCTGATTCGGATCCGTAGCTCAGCAGCGAAGTGGAGCAGACCACTGGCAGATCTGCGCAGAGCAGAGTGGACCCGATCCGGAAGTTGCAAATCGGGATCCGAAGCGGATTGGGGGGTCCGTGCACAGCCCTAGTCTAGAAGCACTTTCTCCTCATTATTGTAAAATTCTTTTCCCTTGGCAGGTATTTGCCCCCAGCAGGGTCTGTCCCCTTCTGCCCATGTATGTCTGGGTTTTTGTCACTGGAGATGTCTTCTTGGATGGAGCAACTGGCCTCCCCAATGGAGCATCTTTTTTGGTCTATGTTAGGATATTTCCCTACAGCTTGAGTGGGTGCCCGGTTCTTGTAAAACCTTGAAACTGGAATGCCATACCGTATTTCTTCGATTCTAAGACGCCATCAATTCTAAGATGTACCCCATTTTTAGAGATGTTAATTTGGGAAAAAAGGGCATCTTAGAATTGAAGAAATACTTCCCTCACCGCCCAGCCAACCTCCTCCCTCTCTCTTCCGCACTTTCTTCTAATGGTTGTGTCCTTTTCTTTTTTCCCCTCTGTCAGAGAAGAAACCGCCGTTTACGCGGGAAGAAGGAGGGCGTTGAAACAAAGAGTAAACAATATTTTTGGGCGGGGAGAGAGAGGAGAAGACGCAGTTAAGGAGCTAAAACGCTTAACTCTCCAGTCCCGCTCTTTACTTGTCTGTGCACCAGGGGACGACGACACGCGAGTAAGTCCCATGGAAATCTATGGGACTTACGAATAAATTTGACTAACAAAAAACCAGGCGCTTACCCAACCAGCTCCTCCTCGCTCGCATGGCTCGAGGCTGCTGCAGGAGCTTCCTCTTTTTCTCTTACCGTATTGCTTTGATTCTAAGATGCCATCGATTCTAAGACGCACTCCATTTTTAGAGCTGTTTATTTAGGGGAAAAAGTGCATCTTAGAATCAAAGAAATACGGTATCTGCTGAATTCTTTCCTCCTGTTTAATAACAGTCTGGCTAAATTCTGGTTACTTAATGTGACCACAGCTCATGCGCAGATATAATAAAAATATTCTTCATAGGTAGGGTGACCATATTTTGGAAACCAAAAAGGAGGACAACATGGCTGCCCCATGGGGGGGGGGGTGCCCACCAACATGTCCAGCCCCCAAGGGGGCATGCTCACCAGCATGTCCAGCCCCCAAAGGGGCGTGCCCACCCAAACATGGCCTTGGTCACAGGTCTGATTTCACAGCACACAATTAAGACAAACCTGTTCTACATAACATCTTAATGTTAAAATCACTGGAATAAAGTATAAGTGAGACATTCAATGTATCTGAAATTAACTTCACTCATTCCTGCTTCTGTAGCTTTTGCTGTACATTGAAGCTTTTGCTATACTGTGTGCTCAGCTACACCAAGCAGGGTATTCCATTATGAAAGCGGTATATAAAAGGCAGGAGCCACACTATTACTTTATAGAGGTATTGAACTGCACTGCAGGATCTACACTACTGCTTTATAGTAGTACTGAAGTTCACTGACAACTGTTGGGGCCCATGACACATCTACACCAAGCAGGATATAACACTATGAAAGTGGTATGAAAGTGGTATATGGTATGTGTCATGGGCCCCAACAGTTGTCAGTACACTTCAATACTGCTATAAAGCAGTAGTGTGGCTCCTGGCTTTTCTATACCGCTTTCAAAGTGGAATATCCTGCTTGGTGTAGATGAGCACTGTGTGTGATACAGTCTTCCCTTCCCTCAATTATCTTTTCTGACTGCAAATCCTTCACTGGATGACCATAGTCTAACCTTTCCTAACATTTAACACTGTTTCCCCATCACCTTACTGCATACTGCTACCACTGAGCAAATGAAGCAGTTGACAAGTATACAACAACCAAACAACCAAGCATTCAGAAAGAGTATAAACCACTATTAGCCTGCAAACATTAGCCATGGAACAAAATGGGCTAAAGGCTACCACCTCTTAGCTTGTTTCAACTTCAACCAGACATAACAGTCAAAAACAACCGAGAAAAACACACCTACATTGAAATTGCAATATCTAATGACAAAAATGTTGCAGAAAAGGAAGAGGAAAAGAGAGAAAAATATACACCACTGGCTATGGAAGTTAAAGAACTATGGCAACAGAAAAAACTTACAATTATTTGTTAGTCACATCAGTCACCAGCATGACATTGTTTTTGTTTTTTTACTGAAAACCTTCAGAAATTCGGCCTACCAAAACACATGCATGCCAACATCCAGAAAGCAGTCATACTTAAAACATGTTCAATAGTCAGGACATTTCTGAATCAGTAAAAGACAGCATGACTTGGCAAAGCCCATCATGTTTGTCTAGCAAAACCACCACAAGCAAGAAAAGAGAGATTGATGATGATAGCAACCCTGTTAATTTTTTTAAAGCTTCTTTAAGAAGGATGAACAATTGTCAGCCACTGTTACAAAATATGTGTCATGCCAATTATAGCAAACAAATTGGAAAGGAACGTCTATGGGTTTAAAATGCATTATTTAATAGGAACATCACCTCCAAATCATCCCCCCAACTCACAGAAAACTACAGCCACCCCCACTACAAGCATGCACATGCATTCATTCAGTCAAACAACCAAGCATCCCATTCAGACATCAATACACTCACACTACCAGAACACATGTGCGTGTGCACACACACACACTCAGCATCACTCACTCCAAAAACTTGCATGCACACATGTATGCACACATGCATTCACTCAAAGACACCATGCACCCCATTCACCAATACATTCTCCCTCTCCCTCCTCTCTCCCTCTCTCCCTCTCTCTCTCTCTCTCTCTCACACACACACACAAACAAACCTCAGTCTTACCTCCTCCTCGCTTCTCTTTCTTCTCCTCCTCCTCCTCCTCCTGCTGCTGCTTGCTTCTTTTTGCTTCTTGCTGCTTCTTCTTGCTACTGCTTCTTCCTCCTCCTCCTCCTCCTTCTTCTTCTTCTTCTTCTTCTGCGCTGGGAGGTGGGGTGCTGGAGGCTGCGTTGCTGGAAGTTCCTGAATGTGTGATTCCCAACCACTCACCTCGCTCTCGTCGCCCACCCCTCACGGCAGCCATCTTGAATCTCGGCCGAACTCATGCAAGATCTCGGCTGCTGGCTGGGTCTTGAGAGAGTTCCCAGCCAGCTTCCGAGATCTTGTGTGAGTTTGGCCAAGATTCAAGATGGCCGCCGCCACTCGCCAGGGAAACTTAGGCCGGTAAGTTGGGGTTGTGGTTGCTGCGGGCCCAGTAACCACAACCCTGGTATTTGGGCCCTAACTCCGGTTCCTCCAGACCCCCAGATCTCCCTGGAGGTCTCCGGAATTTTCCGGAGGGTATGGGCAGCCTACTCAGGTGGCGCAGAAGTGCCGAAATGGCATCAGGAAGGCTAAAGCTGTGAATGAGCTGAGATTAGCGAGGGATGCTAAAAGCAATAAAAAGGCTTTCTTCAGATACGTGAGTAGTAAAAGACAGAGGAAAGAAATGGTGGTTCAACTGCTTAATGAGGATGGCAAATTGATAACAGACGACAAGGAAAAGGCTGAAGTGCTCAATTCCTACTTTGCCTCGGTCTTCTCCCAAAAGCGGGTCTATGACCCCCCTGGAAAAAGTGAAGCAGAAGTTGAGGGGGCAGGATTGCAGTTTGAGATTGATAAACTAATGGTCAAAGAACACCTAATTTCCTTGAATGAGTTCAAATCTCCAGGGCCCGATGAACTGCATCCTAGAGTAATGAAGGAGCTAGCAGAAGAACTCTCAGAACCTTTGTCTATTATCTTTGCAAAATCATGGAAGACGGGTGAGGTGCCAGACAACTTGAGGAGGGCTAACGTCCCTATCTTCAAAAAGGGCAAAAAGGAGGAACCTGGGAACTACAGACCAGTCAGTCTGACATCCATCCCTGGGAAAATTCTAGAGCAGATTTTAAAGAAGTCAATCTGTAAACACCTTGAAATCAATGCAGTGATTACTAGAAGCCAACATGGATTTGTCAGGAACAAATCCTGTCAGACTAATTTGATCTCATTTTTTGATCAGGTAACCTCCCTTGTGGACTGTGGGAATGCTGTGTACGTCATATATCTTGACTTCAGCAAAGCTTTTGACAAAGTGCCCCATGATATTCTGATTAACAAACTAGCTAAAGCGGGCTAGATGGAACAACTATTAGGTAGATTCACAGTTGTAGATCGCAAGCTGAATATGAGCCAACAGTGCGATATGGCTGCAAGAAAGGCAAATGCCATTTTGGGCTGCATTAATAGAAGTATAGCTTCCAAATCACGTGAGCTACTGGTTCCTCTCTATTCGGCCCTGGTTAGGCCTCATCTAGAGTATTGCGTCCAGTTCTGGGCTCCACAATTCAAGAAGGATGCAGACAAGCTGGAGCGTGTTCAGAGGAGGGCAACCAGGATGATCAGGGGTCTGGAAACAAAGCCCTATGAAGAGAGACTGAAAGAACTGGGCATGTTTAGCCTGGAGAAGAGAAGATTGAGGGGAGACATGATAGCACTCTTCAAATACTTAAAAGGTTGTCACACAGAGGAGGGCCAGGATCTCTTCTCGATCCTCCCAGAGTGCAGGACATGGAATAATGGGCTCAAGTTAAAGGAAGCCAGATTCCAGCTGGACATCAGGAAAAACTTCCTGACTGTTAGAGCAGTACGACAATGGAATCTGTTACCTAGGGAGGTTGTGGGCTCTCCCACACTAGAGGCCTTCAAGAGGCATCTGGACAACCATCTGTCAGGGATGCTTTAGGGTGGATTCCTGCATTGAGCAGGGGGTTGGACTCGATGGCCTTGTAGGCCCCTTCCAACTCTGCTATTCTATGATTCTATGATTCATAGGTAATGTTTGCTAGAGAGGAAAGACCTGAGATGGCTATGCCCAGAATTTGGAGAAGATGTAATTTGCACTCAAGTTTGAGATAGGAGGCTCTTGGGTTTGGGATAATTGGACAGAACCAACTTTTGGTGAATCAATACTATCAAAAGCTATAAACTTTTCCTGGCTTCTTCAAGCATAACTTTGTTTCCTGTGGTGCTGGCAGACATGGATCTGGTGTTTCCTCTTCATGGGGTTGGTCTGGGATTATTTGTGAAGTCTGTGGAACAAGTCTAATTATACTTTCAGGGAGGGATTTGACACTGTCACTTTTCTTTATCTTGTTCTTAGGTCCTTTTTTAGACTTCAGTTCAGCTTTCTGCACATTATCTTTATCTGAAAATTTAAAAAAGATGATCAAATTTCATTTTCTTTTAGGAGATACCCTTTGTGTTTTTGATGTTTTTACTCTTCTTTGTTTTGTTTCCACATTTCTTGCTGTCCACTTCCTTTTTTGCTTGATGCAGTGAGTGTGTTTATTTATGGCATCCTTCCTAGGCTTTCCTCTCTGTACCCTAAGATAGTCTTTTTTTGTATTTCCATCAATTTTGTTAGAAGTTCATTATTTTGGAATCGGTAGGATTTAATGTGTTTGATATCCTTCATTATCATAAAGAACCATTTCTCATCAAACTGTCCCCATCACCTGACTCATTCTGGCTCATATCCCCTTCTTTATTTGCTCTTCTCATACTGTGAGCCAGGTCAGAAAGTTGTCTTAGCATCAAGTCATTTAACTGTTCATTTAACTGTTTAGCCTTTTTAGTTGCCTGTATTTGCTCCTTTATCATCCTGTTCTCAGCGTGAGCCAGCTCTAAAGTAAGATTATGAAGGGATAGATCCTCTGTAACACTAGGGTGACCATATGAAAAAGAGGACAGGGCTCCTGTATCTTTAACAGTAATGTAGAAAAGGGAATTTCAGAAGGTGTCAATTGAAGAGGGTGAAATTCCCTCTTCATCACAACAGTTACAGCTGCAGAAGCCCTGCCCTGTTTTGTATCTGGCCACTCTACTATAGCTAGTGTATCTTTAACTGCTGTGATGAAGAGGGAATTTCACCCTCTTCAATTGACACCTGCTGAAATTACCTTTTCCGCTTTACTGTTAAAGATACAGGAGCCCTGTCCTCCTTTTCATATGGTCACCCTATGTAACACCCTGAGAGGTACCTTTAAGGTCAACCATCCAATCTAAAATCAGACTCAATATATCTAGAGATTCACCTTCATCCTCCACCTCCTCTTTGCCAGCCTCTCTGGCTGTAAAAAAATCATTATTTTTGTCTGTACTTTCTCACTTAAATTAATACTCTCAAAGGTGGTGACTATCCCCAGCATTCTGCCTGCATTTCCAGTAAGCACAATATCTTTGCCGCTTTCTGCCCAGCTAGGAAAAGCAGGCTACAAATTGGGCACAATGGCTTACTGAGCAGTCTCCTCTTCTTCTCCATGCAGGGCCTGGCAAGCACCCAGAAGTGGCCCAGTGTCATTGCAAGACTCCATTTTGTTAAAAATGGCAGCTCACGCTCTTTTGGGAAGGGAATGTTTTGCAAAGGGGCCCTTTACAAAATATTTCCTTACTGGAACCCAAGCTATCATTTACTACAAATTGGCAGTGGCTTGTACCAAGGGAGGACAGCACCTCACACCCTTGTTGGCTGCTCACTGAACCTCCGAGAAGCTTGCACAGTGCCATGAATGGGGGTGGGCGGCAGCTCGTCGAGCACCTGATGAATCTGGAATGGGGTGAATTCACCCACCCCTAAGCATAATAGGCCTTTAATCACCCAGAAAAGCTCCATTTGGCAACTCTGTGCAGATGGAGTGGTGGTGACAAAGTATAATTTCTTCACCACCCTCACTACCATGGAATAGTTTTCAAACAAGTTCTAGCCCATGCTCAATTGAACTCATTTCAAGTTTTTTGCCAATGTCTCTCTAGTTGATGTCCCACTCATTTTATCACCCACAGCTACCTGGAAAACAAGGGAACATTTGGCGCCGCTCCATGGGAGAGGATGTTCAGATGCTATCATCTCAACTGGCCAGGCTATTTCCCCATTCCTGATTTCAACCAGAGCTTCCTTGAGCACCCCGTTCCAAGCTGGCTTACTTCTGCTCTGGTCTCCCTAGCCCTTTTAGCCCCCCTCCCCCTTCTGCATACCAGAAAGAAATGACATGAGTCCCTTTTTCTTTCCCCCCTTCTTCTTGGTGACATCTGCATTTCCTAAGAATTGCTCTGAACCAGAGCATTCATGGGAGATGAAGATGACAGTAGCTGGAAGCCCTCTCTTTGCTTTGAAGTGATCCCATCTGCCAGTAAAAAATGTGTTAATTAAAAAAACAAAAAAACAGCGTGCTGGGGACCATGGTCAGTGTCAAGAAAAGTGTCTGGGGCAGCACTGGCGCCCACAGACAGCACGTTGTCTACCCCCATTCTATTGTATAGTATAAATTATGTTTAAATATATATGACTGCCTTATGTTGAATCAGACAACTTTCCCATCTAGCCCAGTATGCCTACTCTGACTGGCAGCAGTTCACCACAGTCTCTGGCAGGTCTCCCATCTTGTTATCTGCGATCCTTCAATTGTGTTGTGTTTCCCAAAACCTCCCACCTTTCTGGGAGGCAATAAAGAGGTCTGCCATGTAATCCACAAAGCTTTATTCAGGCAATAAAAATTTCTTCCCACCTGAAGAGAGTCTAACTTCTAGGAACTTTCCTCTAGGCAAAACTATGCAAACTAAGTGAGACAAAGGGAATGATTTAACTTCAAGGAGGCTGGTTCTGAATAAGCCTTTGGCGAGAAGCTAGCCGGGCCAACCTTCTCTCACCTACCTTTAGCAACACCTGTTTGAGTCTGCAGCAGTCTCTAGGATCAGCTAGCCTTGAAGTGCCCTCCCCCTCTGAAGAATATTGATTTCCCACAGACTGTGTGTTGTTAACATTTTCAGTGATAAGGTCTGGCGAAGGTTCATTCCCAGCTGGTGAAGAGCTTGTGAGAGTCACCGTGTAGTACTTCCCGTGTAGGCTGGTACATTTCTGGTGCTTTCTCTTCTGCTTCAGAAACTGATTCCAATTGATTGCCTGAAACTTCTTCCCCCTGCCTAAGGGGAACAGGCCTAGTCATGACAGACTGGATCCTTATGTATGCAAAGCATGTACAACTTTTCCATCTATTTTGAGCTATGAACCTTCTGTAACAATCATAGATATCTCAAATATGGTCTGTATTTGCATTTCCTTTCCTTTCTCCCTTTCTAGGAGACTATGTTTGAAGCCACGTCAGCACCATAGAAAGCTTCAGCTCTCTGGGGCACTGGATGCTTCCAAGAAAGACCAGGCCACATCAATGTCTCAGATCAACCTCATCTGCACAAGCCACATGGAGACTGCATCATCCAGTGGGGACACAGATGTGCACACACCCATCCTCAAGTCAGCCTTTTCCTCATCTCGTGAGTTTGAGAGCTCCCGTGAGGAATTCTTCAAGCAAGTATCAAACCAGAAGGTGCGTCATGCTAGCAAGGCCTCCACAACAGACACACTGAGTCAGCGAGGTAGTCATCTCAAGGATGACTACCGTCGAGGGGTGGCCCACTCTATAGATGTCCCTGGCACACTTGAGCCTCCTCTCCTGGAGGACTACAAACACAGTTATTCGCATCAGTGCGTGGAGGACAAGAGCAATGAGGTACAACGCAAGCAAGCTCGTAATGACAGCAAGGCCTACCTGCAGGAGCCCCCATCACCGGCACCTCTCCCACCTCCTTTTGACCACTGTGCAGGTCACAAAGGGGACCCCAAACCCCCTGACTTCATGATATCACAGTCTGTAGACCGTCTTGCCCGTCCCACCTCACTGAGCCAACCTGGACAGCTAATCTTCTGTGGTTCCATTGACCACATGAAGGATACTATGTACCGACATGTCATGCCAACACTTGTCATTCCAGCCCACTATATGCGTCTGGCGCCATCGGAGCAGCCTACAGCAGGCTCTGAGAACAAACCAGATATGGATCCAGTTGGCATGGGACTTCCTCACCAGTTTGGGCCCCAAGAGCAGCAGCAGCGGCAGCAACAGCTCCTTCAACAGCAGCTGCAACACCCACAGTTCCAGCTCCAACAACACCAAGGGGAAGACACTGAGGTGAAGGGTTGGGGCCCACACACACAGTCTGTCAGTGGTTCAGTCACCATTCCAGTATTATTGAATGAATCCACTATGGCCCAATTGAATGGGGAGTTGCAGGCACTGACTGAGAAGAAACTGTTGGAGCTGGGTGTGAAACCACATCCACGTGCCTGGTTTGTTTCACTCGATGGGCGTTCCTCACAGGTTCGCCATTCTTATATCGATCTCCAGGGAAATGAGAGAAGCCGAAGTAATGATGCCAGTCTGGACTCGGGTGTGGATGTCAATGAAGTCAAGCCATCCAAACGCTCGAAGGAGGAGCGCCTGGCCCCTGCTATGGGCCCCACTTACTCCAAGCTAGTTTTTGCTGATGCTGACATTGAGCAAAGCAGCAGTGAGAGCCGCACTGCCATTTGCTCACCTGAGGACAACTCACTGACACCCTTGTTGGATGAGAACACTGAACATCGTGCTGCTACTATTCCCCGACATGGGCGTAGCCGTGGCAACAGCTCCCGCAGCAGTAACAGCAACAGTGAACTGCGCCGTGACTCAATGACCAGCCCAGAGGATGACAGCAATGAACCTTCTGAAGGAACTGATGACCAGGCGGACAAGAAGAGCCCCTGGCAGAAACGTGAGGAGAGACCCCTCATGGTCTTCAATGTGAAGTAGCTGGCAGATGAAGGTTCACCCTTATTGCATAATGGGGTAGGGAGGGACAGGGAATAGAAATCACCAGAACCATTGAGATTAGTATTCACATGCAAGTCTGGTGCTGCTTCCTCTTCTCTCCATCCAGTCAAGTCCTTGGCAGAACAGAAACCCCTGACTTTTAACATCAGAGATGGACCAAACAAGTTGCAGAATGTGTCAAGCTGTGCTCTCTGTTTCTTTCCCAGCATACCCTGTGATCACTCAAGATACAGGTTAATGTGCAGGAAGATGCATCCAAGGCAGTTTAAGAAATGTCACAGCAACTGCCTAAGTTTGCCCTCTATCCCTTTCCACCAATACCAACCACTGTGAACCAGTAATGTGGGGCACAGGAATTGCTGAGGGTGTGATGACAGCAAAGCAAGCTTCACTGCTCTGTGGCTCTTGGGCAGTCCCCAAAAGGGCATGGCCTCTCCTATGTGGTTCCTGTTCCAAGAATGTTAAGCTCCCCACCCATCTTGTCATAACCAGAACTAGCTTTGGCCCATTGTCCTGACACATTGGACAGTAGAGGTGAAATGGAAGGTATTACTGGGCTTCTTCATCCTCCTTGCGTTGGGGGCTTTGTACAGTTCCTTTTTAAATTCAGTTGTGTGGCTTTTCAAAGCTGTAGCATGGTTTGAGAGGGAAGCAAGTTCCTGAGGGGTCTAGACCAGTGTCCATCCCTGCCTGTTGTGCCTCAATGCCCCAACAACCTGGGTTATGCTACAGAGCCCGGAGAAGTGGGGTGGGTTTGGGGAGTTGGGGCACTAGTGTGTCTAATGTACATACATGTGTACATGTGTGTATGTCAGGTGGCTGGGAGTCTGAGCCATGGTGCATATGTGTGGGAGGTGTGTCAGTTGTCTGACCTTGCTGCCAAATGATCTCCCTAGTGGAGTCTTCTCTGTGCCCTTCTCTTGTCCCATGTGCCTGCAACTCCTCTGTCTCCCTCCAAGTGCCTTCTGGACCCAATGTCTACCCCTTCCTACCAAGGCAGCTGCAAATGAAATTTTGGTTGTCCGTCGAAGGTACAGACATAGCATCTGCTCAGAGCTTCTAATATTTTCCCTGCTTTTTCTTTAGTATGTGCTTTGGAGGCTGCATGGGTGGGTGGAGTGCTGAAGGAAAAGTCAGCTGGCAACACATCCCTGCTTGTAAGCTCAGTCCCAAACTGTCGAAGCTGTCAACAGAGTCAGCCCCACCCACCAACATTATAGTGATGGGCAGTCTCCTAGATAAAGAGCAACAAGCCATCTCTGATGGGATCTTACATCCTCAATGGAGGGGAGTGTATGTACGGGAAGGATGGGAATATATAGTGTGCCTCTAAAGCAGGTCTTTGCAAAGCATTTGTGTAGGTCTCACAGGTTATTGGGAACACATAGTTTTAATTGTGAGAGGGAAAGAGGAACTACTAAAAATTCCAATGCTTTTGCCAACCAAACAAGAAGAGAGTAAATGAGGAGGGGCTAGAGTTGAAAACATAAAAAATGACCATAAGGGCCTTTTCCCTTTGTGTGTGTGTGTGTCTGTGTGCGTGGGAGGGGGCAGTTTGTTGAAATCTTAGGCCCAATGCTTTTTGTAACAGCCAAGGTCAGAAACATTTTTGGGAACTAGTGATAACTTTTTATTACTTGCCTTCGTAGCCACTCAAGAATACAGTAAATAAAACTTACAACAGGGGTGGGGAACGCTTTTTCTGTCAAGGGCATGTCACTGGTGGGCAGCACCAGAGGCAAAAATTAGTAGGCCCACCCACTTTTTCTTGCTTTCTCTCCCCCAAACCTTGCTCTCTGTCTCTCTCTCTCTCTTCCCCCCACCCCAAATCCCTATTCAGCAGCGGGAGGGACATATTGCTCTTACCAGAGCTCTGAACTGATCATTTGAAGAGGGCTTCCCTGCATTACTACAATCACTATTTTGGCTGTACCCCCATTTTTTCTACTATTGCTCTTTCCGTTTCTGCTCTACACACCCCATGAAATTAGGTTGAGGGTCACAGGCTGCCACCCCTGCTTACAATTATGGTTGCAGGCACTGACTTCCTGAATGGCAACTCCCATTGCAGCCCTTTCACCAGGGCTTGTTATGCTTTGGCTTACATCCTCTGAGTTCAGATGCATTTGGGAGTGGGGGACGGGCTATGGGCATTCCATGATGAGAGAGAGACACTTCATATAAGCTCAGAAGCATTGATCATTGTTCATCTGTTCCAGGTTTGAGTCTTCACAATGAAAATAGGTTCTGGCTCAAATGAAGCCCTTCTCCCATCCCAGCCAGATTTTTCCATTTTGATTATTGCTCTTGGGCAATTTTCCTTTCCTCAGTAAATTCCACTTTTGCCTTTTTCCACAGCATGCTCTTGAATCATTTTTGTTTTCCCATGCACTTGTCAATCAGCAGTATTAGTTATAGGCATTGCCTGTAAAACATCCTCCTACTTGATGTGACTGATGGCAAGATCAAGGCTCTCCAAAGAGGGAACAGCAGTCATCAAATTGCATGTGATGAAGTTTCCTGCATGGAAGTCAGTGACAAACACTGAAGAAATCCCATGTGTGGTTTGTTTCTAACTTGTGTGTCTGTTTTTCAACCTGTTCATGTGAAAAAGCTTTGTGTGGAAATTTATGTCTTTTATCAATCAGCTATAAGCGTTTTTGAACTCTAGATGGACTTACCATTCTCCAAAGGTTGTCTGTTTCAGTTAATGTCTAACAAACAAGCCACCATGAGAACCCATGGCTTGTTGTTGGATTATTCAGGCTGGTTATGAAACCGCACTGCATGATTAACAAGCTACCCTTTGGAAAATGTCCTGGATTCAGACAACATGCTAACTCACAGTTCAACAACAGCCCACACTCAACCACTGAGTGTGGTTTAGTGTGTTATGTCAACACCCCCAATATCTGTGAGTAGTGAAGGAGTGTCCTACACTTGTGACCAGTCAGCCCAGCAGGAGGAAACAGCAGTGGTCATTACTGGGCTGTGTGGGGGTGGATATTGCACAAAATCGAATAATGCTAACTAGCACACAACTGCTAAATTATTAAATATCAAAAGAACTGGGGTAGTAAATAGACATTTTATATAACTTATAGGTGAACAAACATAAGAATAGAATTATCCAGCTGTGAGAGAACTCACTGCTCCTGAAGATTTGCATTTTTCTGTCTGGGGATATAAGTCAATCCTTTTTGGAGGACTAAAAAGTATTTTTGAAAAACTGAGGAACAAATTCAACACATCCTCCTCTTTCCCCACCCATAAACAGTGTCAAGTTGTTCATGATAATCTGACTCTGACAAAGTAGTTGTGAAACAGGTGAAAGAAGCCGGAGGCCTGTAAGTCAGTTATCACTGTTTTTGTAAACCATTCATGTTCAGTTATTGTTAATAATTTTTTAACGCTTTATTATTTCAAAACAATTTGTTTGGTTTTTGTAAATTATTGTATTCTTACGTTTAATATATGATAAGTTATATAAAATGTCTCTTTACTACCCAGTTCTTTTGATATCATTTAATATTTTAGCAGTTATGTGCTGGTTAGCATTATTCTATTTTGTCAATTCCAGCTGCTGCCTTCTGTATTGTTGTATTGTGGGCAATGCACCGACAATCCACCAAGCTACAACAGACTTCCCCACCCCATCCTGCACCCTTTCCGGAATTGTTTTAAGCTTAACCCTATGGCCAGTTAAAGAGCTATTTCACATTTGAATATATCACAGCAAATCTATTGCATGTTTGAATGTAAACTGCCATAGTTTTAAGGGGACAATGGGCTTGTGTTGATTCAATTTCCTATGTTATGCCTGAGCAGAGATTAGCCTGCATTTCATCTCTGATCTGTACTAGCAAACCTGCACCCAAGGTGGTTCTAAGCTATCACTGCCATGATCTGAGGTACCTTTGAATAATACACATCTGTGAGAAAGTAGCCTTATACAAAGATGGTGACATCTACTCCATGCTGGCTGTGTCTGATGGAAGTTGTAATATATAACTTAAATTTATCTAGGTGTTATTGCACCGTCGTCATTTCTTAGGGCAGCATATGCCTTAGTGAGGGCTGCTCGCATAAAAAAACTTTAAGATTCAGCAAATTGTGGTAAGAAACTGCTGTTTGCTCAGGTTTACTTTAGGCCTATATAAATCATTTAAGAAAGGGACCCCGCAAAAAATCAATTAGAAATCAATATGGTGGCCATCTTTTAAAATGGCAGACTGCATCTTAAAAATGGTGTAGATAAGCAGTTGAGGTGTCTTTTATAAAAAAAATTTGGTCAAAAAATTCCATGGTACTATTTTAAAGTAGGTATTTTAATAAATTTACTTTAAAAACTTTTTGATTGCACTAATTAAAAAATAACATTTTTATTTATTAATTTTATTCTTTAAAAACTCTTCACTAATCAAACATTTTAGTCATCTACCGCTGTTTAAGATAGCTTTAATTTTTCAAAAGTAACAAGTCTTTTTATTGTTTATTCAGGTGAACTGATGTGATGGCTATGCAGACGAAACTTAAACTCGCCTCCACAGAAGTAGTTCCTTCTGGGTTAGACTGGAATAAATGCTGTTTGTGCCAATTTTCAAGGTGTCCTCATCTGTCCAGCTGAAAATCTTAATCCAAAGCAACTGAGTGCCGGGTACAAGACACTATAGGAAAATCTAGTGAAATTTAAAGAACTTGGAAGATTACCAAATGATCTAAAAATTGAATATTTTGATAAAGGAGAAGGACTGCAGCATAACTTTGAAAGACATAAGGCATGTTGGCATTAAAAAAAAATGTTCACTTAAGTACAACACAAAAAATCTGAACCGTGCACTTAAACGATCACAGTCTTGTAACCAGGAAGTTACAATTCAAAATGAACCACAATCGTGTGGGGAATCATCAACACAGATGCCATGCAAGACGCTATCTCCAATACTTACGGACAATATTTGCTTTTTATGTGCTAAAGGACCACTTTGGAATCAACCACTTACCAATGTTGCAACTATGGCACTTGATAAATATGTTTGTGAAAAAGCATCACTCATTGATAACACTGATTTTCATGCTATAATGGAAGGTACAGATCTAATTGCTTTGGAAGCTAAGTACCACGTCAGATGCATGGCTAACCTATGCCACAAAGCAAGATCTTGTAGAAACGCAAAAACAACAGCAACATGTCTATGAAGACAATGTCTGTCAGTCCATGGCTTATGCACATGTTGCATCATTTATAAGTGAAAAACTGGTTTCTGAAGATACAGAGTACATATTCCCCATGGGGATTATTTTTAAAATGTTCAGGACAAAACTGGTGGAGCTCACAGGACTAGATGCACAACCAGAAGTTCATACAACCAGATTTAGAGAGAGAGTTCTCTACCATTTCCCTCAACTATTTTCTTTTTTAAAAAAACAACGCCAACACAGACATCACATATAATACATACAAAGGTATACATGAAACAACTACAATTACAATAAAAATATTTAAAGGTAAGGTTAAAGTACATTTTTAGCCCTCTTCATGCCAAAAATGCCCACTAATTTCTTAATTACCATTTATATGTCAATCAAATTCAGTTCTTTCTTATGATTTATCTGAGTCTCATACATTGGATTCACAGACTTGTACTTCATTTCTCTCTAATTCCTCCTCTTTTCCTCTCTTTCCCATCTTAATACTAAAATCCACAAACAAATACATAATTTTTCTCTATTGCTTTCAGATGTTCTATCAAAGGTTTCCGTTCCAGCATCAACATAGTTGTTGACCTTTCTCTCATTATTGCTGTAAGTTTTGCCATCTCTGCAAGTTCCAACATTTTCAACATCCATTTGTCCATTGTTGGTATTGTTTCATTCTTCCAGTTCTGTGCGTATAGCAATCTTGCTGCCGTTGTCATATACAAAAATAAAGTTTCACCCTTCTCTTTTATTTGTTTGTCTGTTAGTCCAAGTAAGAAAGCTTCCGGTTTCATTTCTATGCTTGTCTTTAATATATATTTTTTTAATTAAGGAATGGATTTGAGTCCAAAATGTCCTGGCTTTTTTACAAGTACACCAAAGGTGAGAAAAAGTTCCTTCTTTTTTACATTTCCAACAATTTCTTGAGGCACCTTTAAACATTTTAGCTAATTTTACAGGTGACATATACCATCTATACATCATCTTATAGAAATTCTCTTTAAGTTTTGCACATAATGTAAATTTTAAACCCTTTCCTCACATACTTTCCCATTCTTCCATTAAGATGTTATGTCCAAAATTTTGTGCCCATTTTATCATACAATCTTTTACTTGTTCATCTTCCGTCTCATATCTTAACAACAATTTATACATCTTTGCAATATCATGTTTATCATTGTACATAATAATACTTTAAATTCAGATTTTGTTTGTTCACGTCTATGATTTTTCTTATCTATTTTGAACCTTTCCGTAATTTGTGCATTAAAAAACCATTGACATGTATAACCTTCTTTCAACAATTCTTCCCTTGTTTTTAACTTATATTCACCTTGCAACAATTCTAATACATCATTATATGTCAACCATTTGTGCATACTTCTAAACTCCCTTCTATGAAAAGCCTCTTCCATTGATACCCATAACGGTGTTTCCTGTATTTATTCCATGTTCTTAAGATAGCACATCTTACATAGTGATTATTAAACTCCACGTTAACTTTTGCTTTATCATACCACAGGTAACCATGCCAACCAAATCTGAATTCATGTCCTTTCAAGTTCCAACATTCTTCAGTTTTTTAATGTCACCCACTCTTTCATCCACAATAAACAGCAGGCAGAGAAATACACTTTGAGATCTGGCAACCCCAGTACTCCTCTTTCTTTTGCATCCTGCAATATTTTAATTTTAACTCTTGAGGTTTTTTTGCTAGCCAGATAAATTTAGTATCTCTCTCTCTGCCACTGCTTAAATGGTAAGTCTGATGTTACAATAGGCATAGTTTGAAACAAAAATAACATTCTTGGCAGTACATGCATTTTGATTGTTGCAATTCTCCCCAAAAGGGACAGTTGGACCATCGCTCCAAATCCCTTTTAACCTCATTCCATACCCTAACATAATTACTTTGAAATAACATACAATTCATATTTGTTAATACAATCCCCAAATATTTTACCTTTTCAATTTGGAAACCTGTCTTATCTATCAATTTTACTTGTTCTTGAGAATTCAAGTTCTTTGTTAAAATCTTTGTTTTTTGTTTATTAACTTTAAAACCTGACACTGCCCCAAATTCTTTCAATTTATACATCAGATTTTCAATGCCCTTTAAAAGATCCTCCAAAGTAAACACCAATCATCTGCAAAGGCCCTCCGTTTATATTTCTCCTTTTTATCTTTATTCCTCTGATTCGTTCTTCTTGTCTTATATCTCAATTTAGCAGCTCCAACACTAAAATAAATAATAGCGGTGACAGTGGGCACTCCTGTCTTGTTCCTCTTTGTATTTCACAAGATTTAGACACGTCTCCATTTATAACTATTTGTGCTTTTTGACAGGTATAGATGGATTTTACTCATTTTATAATTCCCCCCATCCAGTTCTAAAGTTCTAAATAAAAAATTCTAGTTAAGATTATCAAATGCTTTCTCTGCATCTAAGAAGATCAAAGCCGCTCCCCCCCCCCCCCCGCCCCGGGATGTTTTTCCAAATATTCCACCACATTTAAAATTGTTCTTACATTCTTTCATCTGTCTTTTGGGTAGAAATCCACTTTTTTCAAAGCTTTTCATTGCTGCCCAATACTGTGAATTGGATCTAGACACATTTTTCCAACATGAGAATCAGCCGTTTCCCCCTTCTCTTTCTTTGGATGGAGGAATTTGGTGATGTGTAAAATCTGACCTAGCTTCCATTCTTGAAAATGTAGCAGATAGAAGTGATGATTTCACAGGTCAATGTGATGCTACTGTGTTTGATGGTGCAACTCTTATCAACATGCTCTGTCCAAGGACATCAAAAACATTTGGAGAATACTGCACACGTGAGTACACTGCAAAAGAAATTGACAACCGGGCTGTAAAAAGAGCTGATTTCGTCTGGGACACTTACTTTGGAGATAGCATCAAGAAGCCTACACAAGAGAAAAGAGGACTTGGAGTTCGCGACATGTGACTGAAGGAAGCCTTGTTCCAAAAAACTGGGCTAGCTTCCTTAGAAATGATAAAAAACAAAGAAGAACTTTTTGGTTTGTTAGCTAGAGTAATAGTAAGGGACAAGATGAGTTTTGAGGTTGTAACTAATGATGGCGGAACATTTTTATCATCGTGTTCAAACACTTCTCTGCATGGGACATTTTTGATACTAGAAGCTGATGGTCGCATAATACTTCACACTGCGGATATTGTTTCTCATGGCAGTCGATGTTATGATCAGAACTGTAGATAGGGATGTGCTTGTCCTCTCTATATCTTACTATCACTGCCTAAAAAGCCTTGGCCTTAAGAGACAGTGGATTTTGTTTGGTGTTGGCAACCAGAAGCACCATATATCTGTGCATAACATCGCAGAAGTTCCAGGGGAATCAAAGGCTGTTGCCTTAAGAGGCCTCCATGCTTTGACCAGATGTGAGACTACATCGTCATTTTCTGCTAATGGAAAATGAAGTGCCTGGAATTGCTGGATAAAATTTGAAGATGCTACAAGCTCATTTCTTGCACTTTCAAACCCTATGCCACATCTAATCCCAGAACTTCAGCAGAAACGTCAAACTTATATTGTTCTGCTTTACAGTACAGAATGTGCTGGCATGTCCATCACTGAAGCCAGGAAAATGCTGTTTTCATCAAAAGGTAGACTGCTAGAAAATGTGCCTCCGACTGCAGCTGCCTTGCAGAAGCACATTCTAAGGGCTGCTTATCAGGTGGACATATGTGGGGGCAGTCTCATGTTGCAAATCCAGTCTTACCTCCACCTTCAGAGTGGGGTTGGATAAAAACTGATGGCATATGGACACCCTTGTGGACATCTCTTCCAGCAATATGGGAAAGTTGCAGAGAGTTGGTCCGCTGCAACTGTAAATCAGGATGCCAATCACGCTGCAGTTGCAAAAATGCTGGCGCCCCATGTACACTGCTGTGTAAGAACTGTAAGGCAAAGTGCTTGAAGTCTACTGACCCAATAGTAGAAGAAGAACCATTTGAGGACACTGATGTATTGTAATATTTAAGTGCCTAAACATAAAAGACAATGATTTCATTTAATTATTTCTTAAATGTAGTTTAATTTACGTATACTTCAATATATACCAATGTTACATATTAAATTTAGAAATGAGAAATACTGTAATAACAGTTAATAGTTCATATTTTTGGTTGTTTCCCCTCTATATAAATAAAAAAATTGATATATTTTGAATATTGGATGGGGCTGTTAAATGTTTGATTAGTGAAGAAATTTTACAATAAAAAAGTTTTTTTCATTTTTCTCATTTTTAAAGCAAATTTATTAAAATACCTACTTTAAAATAGTACCATTGAATTTTTTGACCCCCCCCAAAAAAAAACATTGTAAAAAACAACTTAACTGCTTATCTATGCCATTTTTAAGATAGCGTCTGCCATTTTGAAAGATGGCCACCATATTGATTTCTAATTGATTTTTTTTGGGGGGGGTCCTTATCTTAAATGACATATAGGCCTAAAGCAAACGTGAGCAAAGTAGCACCTTCTTACTGCAAATTGTTGGATAGTTACACGAACAGACCAAACTACCTGCTTGATCGGGTCTGGTGAAATTAGGGAAATGGAGCAGCTTTGTATTAATCCAAAAACTGTCTGGTGCTAGAGAAGAAAGTGTGGGCTTTTTGATAGCCTTGCAGGCCTGCTGTTTTACCATTTTTATGGCAAAATGTCTTACCAGTGACATGACATGCTGGAATTCCACAGCTGCTTCTTTTCCTGGCATGGAGACAGTGTAGGAGAGAAGAGAGAACTTCATCTGTTGAATTGCTGAACAGTGTGCAGCACTATGGGCTATCAGTACCCTACTAAGCAAAGAGAATGTGATAACCTCAAAGATTTTTTTTTTCAAGTTCTACTTACCCAATATGCTAATCATGAAACTGCAGACTATTAGGTGAAAATACACTGCAAATTTTTGATGCAATCCTACATCCCTTCTAGGGGCTATCTTGATTTGCCTTGTGAGCCTCCAAAACCCTACGTGGTTGTCCCTATGCCAAGCAGTGAGCATGGGATTTGCATCAGGAGGAGGAGGAGGAGCTTCTGCCATACTGTGCACCACTGCACATCACTGCAGGAGCACCGCTGCGCATCCGCACGTCCCAATTTCCCCCCAAACACTTTTTTTTACCCCATCAAGTGTTTCCTCTCCCCATGGCAGAGGAAGCACAGAGGCATTCCAGCAGCCATTTGCCTGGCCACGCTTCCACTGTGGCTCCAGAGCAGCAGCAGATGTGCCATCATCACCTTGCTTCAGAGAAAAAAGTCAGGGTAAGTCCCTGACTTTTATTTTGGATCCTCGGGGGAAAGCCCTGGGATGGCTCCACAGTGGCTTCTGCATTGTATAAACAACACAGTGCCACTGCGGAGCCACCCCAGGGCTTTTCCCACGTATGGATATTCCTCTAGTACCAGTTTGGGAGGAACAGAGCCATGAACACATTAGAAATAAGTATTTCCCTGCCCTACATGGAGATACTTGGTGATTCCCAGGACCTATCTAATAGTGAGGTAGGGGAAGGGAAAACGAGGTTAAGGCTGCATGCCATAAGGTTAAGTAGGTGTTTCAAGTAGGAAGGACTTTCCCATGCTAACTATGCAGAAACCTTTCTACACACAACATAACATCCCAGGACTAGTTTCTTGCCCCCAATATGAACCCTTTAGCACAGCAGAGGAAGGTTTATGGAGAAAGACTTCACCCCTCCATCCCCCAAATAGCACTTCTGGTAGGAGCTGGGAATACAATACATTTTGTGGCAGTTTCCCACTTGTTTAAACTAAAGCCAAGTTAAAAGTTAAACCTTGCCCTATTGTATCAACATGGATGTGGATTTTCAATCATTTGCAAGCAGAGAGGAAGAACCTTGAATGTATGTGAAAGAAAGGGCATCCTTTCTCTGTGATAAATTTCTACAAAGAAAAGTTTGCTTAGATGCTACAACTGGTAGCTGGAAACCATACACTCTGGTAAGAGGGGCAGGAGTTGGAAAGACACTCTGTACATAATTAGAAGCACTGTTCCTTATTTGTCCAGTTCCTTTTAAAAAAAAATCTTCATAAATGTGGTGAAACAAGCTCTAACTAACCTTGTCTAAATAATAATGTTGAACCCTTTTTTAAAAGGTGGTAGGGCGTGTGTGTGTGTGTGTGTAATGAACATTTTTATTCAATGAGCACATTTTAAAAACCAGCTCTTGTGACTTTGCTGATTTAGATTTCTACCCGGCTTGACCTACAGAAAGCAACTCTTCTGGAAAAATCTATACCCTATTTGTGAACCACCATTGGCCTCCCATGGTGTATAGATAGCTTGGAGGGTGGGAGGTGGCCAGACACACTTAAGGGAATTCAGGGATACTCTGCACTTTCCTGTCATTATTGGAGGCTGGGGTGCACTTACTCTCAACCCCCTGTTTTCTAGCCTTGGGTCGTCGTCGTCCCACCAACTAGCAGTAGGGTTGTCAGGTTTGACCTGAAATTTCAGAGTGAGGGGCTAGAATAAAAAAGGATGAGTGCTTTCTGCCTTATTTCAGAACTTTTACTACAGCATAGAATCATAGAATAGTAGAGTTGGAAGGGGCCTATAAGGCCATCCAGTCCAACCCCCCGCTCAGTGCAGGAATCTACCCTAAAGCATACCTGAAAGATGGTTGTCCAGCTGCCTCTTGAATGCCTCTAGTGTGGGAGAGCCCACAAACTCCCTAGGTAACTGGTTCCATTGTCATACTGCTCTAACAGTCAAAGTTTTTCACGATGTCCAGAATCTGGCTTCCTGTAACTTAAGTCCATTATTCCATGTCCTGCACTCTGGGAGGATCGAGAAGAGATCCTGGCCCTCCTCTGTGTGACAACCTTTCAAGTATTTGAAGAGTGCTATCATATCTCCCCTCAGTCTTCTCTTCTCCAGGCTAAACATGCCCAGTTCTTTCAGTCTCTCTTCATAGGGCTTTGTTTCCAGACCTCTGATCATCCTGGTTGCCTTCTTCTGAACATGCTGCAGCTTGTCTGCATCCTTCTTGAAGTGTGGTGCCCAGAACTGGATGCAATACTCGAGATGAGGCCTAACCAGGGCCAAATAAAGAGGAACCAGTACCTCATGCGATTTGGAAGCTATAGTTCTATTAATGCAGCCTAAAATAGCATTTGCTTTTTTTCCAGCCACAGCACACTGTTGGCTCAGCTTGTGATCTACAACAATTCCAAGATCCTTCTCGTTTGTAGTGTTGCTGAGCCAATTATCCCCCATCTTGTAACCATCCACCTGGCTCCATATCTCACCTCCACAATGTCAGGCTTCAACCTGCCTTATCAGGCTCTATGCCTGATCTGTCAGGCACACCCCTTGGAGTCTAGGTTTGGCGTACTGTGTCTAATTCATAGTAGATGATAGATTAGATTTACAGAGCTAAGACTAGATTTACGGAGCCAGTTTCCACTATTGTTTCCTTCCTCTCCCTTCCTGCCATGAGCAGAAGTAAAAGCTCCCCATAGATATCATTCAAGAAATGCTATTTTTTCATTGGGGTAATTATTTGGAGTGCCTACCCTTACCCAGACATAGTTGCAGTAAAATCTTTGGGCAGCTTTGACTTCCACCTTAGCAAAACTGGCTTCCAGTAAAAACTTGGAAATATCCTACCAGGTAATGAGATGGGTCACTCTTTTAAAAAGAAAAGGGGAAAAGCTTTTTCTGATACAAGGCTTTGCACATTGGGCAGGTCGGAGTGAAAGATAGCACAATCCCTCTTCCTCATGCCCTGTTTCCTCTGTCCACTGCTGTTTATTGCAGGCCCCCATTTGTATGGTCCTGAAATCAGCATGTAAATTGCCATGGTAGAAAATCAGGCATAAAAGTTGCCCTGAGCTATTCAAGAACCACCAATGAGTCAGACACTTTACAATATTTCCCCTTTTGTGTGTGTGTTGCAAACTAGGTCAATAATCACTCCCCAACCACAGCTGCTAATGTAAACAAGGTAGCACAAAACAGCAAACTATGAAAAATGTATTGGGTTGTTTGTAATAACATTCTGATTTGCAGTGTCAAAAGAATTTTTTTAAAAAAATTAAGACAAAAAAGAAGAAGCAGTGGGAAAACATGGGAGAGTTACAAGTGGAAAATATCACCTGGATCCACTGTAAAATTCTGTGAATGATGCTGCATGATAAAAGCCTTATCTGTAAGAATTTGCTGAAGTTGATTACTAGTTCCCAGTTCCTTATTTGCATGAAACTTCAAAATAGAGCTCAATCATTAAAGTGAATGTTTAAATGACCCTGCACCCCAAACAAAGCTTACAGCTATGCCTGTAATTCAAGATATAAAATTTATCTACAGTCAAAATAGTCATGTTTGTGCAACCCATTCATGTGTGGTGCCCTCTGATGGCAATGACAAATATCTGTGGCTGTGCACTCCTCAATAAACTTAAGACCACAACAATCATACATAACATATCACAAATCTCTCTCTCTCTCTCTCTCTCTCTCTCTCTCTCTCTCTCTCTCTCTCTATATATATATATATATATATGAGACACTGTCCTCTACAAAAATGCATTGAATCCTGTCCAGGCCATACTTTTCTCTGTGTTCAGGATACCCTCAAATCTCTGCACCTATTGCAATTATAATAAAATATAATTGATTATATTTGAGTTGAGACCAAATATTGACGGGGAATGTGTCCCTGCTGCTACTTTTGGACCTCTCAGCAGCTTTCGATACCATCTACCATAGTATCCTTCTGGATTGCCTGAGGGAATTGGGAATCGGGCAGTGTGCTTCGGTGGTTCTGGTCCTACCTCTCAGGCAGGTTCCAGATGGTGATGCTTGGGGACAGCTGCTCCTCAAAAAAGGAGCTGCTGTGTGGCATACCACAAGGTGCCATCCTTTCCCCAATGCTATTTAATATTTACATGAAACCACTGGGAGAGATCATCTGGAGGCATGGGGCAGGATGCTATCAGTATGCTGATGACACCCAAATGTATTTCTCTATGCCTTCAACAACAATGTCAACTAAGGATAGTGTGTCTCCTCTGAATGAATGCTTGGCAGCGGTAATGGGTTGGATGAGGAAAAACAAACTGAAGCTGAATTCAGACAAGACAGAGGTGCTCACTGTCAAAGGCTGCAGCCTGGGTTTGGAAGTGTGTCAACCAGTTCTGGATGGGGTTACACTCCCCCTGAAAGACTGCGTTCACAGCTTGGGGTGCTTTTCGATCCGTCGCTCCAAATGACAGCCCAGATAGATGCTATGGCCAGGAGTGCCTACTATCAGCTTTGGCTGATACGCCAGCTGTGCCCCTTCCTAGAGTTAGAAGACCTAAAGACGGTAGTGCACACGCTGGTAACTTCAAGGTTCGACTTCTGCAATGCGCTCTACATAGGGCTGCCTTTGTGCCTAGTCCGGAAACTTCAACTAGTTCAAATATGGCAACCAGGTTGGTCACTGGTACATCTAGGGGTGATCACGTTACACCAGTCTTAAAATCTCTTCACAGGCTGCCAATTAGTTTCCAGGCGAAGTATAAAGTGTTGGTTATCACCTTTAAAGTCCTACATGGTTTGGGTCCAGGCTACCTGCGGTATCGCCTTCTCCCGTACAATCCATCCTGCACACTTAGGTCCTATGGGAAGAATCTACTTCAATCAGCAAAGACTAGGCTGACAACCATTACCCAAAGAACCTTCTCTTCTGCTGCTCCCAGACTGTGGAATAGCCTGCCGGGCGAAACTCGTCAGCTTGACAATCTTTTAGCGTTCAAGAAATCTATCAAGACTGATCTCTTTCGGCAGGCTTATCCAGTAGAATTTTAGGATACTTTTAGGATGCTTTTAGGATGTTTTTTAACAGTGTATACTATGTTTTTAATTAGTATTTTCTGTATTTTATGCTTGCTGTTGTTCCCCACCTCGATCCAATCGGAGAGGCGGGTAAGAAATATATTAATATTATTATTAATATTATTATTATTATTACTATTATTATTATTATTAAAAATATGTAGAAAAGAATTAAAAACTGCTGTTTTGCACCCCATCCCACAATAAGCTTTGGACCACCCCAAATCATACACCCACATGACCAGAAGAGTGTCACTTTCAGATGGTATTAAGACGTATTCAGTGCAAAGCTGCACATACAGGGTAATGCCAAGCATGTCACTCCATGCCAATAATGGCAAAATAGAAGAAACAAAGAATAAGAAACACTGCTATGAATAAAGTTCAGGCTATCCCATATGTTCAGCAGAGTGTTCTCTAGAAGATGGCATTAAGTCCTGTCTTGCCCAAAGAAAAAATATTCTGGGTTGCACAACATTGGTTCTTTATTCTTTTCTCTGTATGCATTATTGGTGTGGTGCACCGTGCTTGACAGTGCCCTGTGCACAGAAACCTTTGGTTCAGACACAGTTCAATGCCATCTTGTAAAGGGCACTCTGCTGGATGTATAGGTGTATGATGTTGGGTGGCCCAGAGCATATTGTGGTGCGCTGAGCCCCAGTTACTTATTCTTTTCTACTTACCTGTTTTTGCTATTTACTGGCGTGGTGTGGCATTCTTAACTGTGCCTTGTGCCTACAGAAAACTTTGGGTTAGCCACAACTCAATGCTACCTTGTAGAGGATACCCTTCCAGACATATAGCCATATAATTTCAGGGTGGCCTAAGGCTTATTGTGTGGTGGGCAGCACCAGTTACTATTTCTTTTCTATGTATTTTGCCTACAATTGGTGTGGTGTGCCATGCTTGACAGTGCCCTGCACACACAGAAGGCTTTGGGCAGGACAGGATTCAATGCCATCTTTTAGAGAAACTTCTGTTGGACATTTGGGTGCATGATTTGGGGTGTCCTGAAAACTACCGTTCATTATTCTTTTCTACTTATTTCAGGTATAATTAGTGTGGGTGCAACAATTTGACAGTGCTCTACACAAACAGAAAGCTTTGGGCCAGCCAAGACTTAATGCCATCTTGTAGAAGACATACTGGTGAACATATGAGTGTATGATTGGAGTGGCCCAGAGCTTACTGTGGGTTTTACAGCCCCAGTTCCATATTTGTCATTTTTATCTGAAATAACAATGCATGAGCACTAGTATGTATTGCACAAAAATGAAAGGGACAGTCTCCTGATTATGATGACATGGGGTAGCGCTAAGTTTAGATTGGTGTGCAGGGTCGTTTAAACATTAGGTTCTTATTCAGTTTACTGGTTGAGTTCTTTTTCAAAGTTTCTCACAAATAAGGAACTGGAACTAGTAACTGCATACCTCTCCCCTTGAGATCCCTTCCTTGAGGCTATGGGTAGATTTGATCTGTGTAGAAGAGAAGTCTCTTCTTACACTTCAACCCTTCCCTTTATGCATACTCACACCCAGTTCATGGAACATTATTTTCCTCACTAGGCTTGACTACTCCCACTGCCACTATATACCCTTTATTTAATACGTTTGGTCTCATAAAGAGACTACCTATAATGAAAGATGCCACACTTATATGCTGTGAACAAAAGAACTTATAATTTATTAATTACACATAAGATGGCAAAGAAGATTTATTTGTGTTCAGTAAAGTTCTGAAATTAATGTTTAATTTATTCCTAACCTAATCTAACTCCTCCCTCTAGTTCTTCTTCGTGGTCTCTATGCATCACACATATGGGCTTTGCGCCTGCGCAGAGACCAGACCGGAACCTTCTCTAGCTGAGTGGAACGTTTTTGGCGGGAACCCCTCCCCCCATGCTACCGCGCATGTCCATGGGGTTCCCGCCCTTACCTCAGTTCTTCGTCGTCCGCCATTGTGCCTAGACCAAAAGAACTTAACCTCTAGCGTTTTCTTCTATTATTACTCTTAAAAGATTTTCTAGCTTACCTTTTCCTCAGCTTTCTTCTTTTTCGTCCTTTTTCTCTCTTAATCTATATATATATATATATATATATATATATATATATATTATTAATCTTCTCTTGTAGATAGGTTTTTTCTCAGCGACTACGGTCGCAACTGTCGCATGGCAGTAAAGGCTCCATTCCGCAAGTGCGTCAAGTGCGGGGCCAAATTACCTCCAACGGACGGACACTCCCTTTGTGTCCTTTGTTTAGGAGAAGGCCATATTGTAGAGGCGTGCCATCACTGCATGTCCTTTACAAAGCAGACCAGGAAAAACAGAGCAGATCGTCTCCGTTCTATTCTCTGGGAGAAAGCCCTCAGGGCTACAGAACCTCCGATGGATAAAACGGCATCGAATAAGACCGTTTCTGACTGAAGCACAGAGCCGAGTGTGCAAGCCAGAGCAATTGATAGGGCACAGATACCCCTGACACCTGGCCGGTCTTTGGCAAGTTCTGCAGCCAAGAAAATTTCTAAAAAGGCCAGAACACCAAAATCCTCCATTGAAATGGAGAAGAAGAAGAAAAAGAAGAAGAAGACTATGGAGAAACCCTCTCATGGCTCTCCCCGACCATCCGAGCCCCCGCGGAGGCAAGCAACTCCTCCTGCCACCATTTCGGTATTGAGGCACATCTCAACGCCGAGACCCCAGTCGATACCGAGAAACACGGTACCGACACACCCTCCCAGTTTATCGGAGGGTGAGTTACGAGACTCGGCATCAGCAGCCTCAGCACGGGAGCCTGTAAGACTTCAAGCGTCCCAGGATATAATCCCCTTGCAGGTGTCGCCCAGACGAACACCGAGGCGTGATTGGGACATGGTCTCCCAATATTCTGAGCCCCAAGGCAGGCAGAGCTTCTACAATTGGGATCGTTACCGACCCCAAAGATATTACCATACCGATCAGGGCTACCAATATCCACAGGAAGAATGTTTTGCCCAACCTCCACCTACTTCCAGGGTCTGCCAATTGCCACTACGGCCTCCATCAGCATACCAATCTCCGTCTCGATGCCATAGCCGCTCTTCAACACCAGCCACTGCAACTGCCACAGTACCGACAGAGCAGGAGCTAGTTCAACCAGCACAACATCAAATACAACTGGTTACTGTCTCATCGCCGGAGGGTAACTATCCATCTGACTCCGACTCGGTACAGTCAGTAGCAGCATCCGTACCATCGCCAAATGATGCTGTGCATGGAGAAGATCCCTCATCACCATCGGATGATATGGTGAGGTTTTCGGACCACATGCTGAGAATGGCCAGGGCACTAGGCTTAGATCTTGAGCAAGCAGACGAGCCAGTAATCGACCCCATCTACGATGTTTTTCAAACAAAAACTAGTTCAACGATTGCGATCCCATTCCCTCCAGCACTCAAGCAGACTGCACAACTATCATGGGAGACACCGGCTTTGACACAATCGACTTCAAAGAGATTGGAAACTCTTTATCGTATTCAGGAGCGGGATGCGGGATTCTTAATCAAACACCCAAAACCAAATTCGATCGTGGTGGAATCGGCTCAGGGTCAATCACAGAGAGCCCATTCCGCTCCCGTAGATAAAGAGGGCAGGAAGCTAGATCTGGCAGGTAGAAAGATCTACTCTGCAGTGTCCCTCGGTATCAAAGCCTCAACTTATGAAGCAACAATGGCACGATACCAGCTCTTCCTCTGGGAGAAAGTGGGGTCACTATATGACTACCTCCCAGAGGATAAAAGAGATTTAGCGAGAGTCTTCCAATCTGAGGCTTCGGCAATTGCGAGGCAACAATTATCGACTGCGAGACATCAAGTCGATTGCCACTCGAAGAATATGATGGGGGCCATATCTTTGAGAAGGCATGCCTGGCTACGATCAGCCAACCTCCCGACCGAGACAAAATCCAGAATCGAAAACGTGCCCTTCGATGGCGAAGGCTTGTTTAATTCAAATACCGACGAGACCTTAGACTCCATCTATAAGGCTCGTATGACTGCTAAAAAGATGGGTTTTTCTGCTCCTCCTGTACAGTACAAACCCAGAAGATGGACAAGGCCACCTGTACAACATCAATCTCAGCAACAGCCTCAATATCAGGGGCAACAAAGGCAACAGCAACAGCAGCTCCAAAGAAAACGACCATATCAGGGTCGTTTCCAGCATGACAAACGTCAGCCTGACTTCAGTAAGAAGCAGAGTGTTTGACTCTTCGGTACCAGATCCACCTCCCTTTGCGAACCGCCTAGCACCCCATTACCATCAATGGGAGTCAATAACAACAGACTCCTGGGTGCTCACTATCATCAACTCGGGGTATGCCATCGAGCTCGATGTCCTTCCTCCTTCTTCGGGTGTGAAAATAACGGTGCCATCCCCTCCTCTGCTTCTCGAGGTACAGACCTTACTATCGAAGGGAGCCATCTCTCCCGTACCCGCAGAGGAACTCAACCAGGGGTTTTTCTCCCGATACTTCACGGTCCCGAAGAAAGATGGAGGTCTTCGACCGATCATGGACTTAAGGCAATTGAACAAATTCATCACCCCGAGGAAGTTTCGTATGACAACGGTTACTTCGATTTTGCAACTCCTACACAAGGGGGTTTGGTTCGCAGTGGTGGATCTGAAGGATGCGTACTTCCATATCTCCATCAGGAAGTCGCATCAAGCTTACCTTCGGTTTTCGATCGGTGCATCCCAGTACCAGTTCACCGTTCTTCCGTTTGGATTGGCCATGGCACCGAGAGTCTTCACCAAGGTCATGGCGGTGGTGTGCGCCCACCTAAGACAGAAAGGCATTTACGTTTATCCATACCTGGACGATTGGCTTCTGGTAGCGGGCAGCAGCGACACGCTCAAGACAGATATTTTAACCACCCTCAACCTGTTGGACTCGTTGGGTCTGTGAGTCAACGAAGAAAAGTCCATCTTGACCCCACAACAGAGGTTGGACTTCATAGGGGTAACTCTGTCGTCTCGAGATGGGAGAGCATACTTACCGTCGACCAGGGCAAACACCTTACAGCAGTTAGCCATCGATACCGAGAGCCGCCGAAAAGTTTCGGCATGGACAATTCAGAGACTGTTAGGTCTGATGGCAGCTACTACGGCAGTCATCAGATTTGCAAGACTCAGAATGAGGATATTGCAGGCCTGGTTTTTGAGAACTTTCGATCTCCGGCACGATGCTCGACGAACTTACCTTTCGATACCGAAGCAAGTGAGGGCATCTCTGAAATGGTGGTTCTCGATGTTGACGCTTCTGGAGGGCATTCCATTCCAACAACAGGCGCCCTCGGTAACGATCACAACGGATGCATCCCTAGAAGGATGGGGAGCTCATTGCAACTCCCTTACCACTCAAGGTCGCTGGCCTTGATCACAGAGAGAACATCACATCAATCATCTCGAACTCTTGGCAGTAGAAAATGCAGTAAAGACATTTGCACAAATGATCGAGGGCCAAAATGTCTTGATCGCAACGGACAATACCACCGTAGTGGCTTACATCAACAGGCAGGGTGGAACAAGATCGCACCCCTTGAACCGTTCTGTACTCAGGATCTGGAACTGGTGCATAAAGAAAAAGACTTACCTGACTGTGATCCATGTAGCCGGCAAGGACAACATCATTGCGGACTCCCTCAGCAGGTCCTTCCATGTCAACCACGAGTGGGAGCTCGATGCCGAGGTCTGAGACGGTCTTTTTCGGTACTGGGGCCGCCCTGCTGTCGATGTCTTCGCTACCGAGGACAACGCAGTCTGTACCAACTTTTGCAGCAGGGCAGGAAGAGGAAAGCACTCGTTAGGAGACGCTTTCACCAGGACTTGGAGAGGGAATCTACTGTACATCTTTTCACCCTTTCCACTATTGCCGAAGGTGTTAGCCAAGATCCAGATGGACAACTCGAACTACATCTTGATCACACCATGGTGGCCTTGACAAACGTGGTTCCCGCACGCCCTTTGACTATCGAACGGGGATTACATCAGGCTCCCGTCGATACCGAAGCTACTGTCTCGACACCAGGGCAGGGTTCAACACGCAGATTTGTCGACCCTCAAATTGACTGCATGGAAGATAACAGCCATGCCTCCTCTTCCACCAAGGACCTAACTGTAGACCACATTATTTTAGCAGCCCTAAAGCCTTCCACGAGGAAATCTTATGCGTCAAAATGGCAAAAATTCCAAAAGTTCGCTGCGAAGAATAATCAGACACCAGAATCTTGCCGTATAACTTTGATCCTCAATTATTTGTTGATGCTCTTCCAGCAGGGACTCAAACTTACTTCTATCAGAGTCCATTTGGCAGCTATTACGTCTTTTCATCGAGGAGTGGATGGTTTTACACCTTTTACTCATCCAACAACCAAAAAATTCCTAAAGGGACTCAAAAATACAATACCAGCTGTAAAATGTATTGTTCCACCATGGAGCCTGTCAGTTGTGCTACAGGCATTGACACGCAAACCCTTTGAGCCTATGGCTTCGACAGATTTTAGGCTTCTAACTTTAAAGACTGTCTTTTTAGTAGCCATTACATCAGCAAGACGTGCAAGTGAGCTTAAAGCTCTCAGGATAGATGTTCCATACACTATCTTTCATAAGGATAAGGTTGTGCTACGCACAGACCCAGCCTTTCTGCCTAAGGTAGTGTCATCCTTTCATCTGTCTCAACATATTACCCTTCCTGCTTTCTTTCCTAATCCAACATCACCTCTTGAGTCTTCTTTGCATACTCTTGATGTAAGAAGGGCTCTTGCTTTTTACAAACACAGGACAGAGAATTTTAGGAAGACAAAGCAATTGTTTATTTGTTATGGTGAGCCTTATAAGGGACTCCCTGTCTCATCTCAGCGACTGTCACGATGGATAGTCGAGACAATTGAATTGGCCTACTCTATTTCCAAATTAGAGCTAGTAAAACCTGTGACAGCTCATTCTACCAGAGCTGTCTCAACATCGGTTGCCTTCACCAGAGGTGTTCCACTGGCAGAAGTCTGTAGAGCCGCAACGTGGTCCACTCCATCCACGTTTGTCAAGCACTACAGTTTGGACACCCGTGCGAGGCAGGACTGCTCCTTTGGGAGGACAGTGCTCTCGGAGATCTTCAGATGATGCACCAACCCACCTCCAAAGGTATGTCAGCTTGCTACTCGCCCATATGTGTGATGCATAGAGACCACGAAGAAGAAATGCAGGTTGCTTACCTGTAACTGTAGCTCTTCGAGTGGTCGTCTATGCATTCACACAACCCACCCACCATCCCCTCTTGGTGGTGTGAGACTTTTAAATGACAATGTTATATTGGGGAATGTACTTTATTTTATTTACACTCATGTTTATGGGGGCACAATGTCGGACTCCTGTAAACTGAGGTAAGGGCGGGAACCCCATGGACATGTGCGGTAGCGTGGGGGGAGGGGTTCCCGCCAAAAACGTTCCACTCAGCTAGAGAAGGTTCCGGTCTGTTCTCTGCGCAGGCGCAAAGCCCATATGTGTGAATGCATAGATGACCACTCGAAGAACTACAGTTACAGGTAAGCAACCTGCATTTCTATCCCAAAACAACAGATTTTCCCTACACTCTCTAGCTCTAACCCCCCAACAGTTTTTTTCTAACTCACCTCTATTAAAACCCCACTCACTCCCCACTCTCCACCAATCATACACCAGTACACCAACATTCCATTCACTCTCTCCCCCCCTCTGTCTACACAAAGGACATAAACAACATTACCATAAATATACATACCAACCTGCACCATAACTCACATTACATATCCAGACATTTCATATGCCCCCTTAAAAACAACAAAATTATACTTGTTCCCAAGAATAATTTGAAGTATCTAAAGAAGTTTTAAAACTTCAAACGGAATATATCCAAAATCAGCAGACTTTCACTCCGTCTGTCACTCAAGGAATGAGTGTCCATGGAAACAGTTCAACTGATGCTGTCCTTCAGGCTATGTCTCACCCGGCTCTCAGTCCTTAACTACTCGCTTGATCAATATAGGAAAACCAGTCTCCACTCTGCATCTTGAAAATCCATCTGAAATGATTGTTGTCCTTTTCTCTGATGTGTTGGTACTTCACTTCTGCAGACTCCACGTTGTAACATTGTGTTGCTGTTCCACATAGTCTCTAGCCATATCAAGGCTTGGTTATCAATATGTACAATAAACTTATATCCCCAGTCGTAATGGCAAAGTCTACTTAAGGCCCACACAATGCCCAAACATTCTTTTTGTACTGATGAATAGTTCCTTTCTCTTAATGTTAACTTGTGGCTCAGGAACATCTAGGATGCCCTAAATGCACTGCACCAATTTATTTGTAAATGCACTGCACCTCAGTAGCCAATTGTCGTGGCTACTGAGGCATCAGTAGCCACGACAAAAGGCTATTCAAAGTCCTGAGCCATCAATACTGGACTCTGGCACAAAGCTTGTTTCAATTAGTCAAATGCCTCTTGACATTCGCTGTTCCAAGTGATTTTGTCTGGGCTTTGTTTTTGGTGAGTGCGTGCAGAGGTGTTGTTATGTCTTCAAACCTTTTTGAAAATGATCAGCTCTCCGATTCCAACAGCAATCTTTCTGCTTCTATTTGTCTCCTCAACCTGTAATCTTAATCTCTCAGCTTCCATTTGCCTTTCTCTTTCTTTGCAGCCTGCATTTGACTTTCTTTTACTTCCTCTTCAAGCCTGTTCTGTTCCCTCAGAACTTCTAAACAATTTGGGCCTAACACACTTGAACAATTTGGGCCTAACACACTTTTCTCTATTCCAACTTCATTAGTTTCCACTGCTGGATAGCTGATCAGCACAATCTTTTCCCTCATAGAATCATAGAATAGCAGAGTTGGAAGGGGCCTACAAGGCCATCAAGTCCAACCCCCTGCTCAATGCAGGAATCCACCATAAAGCATCCCTGACAGATGGTTGTCCAGCTGCCTCTTGAAGGCCTCTAGTGTGGGAGAGCCCACAACCTCACCAGGCAACTGATTCCATTGTCGTACTGCTCTAACAGTCAGGAAGTTTTTCCTGATGTCCAGCTGGAATCTGGCTTCCTTTAACTTGAGCCCTGCACTCTGGGAGGATTGAGAAGAGATCCTGGCCCTCCTCTGTGTGACAACCTTTTAAGTATTTGAAGAGTGCTATCATGTCTCCCCTCAATCTTCTCTTCTCCAGGCTAAACATGCCCAGTTCTTTCAGTCTCTCTTCATAGGGCTTTGTTTCCAGACCCCTGATCATCCTGGTTGCCCTCCTCTGAACACGCTTCAGGTTGAGGGGGAAAGTGTGGAGGAATTAAAGATTTTGCTCAATCAGTGCCTTTTTTTCAATCCCCAAATTTCTGCCATATTTATTATTTATCTTTTTTTTTACACCACATATTTATTACAGTGCTTCTGCTTAGTGGGACTTGTTTGATAATATATATCTTTTGACTATCACAGATTTACCCGGTCAATAAGTGCTTCCAAAAGCAAGGGAGATTCTGAAGCAGTAAAAGCCACAGGGCCAAATCTAGATTCTAGCAAATATTGCAGTTGCAAGTACTGCCATTCAGCTGTGGCAAGCCATTCAAATTTCCTTTTTGAATGGCTTGCCACAGCTGAATGGCAAGCCATTCTGTTTCCTGACTTGGAGCTGAGCAGAAGCAGGGAAGAGCAGCTGGCCCAGCTCAAGTAGAAGCTAGAAACGTAAGCCAGTTCCCAGAGAGCGAGTGAACAGGAAGAGCAAACAGGAGTTTGACAGGGGGAGTTCGGCAGGGGAGGTCAAGGGGGAGGCCACTAAGAAAAAAAGGGGGGGAAGAGGGGGGGAAACAAAGAAAACCATAAAGAGAAAAAAAAACCCACAAAACCACACAAAAAAAAAACCAACCAACCCAAAAATCTTTTCCCTTAAGACATACTCATATAGTTGTGTACCTTCAGAGAGGACAGGACAAAGCAAAGGCAATTCCACTATAATCAGAAAGGAAAAAACAAAGCAGAAATAGACAATATGGATGGAAAGGAGCCCCTCGAGGTGGTGACCTGCAAAGGGTGTGCAATGTTCGTATTTCTGCCTGAGCTCAACATGGCATATACCTGCAACAAGTGCAAGCTGGTGGCACTTTTGGAAGAAAAAGTGAGAGGACTTGAGTGGCGAGTGTCCACCCTCCAAAGAATAAGAGAAGACGAGGAGTTCTTAGACCGAACGGTGGAACTGCAACAACAACAAGAAGCACACAGGATTGAAGAGCAACAGCCAGCTGAAGCAGAAGTAGAGTATGCTGAGGGGAGGAAAGCCAATGAAGAGGAAACTCTCGGGAAAAGAGTGACAGTTAGGAGCAGAAGAACTAGAAGGCATTCTGCTCCGGTGGAACCATTAGAGTTGAGCAACCGCTTTCAGCTTCTGGAGGATGAGTCTGAAGGACAGTTTGCAGAGGAAGAAGTACAGGAGACACCGTGCAACGATGAACAAGAGGCAGAAGGTAGGTCAACCAAGAAGAAGAGAAGAGTAGTCGTTGTAGGAGACTCCCTGCTGTGTGGGATTGAAACCCAAGTATGTCATGAAGACCCATGGACTCGCCAGGTGTGCTCTCTCCATGGAGCACAGATTAGAGATGTGACTGAAGGGTTACTGAAGCTCATAAAGTACACGGACACATACCCCTTTCTTCTCATCCATGTGGGAACAAATGATGTTGCCAAGCAGAGCTACGAAGAAATCATTTAAGACTTTGAAGCTCTGGGAAGGAAACTTTGGGGCCCAGGTAGTTTTCTCATCCATCCTCCCGGTTCTTGGAAGAGGATTAGAAAGGGAAAGAAAAATACTCCGGATGAATGACTGGCTACGAAGGTGGTGCTGACATGAGAGCTTTGGATTCTGGGACCACGGACTGCTGGCAAGGGATGGGTTGCACCTCACAAGGGCTGGAAAGAATGTGTTCAGCCACAGCATGAAGAACTTGATCAGGAGAGCTTTAAACTGAATCTTACGGGCATGGGAGACGTAAACCTCGAGGCAACAATGGATGAAGGCCAAGGCACCACAGTACAGAGAATATTCCAATAGTGCCCCAATCTAGGAACAAAGATTGTCCACAACAATCTAGGAACAAAGCCAGACTATAAAACACATGGTCTTCGATGTCTATATATTAATGCCCAGAGCATGGAAAACAAACAGAACGAACTTGAACTCTTATTACATGAAGGCAAACACAACTTGTAGGGATGACTCTCATGACTGGAATATAGCAACTGAAGGACATAACTTGTTCAAAAAGAACAGAAGAAATAGAAAGGGAGGTGGAGTTGCACTATATGTTCTTCTTCGTGGTCTCTGTGCATCACACATATGGGCTCTGCGCCTACGCAGGGCCAGCTTTGGAAACTTCTATAGCTGAAAACGTTTTAGGCGGGAACCCCTCCCCCACCGTCCACTGAGCATGCTCAGGGGTTCCCGCCTAATCCCCCCAGTTCTCTTCAACCGCCTGTAGGGTCAATAGCGTTTTGGAGACTTTTGTATTGGTATTGTTACCTCAGCTGAAAATATTCTATTCTTCACTCTTCTCTTACTTCTCCAGTTTTCTATCTTTATATATATATATATATATATATATATATATATGATATATTCGTTGTTCATTTTCCTCAGCCTTGGTGCCTATGGCACTACAAGGCCTATTCAAAAAGTGCTCCTCCTGCGGGCAGAAAATCTCTCAAACAGACGGACATTCCCAGTGTTTGCTGTGCTTGGGGAAGACGCATGTCGTCGAATCCTGTTGTTTTTGCCTAAAATTCTCCAGGCAAACCAGGAAGAACCGATCAGATCGCCTTCGGGCGTTACTGTGGGAAAAGGCGTTGGAGGCAGTGGAGAAACCGAGTACGTCTCGACGCCCAAAATCTCCCAATACCATGGAGTTGATGCCCCAACCTCCTCCTTCACGGAGTGATGCCTTACCGGTTCACCCCCCTTCCTCCTCTCTATCCGCTTCCTCAAAAGCGGCCAGGAAAATATCTAAGAGAGCGAGAGAGCATGTTGGGTCTGAAGAACCACAAAAGAAAAAGAGCAAACTTAAATCAAAGGAGGGGAAGAAAAAATCGGCAAAGTCAAACCCTTCGATACCGAAAATCCCGGTACCGACGCCTTCGATACCGAAGCGTCCCACGGCACCGAAGAGCCCGATATCGAGGCTGTCATTACAAACAACGCCTCCAATACCGGCAAGCCCGATACCGACACTATCGGTACCAAGGGCCTTCTCGATACCGAGACGCACAACTCCGTCTTCACCGCTGGCGTTAACACTGACCCGTACGGAGCAAATACTGGCTAGACGGGGACAAGACTTTTATTACGCCCAGGAACAGTATGCTCCTTATCCGCGTTTCTGCCAACCTCCATCAGAGACAATCTCCCGCCCACCACCTGCGGAAGATGCTGTCTCTATGCCACCACCACCGCAACCCTCGGTACCGAGGGCCCCACCGCAACTGCTGCAGACTATGGCACCAACTACGTCGGTACCGTCGCAGGCTTTACAAATTTTGCCCGCGGCAAGGGTAAGGGGAAGTGTATTGGATGAGCTGTCCGATGACGATTATCAATCGGACTCTTCTCAAGAACGATCACCGCCACCATCCATCCCTTCGCCGGATGACTTAGTGATAGCAACAGATGTAGTCTCTCCCTCTGAAGACTTGGCACATTTCATGGACCAAGTGCAAAGGATGGCAAGATCCCTTGGGATCGAAATGTCCCAGCCTATAGAAAAGCTAAACGACCCGGTGTATGATGACTTATACTGTGAGTCATCTACCCCAGCAGCAATTCCATATCTACCTGTGCTTCTGCACACAGCGCAACAGTCGTGGAAAATGCCCTCCTCGATGCCACCAACGTCAAGGAAGTTAGACAACATTTACAAGATTCAAGAAAAGTCAGCTCCTTTCCTCTTTACCCACCCCAAACCCAATTCAATTATCGTTGAGGCGTCCCAAGGGCGTACTCAAAGGAAACACAATGCCGCAGTCGACAAAGAAGGACGTAGACTGGATGGTATAGGGAGGAGAATTTATTCTTCTACATCTCTGTCACTCCGTGTACATAACTACCAAGCCACCATGGCAAAATATCAGTCCTTTCTATGGGAAAAAATGGCAACTCTCTCTGGTTATTTGCCAGACGATCAAAGAGAACTGGCAAATGTCTTCTACACTGAGGTTATGAGGCTGTCACGCCAACAACTTAATACTGCGAGGCACGTCACAGACTGTGCCTCAAAGGCGATGGTAGCCTCCATTGCATTGAGACGACATGCGTGGCTTAGGTCCGCAGGACTATCTCAAGAAGCACGTACACGCATTGAGGACCTCCCATTTGATGGGGAAGGACTCTTCCACTCTTCTACAGATGAATCCATGGAGAGCATCCAGAAAGCAAAGAACACTGCTAAAAGGATGGGGATTGGTCAACAACAGCAACAGCTGCAGAGACCATTCCGCCAGAGACGCTGGCCGAGAACGCAACAACAGTTCCAACCAAGGCAACAAAAATTTCAACTACAAGACCGTCCCACTATGTACCAACCTCAAGGTCAGTACAGGAGACAGCAATACCCAGGATGCTTCAAGCAGAACAAGAACAAGCCTGTTCCGAATCAAAGACGGCGTCTTTGACTGCTATATCCCAAACAGCTTAACACCTAAGTTTGGTGACATTCTCGCCCCTTTTTTCAACAATTGGACCACTATCACATCTGATACATGGGTCCTTAACATCGTTTCTCAGGGCTACAAAATAGAATTCTCCACCCCCCCTCCCCTTGGAACTGCAAGGTTCTCACCACCTACAGACGCTCTGTTGCAGGAGACTACCTCTCTCCTAGAGAAGGGCGCCATAGAGCGATTACCAACTTGCACTCTAGGTGGGTTCTATTCCCGCTACTTTACGGTTCCGAAACGGGATGGGGGGCTGAGACCTATTTTGGACCTTAGAGAGCTAAACAAGTTCATCAAACCTAAAAAATTCCGGATGAACTCTTTAGCGAGCATCCTGCCTTTCCTCTCCCAAGGGGACTGGTTCACGTCTATTGACTTTAAGGATGCATACTTTCATGTATCAATTTATCCCAATCATCGCCAGTACCTCAGGTTCATAGTAGGGGAAGACATTTTCCAATTTAAAGTGCTTCCTTTTGGTCTGTCTACTGCCCCCCGAGTCTTCACAAAGTGTATGGCACCAGTTTGCGCCTTTCTGAGGACTCGAGGGGTAGAAATTTACCCCTACTTGGACGATTGGCTGATAGTGGCTAATAAGGAGCAAGAAGCCGCCCATAGTACCCACCTCACCATCAACCTCCTTAACGAACTAGGCCTTTGCCTCAACAAAGAAAAATCAAATTTTCAACCAAGTCAAAAAATTAAATTCCTTGGAGCAATTCTGGACTCAACCCGCTCCAGGGCTTTCCTTCCAGAGGATAGAGCTAATACATTAATTAAACTTGCAACTAAGCTCTTTCGCTCTAAAATCACCTCTGCCTTCCAGGTACAGAGGTTATTGGGGTTCATGGCAGCAACGGTCAATGTTATCCCTTGGGCGCGTCTGCACATGAGACCTCTCCAGCTGTGGCTTCTGCGGGAGTACGACAATACATTGGATGCTCATCGAGTGAAATTGTCGCTCCCTGCCAAGATAAAGGGTACACTCCTTTGGTGGACAAATTTACCCAATATCGCACAGGGCTTAGATTTCAAACCCCCTCTGCCATCTCAGCACCTCATAACAGACGCCTCCCTATTGGGCTGGGGAGCCCACTGCGGGGATCTAACCATTCAAGAGCGTTGGAGCTCCCTGGACAGGACAAGACACATCAACGTCTTGGAGTTGATGGCTATCCAAAAAGCTCTGTATGCTTTTCAGCAGACCTTATCGGGTCATGTAATCCAGATCCATTCAGACAATATGTCTGCTGTCTGGCATATAAACAAGCAAGGTGGGACGAGGTCTATGGACCTGATCTCCCTCACTCTGGACATTTGGCATTGGGCAATTGCCCACGACATGACTTTGTCTGCCATTCATATCGCAGGCCAGGACAATATCCTGGCAGACGACCTCAGCCGCACCTTTGTGGCGGATGAAAGATTCTGTGTTGGACATGATTTTTCAGGCATGGGGACAGCCTGTAATAGACTTATTCATGTCACCAGAGAACGTCATCTGCAACCAATACTGTACGTGGGCAGGCCACAGGGCAGCATCTCTGGGAGACACCTTCGAGAGGACGTGGACAGAACAGCTTCTATACCTGTTTCCCCCCATACCACTCCTCTCAAGAGTCATCATAAAGCTGCGCAGTGATAACGCCAGCGCCATCTTAGTAGCACCTTGGTGGCCAAGGCAGCCGTGGTTCACTCCACTACTCAAACTGTCCTCAGCGGAGTATGTCAGACTGCCTCAATGTCACAACCTCATCTCCAAGGGGAAGGGACTCATCTTCCACCTGGATGTCAAGTCCCTAAACCTAACAGCTTGGAGGATAAGGCAACGTTAGACAACCAACCGCTGCCTACTGACATATGGAACATTATCCTAGCAGCTAGGAAACCAGCTACTAGAAGGTCATACGCAAACAAATGGACAGCCTTTTCTGCCTTTGCCCTCAGTAGAAACGAGAACCCATTTTCAGCACCAATAGCAACAGTGCTTTCCTTTCTTTTTTCTTTATTTAAAAAAGGACTCAAGTTCTCGTCACTTAGAGTTTACTTAGCAGCTATCTCTGCCTCACACCACTGGATTCAGGGCTGCTCGGTCTTCACGCACCCTTTGACAAAGCGGTTCATGAAAGGCATGAAAAACACCATTCCACCAATTCGCTCCTTTGTCCCTCAATGGAGCCTCCCGGTGGTGCTCAAGGCACTGTCTGCCAAGCCCTTTGAAGCTTTAGCAAGGACAGATTTGCGATTACTAACTTTTAAGGTGACATTCCTTGTTGCAGTCACATCTGCTAGGCGTGCATCTGAACTAGCAGCACTTCGCATAGACTCACCATACACGGTGTTCCATGCTGACAAGGTGGTCCTTAGACCGGACCCAGCCTTTCTGCTCAAGGTTGTGTCTTCCTTCCATCTTGGGCAGGACATCACCCTTCCAAGTTTTTTTCCTTCGCCGACGTCCCCTGTTGAGTCTGCTCTACATACCCTGGAAGTAAGACGGGCTCTTGCCTTTTACCAGTCCAGAACTGCCACCCTCCGGAGATCCCAAAGACTCTTTGTTTGTTATGGGGGCAAGCAAAAGGGAATACAGGCATCTCCGCAGAGAATATCTGCTTGGGTGGTTCAGACCATTAAGCTAGCCTATGAACTCGTGTCATCCCGTTGGAGGGTAAGGTGCGTTCCCACTCCATGAGAGGAGTGGCCACCTCTACAGCCTTTGAAAAGGGGATCACTCTACCAGACCTCTGTAAAGCAGCTACCTGGTCGACTCCACTGACCTTTGCCAGCCACTACCGTCTGGACGTCAGATCGCATAGAGACTGCGCTTTTGGGCGTGCCGTCTTATTGGCTATTCTATGACATTCATCTATGACCTGACACCACCCACCTCCGGTAAGTCAGCTTGTTAATCGCCCATATGTGTGATGCACAGAGACCACGAAGAAGAAAGACATGTTGCTTACCTGTAACTGTAGTTCTTCGAGTGGTCATCTGTGCAGTCACACAACCCTCCCACCATCCCCACTATGGTGTCATTAATTCTTGATCACCTGGTGGTTCTCCTCAGTGAGACTGTCTAGGTGGTTTCAGGAACTGAGGGGATTAGGCGGGAACCCCTGAGCATGCTCAGTGGACGGTGGGGGAGGGGTTCCCGCCTAAAACGTTTTCAGCTATAGAAGTTTCCGAAGCTGGCCCTGCGCAGGTGCAGAGCCCATATGTGTGACTGCACAGATGACCACTCGAAGAACTACAGTTACAGGTAAGCAACCTGTCTTTAAAAATACCTATCCCTGCACAGAAATACAGGCGGATCAGACTGGGAGCCCCATCGAGAGCATCTGGATTAAAATAAATGGGGCAAGGAATAAAAAGAACATGATAATCGGAGTCTACTACCGACCACCCAATCAAGGAAAAGACGAGGACGAAACTTTTGAGAAACAAATTGCCAGTGTTTCAAGGAAGTGTGATGTAGTAGTGATGGGGGACTTCAATTACCCTGATATCTGTTGGGAGACCAATACTGCCAAAAGCGTCCCTTCCAAGAAATTCCTGACATGTGTGGGTGATAACTTTCTCCTGCAGAAAGTGGAGGAAGGAACTAGAGGATCGGCAATCCTTGACTTGATATTGACCAATAGGGATGACTTAGTGGATAAAGTGGCAGTTACAGGAACTCTGGGGGAAAGTGACCACGTCATACTTGAATTCTTGATTATGAAGGAGACAAAAGTTGAGTGTAGCCATACACGTACTCTGGATTTTAGGAAAGCTGATTTTAATAAACTCAGAACTATGATAAGTAAGGTCCTGTGGCAAATGAGCCTAATGAGAAAAGGAGTGCAGGATGGGTGGGAGTATTTAAAAAATGAAATTTTAAAGGCACAGTTACAAACAATTCCAACAAGGAGAAAAGATAGAAGACAACAGAGAAAACCAATGTGGCTCCACAGAAAGTTTAGAGATGACCTGAAAACAAAAAGGGATACATATAGGAAGTGGAAGGAAGGCCAGGCTACAAAAGAAGAGTACAGACAGGTGACGCAGAAGTGCCGAAATGGCGTCAGGAAGGCTAAAGCTCAGAATGAGCTGAGATTAGCGAGGGATGCTAAAAGCAATAAAAAGGCTTTCTTCAGATATGTGAGTAGTAAAAGACAGAGGAAAGAAATGGTGGTTCAACTGCTTAATGAGGATGGCAAATTGATAACAGACGACAAAGAAAAGGCTGAAGTGCTCAATTCCTACTTTGCCTCGGTCTTCTCCCAAAAGCGGGTCTATGACACACACACACACCCGGAGAAAGTGAAGCAGAAGTTGAGGGGGCAGGATTACAGTTTGAGATTGATAAACAAATGGTCAAAGAACACCTAATTTCCTTGAATGAGTTCAAATCTCCAGGGCCCGATGAACTGCATCCTAGAGTAATGAAGGAGCTAGCGGAAGAACTCTCAGAACCTTTGTCTATTATCTTTGCAAAATCATGGAAGACGGGTGAGGTGCCGGACGACTGGAGGAGGGCTAACGTTGTCCCTATCTTCAAAAAGGGCAAAAAGGAGGAACCTGGGAACTACAGACCAGTCAGTCTGACATCCATCCCTGGGAAAATTCTGGAGCAGATTCTAAAGAAGTCAATCTGTAAACACCTTGAAATCAATGCGGTGATCACTAGAAGCCAACATGGATTTGTCAAGAACAAGTCCTGTCAGACAAATTTGATCTCATTTTTTGATCAGGTAACCTCCCTTGTGGACCGTGGGAATGCTGTGGACGTCATATATCTTGACTTCAGCAAAGCTTTTGACAAAGTACCATGACATTCTGATTAACAAACTCGCTAAAAGTGGGCTAGATGGAACAACTATTAGGTGGATTCACAGTTGGCTACAGAATAGAACCAAAGAGTACTTATCAATGGAGCCTTCTCAAACTGGGGAGAGGCAACGAGTGGGGTACTGCAGGGCTCAGTCCTGGGCCCAGTGCTCTTCAACATTTTTATTAATGATTTGGACGAGGAGGTGCAGGGAACGCTGATCAAATTTGCAGATGACACAAAATTGGGTGGGATAGCTAATACCCTGGAAGACAGAAACAAACTTCAAAGTGATCTTGATAGGCTGGAGTGCAGGGCTGAAAACTACAAGATGAAATTTAATAGGGATAAATGCCAAGTTCTACATTTAGGAAATAGAAACCAAAGGCACAGTTACAAGATGGGGGATACTTGGCTCAGCAATACTACAAATGAGAAGGATCTTGGAATTGTTGTATATTGCAAGCTGAATATAAGCCAACAGTGCAATATAGCTGCAAGAAAGGCCAATGCTATTTTGGGCTGCATTAATAGAAGTATAGCTTCCAAATCACGTGAGCTACTGGTTCCTCTCTATTCGGCCCTAGTTAGGCCTCATCTAGAGTATTGCGTCCAGTTCTGGGCTCCACAATTCAAGAAGGACGCAGACAAGCTGGAGGGTGTTCAGAGGAGGGCAACCAGGATGATCAGGGATCTGGAAACAAAGCCCTATGAAGAGAGACTGAAAGAACTGGGCATGTTTAGCCTGGAGAAGAGAAGATTGAGGGGAGATATGATAGTACTCTTCAAATACTTGAAAGGTTGTCACACAGAGGAGGGCCAGGATCTCTTCTCGATCCTCCCAGAGTGCAGGACACGGAATAACAGGCTCAAGTTAAAGGAAGCCAGATTCCAGCTGGACATCAGGAAAGAATTCCTGACTGTTAGAGCAGTACAACAATGGAATCAGTTACCTAGGGAGGTTGTGGGCTCTCCCACACTAGAGACCTTCAAGAGGCAGCTGGACAACCATCTGTCAGGGATGATTTAGGGTGGATTCCTGCATTGAGCTGGGGGTTGGACTCGATGGCCTTGTAGGCCCCTTCCAACTCTGCTATTCTATGATTCTATGATCTTGCAAAGCTGAAAATACCAAAAACTCATCATCTGCACCCAATAATTGATCCAGGGTAAAAATCATTCTGTCTGTCCAAGTAAACCACAAAAACATTTTCTTTCCTATTTTTAAGTCTGGATTTCCCCATATAACCAATTTATCATGAGAAAATGGGTCAAACTATAATTGACATGATTTATTTATTTATTTATTTATTACATTTTTATACCGCCCAATAGCTGAAGCTCTCTGGGCGGTTCACAAAAATTAAAACCATCATAAAACAACCAACAAGTTAAAAACACAAATACAAAATACAATATAAAAAGCACAACCAGGATAAAAACCACGCAGCAAAATTGATATAAGGTTAAAATACAGTTAAAACAGTATAATTTAAATTTAAGTTAAAATTAAGTGTTAAAATACTGAGTGAATAAAAAGGTCTTCAGCTGGCGACGAAAGGAGTACAGTGTAGGCGCCAGGCGGACCTCTCTGGGGAGCTCATTCCACAACCGGGGTGCCACAGCGGAGAAAGCCCTCCTCCTAGTAGCCACCTGCCTCACTTCCTTTGGCAGGGGCTCACGGAGAAGGGCCCCTGTAGATGATCTTAAGGTCTGGGTAGGTACATATTGGAGGAGGTGTTCCTTCAAATAACCTGGCCCCAAACCGTTTAGGGCTTTAAATGTCAATACCAGCACTTTGAATCGGGCCCGGACCTGGACTGGCAGCCAATGAAGTTGTAAAAGGACTAGCGTAATGTGATCTTGCCAGCCAGTCCCCGTTAGTAAACGGGCTGCCCTGTTTTGTACCAGCTGAAGCTTCCGGACCGTTTTCAAAGGCAGCCCCATGTATAACACATTGCAGTAATCCAAACGAGAGGATATCAGAGCATGGATAACTGTAGCTAGGCTATCACTGTCCAGATAAGGGCGCAGTTGGTATATCAGCCTAAGCTGATAAAAGGTGCTCTTTGCCACGGAGTTCACCTGTGCCTCAAGTGACAGTTCTGGATCCAACAGCACCCCGAAACTACGGACCCCATCCTTTAGGGAGAGTGCAACCCGGTCCAGGACAGGGCAAACATCACCTCGCCGGACAAATGAACCACCCGCTAACAGTACCTTCGTCTTGTCTGGATTGAGTCTCAGTTTGTTAGCTCTCATCCAGTCCATTACCGTGCCCAGGCACTGGTTCAGAACAGTCACTGCCTCACCTGGGTTTGATGAAAAGGAAAGGTAGAGCTGGGTATCATCCGCATATTGATGACACCTCAGTCCACATCTCCGGATAACCTCCCCCAGCGGCTTCATGTATATGTTAAACAGCATAGGGGATAAAATAGAGCCCTGCGGAACTCTATTTGATGTTATATTCCACACACTTCTAATTGCTGAAATTGTGGGCGAAGCACTTTCCACCTTAATATGCCGAGAACGTAATGCCATCTATTTGGAAAAAATGCTCCAGAAAGGATGATTCCAAAACTGGCCAAGGTGGGAAATCAAATCTAAGTGGAAAAGACCATAATTTGTTGCTGTCTCCATAGAGGACAGATTCGAGACATGACTGAAGGGTTGCCAACCCTCATAAAGCCCACTGACACATATCCCTTTCTTCTTATCCATGTGGGAAGAAATTACACTGCCAAGCGGAAATACAAAGAAATCACATCAGACTTTGAAGCTTTCGAATGAAACTCAAGAACTTTGGGGCCCAAATAGTTTTCTTATCCATACTTCCAGTTCTTGGAAGAGGAATAGAAAGGAAAAGAAGAATACTTTGCGTGAACGACTGGCTATGAAGGTGGTACCGATATGAGAGATTTGGATTCTGGGACCAGGGACTACGCTATTGGAAGATTGGCTGCTGGCAAGGGATGGGTTGCACCTCACAAGGGCTGGGAAGAATGTGTTTGGCCACAGCATAAAGAATTTCATCAGGAGGGCTTTAAACTGAATCCTATGGGGGAGGGAGACATAAACTTGGAGTCAACAAAGGATGAAGGCTAATGCACCATAATAGAGAGAAAAGCTCTAAGAGCACCCCAACATAGTCTTCACAATAGTATAGGAAAGAAGCCAGACTATAATGCACATGGTCTTCAATGTCTATATACTAATGCCCAGAGTACGGGAAACAAACAGAATGAATTTGAACTCTTAATGCATGAAGGCAAATATTACTTGATAGGTATAACTGAAACTTGGTGGGATAACTCTCATGAGGGGAATACAGCAAATGAAGGGTATAACTTGTTCAAAAAGAACAGAAGAAATAGGGAGGCGAAGTTGCACTCTGTGTTAAAAATACTTATCCCTGTCCAGAAATACAGGAGGAAGTGCCTGTGAGCCCCATTGAGAGCATCTGGATTAACATAAATGGGGCAAGGAATAAAAGGAACATGATAGTCAGAGTCTACTACCAACCACTGAATCAAGGAGAAGACGAGGATGAAACTTTTGAAAAGCAAATTGTCAGTGTTTCAAGGAAGTCTGATAGTGATGGGGGACTTCAATTACTCCGATATCTGTTGGGAGACAAATTCTGCCAAAAGCGGCCCTTCCAAGAAATTCCTGACAGATGTGGTGGATAACTGTCTCCTACAGAAAGTGGAGGAAGGAACTAGAGGATCAGCTATCCTTGCCTTGATACTGACCAATAGGGATGACTTAGTGGATAAAGTGGCAGTTACGGGAACTCTGGGGGAAAGTGAACACATCATACCTGAATTCTTGATTTTAAAGAAAGCAAAAGCTGAGTTTAGCCATACACATACTCTGGATTTTAGGAAAGCTAATTTTAATGAACTCAGAATTATTATAAAGTCCCCTGGCAAGTGGCCATAATGAGAAAAGGAGTCCAAGATGGGTTGGGATTTTTTTAAAAGGTATTCTTTTTTTTTTAAAAAAATACTTTTTTATTTTGAATGTCAAAAAAACCAAACTAAAAAACACTGTGAAAACAAAAAGAAAACACATTGCACAAACAGGAATGTCCTCATTTATCATCAGGTACACCATTAATTAAAAAAAAAAGGTGGGGGAGATCTATGCATAGGTTTCAAGAAAAGCAGACCAAATAGCTAAAGACATATCCAGTTGCAAGTTAAGAATTTAAGAACATAAGAAGTGTCATGCTGGATCAGACCAAGGGCCCATCTAGTCCAGCACTCTGTTCACTCAGTGGCCAACCAGCCATTGGCAAGGGATGAACAAGCAGGACATGGTGCAACAGCACTCTCCCACCCATGTTCCCCAGCAACTGGTGCACACAGGCTTGAATACTGGAGATAGCACACAACTATCAGGCTATTAGCCATTGATAGCCTTCACCTCCAAGAATTTATCCAACCCCTTTTAAAGCCATTCAAATTGGTGGCCATCACTACATACTGTGGTAGTGAGTTCCATAATTTAACTATGCATTGTGTGAAGAAGTACTTCCATTTATTTGTCCTGAATCTCCCACCAATCAACTTCATGGGATGACCCCGGGTTCTTGTATTATGAGAGAGGGAGAAAAATGCCTCCCTATCCACATTCTCCATACCATTCATAATTTTGTACACTTCTATCATGTCTCCCCTTAGCCTCCTTTTTTCCAAGCTAAACAATCCCAGATGTAACCTTCCCTCATAGGGGAAATGCTCCAGCCCCTTAATAATTTTTGTTGCCCTTTTCTGCACTTTTTCCAGCACTATAATATCCTTTTTTAGGTGTGACCAGAACTGTACATGTCTTCTAAGTGTGGTCGCACCATAGATTTGTATAAGGGCAGTATGATACTGGTAATTTTGTTCTCAATTCCTTTTCTTATAATGCCTAACATGGAGTTTGCCTTTTTTACAGCGGCTGCACACTGGGTGGACATTTTCATCAAGCTGTCCAACACAGTCCCAAGATCTCTTTCTTATTCAGTCACCACTAGCTCAGATCCCATTAGGTTATACTTGAAGTTGGTTTTTTTGCCCCAACATGCATCACCTTACAGTTGCTTACATTGAACCGCATCTGCCATTTGGATGCCCACTCTCCCAGCTTGGAGAGATCCCTTTCAAGCTCTTTGTGTTTTAACAACCTTAAATAATTTGGTGTTATTGGCAAACTTGGCCACTTCACTGCTCACTCCTAATTCCCGATCATTTATGAACAAGTTGAAAATAATTGGTCCCAATACTGATCCCTGTGAGACCCCACTACTTACTTCCCTCCATTGGGAGAATTCACCATTTATTCCTACTTTCTGCTTGCTGTTCTTTAACCAGTTACTGATCCATAAGAGCACCTCTCCTCTTATTCCATGACTGCTAAGTTTATTCAAGAGTCTTTGGTGGGGGATTTTATCAAACGCCTTTTGGAAGTCCAAGTAAACAATGTCCACTGGATCACCCCTGTCTACATGTTTGTTGACACTCTCAAGCTAACCAGTCTGTAATTTCCCGGATTCCCCCTGGATCCCTTTTTGAAAATTGGTGTTACATTGGCCATCTTCCAGTCCTCTGGTACAGAGGCTGAGCTTAGGGACATGTTGACTATTTTTGTGAGGCGGTCCATAATTTTATATTTGAGTTCTTTGACAACTCCAGGATGGATGCTGTCTGGGCCTGGTGATTTATTTGCTTTCAATTTGTCAATAAGGTTAAGAACTTCATCTTTTGTCACCACTATTTGCCGCAGTTCCTCAGACTCCCTTCCTGAAAACATCAGTTCAGGCACAGGCATCTGTCCCGTATCCTCTGCAGTGAACACCGATGCAAAGAATTCATTCAGCTTCTCTGCAATCTCCCTGTCCTCCTTTAGTACCTCCTTAACTCCATTGTCATCCAATGGTCCAACTGCTTCCCTAGCTGGTTTCCTGCTTCTGATATATTTAAAGAATAATTTATTGTTGGACTTGATGTTATTAGCGATGTGCTTTTCAAAATGCTTTTTTGCATCTCTTATTGTTTGCTTGCAACTCCTTTGTGCCAGCTTGTGCTCCCTTTTATTTTCCTCACTTGGGCAAGACTTCCATTTTTTGAAGGAAGCCCTCTTTTCTACATTAGCTTCCTTGACACTGCTTGTTAACCATGCTGGTGACCTTTTGGACTTGGAGCTACCTTTCCTAACCTGTGGAATACATTTTAGTTGAGCTTCTATTATTGTGCTTTTGAGTAAGCTCCATGCATTTTCCAAGGATTTAACCCTCTCAATTCCCCCTTTCAACTTTCTTTTCACTAGTTCCCTCATTTTAGAGGAGTTTCCTCTTTTGAAGTCAAGTGTGAATGTATTGGATTTCCTGGGCAATTTCTGTCCGGCAAAGCTGCCAATAGACCAGCTAATTAGAGAGATATCCAAACGTGGGCAGCGTGCCCAAACAAACTCCAAGAATTCGGCCACAAACTTTAGCAAACAAACGGTGGAGTTTGTCTTCATCTGTGCTAGGAAATAACACAGTTAACTCTTTAATGTCAGAGTACAAGACGTTTTAAACATAAGCAAAGTCCAGTTCCGTTCCAAAAGTCAAGGGCTTACGAGAGGTAGAGAGAGTCCAAGAAACAGTCCAGAGGTCCAGGGATAGGAGCAGGTCATGAATTCCAAGCCGGTCCAAAGTTCAATCAGGATACAAGGTCACCACGATCCGAAGCAGGAATCAAGAGCTTTCGCCAGGATGCTCAGTTAATCTCTGGCGAAGTTCCTGTTGCTTCCCAGCTCTCTAAATACCCCTCCCTGGCAGCTACAGGTGTTCCCTATTGAGTTGGTGTCTAGTATAAATACGCAGAGACCTGTGCCGGGCCTCCTTTTCCGCCCTATGCTGTCTAAACAACTGCGCAGGTAAGTTTGTTGCGTCTGTCTCTGTGTCTTCTGAATTGGCCAAGCTCCCTGCTGGTTTAATCACCGGCACGCTGGTACTTGGCTTTGCTTCCACTTCATTCTCTGAGTTGGCCCCACTCCCAGCTGGCACCAGTTCAGCAGCCGTGACACTAGCCTCTGCCTGTAAAGGTTCTGTTTCCTCCTCTGAGTCCATCCCCAACAACTCTTCAGAGGGCCTAACAATTTCCCACTTAAGTATATATTGAATCTGATAGCACTGTGGTCACTGTTACTAATTGGTTCAACAATATTTACTTCTTGTATTAGGTCCTGGGCACCACCACTTAGGATTAGGTCCAGGATTGCCTCCCTTCTGGTTGGTTCCATGACCAACTCTTCCAGGGCACAGTCATTTAGAATATCAAGAAATTTAACCTCTTTGTCATGATTGGAATATGAATTTATCCAGTCAATGTGAGGATAATTGAAGCCTCCCATTGTTACAATATTTCCTCATTCTCCATCTTAAGGTCACTCTGAGCATTTTGGTCTGGGGGACGATAGCATGTTCCTAGAACTACATTAGTTTTGGGGCCCTGCATTGTCACCTGCAGCACTTCTATGGAAGAGTCTTCCATGCTTAGGTGCTCTAGTCTACTTGACACAATGCCCTCTTTGACGTACAGAGCAACACCGCCCCCAGTATGCCCTTTCCTGTCCTTCCTGTAAAGTTTGTATCCATGGATGACCATATCCCACTGGTTCTCTCCATTCCACGAGGTTTCTGTAATTCCCACTATGTCCAGGTTCTCCTCTGAAACCAAGCACTCCAATTCTCCCTATGTAACACCCGTTCAAATGTTGAGAGCATTGTTAAGTCCTCAGTCCATTGCATTATGGGAGATGAGCATTTATTTTTCCAATGTGATAATATAAGTTTTTTAGTTGTCATAAAGGCTCTAAAAATCCATTTGTGCTGACCATGTGTAAACTTCCAAGAAACCGATAGGTAGTTTAGGAGGACACGCACATCCTTCCATATTAAAGACTGTTTCAATACAATGTTTATCATTATTATAACCTCTCCCCAAAGGGGGCAACTACTGGGCATTGTCAAAACATATGAATTAAAGAAGCATTCGGTGCATTACATCTCCAGCAATTGTGAAAGGTAGACAAACCCTTATTGTAAAGGTGTTGTGGAGTCCAATAAACCTGAAACAACTTTTTTTTTTTTTGCTGAATGAGATGTAGCCTAAGATCCATAGAAACTTCAGATACAGACACTAAGGCAACAATCCATTGATTAAGCAAAATAGAACACTCCAATTCTCTATTCCAATCCTGTCTTAAACTATGGGTGTTATTCTTATTTAATATATATATATGGGTTGTGGGTAGAAGTGTCAGTTCAGCTGCTATAAGTGTTTCTAACAGTGCTGGAGGCTCTGAAGTTGTAAAAGCAGCTGGACCGAACCTGGATTCCAGCAACTGTCACAATTGCAAGTATTGCCATTCAGCCATAGTAGGTAAATTATAGTTAGCACATCAAGCAGAAAATGACAAAAACTTGTCATCTGGACCTATTTACTGATCCAAAGTAAAAATAACCTTATCCACAAGAACATTTCCACAAGAACATTTTCTTTCCAATTCTTAAATCTGGATTTCCCCATAAAGTCAATTTTTCATGACAGAATGGATCAAACTGTAATTGACATGATATTATACACCATACCTCTCTAGCAGCCAAAATTGTAAGAGGGGGGTTATTTATTCTAATATGTCAAGAACCAAGTTCCATCCATTTAGGAAGAGTTTCTAACCATAAGGCTTCCAAACCTGACCAGGGTGGCACATCTGAGCAAACTGGAAAATACCAGAATTTAGTACAAGCTGATAGGTAGGCCCAGTGATATAAAACACGGTCTGGAAATCCAAACCCACCTTCTTTAATAGGAAGCTGCATCCGCTTCAAAGATATTCGAGGTGAGAGGAACCCAAGAAGAATTTATGAAACAAAGTATTAAGTACTTGAAAATATTTGCCAGGTATAAGTAAAGGAATTCCAGGTATAACATAGATAATTTGAGGTACAATTTTCATCTTGTGTGTTGTCTTTATCCCACAAGCTCAACTTTAATGGTGCCCATTTATCTACAGTATGTCTTGTGCAATTTCACCAGTTTATTCAAATTTATTTTGATCAAATGAGATATCTCTCTGGGAATATGTATTCCCAGATAGGTAATAAAATCAGGGCACCATCAAAACTGACCATTATCCAACACACTAGGAGATACGCTGTCTCCAATTGGCATCAACTCAGACTTTGACCTATTAATTGAATAACCAGACAGATAACCGAAAGTATTAACCAATTTCATCAAAGCAGGAATACATGCCTGGAGTTTAGAAATAAACAATAAAAGATCACCAGTATACAGAATAATGTTAAATTCTAAGTCAGCATGTACGAACCCTTGAATACTATTATTCTGTCTAACTGTGCAAGCCAGGGGTTCCAAACATAGATCAATAATCAATGCAGAAGGATGACATCCTTGCTTAGTTCCTCACCCAAGCATGAAAAAAGCTGACAACCAACCAGTAGTCATAACTCTTGCTCTTGGGGTCGAATATAAAATTCTAACCCACTTCAAAAAAAATTTTGGAAAACCAAAATTACTCAGTATAGCAAGCATAAACTTCCAATGAATGTTGTCGAACGCCTTCTCAACATCCAAAGAGACAATGGCCACCTGATCCATTCTTTCTCTATTTAAAGCTATCAAATCCACAACTAATCTCAAATTATTGCCCCCTGCCTATTTCTAATAAATACTATGTGATCCAGTCTGACCAGTGACTTGTTGCAGTCTATTGGCTAAAATTGCCATTAATATCTAACATTCATTAGTGAGATCAAGTAGTAGTTAGCATGGTCCTTGCTAGCTTTAGGGATGACTGTAATATAAGCATCATTTAATGATGTAGAAATTGAACCCTCTTCAAATATATACTGGTAAAGTTGGTAAAGTTTTGGAGCTAAAAAAGGAGAAAAGGTTTTATACCACTCAATTAGGAACCCATCTGGACCTGGGGATTTCCCATTGTTCATCTTCAAAATTGCTTTTGTAATCCAAGCGTAATTAATTCCATCTTGGATACCAGGATGATACCAGACACTTGGAAAATGGTGTATATAACATTAATACCGAAAGAAGGACAAGATCCTACTTTGACCAAAAATTACAGACCAATCTCACTATTGAACAATGACTATAAACTGTTTATAACAATATTGGCAGAAAGACTCAAAAAAATCCTACAAGAGATAATTCATGAAGATCAGAATGGCTTCCTACCAAAAAGACAGTTAAAAGACAATGTTAGAACTGTCCTAAACATTGTGGAATACCTGGAAAAAAATCCGGAAAAACAAGCTGCCTTGATTTTCCTTGATGCAGAGAAGGCATTTGATAATGATAACTGGAATTTTATATTTAAAATTTTGGAAGAAATGAGTTTTGGAGATAACTTTATGAAATGGGTCAAATCAATTTATTCTTCACAAAAGTCACAAATAATTATTAGTGGGGATCTATCAAAACCAAGCGAAGTACAGAGAGGAACAAGGCAAGGGTGCCCATTGTCACCCTTGTTATTCATTTTAGTTTTGGAAATATTGAACAGGGATATAAAACAAGATGAAAGAATTGGAGGGATAAAGATTAAAAAAGAGTCATATAAATTGAGAGCTTTTGCAGATGATCTGGTACTCACTTTGGACAAGAGGGCTAAAATTTACATTAAGTACTAACCTTAAAGAGAATTTAAGGTGGCATATGCCACCAGCAAAATTGGCTAAAATGTATAAAGGGGCATCAGGATTGTGCTGGAAATGTGAAGAGCAGCAAGGAACATTCTACCATGCATGGTGGACCTGCAAAAAAGCAAAAACTTTCTGGATACAAATTCATTCTGTAAAGAACCATGGGACTATATTCTTATATATGACAACAGCTGCAAGATTACTATATGCACAAAGATGGAAGGGCAAAATAGTGCCCACGATAGAGGAATGGCTACTGAAGATGTTTGAGCTAGCGGAGATGGTGAAACTCATGGCAATAATGAGAGAAAAATCAACTTTAAGATTTATAACTGAATGGGAACCTTTTGTAAACTTTATGAAGGGACGAGAAAAAGATGACTTGTATATCTGTGGATTCAACCAACAATGTAGAAAATGTTAAGAGAGAAATTAGAGATTTGGATTTGACAGTGATAGAATAAGAAAAAAATAACAACAACATTGTTACATATTTTTGCTGGGGAGAATATTGGAAGAACATCTTATTTTTGTGATTTTTGTTTGTTTTTGCTTTGTTTGATTTTTGTGGGAGTGTTTGTCTATATGTATTATATTTTGTTCTGTAGTGTCTTTTATTTATTGGTGTCTGGAAACAATAAAAAAGATTAAATCCGCAAAATTGCTTTTGTAATCTCCAAGTCTTATACGAGCCATAAGGTGTTGCCTTTGCAAAGAATCTAAGCAAGGGAGCTTAATCTGAGCAAAAAAAGTATTCATATTCTGCTCTGATACCTCACTACCCTTACTGAACAACTCTGTATAAAATCTTAAAAATTCAAGGTTTATATCCATAGGAGATGTATGTGTCATATTATTCTCATCTTTAAAAGCAGAAATAATATTTTGATGCTCAAGGCGATGTGCCAAAATTTTACCAGGACATTCCCCAGTATGTTAGTCGCAAGCAAGTTAAGGCAAATTCCGCCTGCTGAGAAAGACTATTGTTTAGGTCACATTTAACTTTTTGCAATTCCTGATACAGTTGTGCAGATGGGGAACTGGCAAATTGAGTTATAAGAGATTTCAACTTCTTATTTAAAAGCTCCTGCTGTGCTCTTCTAAGGTTTTTGTTATTTTGTATGAAGCATAGGCAATGATTCAGCCCCTAATAAAGGCTTTGCTGGCCTCCCATTCCATGGCAGAGAAACCTGCAGTACCCTCATTGATATAAAATATTCAGACAATTCAGCAAAGATCTGAGATTTAAACATCTCACTATTCAAAAGAGAAACATTAAGGTGCCAAACATTAAGGTGCCGTATACATTGACCATAGCAATGATTTTATCTATGTATTTCCCAACCAAGATTAAAAAGTGACCATCAGAATCAGTGATCACCTATTGCAGAGAAAAAGAAAGTCATTAATTAATTAAAATTGCCACCCCTTTGGAACTTGTTGAAGTATCTGTTACATAGACCTCACCAACACAATCCTTGTTTAATAAGCAGGCATCTTCAGCGGTCAGGTTTCCTGTAAAAAAGCCATATCAACATTGAGCTCTTTTAGCTGAGAGAGCACACTTTCTTGCTTGTTAGTATTATGGAGCCCTTTGACATTGAACAGTGAACATTGAACAGTAAGCAGTGTGTTACTTGCCCTTCCACCTAAACAAATCATACCAATGTTGCAAGTGTTTCTTACATTCAAGTCACAATTGAACCGTGATATCATATATTTATTTATTTATTACATTTTTATACCGCCCAATAGCCGAAGCTCTCTGGGAGGTTCACAAAAATTAAAACCATGAAAAGCATGATAAAACAACCAACAGTTTACAAACACAAATACAAAATACAATATAAAAAGCATAACCAGGATAAAACCACACAGCAAAAATGGATGGAGATTAAAATACGGAATTAAAACAGTAAAGTTTAAATTTAAGTTGAATTAGGTGTTAAAATACTGAGAAAATAAAAAGGTCTTCAGCTGGTGACAGAAGGAAGCGCCAAGCGAACCTCTCTGGGGAGCTCATTCCGTAGCCACCTGCCTCACCTTCCTCATAGAAGGACCCCCTGTGGATGATCTTAAGATCCGGGCAGGTACATATGGGAGGAGGCGTTCCTTCAAATAACCTGGCCCCAAGCCGTTTAGGGCTTTGAATGTCAATACCAGCACTTTGGTCTGCAGAAATAAAAAGATAGCACACTAATATTTGTCTCTCCCAAATAATAATAAAATAAAATAAAAGTGAAAAAGAATTCTGGAAAAAAACCAGCAAAACCAAAAATCAACCTAAAACAAAAACAAGTCCTGCCTTCAGTTAGAGACCATGGTGCACTCCCTCATATTTAAATATTAACTGACTGACTTGAGAAAGTGAAGAAGGGGGAAAGGGGTGGGGGAGGAGGACAAAGACAAACCAGGACTTATAAACTAATCATAATAGGAATATATCCATTAAATATTAAAACCTATGTTAAATGTAGTACTGGTAATTAGCAAAAAATAATTTATAGATGTATGTGTAAGTTGTCTAGTAAGTAACAGCAGCAACAAAAAGAGAAAATGTATTAAAAGTAATAATAAAGTAGTTCTGAAGACTATTCATCAGTGTTTAAAAAGTACTTAAGAATATATTGAATACATTGAAATCTATAAAAAGATATTAAAAGGTGAAAAATGAAGAGAAAAGGGGGAAAAACATATGAAGAGAGGATCTGGTAAATATAACATCTTGGCAGAATGCCCAGGAACTCTTCTCACAGCTTGGGCCAGCCACTGCTTGGAAACTTTTAAAGAGAAACATAAACCAACAGATACAGGCGGGTGAATAACATAGCACAGAACAACCTTGAAGACACTTTCATTGTGTGGATTTTTTTGGCTTTGACCCCAATTAAGAATGATTCTGCTGATTCAGGAATGTGAAATTTCTTAATTTGGCCTTCATAATTAATACAAAGAACAGCGGGGAAGTGCGGGTAGTATTGTAAGTTTTCCTCCTGGCAGAGAATTTGTGCTTTGGTGAATTTCCTTCTCTGATCAGACACTGCTTTTGAATAATCAGGATAAACCATTATTTTTTGTCTTGTTTGGTCCCCAGTGTAAATCTCCCTTTTGACTAGCTGTATAAAGAAGAAATTCTTTAGTAGGGCTGTGCTCTGCTTCTCTTCGGGTTGGAGAAGCATTAGTGAGGTGTCCTGATTCACCTCTGGAAAAGGTGGAGGAGAAGCGAGTCAGGGGGCTGCGGATCGAGGTGAAGAGGATCGCCTCAATCCAGAGCTCTGGAAGCAGGTAAGTGGGGGAGAGGGGGACTCAACTGGCGCCGCTGCAGCAATCCCTGTGGCAATGGCGATGGAGCCAGGTAAGGGGGCAGGGAGGAGAGAGGCTTACCTATGTCCATTGTGGTCCATCGTGGGCTTCAATTGAGGCCCCACCTTCAAGTGGAAGAGGCTTGAAGCCAGGGCCTCAATTGAAGCCCACGATGGACCGTGATGGATGCAGGTAAGGGGGCAGGGGGGGTTGGCCTACCTGGCAGCAGTGGCAGAGCCAGGTAAAGGGGCAGGAAGGAGGGAGGCTTACCTGCGTCCATCGTGGTCCGTCGTGGGCTTCAATTGAGGCCAAGTGAAGGCCGAGGCCTCTTCCAGCTTCAAGTTGGGGCCTCAACTGAAGCCCATGATGGACCGCAATGGACGCAGGTAAGGGGGTGGGGGGTTTGGCCTACCTGGCACCGCCGGTGCTGCCGTCCATGCGGCGGTGGCAGCAGAGCCAGGTAAGGGTGCCGGGAGGAGGGAGGCTTACCTGCGTCCATCACGGTCCATCGCAGGCTTCAATTGAGGCCCCAACTGAAGCCGGAAGTGAAGGCTGAGGCCTCTTCCGGCTTCAAGCCGGGACCTCAATTGAAGCCCGTGATGATGGACACAGGTAAGGGGGTGGGTAGGTTGTCTTACCTGGCGCTGGCGGTGCTGGATCTTCCTCCGTGGAGCAGAGTGGGGGATGGGTGGATCGGCCTGAAGAGTATTGGGCCGGATCAGGAAGTTCCAGATCAGGCCACGAAGTGGATCGGGGGGGGGGGTCCTTGCACAGCCCTATTCTTTAGTCAAAACTGAATAATAACAGCCCCCTCTCTGGATCTACGCATAGGTCTACCAGATATACGATAAGCTCTTTCTATATCCAGTTGAACGTCCTCTGGGAGTGCTAACAGCTCACACAGAAACTTCTCCATAAAATCTGCTAGTCTTGTCTGTGCAAGCTGCTCGGGAATTCCAAGAACATGCAGATTAGATCTGCAATATTATTTATTTGTTTATTTATTTATTTATTTAAAATATTTATATCCCGCCCTATATCACTAAGATCTCAGGGTGGCGTACAGATAAAAACATACAGTATAAAACAATAAATATACACAGTTAAAAACAAATTAAACCATAATCCAAGTTAAAACAATATATAATTTAAAAGCAATAGATGCAGTTAATAGTTGTTTTCCATCTGCACGATTCTAGAAGATAGCACATTATGCAATGTAGATGTTGCAGTTTTGTGGGCTATAACCTGATCCTCCAGTTTGCTGACTTTAGATTCCATCTGCAGAAGACAAGTATCAATAGAATCCACAGTCTCCTGTAGTGTATTTATGGAATCCGAAATCGATTGGAGCTGGTCCAAGTGTTGCTCCATTTGGTCCTAGTGTACCAGTTGTTTTGACTGCTGAAACAGCTGTAGTGATATGTTTTTCATTAAAGCGCTCACATCCTCTCCTTCATCTGTTGTCTGAGGAGTCTTGGAGGATTTAGCCATAGGAGATTCCAGGCAGGTGGATGGCGTTCCTACAGCTTTTTTAGTTTTTGGTGGAGCCATCCTCCCAGCCTCTCTCAGAAAATAACACGTGGTTATACAAAGACTACAAACAAAACAAAGTCCAAGCAGGAAAAAAACCACAGGTTAGAAACCTAGACAACAAGGCATTCTTTAGGCTTTTATGAGCAGATTCTCAGGAGCAAAGCAGGAATGATCTGACTACGCCATCATCTCTAACTGGTTCAAATGTCCTGGGCCCGATGAACTGCATCCTAAAGTAATAAAGGAGCTGGCAGAAGAACTCTCAGAATCACTGTCTATTATCTTTGCCACCTGTGTGACAACCTTTCAAGTCTAAACATGCCCAGTTCTTTCAGTTTCTCCTCATAGGGCTTTGTTTCCAGACCCCTGATCATCCTCGACACAATACTCTAGATGAGGCCTACCCAGTGCTGAATAGAGGGGAACTAGTACCTTGTGGGATTTGGAAGCTATACTTCTATTAATGCAGCCCCAAATAGCATTTGCTTTTTTGGCAGTCACATTACACTGTTGGCTCATATGCAGCTTGTGATCTACAACAATTCCAAGATCCTTTTCGCTTGTAGTATTGCTGAGCCAAGCATCCCTCACCTTGTAACTGTGCATTTGCTTTCTTTTTCCTAGATGTAGAACTTGGCATTTATCCCTATTAAATTTCATTCTGTTGTTTTCAGCCCAGCACTCTAGCCTATCAAGATCATTTGAAGTTTGTTTCTGTCTTCCAGGGTATTGGCTATCCACCCAATTTTGTTTCATCTGAAAATTTGTTCAAAAAATTGTTAGTAATTGTGCCTTTAAAATTTACTTTTTAAAAACTCCCACTTATTTTGCACTCTTCCCCCCTCCCCCATTAGGGTCACTTGAATTTTTCATCATTCTTGATTCTAAAGGAAGCAAAAGCTGAATGTAGCCATACACGTACTCTGGATTTTAGGAAAGCCGATTTTAATAAACTCAGAACTACGATAAGTAAGGTCTCATGGCAAGTGACCCTAATGAGAAAAGGAGTGCAAGATGGATGCGAGTTTTTATAAAAGGTACAAATTTTATTCATGGCTACCCTGAATGGGTTTTAATTTTAAAGGCACAATTACAAACAATTCCAACAAGGAAAAAAGATAGAAGACAACAGAAGAAACCAATGTGGCTCCATAAAAGCTTAGAGATGACCTGAAAACAAAAAAGGATACATATAGGAAGTGGACGGAAGACCAGGCTACAAAAGAAGAGTTCAGACACATAGCACAGAAGTGCCAGAATGGCATCAGGAAGGCTAAAGCTGAGAATGAGCTGAGACTAGTGAGAGGTGCTAAAAGCAATGAAGTCTTTCTTCAGATACGTGCAAAGTAAATGACAGAGGAAAGAAATAGTGTTTCAACTGCTTAATGAGGATGGCAAACTGATAACAGATGACAAAGAAAAGGCCGAAGTGCTCAATTCCTACTTTGGCTCATATACCCTTGCAGGGTTGGTTTGTGTTTCTGTCTTTGCTTTGACTTTATAAGACTCAGGCAGGCTCTTTAACTGAGACTTTTGGTCAGCTGCAATGTGACATTGAGACAGGCATGGTCCTGTAGCCTGTGGAAAACAACTCACACTTATAGGTTCATCATGACAATACGTGGTTAAAGCAACCCAGAATTCACAAACCAACAACAAACCATGTGTTCTTTGGGTTAACAAACCAGGATTTGCACTCATCCCAAGAAATTATTACAAGGTCCCACTATAGAGTCCTAAAATCATCTCCTTCTCTCTACTTCACAGAATTCTAATCTACGCACTGTGTCTCTCACTCTCTTCACATACCATCTCATACCACTCAAGCTCTCATACCCCACAGACTCATCTCACTGACTGACTCATTTACCCTCTCCTCTCACTCACTTAACTATATATAGATACATTTCTCTAGCTCCTCCCACTCTTACTCAGCCAATCTGCAACCATCCCATCAACACTCACACATTCAACCCCCCTCTATAAATTGTAAGTACCTTGAGGCCTGAACCTTATATATAACATGAACAATAACTTTGTATATATGTTTACATTTATAGCATATAAGACAGCTGAACATCACAGACCCCTGGGACAATGCTTCTGGGAGATCTCAACTTCCATGCCAAGGCTCCTGGATCTGGGACAGTTCAGGACTTCATGGTCGCCATGACAACCATGGTGCTGTCTCAACATGTTATTGGTCCAGCACATGTAGAAGGATACATACCTGATTTGGTTTTCTCAACTGGGAAGGAGGATGTGAACTGAAATTAACATTTATCCCCATGTCATGGTCACATGATCACTTCTTAGTGAGGTCTAGACTCAGGGATTTTCCTGCTGGTGTAGCTGGTGCTCCTGTCAAAGCTCTGATGACTGTGGAATGCAGAGATGGCTAAAAGGTTGACACCATCTTGCTCATGTGCCCTCTCCCTCTGAGCAGAACCTAGGTAGCTCCTTGGTATGCCCCTAAGCTGAGGGCAATAAAGCAAGAGGAAAGATGACTAGGGCCATAGCTAGACCTAAGGTTTATCCCTGGATCGTCCAGGGGTCAAATCCGTTCATCTAGGTCACACACAGGGGATCCAGTGCTCAGGCAGGGGCGAACCCGGGATGATCCCAGGATAAACCTTAGGTCTAGCTGTGGCATAGATGACTCATGTCGAGTTTCATTTAACACAGGTTAGAGCTCACTGTTGAGCCCGCTCTGTGATAGTGATGAAAGCAAAATGGGAGTTCTTTTCCACTAGCATTGCAGTTTCCTGGGTGGCTATAGCTCAGTAGTAGAGCACAATGCATGTGGAAGGACTCAGGTTCAATCCCTGGCACCACCTGGAAAAACACCTTCCTAAAACCCAGGAGAGTTGCTACTAGTTTGTGTTGACAATACTGGGCTAAATACACCAATGGTCTGACATAGGTCTTAGCTAGACCTACCTGTTAGCCCACAACGGAGGAGGGAAGATCTCACATTGTGTTTAACGCAAGATCCCTCCTCTGTTTACATGCAACGACCTCAGAAGGAGAGGTGTCATGTCCGCCATTTTTTTAAATTAAAGAGCTGAACGCTCGTGCGCATAAGGTAAGTGGTTTTTTAAATTTAAATTCGTTTCCCTGCTCTCCTCACCCTACCCCCAATGGGCGCAGTGTGTCACGTACTTTAGCAGAGTTTAAGCAGCAGCGTTCCAGCGTTTGGCTCCCTGCATGGCTGACTGAGTGCCTTCATCATAAGAAATACACAAGTGGTTTCTTCAGCAATAGAGTTTACTGAGGCATATAATATTAACGTTCCTATACAAAATCTTCCTTTAACAATGAGAGACATACACACCATGATCATCATCGACCAGCAGGAAAAACATTCTATATGTGCAGATATACATACATTTCATAGACAGTATTATGACACAGTTACATCATCCAATAATTCAATTAAGGGATGAGGTGAGAAATTCTTTCCTTATCTTCGACCTCCACAGTTCCAGCACTGATGAGCAACACTTGCGTGAAGCTCTGTGCCAAGTCCAGTTTTCTTCCAGGGCTTGTCTTTCTGGAGATAAATTTTCCACCCTGACACAGTGCTCCTCCCAGCCACAAGTTCCGCGGTCTTGGGCTAAGCCCAGGTCTGTGGAAAAACCTCAGTCATTTTTCTAGGTACACACCTGCAACTGCCCACCATGAGAGCTTCCACCTAGATCACAGAATCATAGAATCATAGAATAGCAGAGTTGGAAGGGGCCTACAAGGCCATCAAGTCCAACCCCCTGCTCAATGCAGGAATCCACCCTAAAGCATCCCTGACAGATGGTTGTCCAGCTTCCTCTTGAATGACTCTAATGTGGGAGAGCCCACAACCTCCCTAGGTAACTGATTCCATTGTCGTACTGCTCTAACAGTCAGGACGTTTTTCCTGATGTCCAGCTGGAATCTGGCTTCCTGTAACTTGAGCCTGTTATTCCGTGTCCTGCACTCTGGGAGGATCGAGAAGAGATCCCGGCCCTCTTCTGTGTGACAACCTTTTAAGTATTTGAAGAGTGCTATCATGTCTCCCCTCAATCTTCTCTTCTCCAGGCTAAATATGCCCAGTTGTTTCAGTCTCTCTTCATAGGGCTTTGTTTCCAGACCCCTGATCATCCTGGTTGCCCTCCTCTGAACACGCTCCAGCTTGTCTGCGTCCTTCTTGAATTGCGGAGCCCAGAACTGGATGCAATACTCTAGATGAGGCCTAACCAGGGCCAAATAGAGAGGAACCAGTACCTCACGTGATTTGGAAGCTATACTTCTATTAATGCAGCCCAAAATAGCATTTGCCTTTCTTGCAGCCATATCACACTGTTGGCTCATATTCAGCTTGCGATCTACAATTCCAAGATCTTTCTCGTTTGTAGTATCGCTGAGCCAAGTATCCCCCATCTTGTAACTGTGCCTTTGGTTTCTATTTCCTAAATGTAGAACTTGGCATTTATCCCTATTAAATTTCATTCTGTTGTTTTCAGCCCAGCACTCCAGCCTATCAAGATCGCTTTGAAGTTTGTTTCTGTCTTCCAGGGTATTAGCTATCCCACCCAATTTGGTGTCATCTGCAAATTTGATCAGCGTTCCCTGCACCTCCTCGTCCAAATCATTAATAAAAATGTTGAAGAGCACTGGGCCCAGGACTGAGCCCTGCAGTACCCCACTCATTGCCTCTCCCCAGTTTGAGAAGGTTCCATTGATAAGTACTCTTTGAGTCCTATTCTGTAGCCAACTGTGAATCCACCTAATAGTTGTTCCATCTAGCCCACATTTAGCGAGTTTGTTAATCAGAATCTCAAGGGGCGCTTTATCAAAAGCTTTGCTGAAGTCAAGATATATGATGTCCACAGCATTCCCACGGTCCACAAGGGAGGTTACTCGATCAAAAAATGAGATCAAATTAGTCTGACAGGACTTGTTCCTGACAAATCCATGTTGGCTTCTAGTGATCACCGCATTGATTTCAAGGTGTTTACAGATTGACTTCTTTATAATCTGCTCCAGAATTTTCCCAGGGATGGATGTCAGACTGACTAGTCTGTAGTTCCCAGGTTCCTCCTTTTTGCCCTTTTTGAAGATAGGGACAACGTTAGCCCTCCTCCAGTCGTCTGGCACCTCACCTGTCTTCCATGATTTTGCAAAATAAGAATAGATCCTTATTCATGCCCATTTTGGAGAAAATCTGAGCATGCCCTGAATTTGGGAGGATTTTGAAAGTTTCAACCCTCAACCCTAACCCCATTTAACAAAAGTGCATGCATCTCTGTCACTTTTAAAGTTAGAAATATCAAAATGGCCACCATGACAGCTTATAAGTGTATCCAGATACATGCCCATTTTGAAGGAAATTTGAGCATGCCCTGATTTTTGGGGAATATTTGAAAAATCCCCCCCATTTTCAGAAATTTTTCCAGATACAGCCCTCTAAGTGGGCACCATGAGAGCTTCCGCCTAGATCCTTATTCATGCCCATTTTAGTGGAAATCCGAGCATGCCCTGATTTTTTGGGGATTTAAAAAAATATTTTTCCCATTTACAGAAATGCATGTATCTCTGTCATTTTTCCGCATACAGACCTTTAAGTGGGCACCATGAGAACTTCCACATTGATCCTTATTCATGCCAATTTTGAAGGAAATCCAAGCATGCCCTGATTTTGGGGGCATTTTTAAAGATATATCTTTAAGTCCAGGTCCAGGCCCGATTCAAAGTGCTGATATTGACATTCAAAGCCCTAAACGGCTTGGGGCCAGGTTATTTGAAGGAGGCAGGTGGCTACTAGGAGGAGGGCTTTCTCTGTTGTGGCACGCCGGCTGTGGAACGAGCTCCCCAGAGAGGTCTGCCTGTCGCCTACACTGTATTCTTTTCATCGCCAGCTGAAGACCTTTTTATTTTCTCAGTATTTTAATACCTAATTTAACTTAAATTTAAATTTTGCTGTTTTACTTCTGTATTTTAATCCTATATCAATTTCTACTGTGTGGTTTTATCCTGGTTGTGCTTTTTATATTGTATTTTGTATTTGGGTTTTTAGATTATTGGTTGTTTTATTATGTTCCTTATGGTTTTAATTTTTGTGAACCACCCAGAGAGCTTCAGCTATTGGACGGTATAAAAATGTAATAAATAAATAAATAAATAAATATCTAAATAAGAATCTTCATCTCAGGTTAAACACTTAAAAAATGGACACACGGAACTTCCATAAATCTTAAACATGAGGAGCGCAGCAGCAATGCAGCTGCCTTTTCATCATGAGGAAGGACTAACGCCCTGAGTCAAAGCAAGACACACACAAACCGGCCCTGTGAGGCGGGCACAGAGGAGGAGAGGAAGTAGGCGGCTATGCTCCTGTAGCACTGGGAGCAAGTGTGCCATAGGCTTGTAGAACCACACTGTCCATCTGTTACTGCTCATCTACATCTCCCAGGCACCAGGAGGGCAGAGGCGCAGGCAGAGGTGCTACACAATGTACGACTATGCCATAGATCTATGGGGAAGTAAGTCCCAGCAGATCCCAATACACCACAATGACAGCAACCAGGCGGAGGCATGCAGCAGACATTTGTGCAGGCACAAGTAATTGAGCAAAGGATTGTTTCCAGGCCATTCAAAGCCAGTAATGCAAACCGTCCCTGTGAAGCGGGAACAGCACAGCCTTTTGCATCCCATAACTAATAGGGGGCTAGGAGGATAAGAGTAAAGCTTTGTGTTCCTTCCCTCAGAGTTGATTGATTGCACTGTGATCACAGCCATTATTAAACAACAACAATAATAATGTTAATAGCAGTACTACTAATAATAATCACAACAACAATAAGTTGAACCACAATGAAAAGCCTGCTGACTTCACTGAAGTGGGAAAGCCAGGATAACAAAGGAGGGGTGGAATTAAAAGCAGCAGTGTTGCTGCTCGCAAGAAGAAAATTCTGTGAATCCAGTGAGAGCTAGCTAAGAGCTTACAAACTAAAAGCGGACCTGGTTTGGGTCACTTGGAAGTTGCTGTTCTGGCCTGTTTTGAGGAATATAGATTATGGCCCAGAATGGGTGTTGGAACATGGTTTTGTTGGAAGTTTTGGTGCTTATTGCATCCCTGCCATTGAGGTACATGTGACTGGTGGGTTTGGTTGATTTCAGTTCCTGTTCTAGGCCATCAATTCTGTTCCAGATGTTGTTCTGAGCGTTCTGCGGTTAATAGTGATATAATATTGCAAGGGTTTTACTCCTAAAATATTGCTGTCAAGTGTTTCTAACACATGCCACTGTTTGGGGCATTTTTTTTTTAATATAAAAGGGTTGTTCCAGCCTGTTGAGTTCCATTCCGGCTTTTACACTGTCCTATTTGGAACCCCTTCTATTTAAAACTGTGTTTCAAAACCGGCTGCACTTAGACAATTGAAATGATTCTTCACATGCCCAAAAGCAATCCCCTTTTTGGGGTTGATTTGTATTTTTTATCTCTGGTATTAAAACTGGTTAGGGAGAGGGTCTACATGTTAAAAGGTTTAATCTGCATACCTTCAGGGACACCAATGGAGGCTGGTGGCTCCGATTGTGGTGGGGCTCGGAGCCACCAGCCTCCACTGAGGGACGCTTCCTTTGATACCACTTCCGGAGCTGAGTTCTAGCATTGCGACAAGAATTTCCGGGTCTGGGATGACATCAATGTACCCCTCTGTTCCCACTTAATCAGGAGCATCCGAAGTACATCCGAACTAGAAGGTGATGCATGTATTTGGAAACTGAGTAATGCGATCATTTGGCTGCCATCAGGTCCGAGGCCGCGGAACCCGCGTCTCCACCGACCCAAAGCAAAAGGCCGCAACTGCTGCCCGCCTCCCGCTCCGCGCCACATCCGCCTTGGGGAAAGCGGCCGAAAGCACGGCGGCAGGAAGAGCGGCTTAAGCGGTCCCGGCGCTAGCGGGGCGCGTTCCTTGCTGCGGGGGGGCTTTGCTTGCTTGGCTGGAAGAAACCGGCGTCGGAGGACGGTCGGTGCAAAGGGTGAGTCCTCTGGTTAGCGGCGCGCTCTTGAGGCGCTTGCGAAGGGGCGAGAGGTTTCCCAGCCCGTCGTGTTATTCGCCACCGTAGCTCAGAGGTTGAATGCTTTTAGGATGCAAGAGGTGGCAGGCAAATGCCCCGGGAGGGCCCGCGCCTCCCTCCGCGCCTTCCTGGCTGGCCATGGTTGGACACGGAATACTGGGTTAGCTGGAACCTTAGTCCGCTCTAGTGGGATCCTCTGTGATCGGACCCTTTTATCGCCGTGCTCTTCTCATAACTGAGTTAGGGTGTGACGAAGTGTAATTCTCTTGTTCTCTCTTTGTGGCATAGAATTAGAGCTAGGATTTGGCCTCGGGACCTGCCTTTTTTTTAATGTCAAGGGCCGCCGGCAAAGCATGCGAAGTGATCACTGAGGCAAAATGCTGCTAAATCGGCTACTCCCCCAATAGGTTTAAGTGCCAGGGATAAACCCCAGATTGGTCTTCTGAAAATTATAATTATTCTGAGTTATATTAGCAGGACTGGCTGCTTAGCCACATTCTTATACACAAAGTGATTAGAAATTATAAATGCTACTGTGCATAGAGAGAAGGGAATCAGGTGGGCTTTCCTGTATGGCCATTGAGCAGTTATATGGAACACACAAAAATGTGTATGGATATACCTACTTAAAACCTGTGTCCTGAAGGATATTGCCTTGTCTTTTGATGACTTTTTGGAGTTGTGCAAGAAACAGTTCCTCTTCCCACCCCCACCTCATAAATTGGGACTTTGGAGCTGAAAATCTGTGTTTGTTCTCTATTCTGTCAAAGTAGATGCATAATCTCTGTTCTCTGAATTTGGATTGCCTGTGAGTTTGTGTTTTTACTTCTTGTTTGTTCTTTGTGTGTATATGTAAGTGTGACACCTGGGAGTGTGCACCCCTATAGCATTGGTTGCCACAATTCATATGTCCATACTTCCAGGAGAATGACCTCTATGAGGCACCTCAGCATGGCATCTGGCCCCTTGCTTTGTTTTTGTACAAGTTACTGTGCAAATGTAGTTCCCCTATGCAGCTCTTTCTGGGGAGGACAAGGCTTTGCCTCAGTTATCCATGCACTAGTCACGTCCAGGCTGGACTACTGTACGTGGGGCTGCCTTTGAAGATGGTTCAGAAACTTCAGCTGGTGCAGAGTATTGGTGGGGGCAAGGCGATCTGACCACATAACACCTATACTGCACCAGCTGCACTGGCTTACCTGTGTGTTTCTGAGCACAATTCAAAGTGCTGGTTTAACGTTTAAAGCCCTAAACGGTTTGGGACCAAGCTACGTGAAGGGCTGCCTTCACCCATATCAGCCTGCCTGCATTTTAAGATAAAAAAGAGAGCCTCTTCTCACCTGCCCACCTGTGACAGAAATTAGGTGGGTCTCCACATGGGAGAGGGCCTTCTCAGCAGTGGCCCCACACCTGTGGAACAAACTTCCACCGATGGTCCGCCATGCACCATCCTTACAGGCTTTTAAGAAGGCCTTAAAAATGTTTTATTTTACTGTGGCCTCATGAATGAATACTGTTTTGCTGCTTCTACTCTTGTTGTTTTTATTGTCACTTTTGATTGTTAGCTTTTATTGTTTTTAACTGGTATTTTATTGCTTTTAATGTTTATACTGTTTTATGTATGGTTGTAAGCCTCCTTGGGAGGGCTTCTGCCCTGAAAGGTGGCTAAGAAATGTTTTAAATAAAATAAATGAATAAATAAGAAAATAAAAAGGCCAAGCTGAATTAGACCAAGGGTCCATCTAGCCCACACTCTGTTCACATAGTGGCCAACCAGCTGTCAACGAGGAACCCACAAGTAGGACATGGTGCAACAACACTCTCCCAACCATGTTCCCCAGCAACTAGTGCATACAGACTTACTGCCTCTGATACTGGAGGTTGCACTTAGCCATCTGGTCTAGTAGCCATTGATCAACTTCTCCAGGAATTTATCCAACCCCCTTTTACAGCCTTCCAAATTAGTGGCCATCACCACATCTTGTGGTAGTGAATTCCATAGTTTAACTATGAGCTATGTGAAGAAGTACTTTCTTTTATTTGTCCTGAATCCCCCACCAATCAGCTTCAGTATTATTATTATTATTATTATTATTATTATTATTTATTACATTTATATACCACCCCATAGCCGAAGCTCTCTAGGTGGTTTACAAAAGTTAAAAACAGTGAACATTAAAAAGAAATATACAAAATTTAAAACCATAAAAAGCATAAAATACAAACAAAACCAGGCAATATCCATTTATAAACAACAATTCTGGGGTCAGTTAAAAAACTCAGCATATGCTGTTAAATTCTGTTAAATGCCTGGGAGAAGAGAAAAGTCTTGACCTGGCGTTGAAAAGATAACAACGTTGCGCCAGGTGATCCTCATCAGGGAGATCATTCCATTCATGGGATGACCATGGGAGAGAGAGAAAAATGTCTCCCTATCCACATTCTCCACACCATGCATAATTTGTACACCTCTATCATATCTCCCCTTAGCCTCCTTTTTTCCAAGCTAAACAAACCCAGGTGTTGTAACCTTCCCTCATAGGGGAGATGCTTCAATCCATTGATGATTTTAGTTTCCATTTCCTGCACTTTCTCCAGCTCTACAATAACTTTTTTTAGGTGTGGTGACCAGAACTGTACACAGTATTCTAAGTGTGGTTCCACCATAGATTTGTATAAAGGCTGTATGATACTGGCAGTTAGATTCTCAATTCCTTTTCTAATAATGACTAACATAGAATTTGCCTTCTTTACAGTGGCCACACACTGGGTTGACATTTTCATCAAGCTGTCCACCACAACCTCAAGATCTCTTTCTTGGTTGGTAATCACCAGCTCAGATCCCATCAGGTTATACTTGGTTGGGTTTTTCTGTCCCAATGTGCATCAGTTTACAATTGCTTATATTGAATTGCATCTGCCATTTATTATTATTATTATTATTATTATTATTATTACCGTATTTCTTAGATTCTAATATGCCATCGATCGTAAGATGCACACCAATTTACCACCAACAGAAAAAAAGCTTTGATTCTAAGAAATAATAAATGCACCCGCGATTTTAAGACGCACCCTGTTTTTAGAGATGTTTATATGGGAAAAAAGTGCGTCTTAGAATCGAAGGAGTACGGTATTATTATTATATACATTTTTACATTCGTATATTATACATTTTATGTTTTGTATACAGAATGCAAACAAAAGAAAAGAAAAACAGCTGGGAATTGTCATATTGCTAGAGTTTAACTGTAGGAGTTCACTACAATCAAATCAAAGTCTTTACATCTTTCGTTCACATCTGATAGCAGATCTTTAAGTGAGAGCCCCCCAAAAACAGGATAAACGTTGATTACCTTTCAAAATTAATAATAATAAAAAATCTGCAATAGCATAATAATAATAGCAATAATAAAAAATCTGCAATAGATTTAACATCAATAGATTTTAAAATTAACGAAGATATAAAGAGATGCCGTTTGCAGAGGTTATAGGGAGTACATTTGTAAGCTTTCCCCTTTGGTTAGGCTATAACAGGGAGAAACAGTTATACTTATCGATGTCTAAATTATATATTTCATATAGACAAATGAAAGTGTTCCAGGCATTGAAAAAGTGAGATCAAATAAAGGCTGATAGTTACATTAATATAGTTTGTCTATTTCTGGAATTAGCCTAATACCTAGATATTTCACTGGTTTATGAGTCACTAGATTCCATATTTGGCAGCCATCGCATATTCTTAGTTTCTAATGGAATGTTAAGTCCTGTGTATTATTTCTTGTGAGCATTTACTTTATATCCTGATACCTTTCCAAAATCTGATATAGATCTGTGGAGTGCAGGAATCAACACTGAGGGATTTGTTAAAGATTGCACAATGTCATCTGCATATATAGTAGTTTTAAAATTAGTTGGACCAATTTCTATACCTGATATTTCATTTGATGAATGGATCATAATTGCTAAAGGTTCAATGCAGCAGACAAAAAGTAGAGCAGATAAGGGACAGCCCTGTCTTGTTCCCCTACTTGTTTGGAAAAATTCAGAATTACAATTATTAATAAAAAAGTGAGGCACTTGTTTTTAAATGGATATTGTCTGTTTTTGTTTGTATTTTATGTTTTTTATGGTTTTAGATTTTGTATATTACTTTTTAATGTTCACTGTTTTTAACTTTTATAAACCACCAAGAGAGCTATGGGGCGGTATATATCAGATGTCCTCTTAACTTTCATTGGAACTTTCCTCGTCTTCTTTTTCACTGTCCTCTTCTGTGGCCGTTAGACTGGATCTTAAGTGTTGTTTTCTTCATAAATAGACTGTATCTTACTTCACTCACAGAGGAGTATCTAGGGTGGCCGTACATGGCACAGAGAAATTTCTCCAGCCCAGCTATCTTTTCTTCGGTTAAAGTTAATGACTCACCTAGCTGGCTGAGAATTTCTTGGGATTCATGTTTCTTTTTCATAATTTCAAAGGGTTTAACTTTTCCCTGTCTTGAAAATGCAGCTGTGAAACCAGACCCTGTAAAAGCATGGTAGCCAGACAAGGCCTCTACCAGATCATGTCCGAGCTCCTCTGTGATACAAGTTCAAAGCAAAAACAAGATCAGGATTTCACAGAAAAACAGCTCAGTTCTATCAACAGTACATTGATCTCCTTAACATCTACAAATTCTTCAGCAGAGCCTATAGGACAAGTAACCTTGAAATGTATACAGATGCCCTGGAAAAAAATGATTACAGCCTTTTTCTCAGGCAAGAGGCTGAACTATGCTCGATGGGTGATGGTGTACCTCCTGAAACTTCTCAACCTAGGAACCAAATCCCCTGAAGTCATTTATGCACTTTCTCAAGGCAGTCTAGGCATAAAGCAGTCTAGTAACTCATTCTCTAGGGTACCAGTTGACATGGCACTAGAGCAGACTGTAAATGTTGGCGCTGCTTCAAGGTTCACAGGCATCACAGTATTTGCAAACTCACAAGGTCATCGAAAAATGAGATAGTGAGCAGTTTACTTGAGATCAGTGGAATTACAAAAGCTCCAGTTTTGAAGCATGATTTGCAACAAGGACACATTGAAAAAGATCACAGAGATGTTGAAAAAATAATTTCAACCCTGAATAGTTTTTCAAACCCATTTCAAGACTTGGATCCTCAGGCACCTCTAAGGAACATTTCAACTGGATAGACAATCAATGAGAACATCACACTGGATCTTATTTCATTTTATTCTAAAGGGCAAGAAGCTGCTGAAAAGTTCAAATAAATGTACGTGCAAGATCCAAAGAATGTTGAAAAGCCCATACCCCAAAATTTGGTGGCTAACTGTGCATCTTCTATTGCATCAAGTAACCTGAAAACCGAATGAAAGAAACTACAGGTTGCCAAATGCACTTTAGATGCTTTCGGTAAAGTAATTCATATGGCAGCTGTTCAAAAATGTGATGTAAAAAAAGTTATTGGGTATCCTCTAATTCCCGTGCCATTCTCTCTTGCTCGCGTTGGTGGATCAATGAATAAAACAGACAAAAGTAATTTGATGTACAGGCTAGAAAAGTACCAGAATTTAGACAAGGAGCATGACATAACTACATGTCAGCCTCACATAGATGTGACTGTATATGATGCAATGTTCGTGTTGCACACTTTTAAGTTCCCGGAAACTTATGGAGCTCTTGCACGTAAATTACTGGAGCACATTACTAGTAGTACACCAGCTAAGAAAGTGCACCTGGTGTTTGACACTTACGGCTATCAAAGTATAAAAGACTGTGAATATGAATAGTGATCAGCTGTACCAGCTAGTGACATCGAAGTACAGGCGCAGATCAGAAGACCCCACAAAAAGGCAGTTGATGCACTTCAGAATGAGCAGTTTAAAACATCATTTATATCTTTCCTATGCAATGACTGGAAAAATCAGAAGTATGCTTCACTTCTGGCAGGCAAAATTCTCTTTGTCAGAGCAGAGACTCTGGCCACAGCTAGACCTAATGTTTATCCTGGGATCATCCAGGGTTCGCCCCTGCCTGAGCACTGGATTCCCTGTGTGTAACCTAGGTGAACAGGTTTGACCCCTGGACGATCCAGGGATAAACCTTAGGTCTAGCTATGGCCTGTGTGTTACAAAAGCAAGCATGTCAGTGTTGAGGCAACAGAAGTGCCTGATCTTGCTTGCCATCATCAAGAGGCAGACACAAGGATTATTTGGGGCATCCAACATACATCACATGGAAGTGATCAGGCAAAGAATATGCTGGGGCACATGTCTAGGCGGGGTAATATCCCGGGGATTGCCCTGGGATCCTCCCTGTGTGTCCACATGATGCACAGGGGATCCCGGGAGCAGGGAGGGATGATTCCTCCCTTTCCCTGGGATATCGCCTTACCCTTCCATCCCGGTTTTTCCCACGCAAGAGGACAGTGAAAAAGAAGATGAGGAAAGTGATTTTGACAGTGATGATAGCAGTTCTAATGAAAGTGAAGAGGACATCTGATGAAATTTATTTGTTAACCCTTCTCACAGAACATAGTTTTTAGTTTGTAAATTGTAAATTTTTGCTCAAGATTTTAAAAATCTTTCTTAAAAACAATTCAACCTAAAAATTGTCTTTTTTAATATTTCATCATACTAGTTCTGTTTGAAATGTTGTAAAGAACATTTGAACATGTTCAACTATAAAAATCACAGTTGAACATGTTCAAAATAATCTGTGTATCAGATTGAGAGATATTTAGGGTGGATACCTTTGAAATGAAAGCCCTGTATGATAAACTGTAAAATCATACAATCATGAGAAAGTGGGGATATAACAAGATCACTCATAATTCCCTAAGTGTTGAGGTAAACCCCATGTTGTTATACATTTTCTTAATCCTTATTAAAAATGCATTTTTTTGTTCTTGAGTGTTCTTTTGAAAGTAATATAGTTTTTGAGTAAATCATGGCTAAATGTCACACATAAACAATGTGAACACTGATTTTATATGTTCAAATGAAATTATCTCGAAAACTAATGGAGTTAACAAAAATGTGTAATTACAAAAACTATTTGTCATTAAATTTGAAATATTTCAGAAAAAAAATCATCCCTGTATCATAAATGGGTGAGAAGCTATGCATATTTAAATGTGGCAGCTATATAATAGCGTGGCAGTCATACTGATGATGTCATCAGGCAGCCCCCCACCACTGGAATTTTGTAAGACTCGCTTTTTTGAGACACTTACGTCATATATAAACAAAAAAGATATTCACTAAGGTTTCACAGTCGCTGGGGTAAATAAATCCTGGCCTGGCTCTGGGACTACGTCTTCCACCCACCAGAACCAGGGCAATTCACTTAGGGTTGCGACCTTGTCTCTCTCATCCTCTTTCTCTTGTTATTTCCCATTGATATCGACATGTTTGGGTAACACAGAGACAATCAGCTTATTTACAGTTCAGTTACATCCGAGGTCCTGCTGGCACATTTCTCTTTTGCATTGCACCATAATTGTTACATTTCAAACAAGGTCTGGAATACACAGTGCTTACATTTGTGAGGCGAAGTTCGCAAGGTTGTAAAGCTGGCAACTTTATTGGAAAGGAAGGGGGAAGGTGACAGACTAGAGGCAAAGATAAGGAAATAATTATTTACTGATAGGAAAAGGGGGCACAACAGGCTGAATGCAGGAAAGCCAACAGAGGGGAAAATGGTGGGAAATAGAGAGAAAATCTTAAAGCAGGCAATTTTGAGCATATAGTAGAAGGTGCATTCTGGTTTGATTTAGTCAGACTCTGGTACAATATGGGACCCTGCTCTGTCAACAGTTTTGCTCGGAGAGAGTTCTTGTGGATCATGGGGTTGGGCAGGGTATGTATATTGTCTGCGATTCTAGTCTAACCAGAGTTGGGATTTCTCTTTGGGCCAAGACAGTTTTCACAGAGGTATTGCCCTTAATGAGCCCACTTCAAACACCGAGTTCATCCATATGATGCCCCTGTACTAGTTTTATGACTGCCACGTGGGGCTCCTTTAGGCCAACTGAATCAGCTGGGCTGTTGAGTTGCATTCTCTTGTAGGTCAAGATTCTGCATCACATACTTGATGCATAACTCCTAAATTGTGATTGGGTAATTTTATGAGGGTCATCTTCTTAGCTTAATGTGTCTTCTTCTTTGCATCATTCTCCTTTCAGGTTCATGGCAAGAATGTGGACACAAGTGATGGTGTGCATAGTGTTAGGCAGAACAACATCTTCTCTGCAGTGCCCTGATGGACACACATGTGAGGGATTTTCTACTTGTTGCAAGCATCTTAGAGGGGATGGATACACTTGCTGCAACCGACCTCAGGTAGGAAATGTTCTTGGATAACAACTGCCGGGCCGAATATTTCTTACAAATAGGTCTCTATATACCCCTACTTTCTATGTATATTTTATTTTATTTATTTATTACATTTTTATACCGCCCAATAGCCGAAGCTCTCTGGGCAGTTCACAAATATAATTTTTTATTGTATTGGTTCTTGTAGCTTGCCCAAGTGCTCAGGATAGATAACACCATTTCTGGAAGATGTACAGGCTTGGGCTTTGAGTTTCCAGGGAAAGATAATAATAAAGTTAGGAACAACGACGAAGAATGCCTATTTTGTGGACCAGGTGTAATATGTGGTTGATGTGCTTTAGTGTTCCCAGTTAGTCTTAATCTTCAAAGTGGAATGCAGTGGTGGAAGGAGTCTCTTAAATATACTAGGGGCAGGCAGTTTAGTTTATAAATAAATCCAGTTTGTCAACAGATTTCCCAAAGTATTTTATCACTTGCAAAATGTATTTTAACATACTTGCTATATTCTGTAGTCTGTTATTCTTGGTAATATCTTTTTGATACTATCTAGTAATACAAAGTCCTATGCATATTTAGACAGAAAAAGTCATAGAATCATAGAATAGTAGAGTTGGAAGGGGCCTATAAGGCCATCGAGTCCAACCCCCTGCTCAATGCAGGAATCCACCCTTATGCAGGAATCAACCAGTGCAGGAATCCTACAACTTCCAGTTCAATGCATAGACCTTTTTCTATCTAAATGTGATAATGGTTTGTTTAAAATGTGGACCTTCTAATGAAGTGTTGTAATAATAATTTTCTGTTTCTTCTAATAATTGTTTCCAGTACAATTAAACCACTAGTTATGACTTAAATCAGCATCATTTTTTGATCCATTTAACCAAAATTGTACTGACATTGGGCTGAGCCTTGAAAACAGTAGAATGTCTCACGTCTTTCTGTGTATCTTGGGCCTTAGCTAGGTCTAGCGGTCTAGCGGGATGGAGGAGTGAAGATCCCGCAATATTTTCATTGCGAGATCTCCCCCCCCCCCCCCCAATTCGCATGTGGTGCACGACGACCTCAGACGGAGAGGCATCGCGCCCGCCTTTTTTTTTTTTAGTTAAAGGGCATCAGTGCATGAATGCTCATGCGCAAAGGTGAGTTATTTTTTTAAAAAAATAATGACTTTTTCTGCTCACCCCACCCCACCCCGATGGGCGCAGGTCCCAGTTCCTCGCAGTGCCCATCCAAACATTCTGCGGTCACTGTAGAAAAAACGGGCCTAAAGGGGAGGGCAAAATCCTTGGGCAAGGGAGGGATCATCCCTCCCTGATCTCAGGATCCCCTGTGCATCATGTGGACACACAGGGACGATCCCAGGGATCACCCTGGGATTTCGCCCCGTCTAGCTATGGCCTTGGAATAAAATGGGTAAGCCCCAGTGCCCTCACTCTGTCCCCACTTAGGGGCTTACCCCTGTAGTTTCCCCTTGAGGGAAAGGACAGGGTGCAAGACCAGTACAAAACTTTACTGGCTACAAGGCTAGTCAAGGCTTGTGGACCCTTGGGAGAAAGTTCCAAGGAGCACAAGCCTCTCACCGCTTCTGCCAGTCCCACCCCACTTAACCTTCTTTACATGTCAGAAGTATAAGGAGAGAATGTCACCAGCACAAAATGTGAGTCTTATCCAAGTTACAGTGAGCATGTAACTCCCTTTTTATGCTGTCTGTTTCTAGGAAGAATTCAAAGTGCTGGTTATCACCTATAAAGCCCTATATGGCTTGGAACCAGCTACCCTGAAGATCTTAAGATCTTCTTTCAAAACCCGCCACTTGCAGAGGCGCATTTGGTGATGATGCAAAGGAGAGCCTTCATGGTGGCTGCTCCCAGGCTGTAGAACTCTCTGCCAAAGGAGTCTAGGTTTGCTTCCTCTCTGTTGTCTTTCTGCTGGCAGGCAAAGTCCATTTTATTCAAGCAAGCCTTTGTCATGTAAGGATTGGATATTGTTTTAATCAACTTTTATCTATAATTATAGGCCACTTTGTGCCGTTTTTCTTGATAGAAAAGCAGGGTTCAAATCAAACCAACCAATAAAGAAAATAAGTTCTCTGAAGTATGCAGTAAATTCTGAGGTGGTCTTTGGCTTGTGTGTAGCAACAGCTTTGCCCAACAATGTTTCCTGTTTCCCAACAATGTTTCCCTGCAGTGCAGATATTCCTTGCCAATCAGGCTGGGTGAAAAAGGTTTCCTGAAGGCGCAAATATTGAAAACTGCTGGCATGAGACATCTGCAAAATCTGGGGTGGGAAACCTATGGCCATCCAGATGTTGTTGAATTGCAACTCCCAAGCCATCCTGGCTGGGGTTGATGAGAGGCTACAGGTTCCCCACTCCTGTGCTCAACAATGTCTTAAAATATAAGTTACTTTGGCTGCTAACAGATTCTTTCCCATTGTTACTATGTACCAGGGGAGGATAGCGTCTAGGGGTTGGGGACCACATTGCCCCCAATCTGGTACCACAGCTGTGCCCCACCACTGCTGAATTTGCCACTGAAATTCAGCAGTGCAGCAGCAACATGGGGGGGAAAGCTTCAAAATAGCCCCTATTTTAAAGTGAAATAGTTGTAGCTGAGCAGCAAAACTGCAAAGATGGGGAAAGGGGGCTGTTTTGCTTTAAAATAGTCCCTTTTTGCCGCTGCAACATTTTCCTTTGAAATTCAGGGCTATTGTGAAGCTTTTTTCCCACTGCTGCCACTGTGCCACTAAATTTCAGTGGCAGAAGGCAGCAAGGGTTACAAAAAAGGCCAGGGTTGCTGCAGACCGCTGTTGCCCACTCCTCCTCTCTAGCTGCATTTTCATGTTAGCTGCTGTTGCTGCTGCTCCCCGAGGGCTTGCAGTTAGTGTGAATATATTGTGAGTAGCATAATTGCACCGCACATTCATGCTTCCTCTTTCTGTTTACAGTTCATGGGAGCATCACTACACATATTGTATGCGGACAACTTGAATGAGGTCAAGGGTGTTGTGTGTCCTGATGGTACCATGTGCCCAGTGGAATACTCCTGTCAGCATACTCTGGATGCTTCCTTTGCTTGCTGCCCTTGGGAACAGGTGAGCTGTGGAACAGAATAGGGAAGGAGCTTGAGTGAAGGGCAGATGGCTTCTGGCCCTTTCCAACACCTTTCAAATTTTGGGGACATCCAGAAGAAGAAGATTCATCCTCCTTGCACCTCTGCAGAGCCTCCTTGGCTTCTAAGCCCCCTGGCAGAATCCCCATGAGGAGGTGGGTGGTATCTGCTCTTTCCAGCACTGGGCAGTGGCTTCACATGGTGTGCATGGGGTTGGCACATGCCATGCGACGCTTGGGACTCAGCTGGTGCTGGAAGAAATGGCTGCTTCTCCCAGTGCTTACCAAGTCTCTTTCTCTGTGCTGAGAGAATTAATTTCCCAGCAAGAAAGAAGATAAAATTAGGAGGAGCAAGGTACGCTGTCCTGAGATCTTATTGATATAGGGTGGGATATAAATGTTTTAAATGAAAATAAATAAATAAATAAATATTTGTAGGTGTAGTCACGCTCATGGACATCATCTGGCAATTCCCCCCCCCCCCCAAAAAAAATAACCTGTTCTGCACTCCTGCCTTATACGGATTTGCTGCCCAAACAAACCAAGGGGAAGGGAAGAGGGCTGTGATTCTGGAATTGGAATGAACTCGGCTTGCAATTTAAACACAATACAAAAAGGTGCCAAAGAGCCTCTGGGCACGTACTGAATGGTTTCTCCCTGTCATGCTGTTAAACTAACCACAGCAGTCATACCTACCAATCTAGGTTACAGGCAGACACGAGTCCCACTATATTGTGGCACCCCCTTCTCCACCCCTCCTCTCAGAAGTAGTCCAACACGCCTGGAGAGCTCTAAGATGGAGAAGGCTGGACTGTACAACTCCCATCATTCCCAACCAGCAATGCTATGCTGGCTGGGGTGGATGGAACCAAAAAGAGATAATTCTCTGAGGAAGGACCCAATTCTTAAAGAATAAACTGTTTTCCCAGCATTGAGTCTAGTTTTCTCATGTTGGATCTACTTCAGATGCTTTCCAGTTTTCTCATATTTTTAGGGGTGATGGAATTTGCAGTTGAACACAGCTGGAAGGCCCCAGGCTGGGGAACACTGGTATACTCTGGTATACTAGTGGAAGGGTCTGCGAAATCCCACACAGGGGTGGACTTCTTGTGGCTTTTCAGAATGTTTTTGGGTGTTTGCCTCTTATCTCCTCTCCCACAGGCCGTCTCTTGTGCTGATGGACGCCATTGCTGCCCTCTTGGCTCCCGCTGCAGTTCTGATGGGCAGTTGTGCCTACAAAGTGAAGGTATTTTGGTACAGGGTAATAGAAGAGGGGAATTAAATATCCACAATAACATTGTCTAGAAACAGAAGCAGGGGCTCAGCCAGAAGCCTTTCTAAAGAGTAGGGTCTTCATTTGCCTCCTAAGTACCACTGGGTCAGGCAAAACCATTCCTTCCCGAGCAGAGAATTTAGTAAAATAGGCCCACATCCTAGCAAGGGAAAGACAGATTGCTTATCTGCAACTGTTGTTCTTCGAGTGGTCATCTGTGCATTCAAACATATGGGTTTCTCACTTTGAGAAACTTGTAAAGCTGGGGAACATTTTGGTGGGAACCTTCCCCACCATCCTGCTGTGCATGTCCTTCTGGGTTCCTCAGTTCCTTGAGACCAACTAGAGTTGCCTCAGTCCCGAGAAGAAAGACTTACACACCTTGGTATCAACATCAGTGACATTGACACCGAAGCGGGGACAGTGGGTGGGTTGTGTGAATGAATGAATATATTTATTGCTTGACTCCGAGGACCATTGCAAGACAGTAACTGAATACCAATAGTTTATAATAGTAGGAGGCTAACATATTATGACAAAGGATCACAAATTTAAAATCAATACATACAATAACACATAAAGGAATAAAATTAAACAGACTTTTGCTTATAACAACAATAAAACATTGAAAGATTACAACATAAATTAAAATCTTGTCAAGGTGCAATTTTATACATTCAGGTCTCTAAGTCACTATGGCACTTTACAGGAAGAGAATTAGGTGAATAGAGGAACTTTTCCCTGCACCTTGCAGCCCGGATCACAAATGTTGCTACCCTTTTGAACAAAAGAGTGATTTTCTGATTGTAAAAGAATGTCCAATTTCTGCAATATACCCCAGTATTTCATTTCCTTTAGGAAAGAATATAGCTAATTTTCTCTAATCATAGAATCATAGAATAGTAGAGTTGGAAGGGGCCTATAAGGCCATCGAGTCCAACCCCCTGCTCCATGCAGGAATCCACCCTAAAGCATCCCTGACAGATGGTTGTCCAGCTGCCTCTTGAAGGCCTCGAGTGTGGGAGAGCCCACAACCTTCCTAAGTAATCGGTTCCATTGTCGTACTGCTCTAACAGGACGTTTTTCCTGACGTCCAGCCGGAATCTGGCTTCCTGTAACTTGAGCCCGTTATTCCATGTCCTGCACTCTGCGGTGATCGAGAAGAGATCCTGGCCCTCCTCTGTGTGACAACTTTTTAAGTATTTGAAGAGTGCTATCATGTCTCCCCTCAATCTTCTCTTCTCCAGGCTAAACATGCACAGTTCTTTCAATCTCTCTTCATAGAGCTTTGTTTTCAGACCCCTGATCATCCTGGTTGCCCTCCTCTGAACACGCTCCAGTTTGTCTGCTTCCTTCTTGAAGTGTGGTGCCCAGAACTGGACACAATACTCAAGGTGTGGCCTAACCAGGGCCGAATAGAGAGGAACCAGTACCTCATGAGATTTGGAAGCTATACTTCTACTAATGCAGCCCAAAATAGCATTGGCCTTTCTTGCAGCCACATCACACTGTTGGCTCATATTCAGCTTGTGATCTATTACAATTCCAAGATCCTTCTCGTTTGTGGTATTGCTGAGCCAAGTATTCCTCATCTTGTAACTGTGCATTTGGTTTCTATTTACTAGATTTAGAACTTGGCATTTATCCCTATTAAATTTCATTCTGTGGTTTTCATCCCAGTGCTCCAGCCTATCAAGATCACTTTGAAGTTTGTTTCTGTCTTCCAGGGTATTAGCTATCCCACCTAATTTTGTGTCATCTGCAAACTTGATAAGTCTTCCCTGCACTTCCTTGTCCAAATCATTAATAAAAATGTTGAAGAGCACTGGGCCCATCATTGGAACTGAGTTCATCACTAGTAGAGAGCCATACCACAAACTGTTTTTAATACTGTATTTTAAATGTGTTTTTTAATATGTGAACCACTTAGAGATTTAATTATATCAAGCGGTATATAGGCATTACAAATAAATAAACAAAAATCACCATGTGGCAGCGGCTTCCTTCCTGGGCCTCAGAATCCACCAGGGCCCCAAACTCTCCTGAGTCCCACATCCCTCTCTCCCTCCCTTATGAACCTGCTTCAGAAGTGTCTGCCCAGCTACCATGAGCGACGGAGCTGGCAGTTCTCCAGTGGGTGGCTCCTGGTCTCGGGTGTTCCTCCTTTAGGTGCGTGGGCCGTGGGGGCAGATTCCTGTCCGTGGCAGCACCCTGCGCCCGGTTCTCTCCCTTGCCAAAGCCTGCTCGGGGCGATGGGGAGGAAGGCGGGAATGGCAGGCACTGGGGAGGGGAAGGCGCTTCCTTAGGGGCAGGCACAAGGGTGATTTGCACAGGCGATGCCAATGCCAGGTGAGACAGCAAGGGGGCCGCTACCGGGCGCAGGAAGTTGAAGCGGAAGAGTAGGATCAGGTCGGGCCTGGGCGCTGCCCGGCCGGCTCACAGCCCCATGCTGCCTGACAGCAGTCCAGCTCCGCTGCTGCCCCCTGGAGGAATGGATTGGGCGCTGCCGCTTGCAGGAGCCAGGTACTGATGGCCTCGTAAGGAGGCCGCCTGTCCTTCATGCTGCCAACGCGCGCACACTTCGGACTTTCGCTGAGTGCTGCGCTGCCGCTGCACCCCTCTTAGGTTGGCACCCTAGGCCGCCGCCTAGTTTGCCTATAGGTAGCACCGGGCCTGGGTCCAGTTTGTCTGCATCCTTTTTGGAGTGTGGTGGCCAGCTGGATGCAAACTCAAGATGAGGCCTAACCAGTGCCAAATAGAGGGGAACCAGTACTTCGCGCAATTTCAAAGGTATACTTCTTTTAATGCAGCCCAAAATAGCATTTGCCTTTCTTGCATCCGCATCACACTGTTGGCTCATATTGAGCTTGTGATCTACAGTTGCAAGATCCTTCTTGCTTATAGTATTACTGAGCCAAGTATCCCCCATTTTGTAACTCTGCATTTGGTTTCTTTTTCCTAGGTGTAGAATTTGGCATTTATCCCTATTAAATTTCATTCTGTGGTTTTCATCCCAGTGCTCCAGCCTATCAAGATCAGTTTGAAGTTTGTTTCTGTCTTCCAGGGTATTAGCTATCCCACCCAATTTTGTGTCATCTGCAAATTTGATAAGCGTTCCCTGCACCCCCTCATCCAAATCATTAATAAAAATGGTGAAGATTTTTAATGTTGGAGTATAACGTACAGTCATGTATGTAATGGGCCAAATCCTCCAAAACTGGGTCTCACAAACACACAATCTCTTCTGTACTGTGATATCGTAATATTTCCCCCATTTCATCATGGTATCTATTTGTTCAAAACCGAATCCAGTAAAAGCTATCCAATATTCTATTTTCATGGGGAAGGGCAGGTTTTTTCATATTGGTGCTGTCATTTTGTCCTAGCTGAGGCTGCAAGGGCAGTTGTTAGTTTGTGGTCCTACATCGGAAATTCATTGTTTGAAGTTATTACTCTTGGATTTAGTGTTTGGATAGAAAAGCCAAAATTTAGGAACAATTCTGATAGTTTCAGCCACCAAGAATGTCCTAGATCAGATGACCCCTGTTCTTCTCTACAGATGTTAAGGAGTCTATCTTCTGATTGATTGTTTATTCTACATCAGAAATTAACTATCCTGTTATTTTGCAACTAAGAATCTAGTGCGTGAATTTGCTTTTCTCCCCCCCCCCCCCATCCCAATCTCCTTTCCTTTTGTGTCATGTTGTTTTTAGATTGTAAGCCTGTGGGTAGGGACTGTCTTAAGAAATAAGAGAGCCTTTTTGGCTAAAGGGCAGATAAAAATGCTTAAATATATCCAGATATCTTTTGCATGTTCAGCTCAGCTCTAACTAAATGAGCTGGGGAAGATTTTGAGACCCATAAAATCATATGGATAAAGTGGCTTTGAATGTTTTTTAATTTTTGAAAGATCTGAAAAGCCCCAAATTTTTGCACCATAGATTAATATTGGTATCACCTTTGCTTTAATTTTTATGATTGGGTATAGTGAGACCAGGATATCTATAATTAAATAGTCGATTTAAAGATTGTAAGCAAGCAATTGATTTTACTTTATTTTTCTTTATTTGTAGGGCATAAGTTCCTGAGGCTGAAAAAGTTATACCAAAATAGCAATAAGATTTTACCTGTTCTATCTCTTTGGAGTTCATGCACCATTTATGTGATTTTTGATTTGTCATTATTAATGACTAGGTCATTTTCTGCACAGTAGGTGCTGAACTGTTTTAAAAGTCTTCTTAGACCGACTTGAGATGTTGAGAATAATATCATATTCAATTCAGTATGTCCCATGGTCAGGAAAGCTGGGATAGCAGGATAGGGAACGCTGTTCTTTATCTTTACCAAATACAGGGGCTGCGCAATATTTTTTTTCTCACACACATCTCGTATAGAGCAGCACGATTGATAACAGAAGGGGCACTATTTGTTGGAGATGTAGAACTAGAGCAAGGGTTGGCACTTTCAGCTTTTGGTAAATACCCTGCCCTTCAAAGAACCAATGTTTTTTCTTAAAATGTGTTCATATAAAATATACTGTTCACTCCCCACAATCCCTCCACAATACATCATCTCATCAGAGTGACATAGGAGCAGAAAAGGATTAGTTTGGGTGTCTTGAACTCCTTTCAGATGAGATTAGCTTGCAATCCTATACCACTTGGGGAGAAGCCCTAGTAAACTCAGTGGCACTGGCTTCTGAGAAGACATGTACAGGATCTAAGTATAAACCATCCTTCTCCAGCCTAGTACTCTCCAGATGTGCTGCTCTGCAACTCCCATGTTATGGTGAGGACAAAAATCATTTTCATCAATAGTTTTTAAAATAATCCTTCCTTACACATGAATCTATTAATAATCTATTAAACTCCGTAAAGGAGTTCTTCCTCACACTGCTCAACACGTAAGAAAAATCCTCTGCGGTCACAGCATTCGCAGCATTCTTGATCACTGTCCATGCTGACAGAGACTTTTATGAGTTGAATTCCAAAACAGCTAGAGAGCTACATTTTGCCTTCCCTTGCACTAGAACAGCACTCCCTGATCAGTTTTCCAGAACCCCACAGTCACCTCTCCACATGTTTGAGAGTACAAGTCGCAGCATTCCTGTCCATGGGACATACTGACTTGCAATGATGGGAGTTGTAGTCCAACACCTTTGGAGGGAACCAGGTTGGGGAAGGGCTGCTCTAAACCGCCCAGAGAGCTCCAGCTATTGGGCGGTATAGAAATGTAATAAATAAATAAATAAACAAAAAAAGAGAAGTAGGTGGCCCTAAGTTGTTCGTCATCAGTTTTCCACAACCCCACAGTCACCTCTGCATATCCTATTCTCCATCCTGTCCTCATGGTTTATATCTGTTTTGGGAGAATGAGAATTTCACTGGCACTTTCTGCCTCCTTAGGGAGGATGTGGCGTTATAGGCCTGTGAGCCTTAACTCCCAATTTCCCTGCTTTTTGGAGTTTGGTTGAAAACTGTAGAGCCTTTAACGTTGTTTTGTAGACTGTAGGTTTCTTGTTTATTGAATTTCATGGCTTTGTGTAACGGATGACCACACAGGAAAGAACCCATATAAATATATGGGATGTGGGGAAAGCTTCTGCTGTAGTGGGACCTTGAGTAGACATCAAAGAACCTACACAGGGGAGAAAAAAATATTTTTTAAATAATTTCCCAATTTACACTATTTAAAAAATTTAAATTATGACACTATAGTGTAATTATTTAAAAAATTACACTAAAATTTATAATTTTTACTATATTGACATTAAAGAATCCACTTAAACCAAGGATCAGAGTATCTAGCATTTTTCATATAACTGCTTGATAACCCACAAATGTTGCTTCCTTGCTCGTATTTTCTTGCTATGTCAATAACTGGAGATCATTGTTAACACATTTAGGTATTTATTGCAGAGCTTTGGCTATAGGTATATCAATGTAATAAACAAATACACCCAGGCTGTGGGGCGGTATATAAATGTAATTCCTTATGCCCCCCCTTCCCGGCTTTCCCTCAGCCTACACTACCTCACAGGGTCATTGTGAGGATAAAAGGAAGAGGAGGATGAAGAGGACTACATGCCCTGGACTACTACAACTACTGAGGGGCATTGAATTCTATGATTCTGTGAATGTAAGTCTACAGCAACTGGAGGGTGCCAGGTTGTAGCAAAAACTAGGTCCCTTAACCATTTCTCTGGTGTGAAGTAATGTTTTGGGTATAAGATTCATGGATGTTCATTTTAGAAAATGTTTTCCTTTCATACAAACATAAAGCAGCAGATTTAGGTTATAAGAAGCAGGTACACAGAGAAAGGAAAATATTTTCTTCCTTCACACCAGAGATTTTTTTTAAAGAGACCTATATCTGTGTTCAAATTCAAAATACACACACACCTATAAAAGAAAGCTTAAAATGTAGTTCAGCATCTTTTAAAGAAACACACACTACCTGAAGAAGTTTAAACTCATGGCAGATAGGCCAGGGTTAACCTCCTTTCATTCCTAGTCTGAATATTTATTTCCATAAAGTTTAAACTTTAAGAGGCTTGGGTGAGGAACTGTCACCCCAAAGGAAAGTTTGCCATATATTCTTTATACTTTGAATTAAGAAGGATGCACCAGCACTTCAAACACACCCCTCCCTCTTCACAATCACAGACACACAACAAAGTCAATCAAACCCCTACCTGAGCCAGCCAGGTTTTCTTTTTCCTTTGAGGCCAGGGAAGGGCCTCCCTCCAAGCAAGGCAGATAGTTTCTCTCTCCCTCCCTGGCCTCCACAGCACTGTGGGGAAGGAGAGGGCCTAGACAGGGCCTTGGTTTATCTGCAGAAGGAAATGGCTCCTAAATGAGCCAGGTGGTCATCTTATTTCAGCCAGGCAGCCATTTTATTTCCAACATTCTAATCTATTTGAGACAGGAGGGAGGGGGGAGAGCGACGCTACTGAGCATGCTCCATTAAGGAGTTATGAGTCTGTACTCACTTTAATGGGGCAAAGAAATGTTCATTCAAAAACAATGGAAATGAATTTTGAAAAAAGAAAAGCCATTCCACCAACTAGAAGGACAGGGGGACAAGATCCCACCACAGTTTGAAGGGTAAGGGTCCCAATTCGGAGCTTTTAGTGAGCAAAAAAATCGTTGCCACCCGGAAATAGAAAGCCATTTTGAGCCAGAGAGGTTTTCCCCATTTTCGTACTTTGAATTGCCATCCTGCCCTCAATATTTCACAAATCTTCTTGAAACACGCAGGGTATGTAAAACCAGCATTTCTTTCTGGCAGGTCTCCGTTTCAGAAAGTTTGGTGAAACATTTTCCATTTTATGAACGTCAGAATGACCCACCCCCAATTTCAGCCTTAACATGGTGGAATGCTCTTTTCACTGATCACCTATAACACAGGGAAACACTCTTGTGTTTCCCTGTAATCATCTGCATACAGAAGAATATTCAGTGCTCCTTTTGAGATTTTGGGCATATGATACTCCTGCTTATGGAGATATGCTACAATGTTATTAATTTAAAAAATTAAAAACAAAAGTAACTGAAATACAGCCTTGACATACATCTTTTCGTATTGGCCTATAAGGGTAAGGCTAGTTCCCGTATAGACTTGGGCTTTGTAGCTGAATAAAGTGCTTTTTTATAGGACTTTATAAACAGAAGTCTAAGATCAATATTTAGGTGTGATAGCATTCCCCAAAGATGGCACCTATGGTATCTTCCGTGATCCTAACTCACATCTTCCTGAAATCTGATATCAAGCCAAGTGACCTGGTTTGAGGACACTAGAGGCTGTAGAGTAACAGAATTTATAATCAAAAGTGGAGGGACAGGTCATTTCCCGAGCATTTCAGCTGAGATTGGTATGCTAATAGGTTTATCTCTGCAGTTATCAAGCAGTCCATGAGGACTCCTGTGCAGCATCTGAACTTCCTTTCTTCCTATTTTCTCAGTGTGCTGTGTCCTATTTCTCCCGATCTCTTGTGCGCCTTCTTTATCTGTGGGTCTACCTCTCTCTATTTGCATGTTAAACAGGTGGCAAAGCACAAAAGGAGTCTAGTAGCACTTTCTCCTCATTATTGTAAAATTCTCATTATTTGCCATTTTTCATAGGCCCCAACAGGGACTGTCCCCTTCTGCCCATGTATGTCTGGTTTTTGGTCAATGGAGATGTCTTCTTGGATGGTGTCTAAATCAGTAAGGTTTTTAGAGCAACTGACCTCCCCAGCTGAGCATCTTTTTCAGCCTATGTTACGATATTTCCGTATAGCTTGAGGGGGTGCCCAGTTCTTGTAAAATCTTGAGACTAAAATACCATATCTCCTGAGTTCTTCCCTCCTGTTAATTAACAGTCTGGCTGAATCCTGGCCACTGAATATGGCCACCGCTCATGCACAGATATAGTTGTAATATAAATATTCCACATAGGTAATGCCAGAGAAAAAAGACCCTGGGATGGCCAAGTCTAGAATTTGAAGAAGGTGTAATTTGTGCTCAGTTTGAGATAAAGTCCCTCGGGTTTAGGATAATTTGACAGAACCAACTTTTGATGAATCAATATTAGATTCTAGCTATCAACCTTTCCTGGTTTCTTTAGGCACAACTCTGATTCCTGTGGTGGTGGCAGACATGGATCTGGATTGTGAACCCTGTGAAACAGGGCCAACTATATTTTCAGAGAGGGATTTGACACTGTCACTTTTCTTTATCTTGTTCTTCTGTTGTTCTGTACAATATCTTTGTCTAAAAATTTTTTTTGGGGGGAAATTAAAGTTCATTTTCTTGTGTTTTTGATGTCCTGCGAAGAAAGACTTAGGCCTTAGCTAGACCTACCTGCTATCCCACGACGGAGGAGGGAAGATTTCGTGTTGTGTTTAACGCAAGATCCCTCCTCTGTGTACACGTGACACGTGACGACCTCAGCAGGAGGCGTTGCATCCGCCATCTTTTTTTAAAGGACCAGCAGTACACGAACGCTTGTGCGCTAAAGGTAAGCCCTTTTTAAAATTTAAATTATTTTCTCTGCTCCCCCACCCTACCCTCGATGGGCCAAGTGCTCCTCCTGGCTCCTCACAAGGAATCACGTGGAGCCAGGTCAACCCACGGCACCTGGCCACATGTTCCGCGGACTCTGGCTCAGCCCTGGACCGTGGAAAAACCAGGGCCAAAAGGGAGGGCTATATCCCGGGGCAAGGGAGGGATGATCCTTCCCTGATCCCGGGATCCCCTGTACATCATGTGGATGCACAGAAACGATCCCGGGTTTCGCCCCGGGATAAAGCCCCAGCTAGCTATGGCCTTACACACCTCAGTATCGACATAGACACCAAAGAGGGACAGTGGATGGGGTGTGTGAATACACAGATGACCACTCGAAGAGCAGCCTGTCTTTCTTCGTCATAGGCCTTAGCTAGACCTAAGGTTTATCCCGGGGTCATCCTGGGGTTGTCCCTGCCTGCTCCCGGGATCCCCTGTGTGTCATTTACATGAATGAGGATGACCCTGCGATGATCCTGGAATAAACCTTGGGTCTAGCTAAGGCCCCAGTCTCTGTGCATCACACAATAACAAGCTCACTTACCAGTGGTGGGTAGGTATGGAGCCAGCCTTCATAGCAATGTTGAAAGGACAGTGTGGCCAAAGTTGCAGTTGTCTTGCACCCGTACATCCAGCTGATAATGGGTGATAAAGGCTGAGACCATGTCACAGCCCTTCAGAGATTTAGTATTGGTTAGACAGCTCGATCCTGGCCAGCTTCATACACCAGTTTGTCGGTGTGAACTATCCAGGATGAAAACCTTTGGGATGAGGCTGTCGTGATTCCAAACCCTCCCACTCAGTTGCAAGACAATAAAGAGGTCTGCTGTCGGATCAACAAAGCTTTATTCAACAAATAAACATCTCTTCACACCTGAAGGAGTGTGAATGCTGGGAGCTATCCTCTAAGCTTAATTAGCCTAACAAAGTTTCCTTTCAACTAAAATGGAGAGTTTCCAAACATTCCAACTGGCACTTCGCCTCATAGAGGGTTTTTTTTTGGTTTTTTTTTTTGAGAGGCCTCTGGCAAGTGGCTACCCTAAGGGACCACCTCTCACCTCCTTTCAACTCCACCCGCTTGACCCTGCAGGGTGGACTCTGGGATATGTGAACTTCGAAGTCCTCCCTCCCTCCCGACAGGTTGAGTCCCCAGGGGCAGAAGGAGGATGGTCCTTGAGCCTTCGGCATCCTGTCCAATAAACTCCTGGGAAGATTCATCCTTGACTCTTGAAGAGTCTTGGAGAATCTCTTCCCCTCTTCCTGTTTTGGCTAGTATACTTCTATTTCTGTTCCTCCTCCTTTAGATTCTGAGTCTGATTCAGCCCCTGAAACCTTTACCCCCACACTAGGGAGAACAGGTCTGATCCTGACAGATACAGGCATACCCTCCATAACAGAGAAACAGTTGTTGAGATTTACAAAAGCCAAAGCCCATCTCACATCCAATGTATTCAGAGTCAATTCCAAAGGAGAGGAAGGTGACTGGGAAAAGCTTGGCAAAATAATGTCCTGGTTGAAATGAAAATCAGAGACTAGTTTTGGGAGGAAAGATGGATTGGGACGTAGCACCACTTTATCCTGGTAAAAAGCTAGATAAGGGGAGCCTATGTAATGCACACAGCTCCAAGGATCATCTTGCTATAGTGATTGCTACCAAAAAGCAACCATGAAAGTCAAAAGGCATAAGTTTGGTGTAGCTAGAGGTTCAAATAGTTTCGAAGTCCAAGCTTTCAGGATCATCAGAAAGAGCGGTCGGTGTGGGGGATGATAAATTCTTTATGCCTTTTAGAAACTGTTGTATAAGGATGCATAAACACTGTAGAAGCTTGTATCAAACAATGCGGAGCCAAGATTGCCGCTAAATAAACTTGAATAAATGAAAACTTAAGTCCTTTACAGAATAGAGAGTGAAGGAAAGGGAGGACCCATTAACAAGATCAAAATCTGGCAAATAACAAAGGCAGCACATTTTCTAGAGTAGGACTGTCTCATCATGGGCTTTCTAGCTGCCTCTAATGCTGTTAGAAGGTCTTCTGGGAGATGTTCCTCCCTGTCTGACCTCATATTCCCCAGGCTGTCAACTTGAGGGTGATTAAATTCGGGTGCCAAATCTGACCACTCTCCTTGAAGATCAGATCTGGTACTGATGGGAGGCGAAAATACTCCCCTCTGGTAAATTTGAGTAGTGGCATGAACCAGGGTTGTCTTGGCCACCAAGGGGTGATCAGGATTGCATCTGTGTGATCTGTCCTGAGCTTGATTATTACCGTGCAAGAAGTCAAAAGCGGGAATAGTTGGAACAGGTAGGACAGTTCCTCTGTCCAAGACAGCATAAAGGCATCTCCCAGGGATGCTATGCCCTAAGCCGATAGCGTGCAGAAGCAAGGGCATATTGCATTCTGAGGAGAAACAAATAGGTCTATCAACGATGAGCCCAGAAGTTGGAACAATTGTTGAAGGATCGCTCATGACATCTGCCATTCATGAGTATTCAGGTAGGTTCAACTTAAAGCATCTGCCAATACGTTGTCCTGTACAATGTGAAGGGCTGATTGGACTTTTTCTCGAGGAATAGCCCAATCGAAGATGCCAGTGTCATGATGATGAGACAACTCGAGTGTGTACTTCCCTGCTTGTTCAGGTGACATACAACCGAGGAATTGCTTGTAAGTACCTGCAAGTTGCAGCGCACTCTCTTTAGGTGTCCATAGTACTTGGGTTTTCAACTGTCCGCAATGTGCTTCCCATCCCTTCTGCAATGCATCATTAGCAATTACATGTGATGGGGTAGATTGAATGAACGGAGGGCCCTGGAGTAGGGTGACCATATTTTGGAAACCAAAAAGGAGAACAATATGGCTGCCCTCAGGAGGCATGGCCACCCCAACATGCACACCCCCAAGACAGGGCCAACTCAACATGTCCAGCCCCCAAGGGATGTGTGGCCTCGGTCACATTTATTTATTTATTTATTTATCAATATCATCATCAGCATCCATTATTATTATCAGCATCACCATCATTAGCAGTAGCAGCATTATTAATATCATCGTAACCATCATTAGCAGCAGCAGCAGCATTATTAATATCATTATCTGCGTTAGCATCATTAGCAGCAGCAGCCATGAACTGGCTGGGGCCTATTCCTGCAAGCACCGATTGTGGCCTGGGCTGGGGCCTAGTCTCCATCCCATGCAGCTGTGGGATGGTCGATTGAGGCCTGGGCTCCATCCCATGCAGCTGTGGGCTGGTCAATTGTGGCCTGGGCTGGGGCCTAGACTCCATCCCATGCAGCTGTGGGCTGGTCAATTGAGGCCTGGGCTGGGGCTTAGTCCCAGCGCCATTCCACGCAGCTGTGGGCTGGCCGATTGGATTGGGGCCTGGGCTGGGACCTATTCCCATCCCACGGTGCTGTGGGATGGTGGGAATAGGCCCAGCCCAGGCATGCCTGAAAAAAATGTAATTAAGGATGCTGGCCTACCTTCCTGTTGTGGTGATGCTGCCCTCCTTCGCCGCTGCTGCCACTGCCCTCCTTCGCCGCTGCTGCTACTGCCCTCCCAGTTCCTCCTTCACCACCGCTAGTGTTCTGGTCTCGTTTGCCACCGCTGGTCCACCGTCTGCCACTCTCACCAACACACTTGCCTGAGCACTGAAGCAGAGCTGCCCTACCACCTCGCTGGCTGCTCTGCTTCTGCCCAGACAAGCCAGCACCCGGGTTTTTTAGCAGCGCAAGATCTTGGCTGCTGACTGGGTCTCGCGACAGTTCCAGCGAGACTTCCCAGCCAGCAGCCGAGATCTTGCATGAGTTCTGGCGAGATTAAAGATGGCTGCCGCCGCCTGCCCGCCAGGGAAACTTAGGCCTGGTAAGTTGGTGTTGCGGTTGCCGCGGGCCCAGTAACTAGAACCCCGGTACTTTGGGCCCTAACTCTGGTTCCTCCAATCCTCCTGATCTCCTTGGAGGTTTCCAGAGTTCCCCAGAGGGTGTGGTCAGCCTATCCTGGAGGAGATTGTGAGGGTCCATACACCAGCAGGGGTGAGTGTGCTACATTGTTTGGCATCATCAGTTGAATTCTATGGGTGTCCATATCTGTCTTAGGTTTGAAGTAGCCATTCCTGTAGTTGCCTCGTTCAGAGGCATGCCCACGCAACCACATAAACTGTTGCTGCCATCAAATTGAGTAACCTTTGAATAGGGACCACCCATCTGAGGAATACTTGCTTTACCAAAGAAAAGGCTGAAGTGCTCAATTCCTACTTTGCCTCGGTCTTCTCCCAAAAGCGGGTCTATGACCCCGCTAGAAAAAGAAAAGCAGAAGTTGAGGAGGCAAGATTACAGTTTGAGATTGATAAACAAATGGTCAAAGAACACCTAATTTCCTTGAATGAGTTCAAATCCCCAGGGCCCGATGAACTGCATCCTAGAGTAATGAAGGAGCTAGCGGAAGAACTCTCAGAACTTTTGTCTATTATCTTTCCAAAATCATGGAGGACAAGTGAGGTGCCGGATGACTGGAGGAGGGCTAACGTTGTCCCTATCTTCAAAAAGGGCAAAAAGGAGGAACCTGGGAACTACAGACCAGTCAGTCTGATATCCATCCCTGGGAAAATTCTAGAGCAGATTCTAAAGAAGTCAATCTGTAAACACCTTGAAATCAATGCGGTGATCACTAGAAGCCAACATGGATTTGTCAAGAACAAGTCCTGTCAGACAAATTTGATCTCATTTTTTGATAAGGTAACCTCCCTTGTGGACCGTGGGAATGCTGTGGACGTCATATATCTTGACTTCAGCAAAGCTTTTGACAAAGTGCCCCATGACATTCTGATTAACAAACTCGCTAAAAGTGGGTGAGATGGAACAACTATTAGGTAGATTCACAGTTGGCTACAGAATCGGACTCAAAGAGTACTTATCAATGGAACCTTCTCAAACTGGGGAGAGGCAACGAGTGGGGTGCCGCAGGGCTCAGTCCTGGGCCCAGTGCTCTTCCACATTTTTATTAATGATTTGGATGAGGAGGTGCAGGGAACGCTGATCAAATTTGCAGATGACACCAAATTGGGTGGGATAGCTAATACCCTGGAAGACAGAAACAAACTTCAAAGTGATCTTGATAGGCTGGAGTGCTGGGCTGAAAACAATAGGATGAAATTTAATAGGGATAAATGCCAAGTTCTACATTTAGGAAATAGAAACCAAAGGCACAGTTACAAGATGGGGGATACTTGGCTCAGCAATACTACAATCGAGAAGGATCTTGGAATTGTTGTAGATTGCAAGCTGAATATGAGCAAACAGTGCGATATGGCTGCAAGAAAGGCCAATGCTATTTTGGGCTGCATTAATAGAAGTATAGCTTTCAAATCATGTGAGGTACTGGTTCCTCTTTATTCGGCCCTGGTTAGGCCTCATCTAGAGTACTGCGTCCAGTACTGGGCTCCACAATTCAAGAAGGAGGCAGACAAGCTGGAGCGTGTTCAGAGGAGGGCAACCAGGATGATCAGGGGTCTGGAAACAAAGCCCTATGAAGAGAGACTGAAAGAACTGGGCATGTTTAGCCTGGAGAAGAGAAGATTGAGGGGGGACATGATAGCACTCTTCAAATACTTAAAAGGTTGTCATACAGAGGAGGGCCAGGATCTCTTCTCGATCCTCCCAGAGTGCAGGACACGGAATAACGGGCTCAAGTTAAAGGAAGCCAGATTCCAGCTGGACATCAGGAAAAACTTCCTAACTGTTAGAGCAGTATGACAATGGAATCAGTTACCTAGGGAGGTTGTGGGCTCTCCCACACTAGAGGCATTCAAGAGGCAGCTGGACAAGCATCTGTCAAGGATGCTTTAGGGTGGATTCCTGCATTGAGCAGGGGGTTGGACTCAATGGCCTTGTAGGCCCCTTCCAACTCTGCTATTCTATGATTCTATAGTATGAACTTCCTATGGCACCTTTGATAAATAAGTATCTGTCATTGGAGTCTACCATGGTACTTTCTACTGAAATGGGGAGGTTGCAAAAAGAATAGCTTTTGAAGAGCCGAAGGCAAGAAATTGTTCGCCAAAGTATGGATGTTTTAATGCTGTGTTATGTCTTTTGGAGATGTGTCTTTTGAAGAAATATAATATCAGGAGAGAGCTTTTTAATTTCTATTATGACCCTTTTCCTTTTAACAACTGTGCCTAAACCCCTAACATTAAGGGAATAACATTTTAAGTTACCCATATATATCGTATTAGATGCCTTTGGCAATATATCTGTGGTATATTAAAAAATCCAAAATAGCTGCAAAAAATGATAGTGCCCATAAAGGGATGAAATTACATGGGTGGAAGGGTGCTATTGCACCATATCTTGGTTTGTTGGTCCCTAGTCAACACCTGGTTGCCCAGTGTGTGATCAGACTGCTGTACTAGATGGACCCTCATGTTCTTATGTGCTTACCAGTTCTCAATGCATCACCATCCTATAAAAAGCAAAATTACAGTTCACCCTTATATTGGAGACATCAGCACTATTCTGTTGCTAAAATAAGCAATTACCCTGTTTAAATCCACACGGTTCTTTTCTTTGGGTGCCAATAAATTAATTTCTGTCTGTACCTGCCTAGTACCTGTAAACAAGGAGTTCTCTGACTGATCCTGAGTGGGTAATCCACTCCAACCTTCATTAGTTCTGTACTAGATTGATGAGTAGTGAGTATGATTAGGAGAACCCAATTCATGTACATTTAAATATCTAAAAATCTGCCAGTCGTCAGGGCTCGGTTGCTTTGGTAGCAACAAAGCAGAGGACTGTCTTTGAAGCAAAATCAGTGGACAGTTTCAAATTAACTAGCTCTTTAGAGGGTTGAAATGACTCTTGGTTTTTAATATCAACTGACTAACTTGGAAAGTACCCGTGGGAGGCAGATCTTGATTATCAAGCAGAGTTTGAAGCTTATTCTTTAAAATTGATAGTCCATGCAAAATGCCTATTTGGTGGAAGGACTTCATAAAGGGTCAGCAGCTTTTCCTCCCTAGACTTCATAAGGTTATCAGTTGGTCTGCCTAAAGTGAATCTTTCTGCAAACTTTAAAGAGTTTTGAGTTGAGGTGGTAATAACTGGTGTATCCCAAGCAATTAGAACTTCCAAATCTAAAGCTTCCAAAACATCACTTACTGTCTGCGTTGATAGCTTAACTTCATTGTTCTGGGGACAAACATTCAGAGACATAAGCTTCTTGTCATTTAACAAAGGTTTTTGTTTAAATAGTATCATAGAATATTTGGGTTGTAACCACTCCGTATTTTTTAAATACGTTTTTTTTAAAGAATTAAGTCTGTGATTTGTTTTGTTTTAAAGGTTAGGTAATGCCTCTTTCCAGGAGCTCTGCCTGATAGGCTCCTTGATTCAGTGAGATCTATTTTATATTTGGGTATCTCAAGAAGATAGCTTAAATGCTCAATTCTCAGCCTCGTTGATCCCCAATATGGCATGTTCCCATTATAAGAGAAAATGGCCAAAACCAATTTGGAGGGCTGTAATACTAAATAACACTGTAAGCTCTTGTGTTGTTGGTATATCTGTTTAATTTTCCCCACTTCAAATTGCTCCCTGGGTTGATCTGTTCCAGCTTTTGTTTCCCTCCCATATGTTTTTGATTTCTTAGAATGGTGTATTATACTTTTTGTATGTTCTTTAAGAGGTTTCACTGATATAATTAAACTCTTGTGTTTGTCTCCTATTTGACTTAATTGATGGTAAATATTCTGGATAGTTCTAGCAATTAATAAGGTTTGTGCTTTTAGTAGTGCATCTCTGTTGTTGAAACTTCCCAGAGTTAAACTTCTCAGGAGATATATTTGTGTTTTTTTGTGTACCCTCTATAATTGGTGCTGCTGGGGTTGGCACATCATAACACAGTGTCCACACAATCTCTTGTGGGGGCACTATTTAAATCTATTACATTCTCCAGTGGCAAGAACTATCTTACTCTGTTTGGGGGCAGGCAGGAGAGCACAATCTCCAGGACCACTAATTTGTTTAGTTTTTCTCATTTAAAAATAAGACAAGTTATCTGCATAACTAAAATTATAGAGTTATAAAACAGTAAAACTAGCTGTATAACAGTATTACTAATTTTTAAAACACTTGTCAATATGAATAACAACCAAAAGTCTGTCTATCTAGCTGTAAAACAATATTACTGAAATGTTAAAACAATTATTGATACCAGTGACAAAAAGTTAAAAATACCACAAAAAATATAAGGCTCAATATTGAATCAATGTTAAAAAGCTCCAAATAAATTTATCCCCAAACTCACTAGTTCGATATCAAACACCCACTGTGGAGCTTTCAGACCCCTCTAGATGATCCCAAACCAGGCTTAATAAGTCATTTTGTCTTGAGGGAGATACCAGCTTCTCTTTGCAATATGACCATATTATGGTAACGCTATATCAAGTTCTTCATGGTCTCTGTGCATCACACTTAATGGGGCTCTGCGCCTGTGCAGAGCCTCAATCAGGTTTCTAATAGCTGAGAATTTTTTGGGTGGGAACTCCTCCCCTACCGTCATGCGTATGTATATATCATGTTCCCGCGCAATCCCTCAGTTCCTCTTCGACTGCCGTTGGCGTTGCCTCGTCGGGACTTGAGTGACCTACTTACCTCTAACATCTAAGTTATTCTTCATTTTCTTCTTATCTTTCGTCTTCCTTACTATCCGTCTCTCTTCCTGGAAAAAAAAAAGGAAAAGGTTATTGTTATTCATTGCGTTCTCCAGGCGCATGGCCTTGAAGGCCCCATTTACTAAATGCTTCCAGTGTGGCAGTAAATTGCCACCCTCTGACGGACACACCCTCTGTTTATTGTGCCTTGGAGAGGCTCATGTCATTGAGGCTTGCAGACATTGTATGTCTTTTTCTAGGCAAGCTAGGAAAAATAGAGCCGATAGATTAAAAGCACTTCTTTGGCAAAAAGCGCTCCAGGCAGTCGATTCTACTCAACCAACCAAAATGGCATCCATGAATGAACCTACTGCATCCACTTCACAGAACCCGCCTCTGAGTCTTCAAACCTTGGGAGGCTCTATGGCAGAAACTGCAGCCAAAAATCTAACAAAGAGGGCAAAGAAAACAAAAGCACCGACCAAGCCGCAGCCGAAAAAGAAAAAGGACAAAACAAAGCATCACGGCCCACCGCCAATAACTCCACCGCTTCCCCCTCTACTCGACTCCCCAATTCGAGTACTGGTGTGGTCTCCTTTACTTCTGTTGGTCATTGAATCCATCTCAACAGCATCGGAGGGAGAAATTAAGGAGTTTTCACCTCAGTTGCAGCCTCCCATCCCTGTCGACCGATCCCGAGAACCATCTACGGATCGGCCAATACCGCCAAATCAGGCCGTCGATACCGTGTCCCCTCGACACCGACGATCGCCTTCATCATCTCGCAGCTGCCAGGCTAGCCCTCCAAGCCATTCACCCTCATATTCCCAATACAGGGACAGAGGGAGACAACTGTACCCACACTCGGAATACAGTCGTTGCCGTGCCCGCTCCAGGTTGCCACACAGAGATTGGGACCGGTTTTATGACCATTATCAACCACCTAGTTGATATTATTTTGACTATTAGAGGGACCACTCGGAACATCCGAGCCCATGCTACCGAGACCAGTACTACGAACCTATGTCGCCCTGACCACGGCCGCAGCAACCAACACCGCCTCCGCCAGTACCACCACAAGGCGTATCTCTCACTAATCCATGCATCCGTCAGGCCATATTTCACAACTGGGGACAACCCATGGCGGATCTTTTCATTTTGCTCCAGAGGAGGATGCCAGACATCGCTCGGGGATGCCTTCTCCATCCAATGGTCAGGAAACGTATTTTACCTGTTTCCACTGTTCCCGCTGTTGACACGGGTGATCTCCAAAATCAACAGAGAGCAGACAAATGCCATCTTTGTAGCACCATGGTGGCCACGACAAACGTGGTTCCACACACTGCTTCACCTAGCACAAGGACAGTACTTACACCTGTGTTTACAGTACAATCTCATGTCACACAGTGCCGGCAGAGTTCACCACCCAGACTTGGAGACTCTGAACCTCACCGCCTGGAGAATACACCAGCCGTAGTTCCCACAAGAATCCCAACGCAGGTGCAAAGAATACTCGATGCAGCAAAGCGACCATCCACAAGACAATCGTATGCCTCTAAATGGACAACCTTTCTCTGCTATGCAGCAGACAATGGATTCGACCCAGACAATGGTCACATAACAGACATCCTTCAATTTTTAACGAGCCTCTTCGACAGGGGACTCAAACCCTCGTCAATAAGGGTCTAACTAGCGGCCATATCGAACTCACGACCATCAGTCGATGGATACACCTTGTTCTGCCACCCACTTGCCAGATCCTTCCTGAGGGGCCTTAACAACCTCGCTCCACCCCTCAGAACCCAAACACCATAATGGTATCTACCCTTGGTGCTGAAGGTACTCATGGCTAAACCCTTTGAGCCAATGGCAACCTGTAACCTCCAACTTCTTTCATGAAAAGTTGCATTACTTGTAGCCATAACTTTGGCCAGACGGGTCAGTGAACTCTCACCCCCGCCCCGTACCTGATTTTCCACAAGGAATCAGCTTCTCTACATCCGGTCATCTATTTTCTTCAAAAGGTGGCATCTGATTTCCACGTCAATGAATGGATATTGCTACCAGTCTTCTTCCCCAATCCGACTTCTGACCTAGAAAGACAACTCCATTCACTAGATGTACGGACGGCTCTTGCAGTCTACAAGGCTCGAACCCAGCCTTTTAGATCCACTCAAAGTCTATTTGTCTGCTATGGAGAACCTAAAAAGGGCTCTCCCGTCTCAAAGCAACGGATTGTGGCTTGGATTCAACAAACAATCCAGTTCGCATACCAAGTCTGCAACAGGGATCTACCGACCCAGGTGAAAGCTTACTCCACTCGAGGAGTAGTAACCTCCACAGGATTCGCCAGAGGAATTCCCCTCTCTGATCTGTGTAGAGCAGCCACCTGGATGTCGCAATCGACCTTCATTGGCTTTCCTTGACTTGATACTGACCAATACGGATGACTTAGTGGATAAAGTGGCAATTATGAGAACTCTTGGGGGAAGTGACCACATAATACTTGAATTCTTGATTTTAAAGGAAGCAAAAGGTGAGTGTAGTCATGCATGTACTCTAGATTTTAGGAAAGCCGATTTTAATAAATTCAGAACTAGGAAATTTTAAAGGCACAATTACAAACAATTCCAACAGAAGAAACCAATGTGGCTCCACAAAAAGCTTAGAGATTACCTGAAAACAAAGAGGGATATATATAGGAAGTGGACAGAAGACCAGACTACAAAAGAAGAGTTCAGACAGGTAGCACAGAAATGCCAGAATGGTGTCAGGAAGGCTAAAGGTGAGAATGAGCTGAGACTAGCAAGGGATGCTAAAAGCAATAAAAAGTATTTCTTCAGATACGTGCATAGTAAAAGACAGTGAAAAGAAATGGTGGTTCAACTGCTTAATGAGGATGGCAAATTGATAACAAATGACAAAGGAAAGGCCGAAGTGCTCAATTCCTACTTTGGCTCAGTCTTCTCCCAAAAGCGGGTGTATAACCCCTGTGGCAAAAGTGAAGTACAAGCTGAAGGGCCAGGATTGCAGTTTGAGATAGATAAACAAATGGTCAAGGAACACCTAACTTCTTTGAACGAGTTCAAATCTCCAAGGCTCAATGAACTGCATCCTAGAGTAATAAAGGAGCTAGCAGAAGAACTCTCAGAACCACTATCTATTATCTTTGCAGAATCATATTAAGAAGGCCATTGAAGAATATTTTAAGTTAAATGACACACTGGATATGGCACCGAAGATCATTTGGGATGCCTTGAAGGCTACAATCCACATTGCTTAAAGTGTAAAAATAAAGAAGCATACAGACCCAATTCATAGAATCATAGAATAGCAGAGTTGGAAAGGGCCCACAAGGCCATGGAGTCCAACCCCCTGCTCAATGCAGGAATCCACCCTAAAGCATCCCTGACAGATACTTGTCCAGCTGCCTCTTGAATGCCTCTAGTGTGGGAGAGCCCACAACCTCCCTAGGGAACTGATTCCATTGTCGTACTGCTCTAACAGTCAGGAAGTTTTTCCTGATGTCCAGCTGGAATCTGGCTTCCTTTAACTTGAAGTGCAAAAGCAAGGAAAACCCCGTGGGGGAGTAAAAAGAAGCCAAAGGCAAAGGTAGAACCAGGCAATCTTCAAAACGGAATATTTACAAAAGTTTATTTACAGTGCCAAGGTGCCACCTACGCGTTTCGAACGCAAACTGCGCTCTTCCTCAGGGCTGTTATTTAAAAAATAAATAAAAAAGTCCTTTGAATCATAATATTTACAATTAGAGGCGTTTTACAAGTTTATATACCTTAAAAATACTTTAAAAAACTTATGTATATCCAGACATACAAATTGTAATCAAAAGGTGTAATACATCATCATTCAGTTAATTAAAGTATATATGCAAAAATATACCAACCAGGAGTAAATATCTATGTTACAAATGCAAACATCAGAGTTTACTTACAGAGTTTGTTGTCTGCAGAACACTGCTAGACTGACACTAAAGGAGGTGAGATTTATAGGGAGGGAAAAGAGACCTTGACAACTAATTGGAAACAAATGTTTCTTATAACAGTGCTGATAATTCCAAAGACTCATTGAGGCCGGATGGGCTGATAGTATTGAGCCTGATAATCCATCTGGCCTCTCTTTCTAAAAGGATCCTATCAGATTTATTCTTGATTATTTCTATGACCCAGAATGATAGATCTTTTAGTTGATGTGATTTCTCTTTCCAATGGTGAACTAATGGTGCTCCTTCTATTCCACATTTGATCTTACTAATATGCTCACCTATCCTGGTTTTAACACTTCTTGTAGTTTTGCCAATATATAATTTATTACAGGGACAGATTATGCCATATACTACAAACCCTGTATTGCACGTGGTAAGATCTTTCAAAGGATATTCTCTGTTATCTATTGGATTAACAAAGTGCTTTAATTTGAGAGAATGACTGCAATATTTACAATGTCCACACGGAAAATGTCCTACAGGTGGGCCTGAACCTGGTAGGAGGGACTGCGTAGTCAAGGTTGTAATTGCTTTAACTGTGTTACTTCTGATTATACGGTCCCCTATACTTTGTGTTCTTTTATATGCAATATAGGGTTTCTTTTGACAACCCATGACATCCTTCACTAAAAAACAGTATTTATTTATAGAGCGTCTTAAAGACATACTAATATTGTTGAATGGTAAACTGCATATCAATCTGTTACTAATCTTTTTTGGTTTAGACCTCGAGAGGGTACTTCTATTTATATTGTCAACTTTTTCTTTTGCTCTTGATATGCAATTTTCTGAATAACCTCTCTGTAAACACTGCTGTTGTAAAGTCCAAGATTCCCTTTTATAATCCGATTCCCTAGTGCAGTTTCTTCTAATCTTAATCAATTGTCCATATGGGATATTATCCCTAATATGTTTGGGGTGTGAGCTGTCATATCTTAAGAGCTTATTTTTATCTTTGGGCTTTCTATATAATTTGGTAATTAATTTCTGACCTTCTTTTTCTACAGATATATCTAGAAAATTAACTCGTTGTACATCGCTGTTCATTTCAAATTTAATATTATCTGTTCTGTTATTTAACCATTTCCAAAATAGAATCAACTCTTCTCTATTCCCTTGCCATATAAGAAATACATCATCAATATAACGACACCAAAACTTGATCTTTTCACAAAATGGATTATTTAAGGAATATACATATTCATCTTCATATTTTCCCGTATATAAGCAAGCCAACTCAGGTGCCATAGGGGAACCCATAGAAATACCATTGGTTTGCCAATAAAACTGAGAATGAAATTTGAAATAATTTCTTGATAGAACAATTTCAGCTATCTCCATAATGTAATGAGTAGGTGGTACCTTATTCTCTTTTGTGTTCATTATTTCCTCTATACATATCAACGCCTCCTCCTGTGGGATATTCATATACAGGGAAGAGACGTCTAGAGTTACCATAATATCATTTGAATCAATATTGTTGAGTGTATTTAACTTATTAATGAAGTCCATTGAATCCTTTACATATGATCTTAACTTGATTACAAAAGGAGCCAAAAAGAATCTTACATATTTTGATAATGGTTCCATTACTAAATTACTCCCCGACACTATAGGTCTCCCAGGCGGTGGATAAATATTTTTATGTATCTTGGGTAATATATAGAATAAAGGAATTCTAGGTTCCTTGTTCCACGAAAAATCATATTCCTTTTGAGTCAGGTAACCAAGGCTTATCCCTTCTTCTAAAAGGATTCTAATTTCTCTCTGTATCTTCCCTGTAGGATCCCCATCACATGATCTATAAAATTCTAATTTCTCTCTGTATCTTCCCTGTAGGATCCCCATCACATGATCTATAAAATTTTTGGTCATTTAATTGTTTATACACCTCTGTTTCATAATCAGTTCGATTCATCAATACAATTGCTCCACCTTTGTCAGCAGGTTTTATAATAATTGTTTCATCTTTCGCTAAACTATCTAATGCCTGTCGGTCAGTGTATGTTAAGTTTTGCCATTGTTGTTTATAAGTTTTTTCATAGGCTTCCAAATCTTTTAACAAAAGATTCTCAAAAACCTGAATACAAGGCTTCACAACCCGTTAACAATAGCAGCAGCTTGCAACATCTAGGTATTGCTGGATATAGAAAAGCGGGGGGGGGGGGGGGAGATCATGTGCTAAACATGTATGCGGATGACATGATAATTATGTTGGGAGACCCACACCATTCAGCTTCTGCAGATCTTGTTGTGGAAAGGGGGAAATATAGCTTAAGACAGGCAGCATGGACCTGCAACCATACAAACCTTTAAATTGGGCCAAGAAGCAAATTGGCAGCTGTGTTATGCAATATTCTCTCTCTCTCTCTCTCTCTCTCCAGTTTTTAAGAAGGTGTAAAGCTACTTATTTAATGCATTTTATTTATTTATTTATTTAAAGTGCTTTTTGTCCCATTCCTCAGCGAAGAAAGGTTCTCAGAGCAGCTTACAATCAATCACCAAAAAGATAGCCCCTCCCCACAGGTTTACAATCTAAAAAAACCCCACCCCAGATTACATGAGGAAAAAGGAATGGAGTGAAGAGGAAAATATTAAGTAGACTGTCAGCAGGGCTGGTGATAAGGCCTTGAGGTAGGGATGGGAACTTCAGATAAAGCAGGCCAGAATGATCCCTTTGCCTGCTTCTGGCTCCCTCTCTCCTCCTTTCCTACAGGACAGTTGATGTCAGTTAGCCCTGTGGGAGGGTTGGGGAGGGATCCAGCTGGAGCAAGCCCTGCTCTTGTCTCATGTGCATAGTGGCAATATGTGTATGTGAGACATAGTGCCATTGATTTGAAGATTCTTTTAATTTTTTGTGTGTTTGTTGGGGAGAAACACCCCCCCCCCCAATCCCCAGTGAGATACGCAGCTGTAGTGGCCATTTCACAGGCAGGAATCTCAGCCTTCATCTGAATTTACAGCTTTTTCAAAACTTTGATAGAAATTACAAAAAATGTATTTATTTAATGACTTCTAGTTTTAACTTCTCCTGCTATAGTCCGTGCTGTTCAGTGCCCAGATGGAGAATCAGAATGCCCAAATGATTCCACTTGTTGTGTGATGGCCGATGGATCCTGGGGTTGTTGCCCAATGCCTGAGGTATGGGAGCCAAATATATGGGAAGGCAAATGTGTGTGTGTGTGTGTGTTTATATCAGCACACACATAAATTAGTCCAAAAATATTACTGCTGACTATTTACAATGATGATTTTAAATTTAGTGCCATCCTGAAGGAATGGGTATTTTATTACAACAATGTTTAAGGATATAACGATTAGTAGATCTTGTTTAAATAGACCTGAATTAAAATTAAAAATGGGTGAACAACTCAATATTTTCAACTATGTAGCTACATGGAGAGGAAAAAGCATCAAGGACTTATGAAAATTGTTGTGAAGAATTAATTATGAAGGAGTCCAATTAAAAAATGACTGTCATCTAGAATTTATAAAGCATTACTTACAGTGATTGAATATTTATGAATACCTAGGGGAAAATCACAAGCAAAAAAACTATGCGTCTCTTTAAGAAAAAACACTGAATGACTGCAACAGAGTCAAGGAAAACAACATAAATGGTTCCAGAAGTTACACTTGATTGCTATGTCGACAAATAGATGTACAAAAATATTTATTACATTAAAAGAATTAAAAACCTTGTGATTTGCTTTTAATTCTTTCAATGTAATAAACATTTTTGTACACATATTTGTCAGCATAGCAATCAAGTTGTAACTGCTGGTGCCATTTATGTTGTTTACCTTAACTCTGTTGCAGTCATTATCTGGGGGAAATGACTGAATGTGTTGTTGTTGTTATTATTATTATTATTATTATTTATTTATTTATATATATAGCACCATCAATGTACATTACAACAAAAATGGAGGACCAATGCTCCAACATTAGAGGATCAGTATAAGATTATATATACATTGTATTTTACTCCTGTATGGCCATTAAAGATTGATAGGAAATGTGTTATCAAAAAGGAAATACTTTTTTTAGTCATTTATGGTGTATTTGTCTTAAGGTGGGGAAATAGTAAGCACAACTAACTTTATCTTAGCTTTATGCCATTAAATCAAATTGTTATCTTATTAGGATAGGTGGAAGAGGCACTGTTAAGTAAACCTCAGGAGTTAGCTTGGCATTTATTTGCAGCAGCCAAAGTATTAATAGCCATCAAATGGAGAAATATTGATGTACCCACTGTTAAGAGCTGGTTATGGAAAGTATGGAGAATCTTTGCCTTTGAGCTGACTGACATTGTACTATGTATGACAACTCAATAAAAGAACTTTTAAAAAAAGAAATAGAAATACGTGCTTCTAAAGAAATTGAATTAATAGGTAGAATCCAATGGTGTCCTTGTGCCTGCATTTCTGGAAGGGGCAGGTCAGCGAAGCCCTTATAAAGCTCTGCCAACTTGCCCCTTCCATAATTGCTTTGCTTGTTTTGGGGCTTGCCCCTTGAAGTGCTATGTTGCCCATCCACAAAGGGTAGGGGTCGCACATGGATCAAATTGACAGGGCTGACCATGTGCGTAAGGACACCATTGGATTCTTTCCCATGTACCCAGCATCATGCTTTGCACAAGCAGCTCTACCTGTCAGAAAACCCTAGATGGAGAGGGGCAGGGATGGGGAGAGATGGCACACCAACCTCCTTTTTCTCCCAGGCATCCTGCTGTGCAGACAAGATCCATTGCTGTCCTCACGGTATGACTTGTGACCTTGCACTTGCACGGTGCTTTGTAGCCTCTGGGGAGCAGCCTCTTTGGAAGAAGTTCCCAGCAAAGAAGCAAGCACTGGTGTTAAGTATGGAACAGGAAGGTGGGCTGGAATTGTAGTTTTTGTCTCTGTTCAGCGTACCTGTGTTGATCGAAGTTGGAGGTCCGCAGTTCAGTTAGCTACCCTTCCCCTCTGCAGAGGAACTGTATCTTATTCCTTAATTGTCCTTAATCTCCACTTACCCCACAGGTCTTTCTCAGAAAAATATCTGCCCAGGTAATCAGTCTAGCTGTCCTGATATTGCTACTTGCTGCCTGCTTCCATCTGGCCACTATGGTTGCTGCCCCTTACAAAATGTAAGTGTAGAGTACAGCTTGGCAAATGGATGTGTGGAGTTCCATTATGATCCCATATGTCACTTGTGCAGCCTCTTCCCATGCCCTTCAGATATGTTGGACTTAGTATTGGAGCGAAAATCTGACTCTCGTGGGCCCAGAAGGATTCACCCAGCACCAGGACAGGCCCTCACAAGACTGCTCTCGAGCCTTAAAAACTGTGTATTTTCTCCTTCTAATCTAATGCCAGAGTGGAGGGAGAAAATATCCCTGTCACTCTCATGACGATTGGGGCCTTTACAGCCCCCATCAGCAGGGGAGCAGGAAGAAATGTAATTTCCCTTAGGCAGGGGAAGTCACATATTTGTCCCTTCTGTTCTACTGGTGCAGCTGCCATTAGAGTGGAGGGAGGAAATATGTGCTTTCCCCAGCCTTGGGGAAATAATGTTTCTCCCCCCTCCCTCTGCGTTGATCGTGGTCTTAAAGGCTCTCTTAACTTTGCCATAATTTTATTTATTTATTTATTACTGCCCAATATCCGGAGCTCTCTGGGTGGTTCACAGCCTTTAAGGCCCCCTTTGGCACAGGGGGAGGCAAAGCGCATTTGATAGTGCGCTTTGCTGAGGGCTCAGGAGGCTCGTGCAGCCCAGCTTGGCAAACGCATGAGGTGCCCTCCCCCATGAGTTCTCTAAAGCCTCGTTAGAGTACAATCCTTATAATCCCCAGCCAGCATGGCCAATGTTTGTGCTAGCTGGAGATGGTGAGATTCACGGGAGGGCTGTGGCTCAGTGTGATAAAGCACATGCCTTGCATGCAGAAGGTACCTGGTTTTTATGCGTAGGACGAGGAAAGAATCTCACCTGAAACCTTGGGGAGCCGCTGCCAGTCAGGTGGTCTGACTCAGTATTTGGCAGCTTCCTATGTCCCTATGGTCCAACACATCTGGAGGGCACCAGGTTGGAGAAGGCTGCACTAGTATGCTCCCCAGGCATGATGTGCTTTTAAAAGTTATTTTAGCTTTCTGCAATCAGATTATTTTTTCTGTTCTGAGTTTTATATTGTGTGTGTGTGTATTGTGATTGTATTTTTGGTTGCTATATTTTAATTGTTTTAAATCATTCAACTGTATGTTGCCCAGAGAATATTGGGTGACAAATAAAACAAGAACTGCAATATAAGCAGCCCTCTAAGGGCCATAATGCTTAGCATGGATTGGAGCTCACCAGCCCTCCTCTCTACCTACAAGGCTTCTTACTGACTCAGTTACCCGTGACCTCTGCACTTTGTTTTTCCCACTAGGCTGTGTGCTGCAGCGACCACCTTCACTGCTGCCCACAGGGCACCATGTGTGACCTGACTCATTCCAAATGCACCATGACACTACATTGGTTGTGGCCCATCACCCACCTCCCTATGGACCTGCAAACAAGTGAGGAGGTCTCAGTGCTATGCAAGGGTGACATGCTGAGGGAGTGTGTACCATGTAAAATCAGGAAGTCAGAAGAAACTACATTCGGGTGGTGAAACACTGACAGTGTAATGATGACGCCAATGTGACAATGGAAGGCTGGAATAGTGGGAGGAGGAGCATAGAATATGGAAAACAAATGAGGAGAAAAGTGGGTTGGTGCAGAAGGTGAGGAGACATCTGTGGAGAGACCTGAGCAAGGAGAGAACAGATTTAAAAGACATCCAGAAGAAATGGCAGGAACAGATATAATACAGAAAAGGGATACTCTGCCAACCACAGCTAACTGACATTGTGCAAATAATCAATTGTGGTTTGGGGCATCTTTGTTTTCTTATGGTTTGCGATCGCTTATTGTTGGTTAGGTACATTTTAAATTTAACAGAAATATTTCCCACATGAATTCAACTTATGTGTAGTAATGAACAGAGCATTATCCCAGTCAGTTATGCAATTGTTTATATTCTGGGCTTCCTATTGCATCCCTCTAAGGGGCAGAAAGTATCCCTTGTTCTTTTGGATTAATTCTGCTTTTGGGTTAAATGAGATAGGGTGAGAATAATTTTTGGCCAAGAATAAACTTCTTGCGTAAGAGCAAAAAACAAAAATGCAACAAATTATGTGAATCTTAAATAACATATAGCTCATGTTTTGCACCTTGCTGCAGAATTTGGATATATTTAACGTGCATAGTTCTTGAGTTAAGGAGATAGATAGATAGATAGATCTATTCCTAGTGCTGTAATTTGGAACATGACCTTCTGTCTTCCTCTCCCAAATTGAAAGTGTGATGGTCTCCTCACATACACACTTCAGCTTTCCTGAAAGGATGGTGGTTCCCATAGGCTCTGTCTACATCAGGTGTTGGAATTCCCACAAGCCCCATCCAGCAGTAGCTGTGGTCACGTATTGTAGACATCTTAGTTCAAAACATCTGGAGGACAACAAATTGCCTACCCTGGCTTATATTGTAGCTGCTTGAGAAAAAGACATGGGATTGGAGAGGACCCACTGTTCCCATTCTGATGTCCCCCCTCCCTGGTTCTTCTTTGTGGTCTCTGTGCATCACACATATGGGCTCTGCACATGCGCAGGGCCAGCTTCGGAAACTTCTATAGCTGAAAACGTTTTAGGCGGGAACCCCTCCCCCACCGTCCACTGAGCATGCTCAGGGGTTCCCGCCTAATCCCCTCAGTTCCTGAAACCACCTGTAGGGTCAACAGCTTGTGGAGACTTCTCGTGTGTGGTATACTTTACCTCAGCTGAAAATATTCTATTTTCCTTCTTGTCTTTTCTCTCCAGTTTTCTAATCTTTTCTATTTATTTATTATATATATATATATATATATATATATATATAAAGGCCTCTTCAAGAAGTGCCCCGTTTGCGGGCTGAAGATCACGCTAACCGACGGACATTCCCTTTGCTTTGCTTGGGGGACACACATTGTGGAATCTTGTGTGTTTTGTCTAAAATTCTCGAGGCAAGCGAGAAAAAACCGATCAGACCGCCTTAGGGCGTTGTTCTGAAAAAAGGCGTTGGAGGCAGTGGAGGTACCGAGAGGATCTCGACGCTCCAAATCTCCTATTATAATGGAGTCTATGCCCCAACCTCCTCCCGCGCGGAGTGAAGCCTTATCGGTTCCCCCTTCCTCCTCTCAGCCGCATCAACAAAGGCGGCAAAGAAGATTTCTAAGAGAGTGAGAGAGCATTCTGGGGCTGACAACCCCAGAAAGAAAAGAGCAAACTTAAGATGGAAAATGGGAAGAAAAAAAACGTTGAAACCGACTTTGTCGGTACCGAGGAGCCCGGTACCAAGCACTTCGGTACCGAGGCATCCGACAGGGCACAGGAGCCCGATGTTGAGCCTTTCATTGCAAAGGTCTCCGGAACCGATAAGCCCGTTACCGAGGCTATCGCTACCGAGACCATTTTCGATACTGAGATGGGCGACACCATCCGCACCACCGGTATCGAATTCTCCGCCCCAGGCAGGGCACGGTATCGGCTCACCGATACTTTCTCCGCTGCAGATCATCACGGTACCGACAGATGATCCCCGCGTAAGAGCATCGATTTCGGAAGGCGAAATTAGAGGTTCCTCCCTGGATAATACCGTACCTGATCGGGGTCCCAGTTCCCCTCGGTACTGAGAGGAACCACAGCCCATCGATACCGACGGACGGCGTTACCGACAAGTGCCCCAGCAAACGCCGGTCGATACCAAAGGCTATTGATACCGACACATGCCTCACCAGCAACCGCCGGTCAATACCGAAGGCTATCGATACTGACATACGCCTCCTTACAGATACGACCGGGGTCGTTCACCGGCTTTAGCTCATTCAGGTCCTCAATATATGACCTATGACGAGCGACATCTGTCCCCTCCAAGAATGTGGGACTATTACGCTGATTGGCAACCTCCCTAGTATCCTCCGTATTATTACGAGGATTGGAGACACAGAAGGCACCAAGATTACTATTATCAGTATCCGTAGGAACGGCAACATGAGCCGTACCCACGTTTCTGCCAACCACCCTCCAATTGCAAACGTTGCCTACATCAGACATGGGACTGGATGTTCCATTGGAGGAGGATTACCAATCGGACTCCTCACAAGATACATCACCACCAGATGACCTCGTGGTCACTGCAGACATGGTGTCCCCTTCAGAGGACTTAGCACACTTAAGTACAAAGAATGGCAAGGTCCCTAGGGGCTCAAATATCCCAACCTATAGAGAAATTTAATGACCCAGTTTACGATGATGTATACTGTGGGTCATCAACCCCAGTGGCTATTCCATATTTGCCTGTGCTGCTGCGCACAGCACAACAATCATGGAAGCTGCCCTCCTCTATGCCACAATGTCGAGGAGGCTAGAAAACATATATTTATAAGATGCAGGACTAAATTGTCCCATTCCTATTTACATACAAATAATGCACCAGTGGACAAAGAAGGCCGTAGGTTGCACAGCCTGGGGAGAAGAGTATACTCTTCTACAGCTTTATCCCTTCGTGTGCATAATTACCAAGCCACAATGGAAAAACGTAAGCTCTTTTTATGGGGGAATATTACATCTCTCTCTGGATTCTTGCCAGATGACCAAAGGGAACTGGCAGATGTTTTTGTATTGAGGCTATGAGACTTTCTCGACAATAGCTTAATACAGCACGCCACGCTACGGACTGCGCCTCAAAGCCATGGTAGTTTCCATTGCGCTATGAAGGCATGCGTAGCTGAGGTCCGCAGGGCTGTCCCAGCAGGCACGCACCCGCATAGAGGATCTGCCGTTCGATGGAAGCCAGATCTAACCACTACTGTTAGAGTCCCCATGGCTGGCCTCCTCGGTAGCAATAATAACTAGGTTCTTCAGTACACTGAAGCCTCTCGATACCGAGACTTGCAACAATATAACTAGCTTCTTCAGTGCCTAGCCTGTGACCTCTCGGTACCTAGACTGCTCTCAATACCGAGAAACAATATAACTAGCTTCTTCAGTGCGGAGCCTGAAGCCTCTCGATACCGAGTCTGGCAACAATATAACTAGTTTCTTTGGTACCGAGAATGAATCCCTCAATGCCGAGACCGGCAACAATGTAGCTTCTTCGGTACAGACTGGAGCCCTCGATACCAACAGTGGCAATTACATAACTAGCATCTACAATGCAGACGCTGGAGTTCTCTATGCTGACACTGGCAATGAACATAACTGGCTTTTTTGGTACCAAGGTTGAAAATTTTGGTACTGAAAATGACAATAACATAACAATAATGTTAATAGCTCTTTGGTACAAACGCTGAGACTCTTGATACCAAGAGGGCATCTCGCATGCAGCTTCAATGTCAGAGGGTGAGATGTAATATCTCTCCCCTCCAAAGCCAATGGACATCTGTCCACCACATCAGGCAGTGTATACCTTGCAAGCTAACCACCTATTTCAAGGTCCCCATTCCAGAGTCTCTACGCTCTGAGTGCTTTGCTTTCAATGGAGAGTGTTTTATTACCATGATGTCTTATGTCATCATTCTTGGGGTTCCCCCCCCCTTGGAAGAGGAGGGCATACAATGTTAAATGGGCCACGTCTCCTGAGAATACCATACAAGCATGGATACTGGCTTTAGTACCGTGATGGGGATACGTACAACCGTGATCATTGTCATTGCGACCAATACACAGGGCTCAGCTGTTACAGCCACAATGCGTCAGCACAATTACTTAGCTCTTCCCCATTCCACCCCCATTCCATGGGACATTAGGAGATCAACTTGGAGAAGATGAGTTAGAGCATAAGAATAGACCTGATTCCCTTCAATCCTTTGAGGACTATCAGTCGGTCTCAACATTGCTCTCTTCTGCATCACCTACACAGGGCAGAACCTCCTTTGGAGGACTTATACCACTTCCCGGTCATTGAGGAAGACCAGGCTTGGTATTGAGACACATAACTAGGTAAATAAAGTGCAGGATTTTGTATCTCATGCTGTATGTACTGAGAAGCCAACTCCAGTGTCGATATTTTTCCTCCCAACACTGCTTCTGACAGTTAAAAATTCCTGGAAGGGCCCTTCTTGATGGCCCTGACATTGGAAAGTGCAGAATCTTTACATAAGGTCCAGTAATGGACATGGGTTTTTTTTTCTTTATGCGCCCATGTTCCAATTCTATATTAGTTCAGTTAGCCCCAAGGGGAGTTTTCAGAACATATTCATCTGCTTTGGGCCCCAGAGTCATACACTATCTAGTTATGATGTCCAGATACAACTTTTCCTCTTGTCAGCAACTTTACATGACCCGTCACTTCACTGTGAGTTGAGAGCGATGGTGCGCGCCCTGGCGCTTCGCATGCATAACTATGATTAGCAGGTCTCACTCTGTGAACTAGATTGAGGACCTACCATTCGATGGTGAAGGATTTTCAATCTCATTGCTCATCTCGTTTCCTGCATCAGAACCAGCAAATTACAGATGTCACACTGTATTTCTTAATGCTGCTCCTCAAGAAGGGAGTAGGTTTTGCCCCATACACATAAGTATGCATACTTCCATATAGCCATTCAGAACACTCGCCAGAGGTACCTTGGGTTTATCATAGGTACCGATATGTCCCAGTTTGGGTGTGTCTATGGACCTAAGCACAGCCCACCGAATGTTTGTAAAATATATGGCAGTTCATTGCCTACACAGGGTGAAAGTCTATCTATATTTAGACAACTGGCTTCTAGTGGCATCTTAGAAGAGGATGCTATCGAAGGCAGTGGGAGTAATCCTCAATTTATTGAGCTCTCTGGACCTCATAGTAGAAACCACAATGTTAGACTGTCAATCCTTACCCCCTGATATATGGGACATAATTCTAGCAGCTAAGAAACAAGCGACTAGAAAGTCATATGCTACCAAATGGGAAGCTCACTCCTCCTTTGCACTAAGCAGGAATGAGAAACCCCTTTCAGAGCCTATTTCCGCCATCCTCACTTTCCCTTTTTCCTTGTTAAAAGAGGCCTTAAGTTTCCTCATTTAGAGTTTATCTGGCAGCGATTCTGCCTCACATTTATGGATTTAGGGCTGTTCGGTCTTCACTCATCCACTGGTTAAGCGCTTTATGAAAGGGATGAAAAATACAGTTCCACCCCTTCGTCCCTTTGTTCCGCAATGGAGCTTTTCTCTTCAGGTCAAGACCTTTCTCTTCTCCCAGGCATTTTAACAGCATTTTAACAGCATTTAATAACGTTAAGTTTGTTTTAATGGACCCCAGAATTGTTTTAAATGAATACTGTTGTTTTTATACTGTTTTTATGTTTTTTAATTTTTTTGTATACTTTTAATGTCTACTATTTTTAATTGTTGTAAACCGCCCAGAGAGCTTCGGCTGGGGGGCGGTATATAAATGTAATAAAATAAATAAATAAATAATAAATAATTTCCGTGGTGCCCAAAGCACTGTCTGCCAAGCCTTTCGAACCATTGACAAAGACAGATTTGCGTTTACCGACTTTTAAGGTGGTATTCCTTGTTGCCATAACGTCTGCTAGACGTGCATCAGGGTTAGCGGCACTCCGTATGGACTCACCTTATACGGGTTTTCATGCCGACAAAGTGGTCCTTAGACCGGACCCAGCTTTTTTCCAAAGGTTGTTTCTCCTTTCACCTTGGACAGGATTTTACTCTGCCAAGCTTTTTCCTTGCGCCGACAACTCTTCTTGAGTCAACACTACATATGCTGGACAGAACAGTGACTCTCCGGAGATCCCTAAGATTTTTTGTTTGTTATGGGTCAAACAAAAGGGACTCCAAGCATCTCCGCAGAGAATATCTGCTTGGGTTTTTTCAGACTATTAAATAAGCCTATGAACTTGCTGGCCCCCCCGCTGAAGGGGAAAGTGCGCTCTCACTCCACCAGAGGAGGGGCCACTGCTACAGCTTTTGAAAGAGGTATTGCCTCTGCAAAGCGGATACTTGGTCGACACCTCTGACTTTTGCCAGTCACTACCATCTGGACATCAGAGTGCGTAGAGACTGTGCCTTTGGGCGTGCTGTCCTATCGGCAATTCTGTGAGATTCATCTATGACCTGACACCACCCACCTCCGGGTAGTTAGCTTGTTATTCGCCCATATGTGTGATGCACAGAGACCACGAAGAAGAAAGACAGGTTGCTTACCTGTAACTGTAGTTCTTCGAGTGGTCATCTGTGCAGTCACACAACCCTCCCACCATCCCCACTATGGTGTCATTATTTTTTGATCACCTGGTGGTTCTCCTCAGTGAGACTGTTTAGGCGGTTTCAGGAACTGAGGGGATTAGGCGGGAACCCCTGAGCATGCTCAGTGGATGGTGGGGGAGGGGTTCCCGCCTAAAACGTTTTCAGCTATAGAAGTTTCCGAAGCTGGCCCTGCGCAGGTGCAGAGCCCATATGTGTGACTGCACAGATGACCACTTGAAGAACTACAGTTACAGGTAAGCAACCTGTCTTTTCTGCTCTCTGTAGCTCATGATGTACAGTGTGATGCAGAGCCCACATGCCCAGAGGGAAACACTTGCTGCAAGAAAACCTCAGGCACGTGGGGGTGTTGCCCCCTGGAGAAGGTAAGAGGGTCTGTACTTGCCACACAAGCCATGGTGGTAGGAGTATGATCAGAGACTTGCAGTAGCAGCATGCAGGTTCCAGGTTAAATCCCCAGTTAGACTAGGGACCTAGTTTTGGGTGACATTCTACTACAGCCCATGACATATTTCTTCCCCATAGGTTGTCCATCCACCCCATGGAGGCTTGGGTTCCCCTGTGGGCCCTGTCTCCTCACCACTCCCCAGCCTGGAGTCTATTGGGGGCTTTGGGAGGACATGGGGAGAGGAATCTCCTTATCTTCAATCTTGTCCGACAATTGCAAGTGGGCTTTTACCTGTAGCATAGAACACAGCTCCTGCATTAGAAGTCAGGAGCCCTCCTAGCAGGTCTCAATGGCTCTTATTCTGGCAAGGCAAGATAGAAATGTGAAATCTGATGGCAAAACAAGCTGAAAAGAACAGCAGACATGCTGCTGGCTAGCCTGGGGGTGTTGCTCTTTCCTAGAAGTGAGCAGGTTGGTGAAGAAGCAATAGAGAAAGTCTGGATGAGAAGGCATGGAGTAAACAAACTGGTCCTCTCCAGATATTGTTGGACTTCAACTCCCATAAGCTTTAACCGTCCAGAGAGCTTCGGCTATTGGGCAGTATAAAAATGTAATAAATAAACAAACTAGCCTGGCTAGCTTTCAGGGATTGTGGGTGTTGTAGGCAGTCCTGTGTATTATGGGAGTTTAAGAATGCTGCTGCTGAAGCCATGTATGCATGCATGCACTTTTTCTAATACAGAGAAATCTCATTATGCAGTGCTAAAATACCTGCAATTCTTCCATGACTACTTGCCATGCCCCTTTGGGTTTGAACAGGCAGTGGAAAGTCTTGAGAATACCACCACTTCCATATCATGTGACTTCCATACAAATCCCCATACATAAGTGGTGGGCACTTTGTGACACTCCAAATATTTTGGCCTACAAATCCCATCAACTCTAGCCAGCATAGCCAGTGGTGTTGTAGGCTAAAACATCTGGATGGACAAAAGTTGCCCACCCTGCCATACAAGCTTGAGGTGCTCTCTGATCATAACTTCACAGGAGTAAATATTCAGCCCGGATGAATCCCAGTTCCAATTAATCCTTAGAAACATTGCCATGTTCAAGTGTTGTGCCTTAATAAGGATTCCAGGTGGTGTAAATCTGTCTCCTCCAACCTGGTATTATTCCACATGTGTTGGACTCCAATTCCCATCATTCCCAGTCAGCATGACCAGACCCCATCATGCTTCACTCTTGAGGGCATGGGCATAGTAGTGCCCACAGGAACCCATTTCCTATCTCCCCAAACCACTCCCCACTTATCAATCCCTATTATAGGGGATAATAATATTGACACCTTACAACAGAGATCCCCGTCATTCTTGGAACAGTGAGCACACTCAGAATTTTGAGAGTGTTGCAGGCACTCTCACAAAATGGCTACCAGGAGAGGCTTGACCATTCACAAAATGGCTGGCATGGGAGGCATGATAATTCACAAGATTCCCATTGTCCTGAAGGCAAAGAGGTGAGGCTAAAAAAAGGTAATGCTGAACAACCTAATTATGAGGCAGGCTGAGCTTCAAAACAAAACAAAAAACCCACTCTTTTGAACCCACAATTTTCTGCTCTAGCTTCCATTTCACAGATTGGTTTAAGAGGCAAATGACTTGATCAAGAAACAAAATGGTGGGGGCTGAGTCTTAGCTGTCTAGGGTGACCATATGACAGGAGAAACCCAGATTTGTCAGGATTTTTGGTAACAAATCCAGGAAGGGGGGGGGAATTTAAAAAAATGAAGAAAAATCCGGATTCTTCCCATCTTCCCCAGCCAAAGGTCAGCTCTACTTTAATGGGAATTAACAAAAATGCTTACAACTCTGTCATTTTTAAAGATAAAGGCATGAAACTTGGCACAATGGTAGCTCTTAAATAGGGCTTTAGTCATACCAAATTTGATGTTGATCTGTTCATCCGTTGAGTTTTAGGATTTTTTTTAAAAATTGAGTTTTTAAAATTATTTTTGAAACCATCATTTTGAAAGATAAAGAGATGAAACTTGGCACCATGCCTTAAGAAGGATTTTAGCTATGCCAAGTTTGAATCAGATCTGTTAATCCATTGAGTTTTAGGATTTATAAAAGTTTGAGGTTTTAAAATTATTATTTTTTAAAAATGACATTTTTAAAGGTAAAGAGCTGAAAGTTAGCACCATGATAGCTCTTAAGGAGAGATTTAGCCATGCCAAGTTTGAATCAGATCCGTTCATCCGTTGATTTTTTAGGGTTTTTTTTAAGTTCAAAGTTTTAAAATTCCTGTTTTTAAAAACTGCTGGAGCCATATCCTTCAAACTCAGATTGTCAAACCTCCTCTTTGGGGTCTTGCACATTTAGCAGTTTCAGCCCTTGGCATCAAGGGGATCTCCAGTCTTTAGGTAAGAAGTGCTGGGCAAGCAGGGCACCTTTCCTATTGCAGATTTGGTGGGCAGTCAGGTACCTCTCAGCAGAGGCAAGGCGTCCACAAATCAAAATGTGGGAAAGGAGAGGTCAGGACAAACCAGAATGGGCCAGAGGCCTTTTTATCAAAGTTCCACATTATGGGCGATGAAGGGTCATCCTTAGAGAAAAACTCTCACGACCAACAGTGAGGTGCCAGTCTAGAGAGAGGCTCTCTTCTTTGCGGATGTCCTGTTGCTGTGGATGTTGGAACCTGGCATATCATTGCTTTGCTTCGCTACTGCTTCCCTTCCACTTCACTTCGTACACTTGTGAGCTAGGCTCTGTCTGCACTGCTGGGATGCAATGCAGAACATTTGAAGTGCATGTTGGAGAAAATAGATAGATTTGCGGCTTTGGCTGGCTGGCATATCTCTTAGAGACAGAGTTAGACGAAGACACAACTCAGAGATGGCTGTAGCTGAGCCCTGAGAGGCTGTTGTGCCACACAGAGCCTTTTAAAGAGTGTTTCCGAGTCCAGAGTTGGTGCAGGCAGAGGCGGTGGAGTTTTTTTTAAAAAGCAAGTATCACCGGATGTGACCAAGCTATAAGCTGTCACCATACTCCCAGCCACAGGGTACAAGTACACAGTCTGGCTGGACCATTGGGAGACTTTGGCAGAGAGAGGGGGTGGGGGATTATTTGAGGCTGGAGGTTGTGGGTACCTATGGAGGTTGTGGGCTCTCCCACACTAGAGGCATTCAAGAGGCATCTGGACAACCATCTGTCAGGGATGCTTTAGGGTGGATTCCTGCATTGAGCAGGGGGTTGGACTTGATGGCCTTGTAGGCCCCTTCCAACTCTGCTATTCTATGATTCTATGTTGGCTGGCGGGCATAAGGCAGAGAGAGGCTGAAGGCAATCCAGATGCACCTGTAGCTTGGCCCTGAGGCTGGCTTGCCACCCAGAGTGTTTTAAGATTGCCTCAGAGTTGAGCGGTTGTGCAGGAGGAGAGGAGGTGAAGGTGGCTGGTGGTGGAGGTTTTTAAAGTATTGGGCAAAAGGTGGGATGATATAATAATAATAATAATAAATAATAATGTAAGAGTCACCAGACATGACCAAGTAATAACCTGCAATAAGCAATATCCCAAGCCACAAGTGCGCAGCCTAGCCTGGACCATTGGAGACTTTGGCAGAGAGAGAGAGAGAGAGGCTGGAGGCTTTGGTTTGTCTGCAATGACTTAGAGTGAGAGACAAAAGAAGCTGCACAGACAACCTAGAGACATCTATTGTAATTTAGCCCCATGGTGCTGGCATGAAATGCAGGGCATTAGGAAGAGGGTCTCAGAGTCGTGTGTTTGTACAGGAAGTAGACAAGAGTTCAAAGGCTGGATGTGTGAAGTGGTGCCAACGCACAAGCCTTGAGAAGCTAATGTATATAAGTGAGAAGTGTGAATGGGCAAAGTGATGTTCACTGCCACAACACCCACCCTAACGTTAGAGTAGAGAAACTTGTGACAACCATACACAAGTGTTTTTTAAAAAATTGAAATTTAAAAATAAAAAAAGCCATCCATCCAGCTGGCCAGTAGCAAACCCTGTTAACAACAGCAGCAGCTTGCAATGAGTGAGGATACAGTCAGAAAAGATATTTGAGGGATGGGGAGAAAGTATCACACAGAGTATAGCAAAAGCTTCAAAGCACAGCAAAAGCTACAAAAGTAGGAGTGAGTGAACTTAATTTCAGATACATTGAATGTCTCACTTCTTTATTTCAGTGATTTTAACATTAAGATGTTATGTAGAACAGGTTTGTCTTAAATGTGTGCTGTAAAATCAGACATGTGACCAAGGCTATGTTTGGGTGGGCACGCCCCCTTGGTGCTGGACACACACCCTTGGGGGCCGATCACGTGGTCCTCCTTTTTGGTTTCTAAAATATGGTGACCGTATAGCTGCCACATTTGCCCCGTAAAAAATGCCCCTTTCACAGAAGACAAATGGATGATGCTCAAGGCCTTACTAGACCTGCCGGGATAAGCCGGCAGGGAGGCAAGGCGACGGCACGCTAACATTAGCGCACGCCGCCCCGCCTCCTAGACGGCTGATGCTCAGGGACTGCGGAAGCCCTGCAGCATCGGCCATTTTTGGGGGGGTTGTTAAAGGGGCCACGTGCAGCCCGAAGACTCCGGAGAAGGTAAGCTGGTTTTTTTACTTAAACCCCCCCCCATCCGGTCCTGATCCCTTCCCATGCCTCCTGCCCACTCTTTTCCCTCCCTCCCTCTCCCTCCGTGTGTCCCGTGTCGCCTGTCCTCCCTCCGTGTGTCCCGTGTCACCCGTCCTCCCTCCGTGTGTCCCGTGTCGCCCGTCCTCCCTCTCCCTCCATGTGTCCCGTGTCGCCCGTCCTCCTTCTCCCCTGTCCTGAGGAAGCGGCTTTGCAACCAGCCACTTTTTAACTTATCTTCATGGGCTGTGTGCCCAGGCTGGGAAGACCGCCAGGTACCAGCAAACACACCAAATGAAGAGATAACACTTAATTTGTATTTCTCACACAGTTCAAAACATAAAGAAACAGAACAGTCTTTCTGTGCTTACGCCGAAGTCAAAGCCAGTCCATAAATCCATCCAGTTGTCATAAAGGGTCCGGGAGAGAGGGTCACGAAAGTCCACAAAGCCAGTCCGAGTTCCAAAGGGCAGGAGAGAGTCACAGAGTCCAAGAAGTCCGTAGTCCAACCAGTATAGCAGAAACACGACAAGGCCAAGGTTTCAAGGTCCAGAGCTTTCTCAGGCAAACCAGATTAAGTCTGACAAGATCCTGGCCTGCGCACTGTTACTTAAATACCCAAGCCCAGAATCACAGCTGTTCCCTGTTTATCTGGCGTTTAGTAGCAATAAGCTTGGATCTGCGTAACGCCTCCTTCTCCGCCCTTTGTTGTTTGAACGATGGCACCGGTAAGATGTTTGTTTGCTCTTCCTCTAAGGCTGAGCTGGAGGGAGCCTTTGCTGGCTGCTGCCCAGCCATGCTGGTACTGGGTCCAGCCTGTTGCTCTTCATCCCCAGACTCCTCATCATCAGATACCTCACAGTTCCTAACATCCCCCCCGGGATCCCCCCACTCAGCGCTGTGCCCAGTCCACGGCCCTTGCTAGACGTTCCGCAGTCCCGGCCTCAGGCCGGGGCTGCGGAAAAGGCGGGCCATAAGCGACTTTGCTTATGGCGCATTAGAGGAGGCTTCAGTGCGGCCTGGGCCCGGATTCCCCTGTGCGTCATCTGGACGCACAGCAGGGAAACTGAGTCTCAAGGCGCGCTAAGGCCTCGTCTAGCAAGGCTCTCAGAGAAACACATACAGACACAGGCAAAACACACAGGCAAAATATACTCCGCACAGACAACACAACTTTCCTCATTCTGTACTCAACAACCCCAGTTTACCTCCTCTTTTTTTCTGGATTTTTGGGCATTCTTTAAAACAAAGGGCTGGGCTTCAGCCAACTGCTATTTTTATTTTCTAAATAAAAATAAACAGTTTTAGAAATAAAGATGATGCTGGAGGCTAACACATCACTGTGTAGAATGCCAACCTCCAAGCATTTTTAAAATTAAAAACTAAATTAAAACAAAATCAGGAGGGGCACAGAACTCAGCAAGCTCCAAAAGAAGTATCTGCAGGGCAGCAGTGCCCACGGACACCATATTGGAGACCTCAGGGTTGTTATAAGAATTACAATTAGTGCCTATAAAATACTCTAAACACATCAGAGCACTATAGAAATGTTAAACTATTAGGAAGAGTCTTCAGTCTGTGTGTCTTTCACGCCGGGTAAGTTTGTCCACAGACTTCTATAATGACTAAGTGCAAATGCAGAAAAACGCTTAGTGGGTGCAGAAGAACACATCTTTTCAGCCTATTATTACATGCTGGCCCTAAGTGCAGTGTAGACCCATCTGAGATCTGCTGTAATACATTTGCTAGCCTCTTCCAGGATAAAATCTCTTGCATTGGCTGGGATGTAGACTATAGTGTTATAGCAAGTGAATCTGGTGAGGTATAAGTACATAAGAAGAATCATAGAATAGTAGAGTTGGAAGGGGCTTATAAGGCCATCAAGTCCAACCCCCTGCTCAATGCAGGAATCCACCCTAAAGCATCACTGACAGATGGTTGTCCAGCTGCCTCTTGAATGCCTCTAGGGTGGGAGAGCCCATGACTTCCCTAGGTAATTGGTTCCATTGTCGTACTGTTCTAACATTCAGGAAGTTTTTCCTGATGTCCAGCCAGAATCTGGCTTCCTGTAACTTGAGCCCGTTATTCCGTGTCCTGCACTCTGGGAGGTTTGAGAAGAGATCCTAGCCCTCCTCTGTGTGACAACCTTTTAAGTATTTGAAGAGTGCTTTCATGTCTCCCCTCAATCTTCTTTTCTCCAGGCTAAACATGCCCAGTTCTTTCAGTCTCTCCTTATACGGCTTTGTTTCCAGACCCCCTGATCATCCTGGTTGCCCTCCTCTGAACCCCCTCCAGCTTGACTGCATCCTTCTTGGTTGAATAGAGGGGAACCAACCGCGATTTGCCTTTTTTGCAGCTAAATCACACTGTTGGCTCATATTCATCTTGTGATCTACAACCATTCCAAGATCCTTCTCACTTGTAGTATTGCTGAGCCAAGTGTTCTCCATCTTGTAACTGTGCATTTGGTTTCTTTTTCCTAGGTGTAGAACTTGGCATTTACCTCTATTAAATTTCTGTGGCTCTGTTCAGACAACACATTAAACCATGCTTCTTAACCACAAAATGGTTAACAGAATGCATTAACCTTAATGCATCCCATTAACCATTTTGTGGTTTATTATTTATTTATTTATTTATTTATTTATTTATTTATTACATTTCTATACTGCCCAATAGCCTGAGCTCTCTGGGCGGTTCACAAAAATTAAAAACATTCAAAGTATAAAACAACAGTATAAAACCATAATATAAAATACAATATAAAAGCTCAACCAGATAAAAACAACAGCAATGCTGTTAAGCAGCATGGATTAGCATGTTGTCTGAATGGGGCCATTCTGTTGTTTTCAGCCCAGTGCTCCAGCCTATCAAGGTCACTTTGAAGTTTGTTTCTGTCTTCCAAGGCATTAGCTATCCCACCCAATTTTGTGTCATCTGCAAAATTGATAAGCATTCCTTGAACCTCCTCATCCAAATCATTAATACAATTTTTGAAGAGCACTCAGCCCTGTGGTATCCCACTTGTTACCTCCCCCCAGTTTGAGAAGGTACCGTTGATAAGCACTCTTTGAGTCTGATTCTGTAGCCAACTGTGGATCCACCTTATAGTTGTTCCATCTAGCACTTTTAGCTAGTTTGCTGCTCAGAATGTCATGTAGTACTTTGTCAAATGCACAGCAGCCAGATTGATAACAGGGACAAGAAGGTCCAAGCATATAACACTGATACTGGCCCGTTTATGCTGGTTTTGACATATAAAACCTTACATGAGTCAGGACCACAATACCTGATGGACCGCCTTTTCTGGCATGAACCAACCTGTACACTTAATTTAGCATCCATATGTTGTCTGTCTGTGTGTTATTCGTTTATGTGTTTTTATGTTTTTCTATTTTGTGTTATCTCTTTTCTTGCTTGTGTTGGTTTTCTAGATGGACATGCCGGGCTTTGTCAAGTCTTTTACTGATTCAGGAATTTCCTGACAATTGAGCACGTTTTATGTATGCTGCTTTCTGGTAGTGGATGTATTTTGGTAGGCCCAGTTTCTGAAGGTTTTCTGTATAGTTTTTGAAGTGATTCTGGTGACTGAAGTGATTAACAGAATAATTGTGACCTTTTCCTGTTGCCATGGTTCTTTAGCTTCCATGGCCAGTGGTGTGTATTATTATTATTATTATTATTATTATTATTATTATTATTATTATTATTATTATTTCCTTTTTTCCTGTAAGGAACCCAAGGCAGTATACATAATCCTTCTCTCCATTTTATCCTCCCAACAACCCTGTGAGGTAGGCTGGGCTGAGAGTCTGTGACTGGCCCAAAGTCAAGCAGTGAGCTTCCATGGAACTAGTGGGGACTAGAAGCCATTTCTTCTGAATTCCAGTCCACCACTCTAGCTCTGGCTCTAATGTATTATAATGGTTTAAAATTTTTGTTCAGTACCCAAAGAGTTTTGGCAATGGGGACAGATAGAGACATAATAAATGAAATGATTGTTCCCTAACAGGCCTGGAGTCCCTGGCAGTGCAAAACACCATACTCTGCAGACGTGCCATTTTCTATTGGGTTCTTGAAGGGCTTGTGTGACATTAGTGGTGTGGGGGAGGGGGAACCATGGGCCAGCGAGCTAAGAGGGCAGTTAGGTCAAGGGGAAGGTGAATTGCAGTATATTAATTCTAACCAACCAGCCAAAACATTGACTCTTGGCCTGCCCAGTCAAAGTCTTTCCATTCCTATGTACTAGAAGTCTCTGTCTGTCTTCCCTGAAGGCTATCTGTTGCACAGACCACATGCATTGTTGCCCTGGAGGCTACACTTGTGATCCATCCTTGAACATCTGCCTGAAGCCAGAACACTCCCTGCCTTGGGCACCCAAGCTTCCTGCCAGTATGCCACAAAGTTATGGCATTTTTTGCAATGACACTGCCAGTTGCGATGAAGGGCAGACCTGCTGCAAGAGTGTGTCAGGAGATTGGAGCTGCTGCCAGCTGCCCAATGTGAGTACAACCATAATTTCACACTTGGTCGGCCAGGTGCAGTACAGAATGCAGAAGCAACACCAGGCCTTCTGCGATGGAACCTTATGGGCACCATTTAATAGAATCATAGAATCAGAATAGCAGAGTTGGAAGGGGCCTACAAGGCCATCGAGTCCACATCTGTTGACATGTGACAGGCTACATCTTTTTACTTTGTAATGCTTTAATTGGACTCCATTGTATTAGAAGTTGGGCAGTGGTGCACCTAGGTAATTTTAGACCCTGGTCTTAATGATCTTATCCCTCTCCCTCACCACATGTATGCACTTTAAACAGCTGTGTGACTTGCTGCAGTTGTGAAGCATACACCTAACACTTCTGTTCTCTTCACATGTGCATACAAATACACCATCCCATGTTTTACAACTGTTTTACATTCCTGATGTTAAAGCAATAATAATAATAATAATAATAATAATAATAATAATAATAATACGCTGAGCATGTGCAGTTTCACATTTTTAATTCACTAACATCATAGCGCCACGATGACTACAGGAATAAAATGGAGTTTGTTTCTGCATGGAGGGATGGGCCATACTTCAGTGTGGTAGAGCATCTGCTTTACATGCAGAAGGTCCCAGGTTTAATCCCTGACATCTCCAGGTAAGGCTGGGAAAAAATCCTACCTGAAACTTGGGGAGCCACTGTGGGTCACTGGGCTAGATGGACCAATGGTCTGACTCCACTAATATTTATTTATTTATTTATTTATTTATTTAATTACATTTATATACCGCCCCACAGCCGAAGCTCTCTGGGCGGTTCTCAACAACAAAAAATAGTAAACATTAAAAGTACACAAAATTTAAAAACCATCAAAAACATAAAAATCAGTATAAAAACAGTAATGCAGCTCTATAGGTTTCTGTGCTAATTCCTTGGGTGGTTATTTGGGGGTGCCATTAGACTTTGGCCCCAAGGTCCAGCCCTAGTTGCACTACTGAAGACAGGGGATTCAGGCTGGGAGAGTGGCAGCCACCAGGGCTAAGAGCAGGAAAAAGATGTAGAAGAGACGTCAGGCAGGATTCTGATGTGTGTACGCAATGCCCCTTTCTATGCTTACATGTTCCATTTAGAGAATAAATGTACTCCAGGTTACTGGAGTTGTTTTGTTGGATTTATGGTCTATGTAGCTCAGCATAGCGTCTTCTTTTTATATATATATATAAATTTTTATTGACTTTTTACCTACATCAATACAATTAACAAAAAAAGAACATAATACATAAACTCAAAATATCATTTATATCAAATATTCACGCTTAATCTATTTAACATAATCATACTCAACATAAAAGTGCACCCCCCACCACGGGATCTCATTCCTGTTTCCAAAAACTCATAGTTTCTTCTGCTGGTGGTTTCCCACTTCCCTTAGAAAACACAAATACTAGGAACTTTTTCCAAATTCCCTCAAAATCATTCGTTTTTACTATACCTCTTCTCGCTTTAATATTACATGTCAATTTATCATTAATAACAATATTCCACACTTCTTTATACCATTCTTCAATACAATAATCACCTTGAATCTTCCAGTTCCTAGCTAAGATTAACCTTGCTGCTGTTAACAAATTCGTTATCAATTCCTTAGTTTCTTTAGTACATTTAAAGTCTTCTTGCAGTGAGAGTAATGCAACTCTTGATGTTTCTTCTATTTTCATTCCAACAATTTCTTCAATCTCTAAAAACACCATCTTCCACAACTTTTGCACATATTTACATTCCCACCACATATGAAGATACGTTCCTTTTTCACCACAGCCCCTACAACAATCTGCTGAATGCTGATTATTAATCTTGTTTAATCTAACCGGGGTTAGGTACCACCTCCATAAAATTTTATAATAATTCTCCTTTATTCTCACTGACATATTTCTCAACACTTTCTGTCTCCATAGTCCTTCCCAACTCTGCTGTCCTATCTATATCTTCAGATCTGTCTCCCAAATCGATTTTCCTACACTATCCAACGAACCTTTCTCCAGTAGTATATTATATATTTGACTCATTAAACCTTTTGACACTGTATTCTCTCCCTTATCAATTTCTTTTTTATCAATTAATTTCTCGAACTTCGTCATCTCTCTACACTCTCCATTTTCTCTTACCCAATTTTTGGTCCATTGTTCCAATTGCCAGTAATTTAGCCAAGTTAATTTTCTATCTTTTAGAACCTCTTCCATCTTTTCTCTTGTATTCATCCCTCTTAACCATTCTCTTAATTTCATTTTGTTTTTCTCTATTAAAGCTTTACTTAGTCTATTCTTTAAATCTTCAGGAAAATTCTTTAATATTATTACCGGTGTTAAAGGGAAGCTTCTTGGAAGCAACTCCTTTTTATATTTGCTCCAAAGTTCCCAATGGAACTTCAAGAGCTGATTACCTATAGCTTCAACCCATTTTTTACCTCCTTCCTTAAAAAATACATTATCCAAATTTAATTCTATATTGTTTATAGTTTTATCCTCCATCCAGTCTAAATCACCTACCCCTAAAATTGCTTCTACAATATGTCTTAACCTATTTGCTACATAGTATAGGTTAATGTTTGGGAGTCCCAATCCTCCCTTTTTTTGGCTTAAATACCAATTACTTTTATTTATCCTGGCTTTCTTCTCCGCATTACAATAATTATTTATAATATTCTGCCAACTTTTTAACTCTATATCTGAAATTTTTATTGGTAGCATCCTAAAAACAAAATTAATCTTTGGTATAATCTTCATCTTTATTAATGCTATTCTTCCAAACTATGAAAGGTTCAATCTTTTAGATTTTTTCAATTTTTCTAATATCTCTTTTTTCAAACCACTTAAATTCGCTTTTTCTAAATTTTCTAAATTTTTAGTAATCCTGATACCCAAATATCTAATCTGTTCTTTAATTCTCATTTCTGATACTTTCCCTTCCCATTCCTTTTCCTTGTTTTTAGTATAGTTAAATAGCATCAACTCTGATTTTGCCCAGTTTATTCTTAACCCAGTAATTTCTTAAAATTCTTTCAACTGCTGTTTAATTCTGTCCATCTTTCCCACTGGATCTTTAATAGTTAACAATGTATCATCTGCAAACATTCAATTTTATTTTATTAATACTACCTATCCCTTCTATCTCCCCATCATCTCTTATTACATTTGCCAATAATTCCATAACCAATACAAAAAGGACAGGCGAGAGTGGACACCCTTGTCTTGTCCCTCTGGCTAGTCGAATCTTATCCGTAACTCCATCATTTACTACCACTACGGCTGTATTTTGGGAGTATAACTGCTCTATTGTAGCTTTAAATTTGTTTCCAAATCCCATTTTATTTAAAACCATCTTTAAAGTTTGCCAACTCACACAATCAAAAGCCTTAAAAATATCTAGCACTAAAATTCCCGCTTTAATCTTTGACTTTTTTATCCCCTGTATTACATTTAAAACTCTACCCACTAAGCTATGCATTTGTCTACCTGCTATAAAACCACATTGGTCTTCCCCCACATACTTAGCTATAAATTTGTTTAATCGTTTAGCCAAAATAGTTGAAATTTTTTTTGCATCTTGATTTATTAGCGAAATCGGTCTATATGAATCAGGGAGAGTCAAATCCTTATCCGGCTTCGGAATTAAAATTATTATCTAGTGTTCCCATGATTCTGGAATATAGCGTTATATAATTTCAATAATTTTGGCACTAATAATGATTTGAAGATTTTATAATACTCTGGTCCTAGACCATCTGCCCCAAGTGATTTCCCCACTTTCAACTTCTCTATAACCTCCTCTATTTCACTTTGTGATATAGTTTTTTCCATTAATTCCTTGTGCTCTTTTTCTAATCCCTTCTTCATATATTTGTCTACATACACTTCCATCCTCTTCTTAGGGGTATCTTTTTCCTTATATAAATCTTCATAAAATTCCTGAAAATTTTTTATTTTATCCTCCAGCATAGTGTCTTCTGACCATTCACAATCTTTCACATTGGAAAGGTTATGGATTGGGCCAGGGACTGCATAGAAATAGTGGACCTGGGAATTCTGTAATCTCTGCCATTTGAGAAAGAGGACATGTAGGAATTTGTTTATTTTTTGAGATCGATTGAAAAGAAAGATTTTTTGGGAAAAGAGACACTAGTCACTCTCTCCCTGTCCCCACTCTCTAATTCAAGCTTTTAAAGCTGCACCAAAGCTTTGGACCACAGTAAAAATGGGAAGGGACAAGGGACCCCCTAGTAGCATAAAGATCATTAATCCCCACCCCCACCTGAAATGTCAGAGGAGGCATGGATTCTGGATGGCCTCCACTATGCTGGCTGGGGAGGAAGAGTGGAGGGGTCTGATGCAGGGAAAATTTGTGCTAGATCAATCTCCCCCAATCACGTTCTTGCCCTTCTGGTCATGTTCCAGATCAGTTTGGAAGGAAAACAGGCTACCCAGAAATAAGAGTGTTGCTTCTATGTATTCATATTTTAACCCATGTGTTTGGCTTTGTACGTTATTGTTTAGTTCCTGACTGGTATAAAAGTCATGTTTGTTGAAAAGGAACATTGTATCATTTGTAACATAGTTGTTTTTTTTTAAAAAAAAGAAAATAAGGTGGTTATGTGCTACCTCCGGTATCCAAGGCAGTAAGCCTATGTGCACCAGTTGCTAGGGAACATGGGTGGGAGGGTGCTGTTGCACCGTGTCCTGCTTTGTTGGCCCTGGTTATTGACAGCTGGTTGGCCACTGTGTGAACAGAGTGCTGGACTAGATGAACCCTCAGTCTGATCCAGTATGGCCCATCTTATGTTCTTAAAGTGCCTTTTCACATATTGGCAGCTTTTTGGCTAGGTGTCCTGCACCAAGATTTGTGTCTCTTGGTTTCTACAGGCTGTCTGCTGTGAGGATCACCAGCACTGTTGTCCTTCTGGCTACACCTGCAATGTAGCGGCCCAGACTTGTGAAAAGCAGCAGTGGCCCAGGCTCCTTGATGCAGGACGACCACTGATTACTTCACATGCTGCTACCTCCAGCCGGCATGTCTCATGTGATGATCAGCACCACTGCCATGATGGCCAGACTTGCTGCAAAGCACACTCGGGTGGGTGGGCCTGTTGCCCCTACAACAAGGTTAGTGCCCAGGCTGGGGACTTTGTGGTTTTAATGGGAGATGTGTGGACAGGATTTCAATCTGATTGACCATCTTAAAAAGAAGCCTGGATGCAAGAAATGACTTCTACAAATTGGGCAGTAACAAAAGAGGGATGGAACTCTGAAGGAAGTGTTTAACTGGTAGAGGTGGAATTAACATTCCCCTCCGTCCAAAGAATTTCATTTGGGGCTTGTCTTGACGAGGAGTTTGCCCCAGGGTGGATCCAAAGTGGTGGCAGATCAACCGTATGATGCATCCGCCATCCTGGACCCTTCCAGGGGCACACCCCCAAAGCTCCACTTTAAAAATGTCAGGCACTTACCCCAACATTTTTTGCTCCGGAGGCGTGCCACAGCCGATGGTGACCCCTGATCGGTCAGCATTGGCTGACAGGGAAGGGGGCAGACCACCTCCCCCCTCCTCATTTTTTTTAAAAAATGTATCCATAGGGGATAAAATAGTCTGCCCTTCCCCCCCTCGAGTGCTGTGTGCAGGGGAATAGGTGGCTCTGGTACTTGGTGTGGGACCAGCGGGAGGTCTGAGGGAGGAGAGCTGGGTCTAGGTGACCCTCTCTTCCTCCCCCTCCAGCTGCACCCCCATTTTTCTGGTGTTTTTATTGCACGTTGAGTGGGGGAAGGCTGCCTCCCTGCCAGCACCCGTGCCGTGTGCAGGGACTTGGTGGGAAGTCTGAGGGAGGAGAGCCGAGTCTGGGAGGTGGGGAAGGAACAGGGCAGCCGGAGGGGGAGGAAGAGAGGGACGTGCGGATCCCAAACCAGCTCTCCTCCCTCTGACCTCCCTCTGGCTGCCCTGCTCCTCTCCCCACACCCCATTTTTTTTAATCTATATATGTGAAGGTTTGCATCTACAGATAAAAAAAAACAGGGTGGGGAGAGTAACAGGGCAGCCAGATGGAAGTCAGAGAGCTGGCTGCCCCATTGTTTCCCCCCCCCCCCGGTGCTCGGAACAGCAACGGCGGCAGCAACTTCACATTGGTGCCCCTTCCTGTGCAGATGCCGGGAAGGAGCGCCAATGCGGGAGCCCGAGGCCTCGCAGCACCAACTGGCCGCTGTCAAGATGGGGGCTTGGTTAGAAGGAAAGGCTGGGTAGATGAGGGAAAGGCATACTTTAGGGTTGTCAGGTCGACATTGTTTTTTTTACTCCACATTCCAACTAGAGGTGGAGGAAAACTGGAAAAATTAGGAGAACCACATCGCCGCCCCGCCCCCCCCCCCCGCCAACTTTTCAAAAGTCCCTGGAAATCCCTTTTATTAAGATTAAGGTACAGGGTGCCTCTGAAAACATGCTAGTCCAGGAAATTGTTTTTAGCAATAGAACTGAGCTCACAGGCCTTCAGCATAAAAATCTACTTTTGCTTCCCCCACTCCAAGTTTTCTTTGTTTCAGCAGCCTGACTGTGGATCCCCGCCCCCAAAATGCATTTTTCTGTTGCCATTGTTAAATAGTTGGGAGTAAGAAAACCCTGGCTGATCTATTACAAATCACCCAGATACCTGCCAGTAGTTTCTACTTCTGCCTCCTACCCACTTCAGAGGTATATTAATTGAAAGTTATCTTGTGACTTTTTCTCTGTTGCTAGCCCTGAGTGTTGCTGTGAGGTGAACTTCTTGTATAGACCCTGAACCAATATTAGATCGCCAAATAATGTGAACAACTTGGGTCATTCTTTTCAGATAAAGTCATTCAGATTCACCTTAATTTAAACTCCCAACATTGGAGCAGGTCATGACGATATTACTTTGGCAATGGCCTGCCCAGTTGGTTTGTGCTCTTTTCAGCTTGGGAACCTTGAGGAAGTGGACAACTTGTCTTGAGAGGTGAGGGCTGCCACTTGTTTGTTTGACCCTTGCTGATTAAATCCGCCAGTGTGGAACTGCCCACATGGTTGAGGGAAGCGATTGATGTTTCCCTGCAGGAAGGGCACCTTCTCTCTCGCTTGAAGGAGGCAGAAAAGACAGCTATAAAAGAAACCTTCCCATAACCCAAAAGATCTGGGAAGTTATAGACCTATCTCAAATATTCCATTCTTGGCCAAGGTGATCAAGAAGTCTGGACACATTTGGATGATATTATCTTGAGCCATTTCAACAGGCTTTCAGACAGGACAGGGTACTGAGACTGCTTTGGCTGCACCAACCAAAAGTCTATCTGGCGGGGGGTGGGGTGTTGGAGGCACTGTATTGTGGTTCCAGTCCTCCCTGTTGGGTTGGGTTTGGTCAGGTCAGAAGGTGGTATTGAAAGACTACTATTTGGCATCACAGCCAAATAGTGTGGTGTGGTGTCCCACAGAGTTCTGTTCTGTCCTCTATGTTGTTAACATCTACATGAAACCACTGGGAAAGGTCATCTGGAGCTTTGGAGTGAAATGCCATTAATATGCTGATGACATTCAGCTTAATTGTTCTTTCTCACCCAACTCCAGGCAGTTGACATCCCTGAATGTCAAACTAAGTTTGATCATGGGCTGAGTGAGGGTGAACAAGCTGAGATTAAATCCAGAAAAGACAGAAGTTAGCAGAAATCCTGGCTTGGGGATTGGGATCCGATCTCTTCTGGAAGGGGTTGCGTTCCCCCTAAAAGATCAGGTCCATGCGCTTGTATCCTATGCTGTCCTTGGATCTTCAGGTGACAGTGGTGGCAAGGAGTGCCTTTGTGCAACTGTGTCTAGTGTACCACCTGTAAGTCTGATATGGCAACTGTTATCCATGCCTTGGTTATGCCACAGTTACACTATTGCAATGTGCTCTATGTGGGGCTTCCCTTGAAGAGCATCTGGAGACTTGGTGAAAAATGCAGCTGCTAGGCTGCTAACCAGTGCACTGTATCATGATTATATCATCCCAGTACTGAAAGATTTGCACAGATTTCCACTTGGTTTTGGGGCTTGATTCAAATTGTTGAATTTATAGCTCTAAACTTTAAAGCTCTAAATGGCTTGGGCCTGGCTGTTTGAGGGACCTCTAATATTATTTATTTAAAATATTTCTAGGCTGCCTAGAAATACAGCATTAAAATTCATATAATAAAAACAATGCAATAATGAGGCAGCAAACATTCATAAAACATCTGCAGATACGACCTGCTAGGTTACTAAGATCCACAAGCAAGTCACTTTTGAAGCTACCATCACTTACAGAGGTCTGCTTGTCAAGCATGCAGGAAAGGGATTTCTCCTGTGTTAGCCCAGTACAGAAATACAGCGAAGACCCGAGAAAATAATATTATGCACTTTTATAGGCCAGTCCATAACACCACTTGCTACAGAGGACATGCAGAGAGGCTTGCACAACTAGCCAGATTGTGTGAAGTGTGCAATGCTGGTGGAGGGAATTCAAAGAACTCCACATGTTAACTTATGTGAGCAAAGGGTTTCTGGTCAGAAATTGTATTCTGTGCGTGTTCCCCTCCTGTGACGTTACATTACTCACCAACCTGGTGCCCTCCAGATGTGCTGGGCTACAATTCCCATTATCCCTAGCCAGCATGGCCAGGTCGGGGAGGCTATCTTAGGCCATAGCTAGACCTAAGGTTTATCCCTGGATCGTCCAGGGGTCAGACCTGTTCATCTAGGTGACACACAGGGGATCCAGTGCTCAGACAGGGGTGAACCCTGGAGGATCCCAGGATAAACCTTAGGTCTAGCTGTGGCCTTAGATGCATGATTCTCCCAGGGTAACTCTTCCAAGCTTGGGAATTTTTATTATAGTGGTTTCTCAATATAATAGCATTTGCATCAATGAATGTTGGGACTGTTTGTTTGTTTGCAGAGTGGCTTAGCAACACTAGCCTTGGTGTTCTGCTCCCTTGCCAGCCACGTGTTTCTTTTGGCTTTTGCTTGACACAGTTGCTATCTGTGTGAGAGCCTCAGGGCTGTCCTCCTCCCCCCCTTCCCCACATCATCACTGCATGTTCATCACCACTTTTGTGGGGTTTTGTATCATATCTTGAGGGAAGGTATGATGGAAGGTATAACGGAAGAACAGAAATTTGAAAAAAGGTTTTCATGCCTGAAGATGTAGTAGTGCTGTGTAATGCAAATCTAGATTATTGTCTGCCAAACTCCTCCTCATTTTGCCTCTCTTCTCTTTTCTCTCTTCTCCTCTATCCCCCCCCACCTTCTGCAGGGATCCTGCTGCCGTGACAGGCGCCACTGCTGTCCACGTGGCTTCTATTGTTCCCATTCTGGATTTCAATGCTATACGAAGCATTGGGACAGCAGTTCCTTCTCCCCTCGCTTTGCGCAAGCATACCTGTTGCTTTGATTTGCCTTCTTCAGGGGACTTGCCCCATGCTTGGGGCTGGAGTGAGCTCTGCAGCAGAGCTACTTCTGCCAAGTTGTTCTGACCTTGAGGGCTTCCTATTGACCTCCTTTTTCAGGCATCACCCCTAATAATGAGTCAATTTTCCTGTCCCTATTCCTCATAATGTGATCTTTAGAACCAATGAGGTTCACTGCTGTGCCCAGTATCATCAAGGCTATGACCTGGCATTTCAAAGAATTCACCTTTTCATCTTCTCATAGGCAGATTTCTGTGGGCTTAATATCTTGCTTTGTCTCTGCAGTTGCTTAACCATACACACGGGGGGTTACTTTCACACATTTATTAAAAATTAAACCTTGGCCCTAGATTGACAGCTGGTTTTGCCCCCACCAGCCACTTTGAGGAATACCGCCCCTACTTCTTATCCTAAATGGTAGCTAGGCAGAGCCAACAGGACCTTATTCCAGTTCCTGGCATAGATAGTTTCCCATGGTGGCCAAAACTGTTTCCATTCCCAAATCAGTTCAGAGACTAGATTGCAAAGGATCTAGATAAACAATATCAGCCAGGAACCCCTGCGGCTCAGTGGCCACCATGGATTACAGTACATTCCCCCAGAATGAAATATTTGAGACTGGCTGATTTATTTTCTTTTCAATAGAGGATTCCAGTTTCTCAAATTCTCAAATGTGCCAATTGCTCCAAAAAAGTTAAGGACCCCCCTAGTGAGTGATTTTTTTAAAAAAAATCTTCCACTAACTGCACATGAATGATACATGAGCATGACTCATCTCAATTTTCAAGCTAGCAAAATGTCTCTCTATTCTGCATTTTCCCTTGAAAAATGAGAGACATCTTGGTATCTATGTATAAAAATGAGAGCTATCTTGGTAGCTATGTATACTTCTAATGTTGTGTTTCGTTGTGTGTCATTACTTACCATCTTGATGCCTGTGAGTTTTGGCTTCTCACCAACAAATTTTCCTCCTCCAGTGTTGAAAGCCTTTTTGTTAGTATTTACTTTCTGTTAGTACTGACCTGTTACATTGACTTTCTATTTTTGCACAAGTCTCCATCATGAAGCATATAATCTCTGTATTTCCAGGGCTTAATTTGAGGATGTACTCACCCACTTCAGAGCCTATTTTGTAAACACCCAGGCTTAGCCCTGGAAGAAATTAGATGATGATAATAAAATAGCATTTTTAAGCACATGCAGAATGACCTAGGACTTCACAAGGCTGGTAATGAGGGCAAATAAGAAGTGTGGGCCTGCGCTACATATTAAAGTAGAGTAAAAATCATATTTAATGTGGGATTGTCACTTGCCTGGGGTAAGATTTTTCAGACAGGCAAGATTCTTTTCTTTTCTTTCTTTTTACAAAAGCTGACCCCTTTTTTGTTGTAAGCCACCAATCACAAATAGAAGTATGTACAGACAGAGGGATTACTATCCTCCTTGATGGCAAGAAGTTGAGCAGCAATGCTAATTGTTTATACATTTTAATTGTTTAATGTAGTTTTGCTGGGAAAGGTTTAGCCCAAGAACATATTTGGAATGTAAATAAATAAATAAAAAGTGTTTCTGATCATGTGCAAAGTGCTTTTCCCCAACTACTAACCATAGCCAGGTATCACATGCAGCCTTCAAATACCTGAAATGCAGAAGATGAAGCAGACTTTTCTCTGTTGCTCCACTGGGCAGGAGTAGAACCTGTAAAGGAAGCACGCCCCAGCTTTTCCACTGGATTTTGCACAGATCCCCAGAACAAACGCACACAGCTCCAATTTAGCACACAGCTTCCTTACACCTTCCCCCTTAAGATGGAATTTCTAGAAAATTCCATCTAACCCAACACCAATTTTATTATTTACACATTGACCCCTCTTCCTTTGTTCACTTTTTTGTCCCCACGCAGGGGCAGGGGTTTTCCTTCCCAATCCCCTTCCTCCCCCTCTCGGCTGAAACTCCGGGATAGCCCATCTGCCACCACGTTCTCTTTGCCCTTTATGTGGGAAATGGTAAAATCAAAGTCCTGCAGCGCCAAACTCTACCTCAGCAACTTTTTGTTGGGTTATTGTGCCAGAACTTTTCTCTCTCTGGAACTCTGTTTGTGCTCAGAAACAAACACACATCACGCAGGTCTTACACAGCAGAGCTGGTTTATTTCCTTCAGGCTTCTGTGCAGTTCAATTCAGATCAGTTCAGATCAGCACACTGAGGCATACACAGAGAGCAGTGATCAGAGAGCAGTGATCAGTAAGCAGTGATCAGTTCCATTTTACACAAGTGAGAAACTATATACAGAACTACACAATTCTTATCTACATTACATACAGCTGTGATGAGGCTAACTTAGAATCTTGGCAAGGTTCCCAGAACAGCCTCTATCTCAAGGTAATTGCCCACAGATAGACTTTCTCTGTTTAACCCTGAGATAGCCATACACACACAATTTTAATGACTAAGCAAGTATTTCTTTTCATATACTTAACAGTCCTCCTCTTGCGCATGTTGTTTAAATTGTGTTACAATCTGAGACCCAGCTTTAAAAGCATCTCTTTGTGTTTTACCATTGATACTGGTTTTGTGAATAAATCAGCCAACATCATTTCAGATGGACAATATTCAAGCTTAATCCAGCCCTTCTGAATTATATCTTTCACATGAGAATAACGAACATCCACATGTTTAGTTCTTGGTTTACACTTTTCAGATGTAGCCATACTAATACATGCCTGATTATCCTCAAATATGGTTACTGGTGTCTCAATTTCCAACCTTAGATCAACAAATAATTGTTTATACCACTCAATCTCATTACAAGCCAGAGATAAGCTGATATATTCTGCTTCTGCACTAGAGGTTGCTACACAATTTTGTTTTCTTGTATACCAATCAATCAAGGATTGATTGTAAAAGAATGCTGCTCCACTGGTAGACTTTCTATCAATTGCGTTAGCCCAGTCAGCATCTGCATAAACACAGAAATTTCCATCTTTGTGTGTAGATATTTCCAATTTGTAATTGATTGTACCTTTTAGATATCTCAATACACGTTTTACAGCTGTCCAATCAGTTACAGAAGGTTTTGTCATTTTTCTGCTTAAAAGATTTACAGCAAATGTAATATCTGGTCTACTTAGGTTTGCTAGATAAAGTAAACTTCCAATCACACTCTGATATTTCTGTATGTCTTCCATTTCAGTACTGTCTGTCTGATTTTGAAAATCAGTGACCATAGGAGTGGCAACAATTTTACAATTCTCCATGCTGTGTTCTTCCAGCAATTTTTTTAATTTTGCCACTTTGTTCAATCAGAAATGACCCTGTGTTAGAATCTTTTGAAATTTGCATTCCCAAATAACTTTTCACTGAACCAAGGTCTTTTAACTCAAAATGTCTTTGCAGCTGGTTTACAAATGTGTTTTTCTGTTCTTCTTCATTAAAAACCAGTAACAAATCATCTACATAAATCAGCAAATACACTACATTTGAACCATCCTGTTTTGTGTACAAACAATGATCAGCTTTGCTTTGTTTAAAACCCATTTTGATCAATACATTGTCCAGTTTCTTATTCCAACACCTTGCTGCTTGCCTCAAACCATATATGGATTTTTTCAATTTACAAACTAACCCTGGATTTTTAACAAAACCTTTTGGTTGAGTCATGTAAATTTCCTCTGTTAAATCTCCATATAAGAAAGCTGTTTTGATGTCAAAATGAAATACATTCAATTGTTTTTCTGCTGCAATTTTTAACAAAAGTTTTACACTTGAGTATTTTGTTGTTGGTGCATAAACTTCTTCAAAATCTATTAGATATTTTTGAGCAAATCCTCTTGCTACCAATCTTGCTCTGTAACGTTCCACCTGTCCTTTCTCATTTTGTTTTACTTTGAATACCCATTTACAGGTAATGGCTTTACAACCTTCAGGTAAAGGTACTAGCTCCCACGTTTCATTTTTTTCCATTGCTCTGATTTCCTCTGACATTGCTTCATGCCAGCCCTGAGCTTCTGTAGGTTCCATTTCCTGAATTTCCTCAAATGAAGTAGGTTCATAGGCTATTAGTAAAGCTCTATGAGAAACCTGTTTGCTTTGGTATTCATCTGAATAACGAATTGGAGCTTTGCGTTCCCTTTCTGGTCGCTTTGGCATAGTTACAGGCATAGTTTCCTCCTCTACAGTTTCTTCCCCCTCCCTCTCTTGCTGAGATTGTTCAGGAATTTCTTCTGTTTCTACAGCTTTCTGTTCTACAGGCAAACTTACATACTGTTTTGTTTCCTGCATTTGTTCATGAAAAACTACATCTCTGCTCACAATTACACTTTTGTGATATGGAGACCACAAAAGATAGCCTTTTGTTTGTGTATCATATCCCAACAGTTTACATTCCAAACCTCTTTGAGCTAGCTTTCCTGGTCCGTTTTCTTTCTGAACATGAGCAAAACATTTACTTCCAAAAACCCTTATATGTGACACTCTAGGTTTTCTTTTGTAAAACATTTCATATGGGTTTTTTTCATGTACAGAGTGGTAAAGCCTGTTTAACAAATAATTTGAGGTGGACAAAGCTTCTGCCCAGAACAGATTAGACAATCCTGACTCTTTCAATAGAGCTCTTAACATGTTCTGCAAGGTTCTGTTTTTCCTTTCTGCAACTCCATTTTGAAATGGTGAATATGGAGCAGTAAGGTCATGTTGTATACCCTCATCACTGAGGAATTTTTTTAATTGGTTGCTGAGAAATTCACCTCCCCGGTCCGTTCTTAGATTAGCTATAGGTTCTTTAAATCTATTTTTACTCCACTTAACAAACGCTTTGAACTTTCCAAAAGTTTCACTCTTCTGTTTTAACACATACACAAATCCAAATCTACTGTAATCATCAACAATAGACAAGAAAAATCTGTTTCCTCCTTGACTTGTCTCAAAAGGACCTGCAAGATCTGCATGTATTAATTCAAAAATTCTTTTTGTTGTTCTCTCACTATGTTTTGGAATGTTTGACTTATGACACTTGGTTTCACTGCATACATTACATTCTACATAGTTAGAACATGGTTTGATTTTCACCCCTTCACACAATTCTGGAATCTTAGAAATTGTTTTATAGTTAGCATGACCAAACCTTTTATGAGTTAAATGGATACACTCTTGGTGTGGTTTGCAATTGGCTATTGTTTTTGTTGTGACTTTGCTGGCTACAACTTCATTTTCTGTACAAGTATTAATCACATACAAAGATTCTTTCATTATTCCCTGCACACACACCTTGTTTCCCTGTGTTATAGTACAATTTTCTTCAGTAAAACAAACCTCATACCCCATTTCTGTTAACTGAAACACACTTAGAAGGTTTGTTTCTAATTCTGGTACATATAAAACACTTTATAGTTCAACTCCTAGACAATCAACATATACATTACCCACACCACAAATCTGGATTTTTGTTCCATTTGCAAGGGTAACACACTTTTGCTCTGAAGTAGAAGTTTCCAAGGTAACAAATGAAAGTTTGTCTTTTGCCATACTTATTGAAGCCCCAGAGTCCAAAAACCAAGGATTCATTGTCTCTTTGACTCTTGCTAGAAGACACTTCTTTGTTGATTCAGCTTCATTCATGTTGTTTTCTTCTCTCCACTTTGCTGTCGACTGCTTTTTCTTCTTGTTGTTGCAATCCCGCCGTAAATGTTCCGTGGAACCACAATTAAAGCATTTCCTTGCCTTTAATGCAGCCACCACATCAGAAGATTTATGGCTTTGTTGAAATTCAGCCACAGGATGTTTAAGGCTCTGTTGTTTTGAAGCTTGTCTTCTTTCATAGGTTTCCAGTAGTTTTCCAGCTACATACTCGAGGGTTAAATTTTTCTCCTCTTGACTTTCCATCATGGTGACAACCGCGTCGTACGATGAATCAAGACTTGACAAAATCACATAGACTTGGTGTATAGTTGTAAACTCCATCCCTCGTGCCCTGAGTTGATTGAAGATTTCTCTCATGCTTTTCAAATGGTTTGACATAGACTCCCCTGGTTTCAGCTTCATTCCATACAGCTTCCGGGTTAGAATTATTTTACTGCCCGCTGTTTCTCTTTGATATACAGCTTGTAGCGCATTCCAGCACTCTTGATGTATTCAAAAACTGAATGAAGGAAATTTGAGTCTTCCACAGCTAATGCAATAACTGCCATTGCTTTTGCATCGTCCTTAAACCATTTAGCATTCTGTGGATCTGCTCTATCTGGTGGATCCTCTGTGACTACATACCACAGTTCAGCCTGAATCAGATACATTTGCATTTTATAAGACCATAATGCATTGTCAGCTTTTCTAACAATTGATGCAAACCAGACATATTAGCTCCTGCCATTCCCTCTGCTTTAGGAATTGGTATCTCACCGTCCTCCTGCTCAGAGTCCTCCTCAGAGTCAGCCGACTGAGATTTTTCCTCACTTTGCAGCACTGGCTTTAGCTTGATGTCTTCCTTCATCAACAGTTTTCTGTTTTAGCAGACTCCTGGTTCTGGTTCTGATACTGCACCATTCCCATCAAGTTCTGGTTCTTCTGCCTGGGTTAAGCTGGCGTAGGCTTCCTGGACTGGACTGGGCCCATAACCTTTGTTGGGTTATTGTGCCAGAACTTTTCTCTCTCTGGAACTCTGTTTGTGCTCAGAAACAAACACACATCACGCAGGTCTTACACAGCAGAGCTGGTTTATTTCCTTCAGGCTTCTGTGCAGTTCAATTCAGATCAGTTCAGATCAGCACACTGAGGCATACACAGAGCAGTGATCAGAGAGCAGTGATCAGTAAGCAGTGATCAGTTCCATTTTACACAAGTGAGAAACTATATACAGAATTACACAATTCTTATCTACATTACATACAGCTGTGATGAGGCTAACTTAGAATCTTGGCAAGGTTCCCAGAACAGCCTCTATCTCAAGGTAATTGCCCACAGATAGACTTTCTCTGTTTAACCCTGAGATAGCCATACACACACAATTTTAATGACTAAGCAAGTATTTCTTTTCATATACTTAACACTTTTGGTTGGTGTTTTTGACCCGAGCCAGCCAGCACAAAGGGGAATGATCGGTTTGAATCTGAAACGGCTGCCCCCACAAATACAGGCGCAACTTTCCCACTGCCCAAACAATAGCCAAGCATTCCTTCTCTATGGTAGCCAAGACCCTCTCCCGCGGCAAGAGCTTTTTACTAATAAATGCCACGGGCTGCAGCTGCCCCCCTTCGCCTTCCTGCAGCAACACCGCTCCTAACCCAGCCTCCTAGGCGTTGGTCTGCACTACAAACGGGCGGTCAAAGTCAGGTGCCCGGAGCTCGCTTAAGCTTCCCTTTCAGCCCTTTAAACGCCCACTGACACGCATCTGTCCACTGTACCCGTATCGGCTGCCTCTTTCGGCACAACTCTGTCAGGGGGGCTACCAGCTGACTAAAATTAGGAACAAACCTCTGATAGTATCCAGCCAGCCCTAGGAAGGACTGGACCAGCTTCTTAGTGCGTGGGACGGGCCACTGCTGGATTGCCTCTACCTTGGCCTCCATAGGCTTTAGCGCTCCCCAACCCACCCTATAGCCCAGATAGGTGACCTCCCCCTCCCAAACTGGCACTTGGAGGCTTTCACAGTTAACCCAGCCTCCTGCAGCCAGTTTAAGACCTGGGACAAGTGTGATAGGTGCTGTTCCCACGTGTCACTAAACACCGCCACATCATCCAGGTAAACGCACAAAAAAGCCCCCAGGCCCTCCAGAACCCGGTCCATAAGTTTCTGAAAGCCTCCTGGTGCATTCGAGAGCCCGAAAGGCAACACTGTAAACTGGTAGTGCCCCCTGGGGGTAGAAAAGGCGGACTTCACCACGGCATCCTCATCTAGTGGCACCTGCCAATATCCTTTGGTCAGATCAAGAGTGGAAATGAATTTAGCCTTCCCGAGGGTTTCTATCAAATCATCGGTGCGGGGCATGGGGTAAGCCGCCACCGTGGAAACACTGTTCAATTTGCGAAAGTCCACGCAAAAACAGACTGACCCATCCTTCTTGGCCACGAGCACCAGAGGAGAAGACCAGGGACTTTGGCTCTTTTTAATCACTCCCATAGCCAACATCTCTTCAATTTCCTTATTTACGATCTCCAACTGCCTCCCGTTTAACCGGTGAGGAGGAGAGTGAATGGGCAGATGCTTCCCAGTGTCGATGGAATGCGTAGTCAACGACGTACGCCCTGGCAATCCCAAAAACAACTCCTTAAACTTTCCCAAACACTGCATCAGCTGCTTCCTCTGGTGGGGATTCAACTCCTCTGGGACCTGAACGTCCTCCAGCCCCTCCTTCCCCCTATAGCTAGCCAAGACATCCAGCCCGGCTTCTTCGCTCAATGGTTCCCCCCTTCCTACTTGGCAAACCCGCACTCCCCGCTCGCGGAACGGCTTCATCATGTTCACATGATACATCTTGGCCCGGCGTTGGCTATTGGGGTCCCTCAACAAGTAATTAACCTCATTTAGTTTCTTCTCCACAACCAGGGGCCCTTCCCACTTAACCACTAACTTCTCTGGCTTCAGCGGCTTCAACACCAGTACTTTCTCCCCTTCTTGAAAAACTCTTTGCCTAGCCTGCCGATCATACCACCTTTTCTGGGTCTGCTGGGCTTGGGCTAGATTCTCTTGGGCCGCCTCCCCCACCTCCCGCAAGAGGTTCTGTAAATTCTGCATATATTCCACCACCAAAACCGGGGTGGGGGCGGTTCGTCCTTCCCAACACTCCCACAACAATTTCAACGGGCCTCTCAATTCTCGCCTAAAATCCAATTCGTTGGCTGAAAACCCCAAGCTATCACTTTTAGCATCTCAGGCGGCAAAGAGAAGGTAGGGCAAGGCTTGATCCCAGTCCGCCGTATGTTTAGCAGCATACACTTTCAACATTTCCCCCAAAGTTTGGTTAAAACATTCCACCAGCCCATTCCCCGCATGATGATAAGTGGCAGCCGTGCACTGCTGCACCCCGGCCAGCTTCCACAACTCCTTAAGCAGCAACGACATAAATACCCCTCCTTGATCGTGCACCAACACTTTAGGAACCCCCACCCGGGTAAAAACCGTCATCATGGCTCTTGCCAACTGTGGTGTGGAGATAACCGAAAGCGGTACTGCCTCCGCGTACCGGGTGGCATAATCTACCAGAGTTAAAATGTATTTTTCCCCCGACCGGGTGGCTGGGCTGAAGGGACCCAAAATATCCACCCCCACCTTTTCAAACGGCACCTCCGTGATGGGTGAGGGATGCAGCAGGGCTTTGGGGTGGTCTCGGGGGAACCCGACCCGTTGGCAAGTGTCACATGAGGCACAAAAATCCCGCACCTCTTGGGCGACTCCGGGCCAATAAAAATCTCAGCTCACCAGCTCCAACGTTCGGCGTATTCCCAAATGTCCTCCCCACAGCTGCTCATGGGCTGTTTCCAACACCTTCCCCCTTACGGATGTGGGCACCACCAACTGCTTTCTTTCCACCCCTCCTCCTCCTTTGGGGGAAAACTGTCGGTATAATCTTCCCCGTTCCCAAATAAACACTGCCATCCCCACTTTTCCTCTCCCCTCCGCCGGGCCACCTGCCGCCTCCTGGCACTCCTGCAAAGAGGGATCGTGTTGCAACTCTTTGAAACTCCGGTGTATCCCAACCCCCCAAGTTCGGGTCTTCCTCCCCCCTTCCTTCACTGGAGGGCTCTCCGACTGGGCTCTCCAGTTCCTCCTCCCCTTGGGCTTCCCTCTGCCGGGCCGCTTTTCCCCGGGTTGTCACCGCCAACTGGGTAACTTTAAAACATAAGTCGTTGCCCAGGAGGAAGGCTGGCCCTTCCGTATGCATGAGGATAACTAGCTCCCCCTTCCAACCTCGATACTCAATGTTCACTCGGGTCAGTGGGGCCTCAAACGGAGGCACTCTGTACGGGGTCACCGTTACGGTTCGACCCACTAGTCTCTGTCCGGGTTTGAGCAGACCCACGTGGGCGCTGCTACGGTCTGCTCCGGTGTCCCTCTGAGCCTGAACCGTCCTCCCATCGACCACCACGCACTTACAGAATTTTCGGCGACTCCATTGAAGCTGGGCTGGGGTCACCAACCGCATTGAAACAGCCTTCTCCAACTGCCTCGGGGTCCCTCCGGCTCCCTTCCACTCGAACGCCTGCAGCCAGTCTGCCATCTTTGCCGCCTCCATTAGAGTTGGGGGATTCTTTTCCCCCACCCAAGCATCATACTTCTCGGGGAACTGTCGGTAGAGTTGCTCCTTAGCCACCAAATCCTTGGCACCCTTCAAGTCCCGGACCCCCTCTGCATCCATCCATGCTTCCATAGCCATCATCATTCGGGTTGCGAAGGCAGCAAAAGTTTCTTTTGGATTTCTGGTCAGCTGCCAAAACTTCTGCTGGCAATGCTCCGCCGTAAGGGCAAACTGTTCTTTGGCTATATTTTTGAAATGCATGTAGTCATGGCGCAACTCCCGGGGGATGGTTGCTATCATTTCTCTCAAAGTTCCGGTAACCTGCAGCCGCAGCAAACTCACCCGCTGGGTTGGTAGAACCCCCAACTCTTCACACGTCTCTTCAAAAAGTGCCAAGAAAGCTCCCACATCCTCTCCTTCATGATACATGGGGAAAGCCCGTCGGTCAAACCGCTGTCCCGGCGCTCCCCCTCTCTCTCTCTCCACAATCCTCAGGTGGCGGGACATCAGCTCCAAACACTCCGTATACATCCGTTGAACTTTTCTTTTCTCGCTTTCCCCTTCGGCCCTCGCACCCGGGCCGGTTCCGTCCGCTGCTCTTGGCAGGCGAGGGGGTTGTGGCAACGGTGTCCCCTGTAGCCGCGGGACCTGCATCTTCCGAGCGTCCCCTTCCAGCATTACCGCCGGCAGCAATGTCCCTTAGAGCTGTGAGGCCTGCACCCCTGAAGTGTCTCCTTCCAGCATCACCCCTGGGACCGACATCTTCGGCTCAACCTCGAACCACGGCTTCTCCCGCTCTTCACTTGGCATCCAGAGCCGTGCAGCATGTCGCCTCCGGGCCCCCCCTTCGGAGCTGGGTGTCTCTTGCATCCCCCACTCGAAAGTGGCCGGACTGGACTCCCCTTCTGCTCCCTCCTGAGAGGTCACCCCAAAAAACTCTACTCCTGGAGCCGCCGCTCCTTGATTCTGAGCCAAAAACTCTACTCCTGGAGCCGTGGCTCCATGATTCTGAGACATCATTTGGCTGGCCTACTCAACCTTGCTTAGTCCGGGTTCAAACTTATGCTTCACCACTCTCCCTTTCCTACCAGCGCTCTGTTCCTCCGGATCTGTGTCGAATCCCAGCACTGCCCACCATGTAAAGGAAGCACACCCCAGCGAAGCTGGCTTTTCCACTGGATTTTGCACAGATCCCCAGAACAAACGCACACAGCTCCAATTTAGAGGTTTAGGACCAAATTTATTTCAGGATAAGTGGTAGGTTACATGGGATTAGCATACTAAAACTCTAAAACTATAAAACATGCATATATATGAGAACCCAGAAGAAGCAAGTCAGAAACTAAGTTACAACTCATACATCACCAGCCTTGAAGTCACCCAGCTCAGACCAACCCCCCTTCCCAAGAATAGCCTTTATAGTTTCTTTTTCCCTCGCTCCTTCCCCCTCCGGCTTCCCCTACGAAGATCTTTCACACCTCCGCTTGAGACGTAAATTTTCTCTCAAGGCCGGCCGGGCCTTGCCCCAAGTGGTTCCAGGATGTGTCAGAACGCCCCCATGCAGCTGGCCGCTTATCGCCCAGTTCCTAGGACCATAATGATAAAATTTAACATATTAAAAAATGAACCATTCCCAGTAACATTAACCCTTCCTTACAGAACCAACATGTGGAAATTACATGGAAGCATATTTTGGCTAAACAGACTTTGTAATGCATTCTATGTGAGGCTTTCCTTGAGCTTAGTCTGGAAACAGAGCTAGTGCAGAATTCAGTGGCGAGCCTTCTAACTTGGCTTTCTGACATCAGGACTTTAGCGATAACATGAAAACCATGGGTCTGATGCAGCAGGCCACACTCTGCATTTGGTTTTCTCAGCTGGGCAGAAAACAGTGATCCAAAGTGGGGGATTTAACATCTACCCCTTTTGTTAGTCAGATCACTATCTTCTGAAGTTTAGTCTTTCAGCATCTCCCCTCTGCAAGGGTAGGGGACCTATTAGAATTGCCTGCCCCAAGAGATTAATGGAGATTAATTTCCTCCAAAGGGCTCTAGGGTTTTTTCCAGTTGGTATGATTGGTGCTCCTGTCAAAACCCTCATCACTCTATAGGATATGGAATTTACCAAGGCAGTTGACATGATCACACCAAAGCACTCTCCACCACTTGGCAAAGACAAATTAGCTTCTTGTTATTTATTTATTTATTTATTTATTTATCTGATTTTAGCTAACTTCCATGAAGTTTCAAAGCGATAAATATACAGCATTGTACCATCAAAACAAGAATACAAGCTACTTAACAATAAAAAATACTAGTTACTGATAAAACTGCACACTCTGCTGTGTGCTACAGACCATGATATGTGCTACAGACCATGGCTGGCTGATTCACACATCAGGGAAGATGTCCAAATGTCAGAACTATTCCCACAGTTCCATTTCAAAGGATGGGTGCAGTGACACCAAAAACTCTACTGCAAGTGCTCCTCAGGAGCATGTAACACCTTCATGTGTGTTTCCTCTGATGTCACAAAGATTGTGCAGGGACGTAAAGGGCGAGAGCTGTTCAACATTGGAACAGACTGCCTTGGGAGATGGTGGATTCTCTTTTGCTAGTGATATGTAAGCAGAGGCTGAATGGTGCCCACTCAGGTGCCTTACCTTCTTTTTTTCAAAAGGACAGGTTAGTTACCTATAACTGTAGTTCTTCGAATTGTCATCTGTGCATTCATACATATGTGAATTGAGGGGCAGAGCCTCAATTAGGAACCTTCTATAGTTGAAGAATGTTTTCACAGGAACCTTCCCCCACTATCCCAGTATGCATGTCCCTAGAAGGTTCCTGCCCATTCCTTCAGTTCCTTGACACCAACCACTGCAGCCTTGGAACTGAGCAAAACGTTGACATCAACAGTGATACGGACGTTGATACCAAAGCAGGTAAAATGGGCAGGTTGTGTGAATGCACAAATGATCACTTGGAGAACTACAATTAAAGATACTGTAAGCAACATGTGAATGCTGCATGTCTCATGTTATAGTTGAGGTAGGCTGCCACTGCTCCCATAAGATTCTCATTTACCTCCAAAGAAATGACCTCTTATTATAAAAATGACATTTTATTCAGGCAGATTTTGACCAGATTCAGCCCCCTTCCTTCTTAAACCCCCTTCCTTGGTACCCTAGCTCCTCCACCCCTCTCCCTTGATCCCCTGCTGTTAGCTGAAGTCTCTCCATTTTTAACAGGAAACTGTGAAGTTGCAGGCATAATGTCATGATGTCCTGTATGCGAGAATGTCTCCTTGAGTGCATCCTTCTTATCTAACATAAACAAGAGCCCTGGCTCCAGTGCTCTGCTGTGTCAAAGTTAACTTCTGTAACTTACTGTCAGGCCAAAGGTATTGTTTACAGAACTGTTTAGCATAATTAGCTATGCCCCAGTGTTATGTTCTGATTGGTTAATGCTGCAACAGGGCCCTGCCCCTTGCAAGCTCAAATACTGTACTGTATTCCCTATGTCTTTTGTCTGATTGCTCCCTTTGAAGAGACCAGGCCTTGATTACTAATCAATAAAGTGCTTTTGAACCCTCTGTCGCTGGAATGGTGGAGTCGTGCTTGAGGGCTGTTTGGATTTCGTCCTTGGGTGAAAAGAACATTGATCTAACAAATGGCGCCTGACTCGGATCTAACCCATGACGGATTCATGCCTGCCAGTGGAACGAAGGCCTAGATTGAGGAAGCGATCGCCAAGAGATTTCTCTTGCCTCTAGTAGGTTGAATCGTGCACTGTGCAGACATGGAGACCGAATTGATGGGACCATTTGAGCCAAGGTTACAAAATCGACTCCACCCGACAGATGGAAGGGAACAGGCAACAACAATTTGCAATCAGACATGATAAGAAAGGGCGAAGACGGGAGATGGCTATTTGGTGAGTGAAACCTCTATCCCTGGGAAAAGGAGGGAGTTGGGTGTTAACAATTGACCTCAGAAATGGGAAGCTTATAGTCCGCATTGGAAAAGAGTCCCCGAGCCCATTGGTTGTTGTCTTTGGGAAAGCTTTCATTGAAATTGAAATTGAGATTTTGAAACTGTGTAACAATGAGTTAAAAATGTTTGTGACCGTGAACGGATGTCTTTTTTATGTTAGATTGCCCCCTTGTGGATTTTTTGAACTTGATCTAAAGTTAATTTCAGCTGTGTCATTGGAATCAATTTGCAAACATAGAAATGTAATTAAATAAATGTACCTCTCAAAGGATCGCCCTTGAGTGTTGGAATGTGAATTACAGAAAAGTTGATGTTGTGTTAAAGTGAAAGAAAAGAATTGTCAGTTGTGTGTTTTCCACCCGTCCCAAGTGAAAGAAATTTGATGTTTTTTGTTTCCCTCCTACGGATCCCCCTTCGCCTCCTCCTTCCTAGTGTTTGCTGCTTCTCAGCTAGAGATAAGCAGAAAGAATGTTTTGTTTTCAGTGAAAGTAGTACTTTGTGTATGTGTCTTTCACAAACCTCAGATAATTAGAAAATGTAGAACCCCACTTTCACGGAAGAAATGTCTTCCATAGCTTTGAAGATTTACTGCCTGAGTTAAAAAGCTCAAGTCCTTGTAAGCACAAATAGTGCAGACGTTTTGTCAACCGTTTTGCCAAAATGAGAGAAAGGATGTTGCTGAATGTCAGAGATGTGAAAATGTATAAAGTGGAGAGAAAAAGAGAGAGAAAGAGAGGAATGTGGAAATGTGTAAAAGGGTTGTTCTGAGAATATTGATTTGAAAGACTTAAAAAGGTTGTTTTGGTTGTTTTGAAAAGATGTGGTAAAGTGTATTTGAATAGAAGAAGTGAAGAAGATAAGAAGTTGAAACGTAGTGAAAAAGGAAAGTGTTTGAAGGTTAGTGTACGTGGCATGGTTTTTGACCAGAAGGAAAAGGGGGGTGAAAAAATGCCCTGCCTTGAAAAAAGTTAGTGGATGGACAATCTTGCACCCTCTGCTGACGAAAATTGGAAATACTGAATTGCTATATTTTTGTGTGTGTTTTGAATATTATGTTCTGAAAAATGCCCAGTGGCTCTCTTTTGGGCAGAGATATTCTAACTAAGGCCAGATCTACACTATTGCTTTAAAAGCGCTTTATAACAGTTTTATAGTGCATTAAAGCAGTTAAAGTGCTTTATAACTTTTATAAAGCGCTTTAAAGCAGTAGTGTAGATCCAGCCTAAGTTGTAGGCCCAAATTTCCTTTGGCCTAATAGAACATTTGAAATGCTTTTGCCAATGAGACAATGCTGAGTCCTAAATGCAACTACAATTGAAGTCTAAAAGTACCCCTGTGTCCTTGCGTCAGTATCCTTTGAAATTAGAAGCCAGAAGAAGAATACAGCTATTGCTTTTTAAAAATGGACTTGTGAAATGATTAAAGCAATTAAAAACTCCAGCTTGCATTACTGTGTTTGCACTACCAGCCTCAGGTGTGCTGTGCCAAAAAGTGGCACAGACCAGTGGAGTACAGTGGAAGAAGCCAACACCTGAACCCTGCCTGCCAGTCCAGATATGAAATCAACCTCCTCATGGACCCAAGGCTTGCCTCATTGAATCCTGCCACATTGATACCTGAACTACAAAGAAGGAAAACTTTCCAGAGCATCAATGTCTTGAAGTCTTGCAATTTGGCACCAAACCTCGCCCAGACCTATATGATGACCTCGAGTTGTTTACTGATGGATCCAGCTACAATTGTACAATAAGCAGCTGAACTCGTAGTATGCACAGAAGCCCTGATGCTTGTTTCAGGCAAAAGACTATATTTACTGATTCAAAATATCACATGGACAGATTTGGAAAGAAGATTTGTGACTGCCAGTGAGCAGCCAGTGACCCATGGAGAATTAACAGTTGATCTGTTAATTAGAAGCCCTGATGTTGCCAAAAGAATTGGCTAATTTGTCTACAAACAAGCTGCCATGATTGGAGCTAGCCCATTTCTCAGCATTTGAATCCACCTTATGAAAAAGAAGACTTGGAATTAGCACAAGAACTCAAAGCTTTCAAGAACCCAGAAAAAGAAGACTTGTTACCCCTGATGTGCCAAGAATCATCATGACCACCCGGTTTAAAGACCAGGTGTTTAAAGACCTCACAAGATGGACATTGATCAGCCTCTTCAATGACTGAAAGACTTTTTAAGAACCATGATCAGCCAAGGAATTACTGGCCTCATTTGTAAATGCATCAAAAGAAAAGCCCCTGCAGACATGGACTTGTTATCCTTTTTTTAAGGAATCCAGATTGACTTTGTTGAAATGTAAAAGTTTTTTGAATACCTACTTGTTTTTGTTGACTAACTGACTGGTTAAGAAGTTTTTTTCTTGCCTGAAACCATAGAATCAGATCTAGAAAGCTATTTTACTTCTTAGGTAGTGTAGAACATGGCACTTTTGTCCTAAAAATAAACTGGCGCCTCCATACCATGAAGATTCCAGTCTGGTAGACAGATAGAGTGAATAGGACCCTGAAACGAGACCCTAGCAAAAATTAAATTAGAAATTTCCTTGAAATGGGTGGATGTATTTCCAATTGCATTGTTAAAGTCAGAAAAAGTCTTAAATTGTTTCCTTTTGAACTAATGTTTGGCTTTTCCCCTCAGGTTTTAGTGGGGGAACAAGAAAAAAATTAAATGGGAATTGGGGAATGTTTTATTCCAAGAATATGTAATTGCCCTGCAGTTTTCTTTTTCAGCTCCATCGTTACGCTGTACCTTTCCAGAGATTGTCATCAGAAGAACCCGATCCACTTGTTCCAGCCTGCCTGCTTAAAAGTAGAACCCCAGAAGTGAGAAAGTCCTTACTGCTTTGTACTTGTAAGTCATTCTGCTGTGAAATTATTAGAGACAGATAAATGGACACATTGTTCTAAAATAAAGCCTCCCCTGGCCCCGCGTGCCAGGAGGACACAGGCAAAGCAACGGCCATCTGCCTTCTGGTGCACCGGAAGCCACCAGAAACACAGGCAAAGAAACCAGCACGGAGCAACCTAAGTACTCAGCCCAACATTTAACTAAAGTTAAATATTGATAAATAAAACTAATGAGCTTACATGTGTGTGAAGATTGTGTAGCTGTAATTTTGATAATTCTTATCCTGTTCATAAGTTTCTTTAATTGCCATAGCAATTTTTTTTAAGAAAAGATTTTGCCTATATTTGTGCCTTTTACCACTCATTAGTAACTTAACTTCATTCCACAATTGCCAAATGTTCTTTGCAAACCCTTATCTTCCTGCCTTGCAAAAGCTTGTGATCACCACACAAGCCAAAATATAAGATAATTAAAGGTTCAGAACTGTGCACACATATTATGCTTTGATTCTACCCAAAGACTTCTAAAGCCCTACGTTACAGATGTCATTTAGAGAAATGAATCAATGGCCTTATTAAACAACTGTGTTCTTTTTCAGCAAAAGTGGAGCCACTTTCATAAGTTTTAATAAAACAAGACAACCACCCACTGATGATCTATTTAGATGGCTCACTAGTTAGTTATCCAATATGGAATAGTTAAAAGAGATTTCTTGCATTGTATTTTGTTCCATTGTAATGATTTTGTTTATCCTTGCTTTTTGTCTTCCCTGTATTTTGTCTTTTGTGAAAAATCTTGCGAAATCTGTAATTTATTTATTTATTTATTTATTTATTTAATTACATTTATATACCGCCCCACAGCCGAAGCTCTCTGGGCGGTTTACAACATTTAAAAATAGTAAACATTAAAAGTATACAATTTAAACACACACACACACACACACACACACACACATAAAAACAGTATAAAAACAACAGTATCCATTTAAAAACAACAATTGTGGGGTCCATTAAAAACAAACTTAATGTTGTTAAATGCTGTTAAAATGCTGTTAAAAATGCCTGGGAGAAGAGAAAAGTCTTGACCTGGCGCCGAAAAGATAACAATGTTGGCGCCAGGCGAGCCTCATCGGGGAGATCATTCCACAGTCGGGGGGCCACCACCAGCAAATGTATTTGCATTATGAAGCCTAAGCCATAGATGATCTAAAAGAAGCTAGCAAGCTTAAGTTTTTTATTGCTTTAAAAGGAGGGAAATGTTAGCTGAAGTCTCTCCATTTTTAACAGGAAACTGTGAAGTTGCAGGCATAATGTCATGATGTCCTGTATGCGAGAATGTCTCCTTGAGTGCATCCTTCTTATCTAACATAAACAAGAGCCCTGGCTCCAGTGCTCTGCTGTGTCAAAGTTAACTTCTGTAACTTACTGTCAGGCCAAAGGTATTGTTTACAGAACTGTTTAGCATAATTAGCTATGCCCCAGTGTTATGTTCTGATTGGTTAATGCTGCAACAGGGCCCTGCCCCTTGCAAGCTCAAATACTGTACTGTATTCCCTATGTCTTTTGTCTGATTGCTCCCTTTGAAGAGACCAGGCCTTGATTACTAATCAATAAAGTGCTTTTGAACCCTCTGTCACTGGAATGGTGGAGACGTGCTTGAGGGCTGTTTGGATTTCGTCCTTGGGTGAAAAGAACATTGATCTAACACTGCTTCCTTCACTCCTCCTTTCCTAGGGGGCTTGGGGCCTTCTTTCTGCCTGCTGCCTCCTTTTCCCCCTTAGCTCAAGCCATGGAAACCTTGACCACTCTTGCCTCATGCCCCTACATCCATTGCATGCAAGTTCCTTTTGGTCCCTGTTCCTACTAAATTTCCCAGACTTTGCAACATCTCCTCTCCCTCCAGCTATTAAGATGTTATAAAAGCCTTGAGGGTTGGTGGAAATTGATATCAAAGGAGATTTTGGCCATTGCTTCTGTGATTTGCTGAGATATTCATAAAGTTGGTTTGTTTAATCAGATAATACATATTCTGTGCTACAATCTGATGCTGCACCGGTATTGCTAAGGGTTGATTCAGACAACACAATAACCCACACTCAGGAGTCTCTCCATCACATATATGAGCAAGTAGCACGCTGACTTATTGGTGGCTGGTCAGTGTTCTGCTGTAAGACAGCACACAAAACTGCATGGCCAAAGGAGCAGTCCACTCTATCTTGCACATCAAGTCTGTTTATTTATAATTGAGCTTTAATATAGTAATTTTTTTACATTTACATTTATATTCTGCCTTTTTTCCTCCAAGGAACCCAAGGCGGTGTACCCAATCCTCTTCCTCTCCATGTTATCCTCACAACAACCCTGTGAGGTAGGTTGGGCTGAGAGCATGTGACTGGCCCAAAGTCACCCAGTGGGTTTCCATGGCCGAGTGGGGACTAGAACCCAGATCTCCCGACTCCCAGTCCAACAACTTAGCCACTACACCATACTGGCTCTCTACAAAAACAAAACAGACTAGCAGAGTTACAATGCATTGCTCCAGAATTTTAATTGGAGGAGGAAGGGTTACCAAATGTGCATTTGCATCTCTACCTATAAAGCTGAAAGTATATGAGGGATGTATGTCCAGAAATGTTTACCCACTTCCAGGTGAGTTAGAAACTTGGAATTTTGTACGCCGATTGGTCTGACAGTACAATGTACCAGAAAAATCTAAAACCATGAAATTTGGGGGTTTAAGAATTTTAAAAGAATAAAATAAAAAACCTAGGCTTATACCTACAACGCCCAGCATGCCTTGGGTGGGAGGCCAGACTTACTGGCTTTTGGCAGCCATTGTGAGTGTGCAGGTGGGTTGCCACTGCATGCTTTTCACAACCCAAATGCCTAAGGTCTATCTTGAATAGTCAACCTAATTCCACATAAAAGGAAACAGCCTACATAAATAGGCTGCATCTACTTGCAGTGCCTCCTCCCACCTGCCATGTGTGGTTTTAAAATCATAACTAGATACAACAAACGTGACTTTAAGAGGCCAAACTTTGGACATGCTAATAACTCTTTTCTCAGAAACAGGGAAGCACATGTGCAGCCTTCAGCCTTAAGGAGGAGGAAGAGGCAGGAAAAGCAGCACTTTGCACATGACCAGAAATAGGCTCAATGAAGGGGGACAAGTAGGTGGGCCAGCCCTGACCCTTCAGTACAGGCTCCTGATGGAGCAAGAAGTGCAGGGTGGGGCAATCCTGGCAGGACTTGGCTGGAGCTCTGTGTGGCGACTCACAGCCACTTACTTCCCCTCCTTTGCAATACTACTCAATCCTCTATCGAAGAGCAGCATCAGCAATGAGAGAAGGGAAGTGCCTCAGAGGATGTGGGCACCTGTAGGCCACCCAAGGCATGCTGGGAGGTGTAGTACTGGTATGTAGAGTGGATGATTTTAAATAAAGCATGGGTTAGCAAACCAGGTCAGTATATGCAAATCATGTTGCTATCTTTCAGGTCCTAATTCAGTCCCCAATTTCCTGTCCTCTCACTAGTTCTACTAGGGCTGTGCATCACTTCAGATATGAATCTTGAATCCAAGGCAAATTGGGGTGATTTGAACAGATTTGAAACAGATCTGAATCAAATCAAAACAGGTTCAAATCAGTCTGAAGTGAATTTGGCATCATGTGAATAAATTTGGATTGATTCGGACCTTTTTTCAAGCACAGATAGACATGAAAATTGGCACCATGATAGGGCTTCAGTAGGGTTTCAGCCCTGCCAAATTTGAAGCACATTGGTTCATCCCGATTTTTAGGAATTTTAAAAATTTTGAGTGTTTAAAATTATTTTTGTAAAGTACGCTGACATTTTTAAAGATAAAGAGATGAAATGTAGCACCATGATAGCTCTTAAGTAGGGCTTCAGCCATGCCAAGTTAGAAGCAGATCAGTTCACCCCTTGTTTTTCAATGGAAATTTATAAATGTGTACTTTATTATTGTGTACTGCTTGTGCACAACACACACACACAAAGTAGAAGACTAAACAACACAGAACTCATAGAGGATATCATCATCATCATCATCATCATTATTGTCTGTGCTGCTTGCAGTGCAATAAGATGGAGCCGGAAACAATCCTCCTAGCCTCCTTTTAAGGGGATGCCAAAGCATCTCTCACTGTCAATGGCCCTGTTCAGACAACATGCTAAACCATGCTGCTTAACCACAAAATGCTTAACCACAAAATGGCATAAAGGTTTCTGCCAGCCTCTCTGGGTCAGCCTGCCTCTCAGCCCTCCTGGTGCCTGTAGATGGGCTGGGTGGGTCACCCCACAAGCCTATGGCATACTTCCTCCCTGTGCTCCATGGCCATAGCTGCCTGCTGCCTCTTCTCCTCTGTGCCTGCCTCGTAGGGCCAGTATGCTTTCTGCTGCCCTCTCTGTGCCCACCCACATAGCTGCCTCCTTGCTTCTCTGCCTTCCTGCACACTTCTCCAATATGATCTGTCTGGTCCTGCTTTGCAGGGCTGATTTGTGTTTCTGGCTTTCCTTTGACTCAATTTCTGAGGTGCACTGCTCCCAGCCAGGTAATGTGTGTATTGCAGGCAGCCTACTTCCCCTGTTTCTCTCTGAATGGGAAGAGCCTGAGGATGTGTCAGCTTCAGAAAAAAGAAAAGAAAAGTAGTGGAGAGTTGCACTTGAAGGGATAGTGTGAGCTTGAATGAATACATGCCCTCTCAAATCACTCTTTGCTTTGAGTGGCTGCTTTGTTTCTTCTTCGTGGTCTCTGTGCATCACACATATGGGCTCTGCGCCTGTGCAGGGCCAGGTTCGGAAACTTCTATAGCTGAAAACGTTTTAGGCAGGAACCCCTCCCCCACCATCCACTGAACATGCTCAGGGGTTCCCGCCCAATCCCCTCAGTTCTCTTCAACCGCCTGTAGGGTCAACAGCGTTTGGAGACTTCTCTGTTTGGTATTGTTATACCTTAGCTGAATAATACTATTTTCCACTCTTTTCTTAACCTCTACAGTTTTCTAATCTTTTCCTATCTAGTTATATATATATAAAATGCTTTTGTTCGTTACCTCAGCCTTGGTGCCTATGGCACTACAAGGCCTCTTCAAAAAGTGCTCCGGTTGTGGGCAGAAGATTTCCTAAACCAACGGACATTCTCGGTGTTTATTTTGCTTGGGGGAGAAGCATATCGTCGAATCCTGCTGTTTTTGCCTAAAATTCTCCAGGCAAACCAGGAAGAACCGATCAGATCGCCTTCGGGCGTTACTGTGGGAAAAGGCATTGGAGGCAGTGGAGAAACTGAGTACGTCTCGACGCTCCAAATCTCCTAATACAATGGAGTCTGTGCCCCAACCTCCTCCATCACGGAGTGATGCCTTATTGGTTCCCCCCTCCTCCTCTCTTTCCACTTCGTCAAAAGTGGCCAGGAAAATATCTAAGAGAGCGAGAGAGCATGTTGGGTCCGAAGAACCCCAACTGAAGAAAAGTAAACTTAAATCAAAGGAAGGGAAGAAAAAATCGACAAAGTCAATCCCGTCGATACGGAAGACTCCGGTACCGACAACTTTGGTACCGAAGCGTCCTACGGCACCGAGGAGCCCGATATCGAGGCTTTCCCTGCAGAAAACGCCTCCAATATCGGCAAGTCCTATACCGATACTTTCGGTATCGAGAGCCTTCTCGATACCGAGACGGGCAACTCCGTCTTCTCCACCAGCCTTGACGCTGTCACGAACAGAGCAAGTAATGCCTTCTCCGGTACCGTCTCTCAATATCATTACGGTACCGACAGAGGAGACAAGTTTAAGGACATCAATCTCGGAAGGAGAGATTAGAGCCTCCTCACACGAGCCGACACTGGCAGAAGAGGGTCCTACCTCCCCTCGATACCGCCAAAGCCAACAACCAACCATCGGTACCGATGGACATCGATACCGACAAGTACACGAGTCACGACCGATGTTGGACACGACACACCAAGATTTCGATACCGACACACATTGGTACCGAGATATGCCATTCCCCGATACCGACAGCCGTCAGTACTGTGTCACATTATGCCTACAACCGAGACCGTTCACCGGCTTCGATTCATTCGACTCAATATTGGCATCCTCCGCAGTATCCTCCTTACTACTACGAGGATTGGAGATATAGACGGGACCAAGACCCCTATTATTACCAGGAACAGTATGCTCCGTACCCGCGTTTCCGGCAACCTCCATCGGAGACAGTTTCCTGTCCTCCACCCGCAGAAGATGCTACCACTATGCCACCACCAACGCAACCCTCGGTACCGAGGCCTCCACCTCAACAGGTGCAAGCTACGGCACCGACAACGTCGGTACCATCGCAGGCTCTGCAAGCTCTACCCGCATCTAGAATGAGGGGAAGTGCGCTGGATGAGCTCTCTGATGAGGAATATCGATCAGACTCCTCCCAGGAACCATCACCTCCACCATCAATCCCTTCACCAGATGACTTGGTGGTAGCCACAGATGTAATTTCACCCTCTGAGGACTTGACCCATTTCACAGATCAAGTGCAAAGAATGGCGAGGTCCCTGGGGATCGAAACTTCTCAGCCATTAGAGAAGTTAAATGACCCAGTATACGACGATTTATACTGCGAGTCGTCTACCCCAGCGGCAATCCCATACCTACCTGTACTATTGCGTACTGCCCAACAGTCATGGAAAATGCCCTCCTCTATGCCACCTATGTCGAGGAAGCTTGATAACATCTATAAGATTCAAGAAAAGACAGCGCTGTTCCTTTTCACCCACCCCAAGCCTAATTCAATTATAGTTGAGGCATCCCAAGGATGCACTCAGAGAAAAAACAACGCTCCGGTTGACAAAGAGGGTCGTAGACTGGACGGCTTGGGAAGAAGAATATATTCTTCTACATCTCTGTCACTAAGAGTGCATAATTACCAAGCCACCATGGCAAAATATCAGTCCTTTTTATGGGAGAAAATGGCATCTCTGTCTGGATACCTGCCAGACGATCAACGAGAACTAGCAAATGTGTTCTACACGGAAGCCTTGAGGCTGTCATGCCAACAACTGAACACAGCAAGGCACGCCACTGACTGTGCTTCAAAAGCAATGGTAGCCTCCATTGCGTTGAGGCGACATGCGTGGCTCAGGTCTGCAGGACTATCTCAGGAGGCACGCACACGCATTGAGGACCTCCCCTTTGACGGGGAAGGACTTTTCCACTCTTCCACGGATGAGTCCATGGAGAGCATACAGAAGGCCAAAAATACGGCTAAGAAAATGGGGATTGGTCAGCAGCAACAGCTTCAAAGACCATTCTGCCAGAGACGTTGGCTGAGAACGCAACAGCAGTTCCAGCCTAGGCAGCAGCAATTCCAACTGCAAGACCGCCCTGCTGCATACCAACCTCAGGGTCAGTACAGGAGGCAACAGTACCCGGGTCGGTTCAAGCAAAACAAAGGCAAGCCTGACCCGAATCAAAGACGGCATCTTTGACTGTCATAAACCAAACAGCCTAACACCTAAGTTTGGTGACATCCTTGCCCCTTTTTTCTGCAATTGGACCACTATTACATCCAACACATGGGTCCTTAACATCATATCTCGGGGCTACAAAATAGAATTCTCCACCCCCCTCCCCTCGGAACCACAAGGTTCTCACCACCTACAGACGCTCTGTTGCAAGAGACTACGTCTCTGTTAGAGAAGGGCGCCATAGAGTGATTACCAACTTGCGTACTAGGAAGCGGGTTCTATTCCCACTACTTTACGGTTCCGAAACGGGATGGGGGGCTGAGACCTATTTTGGACCTCAGGGAGCTAAACAAGTTCATCAACCCTAAAAAATTCCAGATGAACTCTTTAGCAAGCATCCTACCTTTCCTCTCCCAAGGGGATTGGTTCACATCTATCGACCTTAAGGATGCATATTTTCATGTTTCAATCTATCCCGATCATCGCCAATACCTCAGGTTCATAGTGGGGGAAGACGTTTTCCAATTCAAAGTGCTTCCTTTTGGGCTTTCTACTGCCCCCCGAGTCTTCACAAAGTGTATGGCACCAGTTTGCGCCTTTCTGAGGACTCGAGGGGTAGAGATCTACCCCTACTTGGACGATTGGCTGATAGTGGCTAATACGGAGCAGGAAGCCGCCCGTAATACCCACCTCACCATCAACCTCCTCAACGAATTAGGCCTTTGCATCAACAAAGAAAAATCTAATTTTCAACCAACTCAAAAAATAAAATTCCTTGGAGCATTTCTGGACTCAACCCGCTCTAGGGCTTTCCTTCCAGAGGAAAGAGCTAATACGTTAATTAAACTTGCAATTAAGCTCTTCCGCTCTAAAATCACCTCTGCCTTCCAGGTGCAAAGGTTATTGGGGTTCATGGCAGTGACTGTCAACGTCATCCCTTGGGGGCATCTGCACATGAGACCTCTACAATTGTGGCTTCTGCGGGAGTACGACAATACATTGGACGCTCACCGAGTGAAATTGTCGCTCCCTGCCAAAATAAAAGGCACGCTCCTTTGGTGGACGAACTTGCCCAATATCACACAAGGCTTCGACTTCAAACCCCCAATACCGTCACAACATCTAATGACAGACGCATCCCTATTGGGCTGGGGAGCCCACTGTGGGGATCTAACCATCCAGGAGCGCTGGAACTCCATTGACAGGAAAAGACACATCAACGTCTTGGAGTTGATGGCTATCCAAAAAGCTCTGTATGCCTTTCAGCAGACCTTATCGGGTCATGTAATCCAGATCCATACAGACAATATGGCTGCTGTCTGGCATATAAACAAGCAAGGTGGGACGAGGTCTATGGACCTGATCTCCCTCACTCTGGACATTTGGCATTGGGCAATTGCCCACGACATGACTTTGTCTGCCATTCATATCGCAGGCCAGGACAATATCCTGGCAGACGACCTCAGCCACACCTTTGTGGATACACACGAGTGGTGGATGAAAGACACTATTCTGGACTTGATCTTTCAGGCATGGGGACAGCCTGTAATAGATTTATTCGCGTCACCAGAGAACGCCATCTGCAGCCAATACTGCACGTGAGCGGGCCACGGGGCAGCATCTCTGGGAGACGCTTTCGAGAGGACGTGGACAGGACAGCTCCTGTACCTGTTTCCCCCCATACCACTTCTCTCAAGAGTTATTATAAAGCTGCGCAGCGACAACGCCAATGCCATCTTAGTAGTGCCTTGGTGGCCAAGGCAGCCGTGGTTCACTCCACTACTCAAACTGTCCTCAGCGGAGTTTATCAGACTACCCCAATGCCACAACCTCATATCGAAGGGGAAGGGACTCATCTTCCATCCAGATGTCCAGTCCCTAAACCTAACAGCTTGGAGGATAAGGCAACGTTAGACAACCAGCCGCTGCCTACTGACATATGGAACATTATCCTAGCAGCTAGGAAACCAGCTACTAGAAGGTCATACGCAGAAAAATGGATAGCATTTTCCGCTTTTGCCCACAGTAGGAACGAGAACCCGTTTTCAGCACCAATAGCAACTGTGCTTTCCTTTCTTTTTTCTTTATTTAAAAAAGGACTCAAGTTCTCGTCCCTTAGAGTTTATTTAGCAGCAATCTCTGCTTCACACCATTGGATTCAGGGTTCTTCGGTCTTCACACACCCTTTGACAAAGCGGTTCATGAAGGGCATGAAAAACACCTTCCCACCAGTTCGTTCCTTTGTCCCTCAATGGAGCCTCCCGGTGGTGCTCAAGGCACTGTCTGCCAAGCCCTTTGAACCTTTAGCAAGGATGGACTTGCGGCTACTAACATTTAAGGTGACATTCCTTGTTGCAGTCACATCTGCTAGGCGTGCATCTGAACTAGCAGCACTTCGCATAGACTCACCATACACGGTGTTCCATGCTGACAAGGTGGTCCTTAGACCGGACCCAGCCTTTCTGCCCAAGGTTGTGTCTTCCTTCCATCTTGGGCAGGACATCACCCTTCCAAGTTTTTTTCCTTCGCCAACGTCCCCTATTGAGTCTGCTCTACATACCCTGGACATAAGACGGGCTCTTGCCTTTTACCAGTCTAGAACTGCCACCCTCCGGAGATCCCAAAGACTCTTTGTTTGTTATGGGGCAAGCAAAAGGGTCTACAGGCATCTCCGCAGAGAATATCTGCTTGGGTGGTTCAGACCATTAAGCTAGCCTATGAACTCGCTGGCCTCCCGTTGGAGGGTAAGGTGCGTTCCCACTCCACGTGAGGAGTGGCCACCTCTACAGCCTTTGAAAAAGGAATCGCTCTACCAGACCTCTGCAAAGCGGCTACCTGGTCGACACCTTTGACTTTTGCCAGTCACTACTGCCTGGACATCAGGGCGCACAGAGACTGTGCCTTTGGGCGTGCCGTCTTATCAGCAATCCTATGACTACTCATATACCAACTGACACCACCCACCTCCGGTAAGTCAGCTTGTTAATCGCCCATATGTGTGATGCACAGAGACCACGAAGAAGAAAGACAGGTTGCTTACCTGTAACTGTAGTTCTTCGAGTGGTCATCTGTGCAGTCACACAACCCTCCCACCGTCCCCACTATGGTGTCATTAAAATTTTGATCACCTGGTGGTTCTCCTCAGTGAGACTGTCTAGGTGGTTTCAGGAACTGAGGGGATTGGGCGGGACCCCCTGAGCATGCTCAGTGGATGGTGGGGGAGGGATTCCCGCCTAAAAAAATTTCAGCTATAGAAGTTTCCGAACCTGGCCCTGCGCAGAGCCCATATGTGTGACTGCACAGATGACCACTCGAAGAACTACAGTTACAGGTAAGCAACCTGTCTTTCCTTGAAAAAAATCAAATTTTTAGCACTGAATTACAGAAATTCCACTAAACATGTGTCTGAAATTTGGCACACATGAACACCTCTAGGGTATTTGTAAGATCACCAACATACATGTTCGTCTCATGAAAAATGAGAAAGTTATAGCACTTCATTTGATTGGTTTTCCTGAAAAATCTCATTTCTAGCAGTGGTTTACAGGAAAACCACTGCACAGATGTGTCTGAAATTTAGCACATATGAGCACTTCCAGGGCATCTGTAAGGTCACCAATTTTAATGTTTCTCTCTTGAAAAATATTATAGGTGTTTATTTTTCCAATGTAAGTCTATGGGAAAATGAAAAATCTGAATAATTTGGACATCTGAATCTCGATTCTGAGGAGAGGCAGACTGAGTCTGAATCAATTGAAAGTGAATCAGGCTCGATTTGGAAGGTCTGAATCTGGATCTGAAGAAAATTGGGGTCCATGCATAGGCCTACCTTCTACCTGACTTACTCCAACTTCCACTAACCCTGCCTTCCATTTCATTCTAGCCTCAGCTATCAGTCATTCCTCCATTCACTCTTCTGTTCCAATAGTCAAGTCAGGCTTTTACATGAAAATCATAAACTTCATTCAGTAATTCTTGCATCTGTCTTGGAATGTTGTGGTTTAGTTATAACAGAAAACACACAGCATAAAAAAATCTCATCGAGTTAAAAGGCCTTGGGAAATAGTTTTAAAAAAATAAAAAAAAAATCACACAGCACTTAAAAGCCATTAATGCAGTCACTAGGCAAGCCTACCTGGGAAAAGAAATCCATAAGCAGGGTGCCACAACTAAGATGACCTGCTCTCCAGTTGTCCTCCACACCACCTCAGATGGTGTTCAAAGATTAACACATTATTCAGTGACCTAGGCATGACTTGGGCAGGAGGGAAGGTTTATCAAGCTTTGGCAGCCATCATGTGGAAGTGACTTGCCATCCTGGGCCTGAAAGGAGAACGCCTGGGGCCAGCTGCCTTGGTTGCTAGACACCATCATGAGTAGGTGAGTAGGATGAGTAGATCCTAAACTAGGATGAGTAGAAAGAGGGGAAACATGCTCAAAAGTCACTCTGTCATGATATCGGTGTTTGTTTGTTTTTATTGTAACTCCAGTTTATTTCTTAATATATACATTTTAACTTTCATATATTATACATCAGAAGTTTTGTATACAGAATGAAAATAAAAACAGCTTGGAGAGTATTATTACATCTACTAGAGTATTATTAGAGTTTAACTATAGGAGTTCATTGCAATCAAATCAAAGTCTTTACATCTTTCATTCACATCCAATAGCAGATCTTTAAGTAGGAGCCCAAAAAAACTAGGATGAGGATTCAGATTTAATAAAACAATCTACAATAGTATTTAACATCAATAGATTTTAACCAAGATATAAAGTGGTGCCAACTGCAGAGGTCATAGGGAGTGCATTCATAAGCTTCCCCCTTTGATCAAGCTATAACGGAGAAACTGTTATACCTATTGATGTCTAATTTATATAGGGTGACTGTAAAGGAAGCACGCCCCAGCAAGCTGGTTTCTCAACTGGATTTTGCACAGATCCCCAGAATAAACACACACAGCTCCCAACTTGGAGGTTTAAGACCAAATTTTATTTCAGGATAAGTGGTAGGTTACATGGGATTAGCATACTAAAACTATAAAACATGCATATATAAGAACCCAGAAAGAGCAATCTAAAAACTAAGTTACAATTCATACATCACCCAACCTTGAAGTCAGCCGACTCAGACCAACCCCCCTCCCCAAGAATACCCTTTATAGTTTCTGTTCCTCGCTCCTTCCCCCCTCCCCTTGGCTTTCCATATGAAGATCTTTTCACACCTCCCAGCAGAGATGTTAATTTCCACTCAAGGCCGGCTGGCCTTGCCCCAAGCGGTTCCTGGATGTGCCAGTACGCCCCCATGCAGCTGGCCGCTTATCGCCCAGTTCCTAGGAACCATAATAATAAAATTTAACATATTAAAAGATGAACCATTTCCAGTAACATTAACCCCTTCCTTACACCTTCCCCCTTAAGATGGAATTTCTTGAAAATTCCATCTACTTAGCCCAATTTTTTATTATTTACACATTGACCCCTTTCCTTTGTTCACTTTTTTATGCCCACGCAGGGGCAGGGTTTTTTCCTCCCGACCCCCTTCCCCCCCCCCTCTTGGCTGAAGCTCTGGGATAGCCACAACGTTTTCTTTGCCCTTGATATGGGAGATAGTAAAATCGAAATCCTGCAGAGCCAAACTCCACCTCAGCAACTTTTGGTTGGTGTTTTTCACCCGAGCCAGCCAGTACAACAGGGAATGATCGGTTTGAATCTTAAACGGCCACCCCCACAGATACGGGCGCAACTTCCCGTCTGCCCAAACAATAGCTAGGCACTCTTCCTCGATGGTAGCTAAGACCCTTTCCCGTGGCAAGAGCTTTTTACTAATAAACGCCACGGGCTATAACTGCCCCCCCTCGCCTTCTTGCAACAGCACCGTTCCTAGCCCGGCCTCAGAGGCATCGGTCTGAACCACAAACGGGCGGTCAAAGTCAGGCGCCTGGAGCACCGGAGCCCACTTAACCCTGCCTTCAAACGCCCGCTGACATGCCTCTGTCCACTGTACACGTATCGGCTGCCTCTTTCGGCACAACTCGGTCAGGGGGGCCACCAACTGACTGAAATTAGGGATGAACCTCCGATAGTACCCAGCCAGCCCTAGAAAGGACTGGACCTGCTTCTTGGTTCGCGGGATGGGCCACTGCTGGATTGCCTCTACCTTGGCCTCCATAGGTTTTAGCGCTCCCCGTCCCACCCGATGGCCCAAATAGGTGACTTCTCCCCTCCCGAACTGGCACTTGGAAGCCTTCACAGTTAACCCGGCCTCCTTCAGCCGGCTAAGAACTTGGGACAACTGCGATAAGTGCTGTTCCCACGTGTCACTGAACACCGCCACGTCATCCAGGTAAACACACGAAAAAGCCCCCAGGCCCTCCAGAACCCGGTCCATAAGTTTCTGAAAGCCTCCCGGTGCAATCGAGAGCCCGAAGGGCAACACTGTAAACTGGCAGTGCCCCTTAGGGGTGGAAAAGGCAAATTTCAACGCAGCATCCTCATCTAGGGGCACCTGCCAATATCCCTTGGTCAAATCAAGTGTGGAGATAAATTTAGCCTTCTCGAGGGTTTCTATCAAGTCATCGGTGCGGGGCATGGGTTAAGCCGCCACCGTAGAAACACTATTTAATTTTAGAAAGCCCACGCAAAAACGGACCGACCCATCCTTTTTGGCCACGAGCACCAGAGGCGAGGACCAGGGGCTCTGGCTCTTTTTTATCACCCCCATGGCCAGCATCTCCTTGATTTCCTTATTTACGATCTCCAATTGCCTCCCGTTTAACCGGTGAGGCGGGGACTGGATGGGCGGATGCTTCCCGGTGTCAATGGAATGCATGGGCAATGACGTACGCCCCAGCAATCCCAAAAACAACTCTTTAAACTTCCCCAAACACTGCATCAACTGCCTCTTCTGTTGGGAGCTCAACTCCTCAGGGACCTGAATGTCCACCAGCCCCTCCTTCCCCCTATAGCTGGCTAAGACATCCAGCCCGGCTTCCTCACTCAAAGGCTCCCCCCTCCCTACTTGGCAAACCCGCACCCCCCGCTCCCGGAATGGCTTCATCATATTTACATGATACACTTTAGCACGGTGTTGGCGTTCTGGGTCTCTCAACAAATAATTAACCTCGTTCAACTTCTTTTCCACAACCAGGGGCCCTTCCCACTTAACCACTAACTTCTCCGGCTTCAACGGCTTCAACACCAACACCTTATCCCCTTCCTGAAACACCCGCTGCCTAGCCTGCCGGTCATACCACCTCTTCTGGGTTTGCTGGGAATGAACTAGATTCTCTTGGGCTGCCTCTCCTACCTCCCGCAAAAGATTCTGTAAATTCTGTATATACTCTACAACCGAAACTGGGGTAGGGGCAGTTCGTCCTTCCCAAAATTCCCATAGCAGCTTCAACGGGCCCCTCAGTTCTCGCCCAAAAACCAACTCATTAGCCGAAAACCCCAGACTATCACTTTTGGCATCTCGGGCCGCAAAGAGAAGGTAGGGCAGGGCTTGATCCCAGTCCGCCGCATGTTTAGTAGCATATGCTTTCAGCATCCTTCCCAAAGTCTGGTTAAACCGTTCCACCAACCCGTTCCCCTCATGATGGTAGGCAGCGGCTGTGCACTGCTGTACCCATGCCGACTTCCATAACTCTTTGAGCAACAATGTCCTTGATCATGAACCAACACTTTGGGAACCCCCACCTGGGTGAAGACCGTCATCATGGCTTTTGCCAACTGTGGCGCGGAGATGACCGAAAGCAGTACCGCCTCCGCGTATCGGGTGGCGTAATCGACAAGGGTTAAGATGTACTTTTTCCCCGACCGGGTGGCTGGACTGAAGGGGCCCAGGATATCTAACCCCATTTTTTTGAACGGCACTTCTGTGATGGGTGAGGGACGTAGCGGGGCTTTGGGGTGGTCCCGGGGGAACCCAACTCGTTGGCACGCGTCACAGGCGTCACAAAAATCCTGCACTTCTTGGGCCACTCCGGGCCAATAAAAATCTCGGCTCACCCGTTCTAACGTGCGGCGTATCCCCAAATGTCCTCCCCGCAGCCACTCATGGGCAGCTTCCAACACCTTCCCCCTGAAGGATTTGGGTACCACCAACTGTTTTCTTTCTACTCCTCCCCCTCCTTTGGGAGAAAACTGTCGGTATAACCTTCCCCGTTCCCAAGTAAATACTGCCGTCCCCACTTTTCCTCTTGCCTCCACCGGGCCGCCCGCCGCCTCCCAGCACTCCTGCAAGGAGGGATCCTGTTGTAACTCCTGGTGAAACTCCGGTGTATCCCAACCCTCTAAATTCGGCTCTTCCTCCCTCGTGTGAAGCTTCTCCTAACGAGTTCTCCGGCTCCTCCTCCCCTTGGGCTTCGCTCTGCTGGGCCGCCTTTCCCCTGGTCGTCACTGCTAACTGGGTAACTTTAAAACATAAGTCGTTGCCCAGGAGGAAGGCTGGCCTTTCCGTATGCATGAGGATAACTAGCTCCCCTTTCCTCTCAAACGGAGGCGCGCCATACGGGGTCACCGTTATGGTTCGACCCACAAGTCTCTGTCCTGGTTTGAGTAGGCCCACGTGGGCACTGCTAAGGTCTGCTCTGGTATCTCTCTGAGCCCAAACCATCCTCCCATCGACCACCATGCACTCACAGAATTTTCGCCGACTCCACTGAAGCTGCGCCGGGGTTACCAGCCGCAGCAAAACAGCCGTCATTGGGCTGGGGCTCCCGGGGCCTGCCGGGGCCTGCGCCACCCCTGCGGCCTCGGTGCGCATATACTCCCACTCCAGGTCAGCCACTTCTCCTTCGCTGTCGTCACTCCAGTTGGAGGCCGGAGAGGCTGGCGCTTTTGGTGCTGCCGCTGCCCAGACCACCAGTCGTGGGGCTGCTCCCCTGCCTCCGCTCGCTTGCTTGGCCGCCAACTTGGGACATTCTCTCTTCAGGTGCCCCAGTTCCTTACAATAGAAGCACCCCCCACTCGCTTGGGGACCGGACGCCGCTGTGCCGCCTCCCTTCTCTCGTTGCTCTTTCCCAGGCTACGCCGCCTTCTTCTCCGCTGACACTCCTCCGGGACGCCTCTCCTGGACCTTCTCCAACTGCCTTGGGGTCCCTCCGGCTCCCTTCCGCTCGAACGCCTGCAGCCGGTCTGCCATCTTTGCCGCCTCCATTAGAGTTGGGGGATTCTTTTCCCCCAGCCAAGCATCATACTTCTCAGGAAACTGATGGTACAGCTGTTCTTTAGCCACCAAATCCTTGGCTCCCTTCAGGTCTCGAACCCCCTCCGCATCCGTCCAAGCCTCCATAGCCATCATCATTCGAGTGGCAAAAGCGGCAAAAGTCTCCTTCGGATTTCTGGTCAGCTGCCGAAACTTCTGCCAGCAATGCTCCACCGTGAGGGCAAACTGTTCCTTGGCTATATTTTTGAAATGCGTGTAATCATGGCGCAGCTCCCGAGGGATGGTTGCTATCATTTCTCGCAAAGTCCCGGTAACCTGTGGTTGCAGCAAACTCATCCTCTGGGTTGGCAAAACCCCTAGCTCATCACACATGTCTTCGAAGAGTGCCAGGAAAGCTCCCACATCGTCCCCCTCGTGATACATGGGGAAAGCCCGTCGGTCAAACCGCGGTCCCGGTGTTCCCCCTCTTTCTCTCTCCACAATCCTCAGATGGCGGGACATCAGCTCCAAACATTCAGTATACATCCGTTGAACTTTTCTTTTCTCGCTTTCCCCTTCGGCCCTCGCACCCGGGCCGGTTCCATCCGCTGCTCTTGGTGGGCGAGGGGGTTGTGGCAGTGGTGTCCCCTGTAGCCGCGGGACCTGCATTTTTGGCAAGTCCCCTTCCAGCATCACCACTGGCCGTGGTGTTCCTTGCAGCTGTGGGGTTTGCATCCACGAAGTGTCCCCTTCCAGCATTACTGCTGGGTATGACATCTTTGGCTCAACCTCGAACCACGCCTTTTCCCATTCCTCACCTGGCATCCAGAGCTGTGTGGCATGTCACCTCCGGGGGCCCCCCTCGGAGCTGGGTGTCCCTTGCAGCCCCCACTCGAAAGTAGCCAGACTGGACTCCCCTTCTGCTCTCTCCTGAGAGGTTGCCCCAAAAACTCTACTCCTGGAGCTGCCGCTCCTTGATTCTGAGCCATTCTTGGTTGGCCTGCTCGACCTTGCTTAGTCTGGGTTCAAACCTATGCTTCACCACTCTCCCTTTCCTACCAGCGTTTCGTTCCTCCGGATCTGTGTCGAATCCCAGTGCTGCCCACCATGTAAAGGAAGCATGCCCCAGCAAGCTGGTTTTTCCACTGGATTTTGCACAGATCCCCAGAATAAACACACACAGCTCCCAACTTGGAGGTTTAAGACCAAATTTTATTTCAGGATAAGTGGTAGGTTACATGGGATTAGCATACTAAAACTATAAAACATGCATATATAAGAACCCAGAAAGAGCAATCTAAAAACTAAGTTACAATTCATACATCACCCAACCTTGAAGTCAGCCGACTCAGACCAACCCCCCTCCCCAAGAATACCCTTTATAGTTTCTGTTCCTCGCTCCTTCCCCCCTCCCCTTGGCTTTCCATATGAAGATCTTTTCACACCTCCCGGCAGAGATGTTAATTTCCACTCAAGGCCGGCTGGCCTTGCCCCAAGCGGTTCCTGGATGTGCCAGTACACCCCCATGCAGCTGACCGCTTATCGCCCAGTTCCTAGGAACCATAATAATAAAATTTAACATATTAAAAGACGAACCATTCCCAGTAACATTAACCCCTTCCTTACAGTGACCATATTTTGGAAACCAAAAAGGAGGACAAAATGGCTGCCCCCAAAGGGGTGTGCCCACCAACATGTCCACCCCCCAAAGGGGCGTGCCCACCAACATGTCCATCCCCCAAAGGGGCATGCCCACCAACATGTCCAGCCCCCAAAGGGGTGTGCCCACCCAAACATGGCCTTGGTCACATGTCTGATTTTACAGTACACAATTAAGACAGATCTGTTCCACATAACATCTTAATGTTAAAAACACTGAAATAAAGCACAAGTGAGACATTCAAAGTATCCAAAATTAATTTCACTCAGTCCTACTTTTGTAGATTTTGCTGTACTTTGATGCTTTTGCTATACTCTATGTGATATGGTCTCCCCTTCCCTCAAATATCTTTTCTGACTGCAAAGACCATAATCTCACCTTTCTTAACATTTAACAATCACAACATCTTAAATCTCTTCGGTTTAAAATTCATCTGGATAAGCCTGCCAGAAGATATTAGTCTTTATGGCTGTCTTAAACTCAGATAGAGTATTAAGCTGATGAATCTCCTCCAGCAGGCTATTCCACAGTCTGGGGGCAACAGAAGAAAAGGTCCCCTAGGTGCCTTTTATCACAATGGATGCCCATTATCACAATGCTAGACAAAGATCTTTCCCTCCCTTTATCCAAATATATCCTGAATTTTCATGGTCTCAATGTGCAGAGAACAGAAATCCTAATGAGGGACCCAAAGAAAACCCATTGATTTCAATAAAGCTTACTCCCAGATAAATGTGAACCATCCAGAGAGCTCCGGCTATTGGGCGTTATAGAAATGTAGTAAATAAATAAATAAATAAATAAATAAATATAGGATTGCAGCCTCTTCACATCTGTTCACCTTACTCTTGCAAGTGCAAGCCCCTCCTGTCAAGGACAGCTATGCACTCACAGAACCTGGCCTCCTGGATCATGCATCCAGCAGGTGCTCTGAAGAAAGATGGTTTCAGAGCCTAGGAGATCCTGACACACTCAGACAAGTCAAGCCAAGCTACACTATGCTGGGACAGAACAATTCTGGGACAAGACAATACTTTGAAAATTACCAGACCTAACGTCATAAACAAAAAAGAAAAACACACCTACCTCATTGACATAGCAATAACGAATGGCAAAAATGTTGCAGAAAAGGAAGAGGAAAAGAGAGAGAGAGAGGTATACACCACTATGTATGGAAATTAAAGAACTGTGACAGTAAAAAAAAGTTACAATTATTTTGTTAGACACATCAGTAGCCAGCATCACATCAATTTTTTTTTAAAAAAAAATTCTTACAGAAAACCTACAGAAACTGGGCCTACCAAAATGCATCCACACCAACATCCAGAAAGCAGTCATACTTAAAATATGTTCAATAGTCAGGGAATTTCTGAATCAGTAAAAGACAGCATGACTTGGCAAAGCCGCTTGTTCATCTAGAAAAAAAAAACATGAGCAAGAAAAGAGAGATAATAATTATGGCAACCCTGTTAATTTTTTAAAAGATTTTTATTTTTAAGAAGGATGAACAATTATCAGCAATTGTTACAAATTCTACGTCATGCCAAGTATTTCAAACAAATTGGAAAGGAAGATCTATGGGTCAAATCGATTATTAAAAAACAAATTACTATCTTTTAGCACTAGCTAGAGATCCACTTTTTCCTTTGCACTACAGAGCAAGTAGGCACAGCTAACTGAAGCAAGTGAGCCAAACCACATGCCACAGAGGATGGCTAAAAACAGCTATCGTTGTTGAAAAATAATTTCCTTCATGATTCAAAATTTCTGATACCAAGTTTGATGACCCAGCAAAGGTTTTAGGAAATCTTGCTCATATTGGCATAGATTGTGATATTTTGCTGGTCAGAATTTTCCTCAGTAGAACTCCAATGGAAATACCTTAATGGGAGACTTTCCAGTGAGATACTGTGGCAAGGTAGTTGTAAAGCCGAGGCCATACATATTTACTCAGAATTAAGTCCCACATAATTCATTGAGATTTAAGGCTCTTAAACACAAATCTTCAATTTCAAAGCTTGCATCCATTTCTAGTTTCATTTAGTTTAAGGCTTCAGAAATGCTTTTTTCTAATGCTTTTAAAATTAGTTGTAAACAAATCTACCATGTTTTTCTTGAATATTTAAACCCTATGCAAAAAACAAAAATAAACCCCTGTGGATTCTAACAAGACTTATACATTCAAAAATACTTAGTTTTTCTGGTGGACCTTGAATTTCTTGAAGGGGAATAAGAGGTAAACTGCCCACTGGATGCTCCCACCCCAACACAGAGATACAGAGAAGAACACACAATCAGAGCAGGCTAGGAAGTTGGACATTTAGCATTAAGTCTCCATGCGTCCTGGGGCAGAGAGACATGAGGAACACAAGTCTCTTCATGCTCTTCGCTCCTCTGATGCCATGTTTCTTGCCTGCCCAAGGTCTCTACTTCCCTTGCTCGGCTTCGTCCATTTTCTTCTGCTGCCCCTTATGCCTGGAACGCTCTTCCAGAACATTTGAGAACTACAAGTTCAACCACAGCTTTTAAAGCTCAGCTAAAAACTTTTCCTTTTCCTAAAGCTTTTAAAACTTGATTTTGTTCTGACTTTATACTGTTAGTTTTACCCTACCCAGTGCCTGTTTACCCTACCCTGTTCCTGTTTGCATTCTCTTCCCCTCCTTATTGTTTTATTATGATTTTATTAGAATGTAAGCCTATGCGGCAGGGTCTTGCTATTTACTGTTTTACTCTGTACAGCACCATGTACATTGATGGTGCTATATAAATAAATAAATAATAATAATAATAATAATAATAATAATAATAATAATAATAATAAGTCAAACACAAACACACACATACCACATAACTTAATGCACCAGCCTTCCCCAGCCCATCTTTTCTGGCAATGATGGGAGTTGTAGTCCAACACATGTTGAAGGATGAGTTGCAGCCTGTAGCTCAAGCTCTGCAAGAACATTAAACTTTTAACTACAAAATCCTTATCTATTAAGCTATGAAAACACTGAACACCAAACAGTAAGATTGTTTGAGTTATGCTTATTTTATTTTATTAACTTATTTTCTCTCGGGTTAAAAGCTCAAAAGAGCATATTTTCGAGAATGAATCAGCTTTAATTACACAACAAACTTCAGCTGAAGTAAACCGATTTGTAACTGTTCCAGCAAAGAATTTAGAAGACAAACTAACAAACCAACAACCTCCTTGAAGCTTTAGCTTATTAGCGGTCTTTTTTAATAGTTTATCAGTGTGTCTGTACTGTTGACTCATCCTTGGCAAGACCTGGTGGAACTGTTTGGAAAACAAATGCGAGCAGCAATTCTGGAAGCATGAAAGAGTTGCAGCCCATTTGAAACAGGTTTATGCTGCCGCTACAAGCTGGCTGCCTTGACAATACTGATTAAGTTTTTAGTGACATTTTAAACATAACAGTTTTACTACGGTGACCTTTTATTATTAGTTTTTATTTTCTGTGCCATGGTTTTCACCAGAGAATGCTACAAACAGTTGGGCTTGGAGCCTGTGACTGAGAATGTCAGGTCCTTTATTAAGGCGCACAAGCAATTTAAAATTACTGATTTTTTCTGCCCTTCTGTGGAGGAATTACAAGAGCCAGAATGTAAATCAAACCCAGCTGTTGAAGGCGTTGAAGGGGCTGAAGGGGTTTCAGACTGGTCCCTGGATCTGAAATGCCCGCTGATGTTTATGGAACTAGGAACTCAGATGGGTGGCAGGGACAGTCTAACTGCAGAATTGGCATCTGCAGGGGTCGCCATAATCAAATCTCCTTCTCGAGTGTCCTATAACAGGAAGGCTGGAAAAATTCTGTGCAGGAGAGATAAGGATAAAAAGAACAAAATTACACTGCTGAGAAACAAGACACACAGACTCAAATTTGCCAAAGCTACAAATCAATGCAAAAAGGAATCAAAAATCAAGGAAGCCTCAGTAAACATCGAGAGCCCAAACAAAATGGAATATAACTCTCTAGTTGAGCTCTTGGGGGCATTGACCATGATCATGAAGGCGAATCTTTTGAATCTCAATCACCCAGCGAGCATAGCCTATCCTGCAAGGGCAGAAGGAAAAATGAAACCAACTACGGGCAAAACTGAGGGTGTACAATCTAATAACAAACTATCTGTCTTCCCTCAAGTCCCTCAGCCATCAACTACCACAGTTCATGACAAGGGACCCACCTCATTTTTGACGCCTCCCTCAAAAGATCACGGGGTGACTCCGTTTATGGCAAATAACTCTTGGCAGCTACAACTTATAAAAAACCTGGTCTTCTCCAATTACCCTAAGCCCAAGGGTCTGCTGACTCAGCTGGAATGCACAAATCATTTTGTGCAGCTCATATACGATCTCTTAGAGATCAAGATCGACTCTGATTCTATTCAAAAGGTTGAATACCTTTTTTATAACTACACCAATGCCCGAGCTGTAGTAACCTTCGATTCCTGTGTCACTGCTGCAAAAATCTTAAGTGCCAGAGAGGCGTTACTTAATAAGAATATAATTGTAAATAGACATTTTGTCAACACAATCTCGGCTTTCTATGTACGAGACCCGAGAGGAGGTACTAATCTTGTTAACGCATGTAGCGTAGAACCACCTGTTGGAGACCTAATTGATCTCAGCATGTCCTCAGATTCCTCTGTTAATTTCCTTCCCCAGTTTTCTAAGGACACTCTAAATCATGGAACGCTCCACACATTTACACCAGTTGAGAATCCATCAATATTCAACACCAATACCCTTCTTGGTGAGGAGAGATCACTGATTGAGAGTTTTGGAGCCCTTCCGGCGATGGAACAGAATGCGATCATGTCCAGACTATCAGCTTTGACAACTTTATTATCGAACAGCCATCAACAGGGCCATGAGCTCACTCAACCCAACAACTGTCATTCCATCACTGATCCCTCAAAAGAGAAGCAAAATATCTGGGCCAAGATGGGGTGCACAATCTGTGTAGAAAATTCCATAGACAACAATCAGAGGAACCTCAAGGGGACCTTAGTTCTAAATCCTGAGATCATAGTTAAACCTCCAACAAAGACTGGTCAGCTGTCCGCTCCTTCTAACCCTGAAAGGTGCGGGTTTCCATCCACCACATCTGGGAACACTTTTACAGAAGCAGGACCTTCTCCCTCAAAGCAGAAATGCTCTAGCCACAACACCCTGGACTGGATTGCCATGCAGTCTCTGGACCCTAAAGAGATTGGTTCGCCAAAGACTAAAAATTCTGCTAGGCAAATTGCTCCATCCTCCAACATCCATGCTTTTTCATCCAACTGTTGTGTTCTGGGAGATCAGAAGGAAGGGTTGGACACAATTTTTGAACTAGATTGACTACGCTTGGGGCATGTCAACAGCCCACTCAAAATCCTGTCCTGGAACATTGCTGGCTGGAAATCCAAAAGTAGAGACCCAGATTTCCTAACATACCTTAACAACTTTGACGTTGTCTTGTTCCAGGAGACTTGGTGTGACGACCATATCTATGTAAACGGTTTTATGTCCTATTGCCTCCCCGCACTGCCAAACAAGGGCAAGGGCAGAGCCAGAGAGGGTTTAAGTATCCTGGTGTCTTCTTCCCTTGACACCAGGATAAGAGAACTCCCTAAATACTCCTCATCCATTCAGGCTCTGGCCTTGGAATTGGGAGATGTTGGGCTGACTTTGCTAATATTTAATGTTTACTTTTCTCCGACAGCTTGTAAAGAGACTGTACAGGCCAGATGGCTTCAAGCCGAAGGCTTTTTCTTAGAGCAGTCAGCTAAATTCCCCTCAGCCTATTCCATAATTGCAGGTGATTTTAATGCAAGAACTGGGACCTATCTCCTGGACACTTCCAGGAGCGGTGGTCTTTACACGCTGGGCAACAACAAACTCAGAGTTGGCCAACGTAACTCCAAAGACTCCTTTGTCAATTCTGCTGGAGTCTGTTTGCTTCAGTTTGTCTCCAGAAACGACTTATATATCCTGAATGGTACCAGTGCTGACGACGTCTGGGGTGAATTTACCTACATTTCTTCTAGGGGAGCAAGCACAGTGGACTATATTTTAGTACACCCACAGCTTGAATCATGGGGATGTAATCTAAAAGTAGTAGTTCGTTCTGACAGTGATCACCTCCCACTGGAGCTTTCTCTTGACAACTTAGGCTCCTCAAAACTGTCCATTCATCCCTATCCTTCTCCTGGTTCTCTAAAAGTAAATTCTAACAGGATTAAATGGTGTCATAAAACCGGTATGGTTTTTAATAGGCTAATTAAGTCTCCTTGTCTTTTGGATGTTATAGATTCAATTTCCATAACCGTCCCTCCTAAACAGGGCATTATAGCTTTTGAAAAGGTTATACAGGTTTTGAGTTCCTCCCTTCAAAATTCTGTCACCACAGTGATGTGCCCAAGAACCAGTAGGAATTATTATTATTATTATTATTTATTTATATAGCACCATCAATGTACATGGTGCTGTACAGAGTAAAACAGTAAACAACAAGACTCTGCCGCATAGGCTTACAATCTAATAAAATCATAGTAAAACAATAAGGAGGGGAAGAGAATGCAAACAGGCACAGGGTAGGGTAAGCAGGCACAGGGTAGGGTAAGAATAGCAGAGTTGGAAGGGGCCTACAAGGCCATCGAGTCCAACTCCCTGCTCAATGCAGGAATCCACCCTAAAGCATCCCTGACAGATGCTTGTCCAGCTGCCTCTTGAAGGCCTCTAGTGTGGGAGAGCCCACAACCTCGCTAGGTAACTGATTCCACCGTCGCACTGCTCTAACAGTCAGGAAGTTTTTCCTGATGTCCAGCTGGAATCTGGCTTCCTTTAACTTGAGCCCGTTATTCCGTGTCCTGCACTCTGGGAGGATCGAGAAGAGATCCTGGCCCTCCTCTGTGTGACAACCTTTTAAGTATTTGAAGAGTGCTATCATGTCTCCCCTCAATCTTCTCTTCTCCAGGTTAAACATGCCCAGTTCTTTCAGTCTCTCTTCATAGGGCTTTGTTTCTAGACCTCTGATCATCCTGGTTGCCCTCTTCTAAACACGCTCCAGCTTGTCTGCGTCCTTCTTGAATTGTGGAGCCCAGAACTGGACGCAATTCTCTAGATGAGGCCTAACCAGGGCCAAATAGAGAGGAACCAGTACCTCACGTGATTTGGAAGCTATACTTCTATTAATGCAGCCCAAAATAGCATTGGCCTTTCTTGCAGCCATATCGCACTGTTGGCTCATATTCAGCTTGTGATCTACAACAATTCCAAGATCTTTCTCGTTTGTAGTATTGCTGAGCCAAGTGTCCCCCATCTTGTAACTGTGCCTTTGGTTTCTATTCCCTAAATGTAGAACTTGGCATTTATCCCTATTAAATTTCATTCTGTTGTTTTCAGCCCAGCACTCCAGCCTATCAAGATCACTTTGAAGTTTGTTTCTGTCTTCCAGGGTATTAGCTATCCCACCCAATTTGGTGTCATCTGCAAATTTGATCAGCGTTCCCTGCACCTCCTTGTCCAAATCATTAATAAAAATGTTGAAGAGCACTGGACCCAGGACTGAGCCCTGCGGCACCCCACTCATTGCCTCTCCCCAGTTTGAGAAGGTTCCATTGATAAGTACTCTTTGAGTCTGATTCTGTAGCCAACTGTGAATCCACCTAATAGTTGTTCCATCTAGCCCAATTTTAGCTAGTTTGTTAATCAGAGTGTCATGTGGTACTTTGTCAAAAGCTTTGCTGAAGTCAAGATATATGACATCTACAGTATTCCCACAGTCCACAAGGGAGGTTATCCTATCAAAAAATGAGATCAAATTTTTCGACCGGGAGTGTATTAATCTCCGGAGTTGTATTCAAGCAGCTTACTCTGCTTATCGCATGAGTAATGACGGTCAACTCCCACACTCGTATTTTGTGCTTAGGAGAGAATATAAGAAATCGTTACACCGTAAAAAGACTGAAGCAACCCATGAAGCATGGCAAATGTTGATGGCTGCTTCTGTAACGCGTAGCTGTAAAACCTTTTGGCAGCTTGTATTGGGCGCCCTAAGTAACAGATGTGATAGTCCAGAATGTTACATTCCAGCCAGTATCTGGGAAAACCACTTTCGTACTGTTTTTAGTGACAGCAGTGATACATTACCCCACCCCTATCTATCTTCCGCTGCCCCGGAATGGCCTCCGGTTGATTCTGCCACTGTGGAAGACTTAATCCATCAGCTTAAGCCTGGTAAGGCTCCCGGCCCTGATGGTATACCACCAGAGCTGATTCAAAGTAACATCAGCTGGTGGGCCTCTTTATTCTCTTTAATTAACCAATCAGGCATTATTTCTGCTGTTTGGCTGAAAGCTTTTATAATTCCAATATATAAAAAAGGCCGCAAAGATGATCCATCTAATTACCGCCCTATTAGTTTGTTATTGATAGTGGGGAAGATCTATGCCAGTTATTTAGGCCTCAAACTAAAGGCATGGACCATTGAGCATGACATACTGGGTGTTGAGCAGATTTGTTTTAAACCCGGCTGCTCAACCCTTGACCACTGTTTGGTCTTGACTCACCTGGCCCACAAATATTCTGCCCCTAAAGGCGGCAAACTTTTTGCAGCCTTTATTGATCTAAAATCGGCTTTTGATTCTATATCACGCCCGCGTCTGTGGAACAAATTGGAACAGCTTTCTATGGATAAGAGACTCCTGTTTTTGATTCAATCTCTTTACCATAACACCACTGCTCAGGTTCGGTGCAGCCCATCAGGTCACTACACAAAAGAGATTGCTGCTTCATGTGGGGTTAGACAAGGCTGTGTGCTCGCACCTTTATTATTTAATTTGTATTTGTCAGACCTCCCCCATGCATTGGAGCCCTTACCGTCCCACCCACCTAAGATACAGAACACTAAAGTTTCTCTGCTCCTGTATGCAGACGATGCAGTTCTGATCTCTCAGACCAGGATGGGCCTCAAGAGATTGCTGTGCGGCTTTGCAAACTACTGCTCAGAAAACTTGCTTTCCATTAATTATACTAAATCTAAGGTTTTGGTGTTTTCCAAATGCAAGGTTAGATTTTCTTGGGCCATGGAGAACTCCACGATTGAGCAAGTGGGCTCCTATAAATACTTGGGTATATGGTTCCATGAAACCATCTCTTGGAGAGAACAGGGAAAACTCTCTAAGACTAAAGCTGAACAACATCTAGGTGCAATTACTCACTTCTTTTTTACAAGGGGCGGGAAATTCATTCCGGCAGCTGTCCAGGTTTTCAAAGCCAAAATCATCCCTCAGATTTTATATGGGGCACCAATTTGGTTTCCGTGCTCTAAATCCTCCCTTGAGGGTATTCAGTCTTCTTTTCTTAGAATGTTATTTGGTGTTCCCAAGTGTGTTTCTGGAGCTGCTCTTAAACTAGAAGTTGGTCTGAATTCTGTTAATTGCCTGGCCTGGATCCATGTTATCCATTTTTGGCTTCGCTGTAAGTTGGCACCTCCATCTAATTCTCTAGTATCTAAGATTCTGTTAGACCACTTTGAATCTCCTTGGTCAAAGGCCATGACTAGTAAAATCAAGTCTGTAGGCCTATCCCCCAAAATGCTATTTTCAAGGGATTTAGCTAGTGCCAAATCTGTAGTGAAACAGAGGCTGCTTGATATAGATATGCAAGTCCTTCAGAGTGCGGCACGGGGCCCAAGTTCCCCCCTGTCCCTAGGACTACCAGCCTCTTTTTGTAAAGATGGGATGCCTTATCTACGCTGGTTGACTATTCCTAAATACAGGAGAGCATTTTCATTAGCCAGACTTAATGTCCTTCCCTCCAAACTTCTGGAGGGCAGAGTTAATAAAATTCCAGTGCTCAACAGATGCTGCCCCTGCAACAATAGTGAAGTGGAAACTGTATCTCATGTTTTACTGTTTTGTAGATTTTATCTAGGGGCTAGAAACGATCTTCTAAACCCTATTTTACAATCTTATCTGAGGGTGTTACTAGACGGGGCTGTAGCGCGCATTACCTACCGTAGTCGTGTCGACAGATCCAGATGACGTTCACCAGGATCCGTCGTCATCCTGTGGTGAAGCCTCCTTATCCCGTCTTTTTAAAAGTGAGTTTAAGCGCGGCTTTTCCTGCTGGGGCGCGCTAATTTGGAGTCGGGAGATGGAGGTGTGGGAGGATGTGAGGTCAGTGCGGTTTCCGCCGTGGTCAGCACTGGTCAGGAAAAGGCATGCTAAGGGGAGTGGCCAGCGGCTTCGGTCAAGCCGCCTCCGCCATTTGCGCCCAGTCCGCAGCTGGGGCAGTGGAGCGGAGTGGCTTTTTTTTATTATTATTCCAACAGTTACAGTTTGCGCATGAACGGCGGACCGGAAAAGTGGCTGGTGAGCTGCTGGGTGTGTGTGGGGGATGGGTGGGGTATGTTTTTTCTATTTCAACCTCTGCGTGGGTCACTTTTTGGAAAGGCGGGCATCCAACAGTAATGGGAAGTTGGTGACTCCTCGCGGTGGGCAGGCACAGCGGCCAAATAATGGCGGTGCTTTACGCTGCGCGGAAGATGTAAAGGCCAGCGGGGACTGAAGGGGACGGTACAGGCATGAAGGGCTGTGTGCCTGTTGGTGTGGGTACGCGGCTGGAAGAGGGCAACAAGCGACGGTGGCCGGCCATCTTCCAGCGGCCACGCGGCAGCAGGTGAAGGTACCATCAGCCCGGGGGGGGCACCTGCCCTGGAGGCCCTTAAAAATGCCTCAAGACACTCCCCTGTCCTTCCGACTGCATTTGCTAGGGGGGGCAGCGATGGGGGTAGGCTGTTGACGGAACTTTCGGACCTCCGGTGGTGCGGAAAGTGACGAGCCCCGTTCTCTCTGCTTGGCCCCTGTATACGTATCAGGCATGGGGCCGAAAGGGCGGGGAATGACTTGGAGGCACCAGGAGGTCCTAGATCTGCTGGACATTTGGGGAGAGCAGAGGATTCAAGAGCAGCTGAGGGCTAGCCACCGCAACTTTAATGTGTTCGAAGAAGTGGCACGGGAGATGGCCAAGAGAGGCCATGACCGAACCGCCAAAGAGTGTTGCACTAAAACCAAGGGCATGCGGTCAGACTACCGGCGTGTGAGGAACCATAATGCGAGGTCAGGCAGCAATGCCACCACGTGCCCCTACTATGACAAATTACATTCCATTCTCCATGGGGATACCACGACGCGCCCCAAAAGTGTGGCAGGCAGTCTGACAATTACTCAGTCCAAACGCGTAACTCCCCGAGCCACTCAGCCACCACCCTTTCTTCCTGTGGGCTCCCAGGACATGTTTGAGGATGCCAGCGAAACCAGCTCACTCAGAAGGGATGTGGATGAAGACACATCAGCTGGTGAGTGTGCCCGTCTGCCTCCCCCAGCCCACCGCTACACCTCCCAACCAACTTTGGCAATGGGACTGCAGAGCCACCCCACAGGCTTGCTGGCAGGGGGAGGGAGGTGGGGGCACAAGCACACCATCCCATGCCAGTGGGAATCCTGCCTTCTCCACGCAAAATGCCTGGATGAAGGGGGGCTGGAAGGGCTGCATTGGTGGCCCATGCATCTCTGGGGAGGGGAAGCTGTCCTTCCCCCTACCTCCAATGCTTTCTCCTACATGCCGCCAGATGATGAAGAATCCAGCAATGTAGCTGCAGACTCCACCAGCGAAGCAGGCGAGGGCACCAGCAGCCAGACTGTACTGAACTGTGAGTGTGTGTCCACCACAACTGGCTGGGTGCTGCATACAGCATCCCCACAACCATGGCCATTGTTCCTTTGCAGAGGGTGGGCTGGCAAACGGTGCTGTGTCAGTGTGCTTGGTGACATAGCCCTGACTTTGCCTTGACAGGCCCCCCAGAACCCACTGAAGGTGCCTCCAGGGACAGCACAGATACAGCAAGTGCTCCTGGTGAGTACTCTGGACTCCTCAGGTGCGCATGTGTGGTCCTGCAACCACTCAGACATGCTGGGGACGTGCCAGCTCTAACACACAGGTGTGTGGGCACATGTAGGTAGGCAAGGATCTACACTGCACCCTGGCAGGTGCCCTGTGCTGGATGCCCTGAATGGGGAAAGGTGCAGTTAGCGTGGTGGGTGGGTGTGATTGAACTACCTTCAGTCAATCACACCAACAGGAGGGGGGCGGCGGGGGAACTGCTTGGGAAGGAGTCTGCATTTCCCAGGGAGGCAGACGCACCAAGGTCGATGCTGTGGGAGTCAGCATTCCTCAGCCATGGGAACGGCTCTCACAGATAACAGGACAGCAGAGTATGGCGGTGGAATGCAATGTTGAGAGTTAGGCACCCACCAGCAACACTGCCAGCTGCTTAGTTGCTAAGGGCAGTTGTAGCCCCCACAACCCCCCCCCTTTCACTGCCAGGCAGGAAGTGGCACTTCAGCTGCTGTGCCCTCATGTGCAATTGGGCGGCTGGATGTGCAGCACTGTGCTGGCCCAATGTGGTGGTGTATGTGTACGGCACTGCACACTCCACCTGATCCCTGTTCAGTGCTGCAGCATGTGGCTGAATTGCCAACCTTCTCCACACAGATCCAGGGGTGGCAAACCCCAGGGCCACCCTGTCACCTGCCTCTCGCCTTGCAGAGATTCGCAACCGTCGCTCCCAGAAGAGTGGAGGAGATGCTGCACTGGAGATCATGCGCCAGGCAGCAGAAGACAATGCCCGCATCCTCCAAATCCTTGAGCGTGACTCTGACACCTTCAGCGAATATGTGGCCACCGCAAAGCAGCAAGTCCAAGTAGATGCTGAGCATGGGGCAGCAATGGTGCGCTCTGTGGATAGGGTAGCCACCTGTCTGGAGGGGCTGGTCAGTGCCATGCTCCCAGCGTTCTCTGGTCTGAGGACTGGCCCCCCTATGCATAGGGATCGCCCTGTGAAGGCACTGCCTCTTACTGGGCCAGAAACTGGTGGAGTGAGAGGCAGGGACCCAGCGGAGGACCTATTCCTTGGCCCACTCTGGGAGGAGGCTCCCGAACCCCCACCCCAGAGGGAGGACACCCCATCCCCACCCCAGAGGGAGGACACCCCATCCCCACCCCAGGAGCAACCTCTTTGTGGCCCATCCCAGGGGGGGAAAGGCAGGGCAAAGGGCAAGGCAGCTCCAGCGGCTGTGGGGGCTCAGGGCAGGGGGAAGGCAGCCCCAGCGGCTGTGGGGGCTCAGGGCAGGGGGAAGGCAGCCCCAGCGGCTGTGGGGGCTCAGGGCAGAGCAGCCCCAGTGGCTGTGGGGGCTCAGGGCAGGGGGAAGGCAGCCCCAGTGGCTGTGGGGGCTCAGAGCAGGGGGAAGGCAGCCCCAGCGGCTGTGGGGGGGAAGGGAAAGGCCAGGAGCAGGCACCTGGAGCCTGCAGCAGCTCCCCCTGCAGTGCCTGGGGAACCACACAGCCCCCCCCCCCCGCCAAGCAGCAGCACAGGGAGTTGGCTAAGCGTAACCCCAAGGAGCGCCAGCCCTACTCCCCATGAAGGGGGAGAAAAAGGTACTATGGAGGGTGGGGTGGGTCACCATTCCTCCTAGTCCTGCCAGGGCCCCTGGGAAAGCACTGCAGAGAAGCACACACAACTTTAAATAAAAAAGAGTAGTTTTTTTTTTTTAACAAACACTAGAAAATATTTTTTTTAAAAGAAAGTAGAACAGAATATCATTATATTGTCTTACAAAAATTATTTTCAACAACATTTATAAAATAAAAACAAATGGCACAGTCAGGGGTCCTGCCGCTTATAACATCCTGCCTGCAGGATCTCTTAACGTAGCGCACATCCCGCTCCAGGCGGGAGACCCTCTGTTCCAAGGAGCGCACTGCAAAAGGAAAGATGGTGTTAGTGATGTCTGCTGCAGCACCACCCCATGAGCACATCAAACACTGGAGTCACTACTTACTCGTCCTTCGCACCATCCCCTCTAAGCGGCTGAATGCCCGCACAAGGTCTGGAGTGATGGGTGGAGGGGGGCCACAGGAGCTCCATCACCTGTCACAGAAAAGAAGGGGTGTTGAGGAGGTGAGGGATGGGAGTGGGGAGTGCACAACCAGAATTGTAGTGTGGGAGTGGATGGGCAGGTGGAATGGTGCACAACCTGGTGGGGAGGAGGCCACATATCTGCTAATTTGGATGCCACCAGACTGATGTGCACCACTCCCTCTCCAATGAATGTGGCCTCTACCCCAAGCCCCCAAGCAGAAGGTGCCTGGCACCTGCACCAACCCCTGCTTGTGGAAGGGGTGTGGACTTACCAGATGGTGCAGTGGGTGGGCTGCAGGGAGGTTGCTCTGGGGGGCCACCTCAGGAGGGGGTCCTCCCTCCCCACTGCCCTCCTCTGCTGGGTGCTGCTCCTCCTCCTCCTCGGCTGCCACAGGCTCCTCCTGGACCACAGCCCGGAGGCGGGCACGCTTAAGCCCTGGGAAGGTAATAGGCAGGTATGCATCAGTTAGTGGGCAACACTGGCCAGGACATTCATTGTGCAATGTGATGGCACATTTGGAGCCACATTGGATGGGCACGGTAAGCACCTCTAGGGACCACTGCCTACATGGAACCAGGATGGGGGATGGGCTTTGCACCTGGCTGCCAACGTGCATAATACATGGGCTGGGATGGAAAAATGACAAGGTGCCCAAGGCACTGGCATGAGCCTGAGTGCTACCACTACACAGAGGGGCAATGATTATAGCAGGTGGTGCAGGGCAGCTTCAGCATGGCTGCAGTGCTGGGGGATGGGGCACAGTGATACAAAGGGCACTTACTTGTTGGGTGGCGCTCCTCCCACGAGGGTCGCCCAGCCCAATCCCACAGCTCATGTAGAAGGACGTAGAAGGGGGGCTGGGCTCTCCTAGGAGGGCTACCCTGGTAGCACTCTAGAGCCTCGAAGAAGGCCGCCTTTAGGCCCTTGAACTTGCTCCTGCACTGCTCAGCAGTGTGGGAGTAGCCCGTGATGGAGAGGCTCCTTGCAGCCCTCCTGAAAATATCAATTGTCTGGAGGCTGGAGCTCCTCATGAGGCGCTCCGACCTCCCTGACTGCAGGAGGAGCTCAAGGAGGATCTCCAACTCGGGCTCCTGCCAGTAGGCGACCCTCCTAGGCTCCATGTTCACCGGGGTAGGCCTGATGTACGTGCCCCCTGTTGATGTTTTTTGGAACTGCGTACATGCGCGAATAAGCGGCCGATGCCAATAAGCACGGTTTGCCCTTCGGAGATGTACGCGCCCCCTATTGACATTTTTCGGAACTGCGTACATGCGCAAATAAGCGGCTGATGCCAATAAGCACGGTTTGCCCTTCGGGCTAGATTCAGGACGATTACATGTTGTGCAGTTTGACTGGATTTTATTGCATACATGTGGGCGTAAGGCCGTTACACTGGGGTAAAGGACTGGAAGGACTGCACAGGGGAACAAGCACAGTCCAATTTGATGAGACAGGCTGTCAGCGGCAGTTAGCCCACAGGAAGTCTCTGACGGCATCCCGCACCCTGTGCCCTTCCTGGGTGTGCCGATTGGCCTCATTGACGTAGGGCTCGCCCAGAGTAGCCAGCTCAACAGAATTGTGCTCCGCCGCCTCCACGAGCATTGCGTGCCCCTTGGTTTCGCAGATGTTGTGCAGGATGACGCAAGCACTGATGACCGAAGGGATGTTTTCTTCCACCAGCTCCAGGCGCACGCCTATGCTCCACCACCTCCCCTTGAGGCGGCCAAACGCCTGCTCCACCACAAGGCGTGCTCGCCTAAGACAGCAGTTGAAGTGGGCTTCCTGTGGAGTAACTGCCCCACCATAGGGTTTCATCAGCCACTCACGCAAAGGGTACGCGCCATCCGCAATAATGAGGGGTGGAATCTGCTGCCCTTGCAATCTGATTGTTGGATGGGTAGGCACGAAGACACCTGCATCCATCGTCTCACAGAGGGCTGAGTTGGCAAAGACGTAGGCATCATGGTTCTTGCTGCTCCATCCTATTTCCACATTGATGAACCGCCCCCTGTGGTCGCAGGTCCACTGCAGAATCATGGAGTAGTCGTCCTTCCTGTTTATGTATTCTGAGGCTTGGCATATGGGACATTGGATAGGAATGTGGCTCCTATCTACTGCCCCCACACAATGAGGGAACCCCAGCGCCCCAAAACCATTCATGATCTGTGGGGCAGAAAACACAAACGTCATATTACTGACAGCTCCATTGTTTCCGGAGTTGCGGACGTCCGCAAAAGTGAGCGCCTGTTCCAAGCGCATTCCCCACCCCCACCGCCCACCCCCCACTCACCTCTGCCACGTTCCCAATCTTGACTGTACGTCCTAGGAGGGTCATTTCCATGGCAAAGCACACTTCCAGGACTATTTGTGCCGCTGTAGAGCAGCCTACCCCGAACTGCTCTGCTGTGGTCCTGTAGACGCAAGGGGTAGCCAGCCTCCATAGGGTGATGGCTAGACGTTTCTCCACTGGGATAGGTCTACGCATGACAATCAGCCTCTTCTCCAGATGTGGCCACAACTCCTCTACGATTTCAAAAAAGGTGCCCCTGCTCATGCGGAAGTTGCTCAGCCATTGCTCATCGTCCCACTCCTTCAGGACAAAGTTCTCCCACCAGTCCTTGCTCCTTGGCCGGGCCTAGAAGTGGCGGTGGAGAATTGTCTCGCGGATGTAATCGCCATACACGGCCAGCATGGCTAGCCTCGTTCGGCAGAGGGCGACCCGTAGCTCGGTGCGGTGGAGTAGCCACCTCCCTATTTTTCCTGCCACTGCCGCCGCTTGGCAGCCACCTCCGCACGGAAGCGCTGATACTCCGCCACAACCAAGATCAGCATGCCTATGCCCGCAAAAAGAGAGGCACGGTCTTCCTCAGGGCGCATAGTTCCCCTCCCTTGGCTATGGCTTCCCGCACAGACGTGCACACACAGCCACCTCTGCTTCCCTGATATGCTGAATGCAGACAATGCGCTTCCACTGGTGCAGCTGTTTCTGGGCTGTATTGGGTGGTATAGAAATGCAATAAATAAATAAATAAATAAATATTGTTTGAATACACTGTACTTTTAATATACCAAATGTAATACTTTTATGCCAAACCAACTTGGACATAATTTCATTTTACAAAGTGGCTTTCATTGTGTAAAAAGTGCTAATATTGCATTATTTCAATTTTTCCAAAAAATTCTATTTTTTTCTGAAAACCCCCAGAAAAAAAAAGTTTTTTTCCCCCATGGCTTGAAAATTTCTGGAAATTTTACATCTCTAGTTATAGTTAGTCAATACCTGTGAATCATTGACTTTCTTTTTACTATACCATGGCAATATTGCAAGAGGAATCTTGGCATATTTTTGCTCAATCACATACCATGGTATGGTTGGACATACATTAATCCATTGTGCAAGCACCTTTAAATGGGTTGCATTGTAGTATGCTATCACATTAGGGACTTTCAATCCTCCTTTCTCTATGATTTTTCTAAGGTCTTTACGGAAACTCTTGATCTCTTCCCTTCCCATATAAAATATAATAATATGGCCTGCCATTTCTTTAATGTTTTTAATGGTACTGGTAACATCATATTTTCAAAAATGAACAATATCGGGGGGCATGGCTTCGCTCTGCTCAAGATGGAGGCCTAATCTCTTGCTGCTCTGAACCGTGGGCACAGTAAGCGTTTGGAAACTGGCTTAAAGCACTAGTTTTTTCTTAAAAGTGGGGGGATGCAACAGAGACTGCAGCCAAGGAGGGAAGCTGCAAATAAAACAAGTCTCAGAGGCCTTGACACTGACAGCCTATTTGACAGTGCAGATAAAACCGAGAAGGCCATAATGGCAGCAACAAAGTCTAAGGCCGGAAAAATAGGAGAGAATCAGAGGAGACTGTTAGCAATCATGATCTCCTTCAATACATCAAGCAATTAAAACATGATTTAACAGAAAGCTGGACTGTAGCCTTTAAAGCGCTAGAAGTCACAGTAAAAGAATTAGCCAACAAACAAGCTGAAATGGCCGTATCTGCAAATACAGCCCTGGAAATGGGGATGAAATCACAATCCCAAATTAAGAAAATGACAGACACAGTGAGAGAGTTGCACATTCAGCTGGAGGAACAACAAGATCACAGCAGACGTCGAAATTTTAGGGTAAATGGGATCCCAGAAAAAGAAGAGGGGGGAAGACATGATCAAGTTCATAACAACCTGGCTTTCTGGCTTAAATTTAGGAACCCAGATTTCAGGAGAAAACATAGAGAGGGCACATCGATCCTTGGGAAGGGCAAACAACAATGGTGGTCCCCCGAGAGACATTATTATGTGCTTTGAATGGTATACAAAGAAAGAGCAAATATACAAAGCTTTGCGCAATCTCTGTACAATCAAATATGAGGGCGTAGATCTTCAGATTTATCAAGACTTATGCCCGGACACCCTAGCACATTGTAAGCATTTTAAACCTTTCACAGATGTTCTCCGTATGGCCAACATTTGTTACTGGTGGGGTAAACTAGTGGTTTAGACTAGTGGTTCTAGTTTAAACTAGTGGTTCAGCAAGATGGTCGTTTCTACACAGCCTCATCTGGAACCCAGGCGATTGCCTTATTGAAAAGCCTGCACTTGGATCCTCCAGACTTTGCTACAGATGACACCCCCATGGGCTCATGTGGCCACTCTCCAGATTGGTCAACTGCTCGAGGGCACAATAGAAGGGCTGGAATTCAATGTCGTCTAACAAGGGCAGATTGCTCCCCTCACCCAGATTGAATATGGATACTCATTGATTTGTATGGCTTACTAGGGGGGCTTGGCTTTCATCGAATCCCCTGTACTGCACCTCCTACACACATATTTAACAGGCATTCCTTGAATACCTATAACCCCATCTATGTGGGCTTTCAGCAATGCCCATGGTTCAAAAGAACTTTATGATTTTCATATCAGATGTTTAGAATTATTTCCCCTCCTGTTGCCCCTGGAAACGCTCACAGGTGACAATTGTAAGGGATGGGTGAATAGAACTGGGGCTGGTTTGTCTTTTAACATGTTAATTTTATTATTATGGTTCATAGGAAGAGGGAGATAAGCGGCCCAGCTGCATGGGGGAGAATGGTGCAACCAGGAACTGCCTGAGGCATGTCCGCTTGGCCTTGAGAGACATTAACATCTCAGACGGAGGTGTGAAAGATCTACGTATGAAAAGCCAAGGGGAGGGGAGAAGGAGTTGGAGAAAAGAAACTATAAAGTATACTTGTGGGGGGAGTTCAGCGCGACTGGCTGACTCCAAGGCTGGATGATGTATGAACTGTAGTTTTAGTTTTCTGGTTTGCCTTTTCTGGGTTCTTAGATATATGCATGTTTTAATAGTTTTAGTTGCTAATCCCATGTAACCTACCCATTTCCTGAAATAAATGGTCTTAAACCTCCAAATTGTGAGCTGTGAGCGTTCTTTCCAGGGATCTGTGCTAAATCCAGTCCAAGGGCCAGCTTTTGCTGGTGCATGCTTCCTTTACATGGTGGGCAGCACTGGGATTCGACACAGATCTGGAGGAATAAGGCGCTGGTAGGAAAGGGAGAGTGATGAAGTATAGATTGAACCCAGATTAAGCAAGGTCGAGTAAGCCAGCCAAGGATGTCTCAGAATCGGGGAGCGGTAGCTCCAGGAGTAGAGTTATTGGGGGCGACCTCTCTGGAGGGAGTGAAGGGGGAGTCCAGTCTGGCCACGGTCAAGTGGGGGATGCAGGGGACACCCGGCTCCGAGGAGAGGGCCCGGAGGTGACATGTTGCACAGCTCTGGATGCCCTCGGCCGGTGGTTCGGGCGGCAGCGGCCCCACCGGCTCCGGCATCCCCAGTGTCTAACTGGAGCGACGACAGCGAAGGAGAGGTGGCTGACCTGGAGTGGGAGTACATGCGCACCAAACCAGCCGGAGTGGCGCAGGCCACGGCAGGTCCAGGGAATCCCGGTTCCGCGACGGCTGTCTCCATGCGGTTGGTGACCCCGGCCCAGCTCCAGTGGAGTCGCAGGAAATGCTGTGAGTGCGTAGTGGTCGATGGGAAGCTGGTTCGGGTTCAAAGAGATACCGGCGTGGACCTTAGCAGTGCCCATGTAGGTCTGCTCAAGCCAGGACAAAAACTTGTGGGTCGAATCGTAACTGTGACCCCGTATGGGGCGCCTCCATTTGAGGCGCCGCTGGCTCGAGTGAACATTGAATATCGGGGGTGGAAGGGGGAGATAGTTATCCTCATGCATACGGAAGGGCCAGCCTTCCTTTTAGGTAACGACTTATGTTTTAAAGTTACCCAGCTCGCGGTGACGACCTGGAGGAAAGCAGCCCAACAAAAGGAAGAGCTGGGGGGGGAGATTTAGTGGGCCCTTTAACCAAACCTTCCAATACCGAATCTTCCAAGGAGGGAGGGGAAAGCAGCAACCCCGACCCGGCAAGCTTGGACACGCCGGAGTTTCGCCAAGAGTTACAGCAGGATCCCACTCTACAAGAGTGTCGGGAGGCAGCGGGTGGCCCAACGGAGGGAAGAGGGAAAGTGGGGATGGCGGTGTTCACTTGGGAACGGGGAAGGCTTTACAGACAGTTCTCGCCCAAAGGAGGTGGGGGGGGGTAGAAAGGAAACAACTGGTGGTGCCCCAATCCTCCCGGGGGAAAGTGTTGGAAGCAGCCCATGAGTTACTGTGGGGGGGCATTTGGGGATTCGCCAGATGCTGGAACGAGTGAGCCGGGACTTCTATTGGCCCGGGGTCGCCCAAGAGGTACGGGACTTTTGTTCCTCGTGCGACACCTGCCAGCGAGTAGGGTTCCCTAAAGATCATCCAAAGGCCCCCCTCCGGCCATCACCCATTACCGTGGTGCCGTTTGAAAAAACGACGGTGGATATATTGGGACCCTTTAGCCCGGCCACCCGGACGGGGAAAAAGTACATCCTGACGTTGGTAGACTATGCTACCCGGTACGTGGAAGCAGTACCTCTTACGGTTATTTCTGCCCCGCAATTGGCGAAAGCCATGATGACGATTTTTACCAGGGTGGGGGTCCCCAAAGTGCTGGTCCATGATTTAGGAGGAGGGTTTATGTCGCAATTGTTGAAAGAGTTATGGAAGCTAGCCAGAGTGCAACAGTGCACCTCTGCCGCCTATCATCACGAGGGGAATGGGCTGGTGGAACGGTTCAATCAGACTTTGGGGAGGATGTTGAAAGCGTATGCCATTAAACATGCAGCGGATTGGGATCAGGCCCTGCCCTACCTTCTCTTTGCGGCTCGGGATGCTAAGAGTGATAGCTTGGGGTTTTCAGCCAACGAATTGGTTTTCGGGCAGGAACTAAGAGGCCCCTTAAAATTATTACGAGAGGGTTGGGAGGGATGGACCGCTCCTACTCCAGTCTCAGTGGTGGCCTATATGCAAAATTTACAGAATTTGTTGTGGGAGGTGGGGGAGGCAGCCCAAGAGAATCTGGCTCAGGCGCAGCAAACCCAGAAGAGATGGTACGATAGGACGACAAGCCACTGAAGCCAGAAAAGCTGGTGGTTAGGTAGGAGGGCCCGTTGGTGGTAGAGAAGAAGCTAAATGAAGTCAATTATTTGCTAAGGGACCCCGACCGCCAACGCTGCACCAAGGTATATCATGTAAACATGATGAAGCCGTTTCTCGAGTGAGGGGTGTGTGTGTGCCAAGTGGGGAGGGGGGATCCCCTAGATGAGGACGCAGCGTTGAAGTCTGCCTTTTCCACCCCCAGGGGGCACTATCAGTTTGTGGTGCTTCCATTCGGGCTCTCGAATACACCGGGGGGGCTTCCAAAAACTTATGGACCGGGTTCTGGAGGGGCTGGGGGCTTTTTCATGTGTCTACCTGGATGACGTTGCGGTGTTCAGTGACACTTGGGAGCAGCACTTATTGCATCTATCCCAGGTGTTAAGCAGACTAAGAGAGGCTGGGTTAACTGCAAAGGCCTCCAAGTGTCAGTTTGGGAGGGGGGAGGTAGCCTATCTGGGCCATAGGGTGGGACAGGGAGCGTTAAAGCCTATGGAGGCCAAAGTAGAGGCAATCCAACAATGGCCCGTTCCCCGGACTAAGAAACAGGTCCAATCCTTCCTGGGACTGGCAGGGTACTATCGGAGGTTTGTCCCTAACTTTAGCCAGCTAGTAGCCCCCCCTGACCGAGCTGTGTCGAAAGAGACAGCCGATACGAGTACAGTGGACAGAAGCATGTCAGTGGGCATTTGAAGGGTTAAAAGGAAAGCTGAAATAGGCCCCGGTCCTCCGAGCGCCCGACTTCGATCGGCCGTTCGTAGTTCAAACGGATGCCTCGGAGGCGGGTTTAGGAGCGGTACTCGCATGCGTGTTAGGTGTCCTGCTAGCTCAGGAAAAAACAGAGGGCCCTGGAGCAGTTTTGTCTTTCCTGGGCATACAGTTGGATTTGGTATCACAATGTTGTAGCCTACCAGGGGATAAACTAGACACCCTTTGATGTCTGATCTTTTAGGCTCGGGCAGCCAGCAAGATCATCCTGTTGCAGCTCCAGGAGTTGGTTGGCCACCTCAATTTCGCAAAATGCCCCCTCCATTGCATACGTGTCTCTGCCGAGATGAAGGCCGACCTAGAGGTTTGGGGCAAATTTCTGGAACAGTACAATGGAGTATCTTTTTCAAGGCAGGAATTGTTGCTGGAAGCACAACTCCAGGTGCATTCTGATGCATCTGGTGCCCACGGCTTTGGTGTTATTTTCAGAGCCCGCTGGTGTGCTCAGCAGTAGCCCCTTCATTGGAGGAACTCAGAAATTTGTAAAGATCTCACCTTCCTGGAACTTTTTCCAATTGTAGTCTCTGTGGGCAGACCTGTTAATTTTTGTGAACCGCCCAGAGAGCTTCGGCTATTGGGTGGTATAAAAATGTAATAAATAAATAAATAAATAAATAAATTCAGCAGTGCACTTTTGGTGCGAAAACCTAGCCACTGTTCACATAGTGAACTCCTTAACATCAAAGAATCCCTGGGTGATGGGCCTTGTGAGGGCCCTTACTAGCCATTGCCGGAACTTTAACCTTACCTTTTTTGCTTGCCATGTAACAGAATTACATAGTGAGCATGTAACAGAATTCTGCCATGTAACGGAATTACATGGATATCGGAATTGCAGATGCTTTGTTGCGCAACCAGATGTCCAGGTTCCAGCAATTGGCCCCTACGGCCAGATGGCTTCCAGATCCAATGCCCCGGGGGCTTTGGGATCTTGGAGAGGTGAGGCAGTGGAAGCCATGATGAATTCCCTGGCCCCCAGCACATGTTCATCCTACAAAAGAGCAGTTAGGGAGTTCTGCATTTTCAGGGTCAAGAATGGGCTCGGGGCTTCATGGCCAATTCTAGTTGACCACCTACTGGAATTTTGTGTGGCACTACACTGTCAGGGGCTAGCCACACGTATCATACGGGTTAAGCTGGCAGGTGTGTCTTTTCTTTCTAAATTGAATGGGTTTCAGGATAACACAACAGACGCATTAGGAAAGTTTTGGAGGGCTGGATGTGAGCCTCCCTCTCTTTACCCGATCAGCGCCGTCCTATTACCCCAGAAATGTTAGCAGGACTGAGAGAGCAGTGGGTGGCCCTCTGCTTTTCCAGTTACAAGCAGAGGCTGATCCATACTATGGCTCTCACCATATTTTGGGGGGCTTTTAGGATTAGCAAGGTGTTAGCCAGTTCGGGATCAGATAAATCTGGGAGTGCTTTACAGCTTTTGGATATTCCATTCCAAGGGGATGGGATAGCCTTACACCTGAGGCGGTCTAAGACAGACCAATGACAACGGGGTGCCATGGTGACACTAGCCTCAGCACCACGAGCAGAGATCTGCCCTGTATGTGCTTTGCCTACCTTTATTGCCCTTCGTGAGAAAGAGAGCGGGTTCCTGTTTTGTCATGGGGATCAGCGGCCATTGGCAAGGTAACAATTTTGGACTATTGCCAAAAAGGCTCTTCCAGCCTTAGGCCTTGGAGACCAACAGTTTGGTACCCTCTTTCAGGATTGGAGCTGCCTCTGCGGCTACCGCTGCAGGCTTGGGAGATACCAGAATTCAAGCCATTGGTAGATGGCAGTCTGGAGCCTTTAAGAAATATACTTGCAAGTAAGGGCTAATAGTTCCAGTTTAAGGTTGTTAACAGTTGTGTTTTGTTTGGCAGATGGTTGGAGGAGAGCTGAGCTGAGGGTCGTTATTTGTGGACACAGCATGGTCTTTTGGGCCAGCCGCAGAGCATCGCGGACAGCTGGCACCCAGCTGGGTCTGGGTCAAATAGCCTCCATCCACTGGGTTGGCAGGAGAGGAATGCGATGGGGGCAGCTACTCCACACATTGTTTGGTTCCGGCATGGTTTGTGTCCCACCGCAGGTGTTGGTGATTCACCTGGGGGGAAATGACATGGGGCTTCTCAAGAGGAAAGCCCTGATATTACAGGCAAGGGCAGATTTTGACACTGTCTGGAGTTATTGGCTGGACACACGTATCATTTGGTCCAATATGCTCCCTCGGCACATTTGGCTCGAGGGTGGAGATGCCTGAGGTTTAAATAGGGCACTGAAAAAGGTTAATAGGGAAATTTGGTTGTTCCTACTGGATCGCAGGAGAGGTGTGATCCCTCATCCAAAAATTTTGCCTTCCAGAAGGGAAATTTATAGGGCCGATGGAGTTCACCTCTCTGATGCAGGGAATGGCATTTTCCTGTGGGATCTGCATACGGCTCTGCAGGATTTTATCCCGGGTGGGTGTAGGGCGTTGAAGCAGAGGCTTAATGCCCTTCATTGGTGGGGGTTGTAGGGGAATCTGCAGATATCAGTTGAGGCTGGTGAGCACATGTTGGGCACCTTTATGGTGATGGGCAGGTCTGAGGGGCTGTGGGGCTCTCGACCCAGGATACGGCCTGCCTTTGGGGACCTCACTGTCTCACTTACTTGGGGCTATGGGGCTCCAATGTGGGAGTGACATGGTGGGGTTTCCTGCCAAGCACAAATGTGCGGTTAAGAAAAGAGCTGGGTTTCAATCCGACTCCTGGCTTGGCTGAGTGGTCCGCCCTTTTGCATGCTAGCCCGGAGACAGGTTGTTTGGATTCCTGCACTCTCACAAGCAGATCCAGGGAGGGGTGAGTTTTCCACCTATTAATAAAGAGGCCTTAGTTATACCCCAGCTCTAGTGTCTGAGTTGTTATTTCCTCTCTTCTCCCTCTATCCACAACTTTATTTGCTCTTGAGGTTTCATATTTTTTGTTAACATCTTTGTCTTCTGTTTATTCACCCTAAAACCTGCTACTGGATATAGCCCTCAAGGTGGGGGTTCTGCACCTTTGTTCTGCTAAGTTCTTGTACTGCTGTTTATTTATTTATTTATTTATTTATTTATTTATTTATTAAACTTATATACCACTCCCATAGCCAGGGCTCTCTGAGTGGTTTACAGAAATTGTAATGATGTAACACAACAAGCAGCAACAAATTGCTTGGAAGTATTTGGGTTCCAATGTGTTCTGTGAAATACTATTGAACTGGAGTGACTGTAAGTAAATCCATGGGTGTGATTTCTTCTGGGCAGCCCTCCTCATTACCCAGAATATTGCCTTTTGACAGTCCCTTGAGATGTAGCAGTGAAAACTCGATAATTATGGTCTATACAAGGAAACCAAATACTCTTAGATGGAGATTGAATGAAACTATTGTGGAAGATACCAAAAGGAAATTAAAAGAATTTTTCAAGATGAATCTAAATAAGGGCACGGATGAGAGAATGGTTTGCAACACAAGTAAAGCCTATATAAGAGGCTATTTTATACAACAAAATAAGAAGTTTAAGAGAAAAAGACAAGAAAAATCTCAAAATATTCTCAAAGATATTAAAAAAGGAAGAAGACTTAAAGAATTCATCTAGAAGGACAAATATATTTCAACAAATTAAAATATTACAGTAACAACTATCTATGTTGACAATATGAGAGATGGAAACAAAATTATATTATGCGAAACAAAGGAACTTTGAATTTGCAAATAAACCAGGAAGATGGTTGGCCTATAAATTGCAAAAAGAAAAAGAAATGAAAACGATAGTGAAAAAAGTACAAGAGGGTGATATTGAATTAATGGATGATGTGGCGATACAAAAAACTTTTCATCAATACTATATAAATCTATATAAAAGACATGATGTGTTATTGGAAAGAATGGATGAATATTAAAAAAACAAAAATTGTAAAGCGGGAATGGTAAAACCTTTAAAGAATCACTAAAAATCAGCGGATGAACCTATGTGCTTCAAAATTACCAAGCATCAAGGCCTGCTTAGGATCTATCACATTGCAAAGTTGCAGGTATGTATCTTGAAAAATGACAGCGCATTTTAGAATAATAATTTTAAAACTTCAAAGTTAAAAAAAATCCTAAAAATCAGCAGATGAAGCCATGTGCTTTAAAATTGCCATGTCTAAGGATATATTTAGAATCATCATGTTGCCAAGTTACGTGTCTTTACCTTTAAAAGTGACAGAGATAAATGCATTTTTGTAAATGGGATGGTTTGAGGGTAAAATCTTAAAAATAATCCCAAAAATATGCAGATGTGCTTCAAAATTGTCATATATCAAGCAAGCCCTGCTTAGGTTCTATCACAATGCAAAGTTACATGTGTGTTTCTTGAAAAATGAGGAAGTTATTGCACTTTGAATTGACTGGAACTCACATTTTAAAAAATCCATTGCAAGAAAACTGATGGACAGATCTGTCTAAAATTGGACACATAAGCATATCCAAGGTATCTGTAAGCTCACCAAATTTCATTGTTCTATTAGGCCAATGTAATCCTATAGCAAAACAAAACATGGTTTGAGCTAAAATGGTGTCTGAATACTTCCGAAGTGTTTTGGATTGATCCAAACCACTTCAGATCGTTTCGGACCTCAGGTGAACCATTTCGGATCCATTTCGGAATGGTCCGAAACACCCCTATTCGTTTAGGATTCAGGGTTCGGGTCTGAAATGGTGCACAGCCCTAATTATAATAATGACTATAAACTGTTTACAATGATATTGGCGGAAAGATTTTAAAAAATTCTACAAGAACTTATCCACAAGGATCAAAGTGGCTTTTACTTAAAAGGCAGATGAGAGATAATGTTAGAACTGTGTTAAATGTTCTGGAGTATTTTGAAAAATATCCGGAAAAGCAAGCCGCACTGATCTTCCTGGATGCAGAGAAGGCCTTCGATAATCTTAACTGGAATTTTTAATTTAAAATCTTGGAAGAAATGAGTTTTGGAGCAAATTTTATAAAATGGGTTAAGTCAATTTATGCCTCGCAAAATGCACAAATGATTATCAATGGAGACTTGTCAAAACTATGTGAAATACAAAGAGGAACAAGACAAGGATGCACATTGTCACCTTTGTTATTCATTCTAGTGTTGGAAGTATTAAACAGAGATATAAGGCAAGATGAAAGAATAGAAGGAGTAAAGATTTTTTTTAAAAGTCATACAAGTTGAGAACCTTTGCGGATGATTTGGTACTTACCTTGGAAAATCCCTTAAAGGGAATTGAAATTTTAATGAGTAAAATTGAAGGATTTTTTTTTAATGTTTACTGTTTTAACTTTTGTAAACCGCCCAGAGAGCTTCAGCTATGGGGTGGTATATAAATGTAATAAATAAATAAATAAATAAATAAAAATAAATTTGGCCATTGTCTAGTCCTAAACCATCTTACGGAAATAGTTTCTTTGTTGCTTTTATAGATCTTAAATCTGCCTTTGATACAATAACAGGAGAAAGATTATGGGCTAAGTTACAACACTCTACTATAGATAAAAGATTGCTGTATCTTATCAAATGCTTATATCAATGTACCATGCTCCGAGTAAGATGTGGCTTGGAGGGCAATCTGACAAAACCTATCTTAGCCAACAAGAGGGTTCAATTTTAGCCCCTACATTGTTCAATCTTTATTTAAATGATTTGATAGGAAAATGTTTAGCATCTTTCATATACCAAAACTGGCTAATAAAAGCTAGTCGAGGGGGTGTCACCGGTGAGTTTAGGCAATGAGAAATGCTTCCCTTCAGCAAGGGGTGATCCCTTCTGTCCTTAAGGAGGCAGTAGTCTGGACCACTCCTGAAAAAGCCCGCCTTTTTCAGACGACTAAACAACTACTGCCCAGTCACAAACACCCCCTTTTCTAGGGAAGTTACTTAAGAGGGTTTTGGTGGAGAAACTGCAGACACTCTTGAAGGATACTGATTATCTAGACCCATTCCAGTCTGAGTGATGACCTGGTTATGGAACCAAGGGGCTGTCTGTACTTCTTCTAAATCCCACAATTGCTGTACAGTGTCACTGGCTCAGTTATCCAATGCAGCTGCAGGCTCGCAGCCACTGTGGGGCTTTTTGTCAAAGCTGTGCAGTAAAAAAGTTGGGAACTTACCCAACTTTTTTCTTCAAAGCACGGTCACCACAGCCTGATGGGGTGAAATTGGGGTCAGGGAGAGCACCCCCACTTTGCCCCATTGCAGCAGGGTATACAGCAGATGTACATTGATGGTGCTATATAAATAAATAATAATAATAATAAGATCTCTATTTTGATAAACTGGAGATGCACAGCTATGCATCAGCAAAAGTAAAGGATAAAAACTCCATCCACAAATGTGCAGATCCTCCCTTCATATCCTGTCCTAGCTAACTTGGGGTTTTTGTTTCTTCTCAGAACAGTGGGCTTAATGGGGAAGGGGGTTGGAGCTATTACTCCTGTGCACCCTCTGCCATCTGGAAGTATGTTTTCCCCAGCACTGAAAATCTGGTTTCAGGGACAGCTAGCTCTGCCGTATGACGCTGAGAGAGCAGAGCCAATTTCATCATACTGCGGAGATAAGAGCAATGTGCTTTCCTCTCATGCTTGTCAAGATGAAACCTGAATCAGTCTTGGTCGCTCTGATGGACAGGGGTGCAACCCTGTCAGGTTCTGTCCTACAGCACCACCTGATGGCCGCAGTGCACCTTTGTGGCTGCTGAGTAGTTGCAGGATCCAGGCTCATATCAGCAGGCACTCCCAGATGGACTGATGCAGACCAGCTGGGAGCAGCCCGGAAAGGGCTATGTAAGAGCTGCATTTCCACTCCAGCCTTTGCCACAGCAACATGGCAGGGACCAAAGTTCTGTTACTGGTGTATGCAGATGATACTATTCTAATGTCACTGTCCAAAATAGGCCTTAAGAGCTTACTTTGAGCCTTTATGTCTTACTGTAAGGACATCTGCTGTCAGTCAACTTCAGTGGAACAAAAATTATGGTATTTTCCAGATGTAGAGCAACAAAAAAAGTGGTCAATAGAAGGACAGCACATTGAACAAGTCAAGAAGTTTAGATATTTTGGTATTATGTTTTCCTCTACAAGCTCCTGGGCCTCCCACAGGCAGTCTGCAGTTCAGGCTGCCCAGAATATTTATTTATTTATTACATTTTTATACTGCCCAATAGCTGAAGCTCTCAGGGCGGATCACAAAAGTTAGTAAGAATATTAACTAAGGGAGCATGATTTATTCCTGCTGCCTTACAAGTATTTAAGGCTAAAACTCTGGCCCAGCTGTTGTATGTAATTCCAATATGGATTCAGGGATTTAATCTGACTGTTGAAAGTGTCCTTTCAAACTTCCTGTACTCACTTTTTGGAATCATAGAATCATAGAATAGCAGAGTTGGAAGGGGCCTACTAGGCCATTGAGTCCAACCCCCTGCTCAATGCAGGAATCCACCCTAAAGCATCCCTGACAGATGCTTGTCCAGCTGCCTCTTGAATGCCTCTAGTGTGGGAGAGCCCACAAGCTCCCTAGGAATGCCAAGGTGTGTGCTATCTGCTGGACTATGGTTGGAAGCTGGCCTTGCATCTATAGAAGACAGCTTGGTGCCTTGCCTTTCGATATTGGCTAAAGGTTATATATGCTGATCCATCCCAAAGCTATCTTTATCTGCTGCAAAGGGATATTTTCACAAGCTCATGGTCCAAAGGTTTCACGGTCAAAGTGTGTTTATTAGGTTTATCTATGGATTTTCTCTATACACAAGTTTACTCTGTAGCAAAATCTATTGTAGAACAACGGATTAAGGACATTAATCTTCAATATGCTGTCAAAAGCATGTAGAACCTGCTCTCAATTACGCTTGTCTAATGTTTGAATTTCCTAGATATGCCAGATATTTGGACTATTTGACCATCCCCAAGTACCACCACATTTTTTCAAGGGCAAGATTTAACTGCCTCCCTTCTGCAATATTAGTAGGGCGCTTTCAGGGCACACCATATGAGGATCGCTTGTGTGGCTGTGGTGATGAAGCAGTTGAATCATTAGGGCATATTTTTTTTTAATGCAGCCTCCACAGGGAGGAATGAAATAGACTTCTTGGCCTTATCATGAGGAAATGCCCTGGAAAGTCATCTGAGTAGTATTTGGAAGACTTCCGGGCAGGGATGAACAAACCAACAACATAGGCAGTGGCTCTGGGCTCCTTTTCCCTGCACAAAGGTCTCTTAAGACAATTTCCCCATTGTAATTGCAACTTCTATTTTAAATAGGTTTTAATTTTTTTTCTTTGTCTGAGATGTTTTAACTATTTTTTTAAAAAAAGTTTATTAGACTACTAAATAAAAACAAACAAATATAACAATTTAACATACCATACATAGAAAAAAAAATCAGATACATAACAGATTACTTGAATATATAAATGTTAACATATAATACTTTATCCATAACATAATCCAACATAATCCAACAAGTGCTCCCCCTTCCATTCGGGATCATTCCTGTTTCCAAAATCTTAACGCCTCTTCTGATGGAGGTTTCCCACTTCCCTTAGAGAACACAAATATTAGGAACTGTTTCCAAATTTAATCAAATTCATTCATTAACCTCTTCTTACTTTAATGTTACACGTCAATTTATCATTGATAGCAATATCCCATACTTCTTTATACCATTCTTCAATACAATAATCACCTTGAATCTTACAGTTCCTAGCTACAATTAACCTTGCTGCAGTCAGCAAATTTGTTATCAATTCCTTAGTTTCTTTTTTACACTTTAAATCTTCAAATAATGAAAGTAATGCTACTCTTGGTGTCTCTTCTATCTTCATTCCAACAATTTCTTCAATCTCAGAGAACACCATCTTCCACAATTTTTGCACAAATTTGCATTCTCACCACATGTGTAAATACGTTCCTTTCCCCCCACAACCTCTCCAACAATTTGCTTAGTGCTGCTCGTTTATCTTATTTAATCTAACCGGGGTTAGGTACCACCTCCATATGATTTTATAATAATTCTCTTTTATTATCACTGACATATTTCTTAACACTTTATGTCTCCATAATCCTTCCCAACTCTGTTTTCCTATTTGTTCTTTCAAATCTGTCTCCCACACCAATTTTCCTGAATTGTCCGTCAACGCTTTCTCGAGCAATATTCTATATATCTCACTCATTTAACCTTTTATTACTTTACTTTCTCCCTTATCAATTTCTTTTTTTGCAATTAGTTCCTCAAACTTCGACAACTCTCTACAATCTCCATTTTCTCTTATCCAATTTTTGGTCCATTGTTCCAATTGCCAATAGTTTAACCAGGTTAGTCTTTTATCTTTTAAAACCTCTTCCAACTCCCCAAGTGTATTCATCCCTCTCAACCATTCCCTTAATTTCATTTTATTTTTCTCTATTAAGACTTTACTTAATCTACTCTTTAAATTCCCAGGGAAATTCTTTAACATTATTACCGGTGATAAAGGAGAGATGCTCGAAAGTAACTCCCCTTTATATTTACTCCAAATTTCCCAATGGAACTTTAAAAGAGGATTACCTATACTTTCAGCCCATTTTTTACCTCCTTCTGTAAAAAATACATTTTCCAGATTCAAATCTATGTTATTTTTAGTTTTATCTTCCATCCATTCTAAATCTCCTACTCCTAAAATTGCTTCTGCAATATGCCTTAACCTATTGGCTACATAATATAGATTAATATTTGGGAGACCCAAACCTCCCTTTTTTTGGCTTAGATACCAATTGTTTTTATTTATCCTCGCTTTCTTATCCCCATTACAATAATTATTTATAATATTCTGCCAACTTTTTAACTTTAATTCTGAGATTTTTATTGGTAGCATTCTAAAAACAAAATTGATCTTTGCTAAAATTTTCATTTTTATGAATGCAATTCTTCCAAACCATGATAAATTCAACCTTTTATATTTTTTCAATTTATCTAAAATCTCTTTTTTCAAACTACTTAAATTTTCCTTCTCTAAATTCTCTAAATTTTTTGTAATTCTAATTCCCAAATATTTAATCTGTTCTTTAATTCTCATTTCCATTTCTTTTCCTTCCCAATCCTTCTCTTCCTTTTTAGTATAATTAAATAACATCAACTCTGATTTTGACCAATTTATTCTTAATCCAGTAATTTCTTCAAATTCTTTCAAATGTTGTTTAATTCTTCCCATCTTTCCAACTGGGTTTTTAATAGTTAATAAAGTATCATCCGCAAACATGTTCAATTTTATTTTTTTAATACTACCTATCCCTTCTATCTCCCCATCATCTCTTATTACATTTGCCAATAGTTCCATAACCAGTACAAACAGGACAGGCGAGAGTGGGCATCCTTGTCTTGTTCCTCTGGCCAGTCATATTTTATCAGTAAATCCATCGTTTATTACCACTAAGGCTGTATTTTGAGATTATAATTGTTCTATTATAGCTTTAAATTTATTTCCAAATCCCATTCTATTTAAAACCATCTTTAATGCTTGCCAGCTCACACAATCGAAGGCCTTAAAAATATCCAACGCTAATATTCCCCCTTTAGTCTTTCTTTTTTACCTCCTGTATTACATTTAAAACCCTTCCCACTAAATTATGCATTTGTCTGCCTACTACAAATCCACATTGATCTTCCCCTATATAATTAGCTATAAATTTATTTAATCATTTTGCTGAAATAGTTGAAAAATTTTTTGCATCTTGGTTTATTAATGAAATAGGTCTATATGAATCAGGGACAGTCAGATCCTTTTCTGGCTTTGGAATTAAAATTATTAACGAATGTTCCCATGATTCTGGGATCCTCTCTCCTTCTATTATAGCATTATATAGCTTCAATAATTTTGGTACCAAAAACATTTAAATTTTTTTATAATATTCTGGTCCTTGACCGTCTACCCTGGGCGATTTACCCACTTTCAAGTTCTTTATAGCTTCTTCAATTTCTCTTTGAGATATACTCCTTTCCATTAGCTCTTTATGCTCTATTTCCAATCCCTTCTTTATATACTTTTCCATATAAACTTCCATCTTCTTCTTCTGAGTGTCTTTTTCCTTATATAGCTCTTGATAAAATTCCTTAATTTTTTTTATTTTACTCTTCATTGTATGACAATAATTCCCTTGTTTATCTTTCACTATACCTATCCAATTCTTCGCCTTTTCCTTTTGTGTGAGTCTAGCAAGCATCTTAGAGTTTTTATTACTATTTTCAAAATACTCTCTTTTCATATAAATTAAATTTTTCTGAACTTCCTCTAAGTTTTTATTCTCTCTTTTTTCTTTGCTTGTAATTCTATTTATGTTTATTTTTAGATTGCCAATATTCTTTCTCCAAATTCTTGATCTCTTCCTCTAACTTTTCCTGCATTGCAACCTGTTGCCTCTTTAAATTACACGTTTCCCTGATACAAATCACCCTTGTTACCGCCTTCACAGTATCCCAAACAACTGTCATTGCCGTTCCTCCCTTTTCGTTAATTTCCCAAGTTTCTGACAATTCCTTTTGCATTTTCTCCACCACTTTATTATATTTAAAAATCTTTGTATTCAGCTTCCACCTATACACTCCTCTATAGTCCTTTCTAACTGTGAAATCTAAACTTACCAGTGCATGATCTGTTACCTTAATTACCCCAATTCCATTCTACAAACCTTAGTTGCAAACTCCTTAGAGACAAAAACATGATCTATCCTAGAATAAGATTTATGAACTGGAGAATAATATGTAAATCCAGGCTCCACCCCTCTAAGTAATCACCACCCATCAACACAGTCTTTTTCTTTTATCAATTTATTTAAAATAGTAATATTGTTCCTCTTTTCAGCACTAGCGGGGTTCGACCTGTCCAATCTATTATCCATTACCATATTGAAATCTCCAGCTAAAATAACATATCCTTCTTTGAATTCTTCTATTTCTTTAAATAATTCTTTATAAAATTCTCTATGTCTCTCATTTGGGGCATAAACATTAACCAGCGTATATGCTTTACCTTCAATTTGACCTTTAATCAAGAGATATCTACCTTTCCCATCTTTTTTTATATTCTCCAAATTAAGTCCACTTCTTTTAGAAATCAAAATGGCCACTCCATTTTTTTGAAGTCCCTAATGACTTTTCATAATAGACTGACCATTTCAAATGAATTTCATTTACACCATCCTTAACTTGATGAGTTTCCTGCAAAAAAAGTCAGATCCTTCTCTATTTAACAGTTGTTCAATTCTCTTCCTTTTCAAGACTGCCCCCAGACCTTTGACATTAAGTGTTGTTATCCTTATATTCTTATCCATGTTCACTTTGTTGATATTTTTTCAGATCCCTTGTGCTCTCAAACTCAAATTCACACACATCAAAACCCCTTTCAAAACCCTCCTCCCAACCAATAATATCCCACCAATCTTTTTTTTATAGCTACCCCTCTCCATCCCCCTGTCCCCTTCCCATCCCCCCACTCTCCCCTACCTCTTTCCCCCCCACTAAATCCCCGTGAGTCTATTACTCCAGCCATTTTATTTACCCTTGGGGGGAGACGAGCCCACAGTCCTGAAATAGCAAGCCTTCTATTTTAAATTTACTTCTATTTTATCACCTCAGTAGTATAAATGTCACTTCCCACTTGCTCCAGCTCCTTCATCTCCTCCTTCCGCTTGAATTGACATGGCATCCACATCCAGACCCAGATTTTTTAAAAGCTCTTCACCCTGCTCCAAGGAGGTTACTCTGCGTAGCTTGCCAGCATGCATAAATCTCAAAAAAACCAGGTACCCCCATGAATACTTCACTCCTCTTCTCTTGAGCTTTTCTGTAATTGGTTTAACACTGTGTCTCCAGTTAACAGTTTGTTGACAAAGATCATTGTAAATTTGGACTGAAGAATCTTGAAACTTCATCAATATTATAGGTCTTAACTTCATCATAAGCTGCTCCTTTTTAAAGTAATTGCCAAATTTCATCAGGATATCTCTTGGTGAGGTTCTGGATCTGTTTGCACCCACTCTATGCACTCTATCCACATCTTCATTATTGATTGACAGATCTGGTATCATCTCTTTAAACCAATGCAATAATGTTGTTCTCAAATCTTCTGATTGCTCTACAAAATTCTTAATTCGAATCGAAGAACGTCTAGTCTGGTCCTCTAGCTGAATCAGCCTTTTTTCATGCATATCAAACTCTACATTATGCTTCTCTTCAAGCTGACCCATTTGCTTCCCCAGTAAGTTTACTTCTGATTTAAGTATTTATTTATTTATTTATTTATTAAACTTATATACCGCTCCCATAGCCAGGGCTCTCTGGGCGGTTTACAGAAAGTAATTTGATATCCTTATCATTTTGAGCTATCTTAGTAGTAAGCTCATCGATTCTTTTGTCAACCTTTTCACTAATTTTGTCCATTCTTTCAAACAGTGTGTTGTTGTTGCTAAGAATAAATTCTTTGATCTCATCCATGTCTGCTGGCTTTTTGCTAGATTTTGACGCCATTTTAATGTCGTCGCCTGAGTCTGTTTCTGCTTCAAAATCTGTTAAAGATAGTTTTGTAAGTCTAGCGGAAGAGTGATTAGAAGGATGGGGCCGAGATCTTTGCCAAGTAGGTTTAAATTCTTTTTTTTCTTTTTGCCTCTTAGGGTTAGACATTCAAATCGTAATTTACATTGCCGGGCAACAATCAGCTGATTTTTAAAGTTCTTTCTTTGTCTGATGTTAAGACAAACAGATTCACAACCTTGCTCAATCTTCTCTCTCCCTCTGCACTCCGACTGTCAGTTTTATTGCTCGCTAATTAGCCACACTGTTAGCAGAAGTCTCTCCATTTTTAACAGGAAACTGTAAAGTAGCCATATTGCAGGCAAAATGTCATAATGTCATGTATGCGAAAATATCTCCTTGTGTGCATCCTTGCATCTGGCTCCAATATTCCAACAAGAGCTCTGGCTCCAATATTCCTGTGTCAAAGTTAACTTTCTGTAACTTACTGTAAGGCCAAAGGTATTGTTTACAGAACAGAGAGAATTGTTTAGCATAATTGTAAGCCTATGCGGCAGGGTCTTGCTATTTACTGTGTAATCTGTACAGCACCATGTACATTGATGGTGCTATATAAATAAATAAATAAATAAATAAATAATAATAATAATTAGCTATGCCCCAGTGTTATGTTCTGATTGGTTAATGCTGCAACAGGGCCCTGCCCCTTGCAGACTCAAATACTGTACTGTATTCCCTATGTCTTTTGTCTGATTGCTCCCTTTGAAGAGACCAGGCCTTGATTACTAATCAATAAAGTGCTTTTGAACCCTCTGTCGCTGGAATGGTGGAGTCGTGCTTAAGGGCTGTTTGGATTTCGTCCTTGGGTGAAAAGAACATTGATCTAACAACACTGATAAGCCGATGGCTCCGGCAAACAGTTGCTGCGCCAGTGCTGTTAAACCTCATAGAACAAAATCTATACTGCCTTAAACAGCACTATTCTTTTACCAGCCGATGGCAGAGAGATTCATAAACAAGTTCATTATAAAATCTTGCCCGTTTGATTGAGATAATAGAGTTTATTGGCTTCCTATTCAGGAGCCTAAAGAAGACCTACCGATTCATGGTCCGTCAGGCTCCGCCCCCGTTTTTTAACTATGTTAAGATATTTTAAACATGTGTATGTTTTAATAATTTCTCAGCCTTCTGTATAATGTATTAATGATTGTTTTTACAGTCTTAATGTCTGCCAGTTTCTTATTGGTTCTGTGACCGTATAATAAATGATGATGATTTAAGGTGGGTTCCTGCATTGAGCCAGGGGTTGGACTCAGTAGCTTTATAGGTTCCTTCCAACTCTACTATTTTATGATTTATGATGATGGAGGGCTTCCGGGTCCGAAGGTGATCAGAAACCCTCCACCTTTTAACCATATCCCCAACCTCCGAATGTTATGAGTAATTAACTGTAAGTCAGTCATATTCATAACATGATTGGTTGTTAAGCCCAAAGTTCCTTGGCATTGTAACATAGAGCATAGGTAGCTTGATTCTTATAGCAATAAACATATAAATGAAGTGAACAGCATAAAATAATGCGTACCTTAAATTGTCCGAAAAACAAAGTAACCCCCACCCAGCCCTCCCACCTTTCCCCACCCTGTCAAGACTAATTTGGTGGCTGGGGGGGGGGTGTCCCACAGCTTGTGGTACAGGATATGTTTGTTCCTGCCCTTCCGTGGCTTGAGATATCATGGGGCCAATTTTTCAGCAATAATAGATCAAACAAAAACCTAACGAATAACATAAACAATTCAAGAATCCATCCTTCTGGACTGTTTCCCAGCTTTCTTCTGGGGGGCAATCTTCTTTTTCAGCAGCATCCCCATGTTACCTATTCTGTCTGGAAGCTCAATTTCCAAGGTTGTCAAAAGGCCAGCATTTGAGGCAGTCTTTGCAACCCTACTAATCTTTGTTTCCATTTTTATTTCTTTTTCTAAAGGATGCAGGAGTTCCTTCCACATTTCCTGCAGTATATGCTTGAGGGAATGTGACTAATTTTGAAATTCTGCTCTTAAAGCTGAATCTCCCTGCTGGGAGGCTTTGTGTTTGTAAAGAAGATGCTGTATCAGACGCCATGTTTGATTCACTCACAGCCGTATCCCCTTTTAGAGCCACCCTGACACAATGTTCTAATAGTTTGAAAAAATCAGTAATGACACTAAGTTTCTTCTTAGTGGGGCCAATTTGCATTCTTCCACAAGGTTCAAGATGTTATCAGCAATCCAAAAGTGCTCTCAATGCTCACTAGTTTGTTTAATTCTCTTTTGCCGTTCAGTGGTTTCATGCTTTACAAGCTGCAATAGTCTGGTTTTCCCCTTGGTGGAATCAGCTAACAAACTCCTGTCAGTTTTTAGAAAAATAAGCAACGCTTACATACTTTATGCTTGCTTACAGAGGGTTTTTTGGCAATTCAGAATGGAGCTTTCTCCACTGTGGACATGCCCCCTGGGGAGACATGCTAGAGGTTTACAAAATTATGCATGGTGTCGAGAATGTGGATGGGGAGACATTTGTTCCCTCTTCCATAATACTAGCAGCTGCTGGGTAGTAGATTAAGGACAGATAAAAGAAAGTACTTCTTCACACAGCACATAAACTATGGAATTCTCTACCACAAGATGTAGTGATGTTCACCAATTTGGATGGCTTTAAAAGTGGCTTAGATAAATTCTTGGAAGAGAAGGCTATCAATGGCTACTAGTCCTGATTTCCATGTGCTACCTCAGTATCAGAGACAGTAAGCCTGTATACACTAGTTGCTGGGGAACATGGGTGGGAGGGGGCTGTTGCACTTGTGTCCTGGCCAACAGCTAGTTGGACACTGTGTGAACAGAGTGCTAGACTAGATGGACCCATAGTCTGATGCAGTTGGTTCTTCTTATGTCCATATGAAGGCAAAATACCACAACATGCGTATTTTTTAATTTTATAATCTGTGTGACTACTGAAGATATTCCAAAAGTCAGGAGAGATGCAATGAGACTAGCATCTGTCTTTGTAACAACTTACTGCTGATGAGTTATTCTCAAATCTGACTCTTGCCAAAAACCACCTTCATTCCCGACAATTGCTAGTTACAGTATCATCTATTCAACCAGATATTCCAAAGCTTGTGAAAGAGAAGAGACTAGGGTACATGTCAATAAGTTAATAGACTCTGCCCCCATTAACTGTAGGCATGTCTATTTCAATTTAGGCCATGCAAATCTCTGAAATGTGGCCCCCAAGTCTGTTCCAAAATTTGAATTCAGTCCTTGGGCCCAAAAGCGATCTGCACCCCTATACTAGACCAATGAGCAAGTTTGATCTTGGAAAGTGCTGAATTGTACTGTGCATCACACTGCTAATCATCTCCTTAAAAGTGGCAATTGCCACTTCATCAAATGCAAATATTTTTGTCCACCAGTGCCCATCTTGTGGAAATTTAGGAAAGGAAAGCTGTTAGGGACACAACCTAAGCCAAGGGTAGGCAATGTCGTGCCCATGGAAACCAACGTGCCCTGGACATTTTTCTAAGCATCAGCTGTTCCTCCCACTTTAAACACACACACACTGAAAAGTTTGGGTTCAAAATAAATGTTTAGTGTGTTGGGGACTTAGCTCCACTTCTAGCTTGTACTCAAGCCTTTTACCCATGTTAGTTATCATTTGCCTCCCATTGCAGCCACTTTGTGGTGATACCCATTAGAGTTTCTTAAATTACCACATTGCCTACTTAAGCAATCAATTTTTGCTTTAAAGGCTATCCTGGACTTTTTGTGAGGATAAATCAAAATAATCATCATAACATTCTCTCCGCTGTGGAACTCCTAAAAAATTATCTTCAGAGGCAGAGACTGTTTGTAATACCTGAAATATCAGCAGCTCCATACAGGGAATATGAGCAGATGTACCAGAAGGCATTCTAACATTCCCTCCAATTGATTATGTTGTTACTGCTCCAATATTGATTCTAGAAACTCCACTATAATACCTATGAAGAAATTTGTCTGTATCCCAAAGTGGAAAATCTCTTGAACCCTGTCAAGGAAAGGACTGGGGTGGGGGGCAATAGGGAAGCATGTTTTTACCTTTATTCATGAGACTAAACTAGAATTATGTGCTCCCTAATTCAAACTGCATGAAAAACATGTATTTGATCTGCTGGCTGATGAAAGTAAGCAGAGGGGGAGGGAAACCTTATAAAAACACCAAAATTTGTTCCTTTTAATATAAAAAGTATAACTGAGATATCGACTGTATAAATACAAAAAACTGTACATAATACAATGTAACACAATGCTGTATATACAACATAAACAGTTCAACATGAATGATTCTAAAAAAAATAAACCTGGGTCTTTTCCTCACCTGGAAGAAACAAGAATACATATTTTGGAAACATCAGGATGTGAACGTAATCACTTCTACTTCCCACCATTTTGGAGAGTGTTACTTGGCAGCCCTAAATATCCCTGAACTTAAACAAAGGTAAGTATTTATTTAAAGGAAGTTTTTATTCAATACATTTTCTAGTCAGCATAAACTGCAAGGGGAAAGTAGCAAGACAGTAATTCCCAGGTGGGCAGCATCAAATCCACACAGAGGTTTTTCCATCCCCTGATTTGCTACTGCCACTGCTTTTGTTTGAGCTGCCTTTGGGCTTCTTCTCCTTAGAACAGGTAGGGTTGTTCTGATTATTGTAAGCCTGGATGGCAAGATCTAAGCGTTCCTGAGCAACTTTGATTTCTCGCTGGAGGTTCTCCAACTCAGTTGGAATGTTCTCTTCATTGCTACCATATTGCTGTTCTTGTGCAATGTTGGCCTTGTTCTGCTTGTAGGCTATTTTAGCATTAGCTAGTTCTGTGTACTGTATTTGGTCAGGCTTCACTGCAATGTTGTAGCCTGGAGGGGCGGATGGTGTATTCCAAGTAAAAGGGTAATTATAGGTCCCTGAATCCTCCAGCTCTTTCTGCTTATTGTTCAGTGTGTCCCGGATGGTACCAAATCCCAAGTGAAGCATTTCCCAGATATTCAGAAGTAAACATAAACTACTCACACCATACATGATGAGCAGGAATATGGTTTTTTCAGTGGGCCTTGAAATGAAGCAGTCTATTGTATGTGGACATGGCTTCCTGCTACAAAGAAATTTGGGGCTAACTTCAAACCCATAGAGGAAATATTGGCCAACAAGGAAACCAATTTCAAACACAGTCCTGCTTAGAAGCTGTAGTATATAAATCTTCATAAGCCCATCCTCTCGAATTCGCCTCCTACCATCATGCTTCACTTTGGTTAGGGGTGGATACTCCTTGTTTTCCCGGTCACTCTCTAGCTCAATCTCTGGGTACATCATTGGATCTTCCTCTTGGTCATCCTCTGCCTCTTCTAAGCCCCGATGTTGTTTCCAGCGCATTGGGAAAGGCTTACTCCGGAACTTCCTCTCTGTTTCACCATGTTCCACCATCCGAGCAATTTTGTGAATGGCATAACCCAGGTACATCACTGAGGGAGTGGAGACTAGGATGATCTGAAAAACCCAAAACCGCACATGAGAGAGGGGGGCAAAAGCATCATAGCAAACATTCTCACAACCTGGCTGTTCCGTGTTGCATACAAATTTGCTTTGCTCATCATAATAGATGGATTCCCCTCCCACAGCAGTGAGGACAATGCGGAATACGATCAGCACTGTCAGCCAGATCTTCCCAACAAACGTGGAGTGGTTGTGGATTTCCTCTAATAGACGTGTCAAGAAACTCCAACTCATCGTGGTCAAAAACTGTTATCTAGGAATGAAAAAAAAACCGGGTGGGGGGAAGAGTATGATTTTTAATATATTGATTTCAACAATGGAAGATTAAGGAAATGTTAAAACATTTGTTAAAAATATGAACACTTCAAAGAAACAGGTTTATCTTGTTGTACCCTGAATAAACAATGAAAATATATGTAAAAATAATTCTCTTGTTCCACATAACTTTTATCTACCAACATTTTACACCTACATGCCTCTACTCTCAGCAATTCTCTGGGACAAATGTGTTTGAAAAAGTAACTGTTTTCTGCTCCACTATAAAGGACATGTCTGATATTGCCAATTAGCATTTTTAAACAAAATGCTATTGTGCTTAATGTATGTTTCATCTTGTATTCTTAACATATATACAAATAAAGAAAAATGTAGATTTGTGTGTTTGATCAGATTTATTAACACAAGATGAAAGTAAATGACAATGGATGGAGGTTCATGAGATCTATGGATAGATGTTTCATCTATAAGCAGCTATAGGGTGATCCATATCAAAACTGCAATGCATGTGCTATTTTCCTGATGAAAATCCTACCCCACCTCCTGCTGAAGCTTTTATCTGCCCAGATATACATGCAAATAGCTAAAAGGGAGTGGGGATTTTCATCAGGAAAATAGTGCAAGAAGAAGTGTTAACCTCTAATCAGGATTAGTCCTGCCATGGCTATTTTTTATTTCTTATTTATTTATTACATTTATATACCGATACATAGCCAAAGCTATGTATGGACCATGGATCTCCATTGTCTCACCTAGTTTGTCCTATAGACTGATAATATATGCAATTAGCTTTGGTATTTTTCTTCCCCTCTTAGAAGACTACATAAAGAGAACATTATCTAAACAGATTCTGCATTTCAGTAGAAAGTATTGTATATCTACTTTGTTCAATTAGATCAAAGTTCCATCTAGTCCAGTTTTTTGTTTCCAACAGTGGCCAGCAAGATACTCTTGGGCACTAACAAGCAAGTTATGAACATCACGGAGTAGAGTTTAAGTCATGTTTGAAATCATCAAGAAGACGGCTGATTTAAATCATGTATCAAATTTTCTAATTCATGTTTTACCTGAAAACACACACACACATTATTATAACAATGTTAAACTCTTATTTCTATTAACAACCATAATCTAAAATCTCTTTTCAAGTAACCTACATAATCTTTGCACTTACAGAATTTATATTTGTTTAGGGAAGCAATGGTAAAATTGGTGGGCTCTCTCTATACATGTAGAAAGACCCTAAAGATCACTTACTTGAAGACTAGACTTAAGGTTTATCCCAGGATCATCCAGGGGTCAAACCTGTTCATCTAGGTGACACACAGGGGATCCAGTGCTCAGGCAGAGGCGAAACCTGGATGATCCCAGGATAAACCTTAGGTCTAGCTGTGGCCTAAGTTTCCAGAACATTCCAGAACAACTGATAGCTACTGAGAAAAACAGTATTCCTCCATGATATGGATGGTAAGGGCTGATTCAGACATAGGTTAATTAAGCCAAGTATAAGCATTGGGGTCATCTGCTTCCCACTCCCATCCCCTCTTCATCACTTGTACCATAATTAGTTTAAACCACAGTTTTCCTTTACAGCTGAACCAGGAAACTATCACATAATCCCAGTTTACTAATCTGGATATGAAACCTAGACAGGAGCTACACTACTGCTTTATAATGGTTTATAACAGTATTGACAACTGTTCTGGCCCAGGACACATAGAATCATAGAATAGTAGAGTTGGAAGGGGTCTATAAGGCCATCAAGTCCAACCCTCTGCTCAATGCAGGAATCCAGCCTAAAGTATACCTGACAGATAGTTGTCCAGCTGCCTCTTGAATTCCTCTAGTGTGGGAGAGCCCACAACCTCCCAAGGTCATGGGTTCCATTGTTGTACTGCTCTAACAGCCAGGACGTTTTTTCCTGATGTCCAGACGGAAACTGGCTTCCTGTAACTTGAGCCCATTATTCTGTGTCCTGCACTCTGGAAGGATCGAGAAGAGATCCTGGCCCTCCTGTGTGACAACCTTTTAAGTATTTGAGGAGTGCTATCATGTCTCCCCTCAATCTCCTGTTCTCCAGGTTAAACATGCCCAGTTCTTTCAGTCTCTCTTCATAGGGCTTTGTTTCCAGACCCCTGATCATCCTGGTTGCCCTCCTCTGAACATGCTCCAGCTTGTCTGCATCCTTCTTGAAGTGTGGTGTCCAGAACTGGATGCAATACTCTAGATGAGGCCTAACCAGGGCCGAATAGAGAGGAACCAGTATCTCACGCGATTTGGAAGCTATACTTCTATTAATGCAGCCCAAAATAGCATTTGCTTTTTTTGCAGCCATATCACACTGTTGGCTCATATTCAGCTTGTGATCTACAACAATTCCAAGATCCTTCTCATTTGTAGTTTTGCTGAGCTAAGTATCCCCCCTCTTGTAACTGTGCATTTGGTTTCTATTTCCTAAATGTAGAACATAGCATTGATCCCTATTAAATTTCATTCTGTTGTTTTCAGCCCAGCACTCCAGACTATCAAGATTACTTTGAAGTTTGTTTCTGTCTTCCAGGGTATTAGCTATCCCACCCAATTTTGTGTCATCTGCAAATTTGATAAACGATCCCTGTACCTCCTCATCCAAATCATTAATAAAAATGATGAAGAGCACTGGGCCCAGGACTGAGCCCTGCGGTACCCCACTCGTTACCTCCCCCCAGTTTGAGAAGGTACCGTTGATAAGCACTCTTTGAGTCCGATTCTGTAGCCAGCTGTGATTCCACCTAATAGTTGGATTCATCTAGCCCACTTTTAGCTAGTTTGTTAATCAGAATATCATGGAGCACTTTGTCAAAAGCTTTGCTGAAGTCAAGATCTATGATGCGCACAGCATTCCCACAGTCCAAAAGGGAGGTTACCCGATCAAAAAATGAGATCAAATTAGTCTGACAGGACTTGTTCCTGACAAATCCATGTTGGATTTGAGCACATCAGCCTTTCCTTTGTTATCTATTATCAAGATGACAAAGAAAAGACTGAAGTGCTCAATTCCTACTTTGCCTCAGTCTTCTCCCAAAAGCGGGTCTATGACCCCCCTGGAAAAAGTGAAGCAAAAGTTGAGGGGGCAGGATTGCAGTTTGAGATTGCTAAACAAATGGTCAAAGAACACCTTTGAACCCCCCTCCTCCTCCTCCCTCCCAATCCCCTTTCCTTTTGTGTCATGTCTTTTAGATTGTAAGCCTGTGGGCAGGGACTGTCAAGAAATACTTTTGTAAGCCGCCATGAGAGCCTTTTTTGGCTGAATGGCGGCATAAAAATACTTAAATAAATAAAAATAAATAAAACACCTAATTTCCTTGAATGAGTTCAAATCTCCGCAGTGAGTGTGGACTTTAAAATGTCTGTTTCTAGTACATTCAGATACAATTTAAACAGATGTTTAAACCAGACGATTTTTAAGGGGCACAATGGAAGTGATTTTTTTTTTAAAAAGCATCTCATTTAATTAAAACAAAATCTGATTTACATTTTTAAAATACAACTTTTTATCATCAATTTTTTAATCCACCTTGGATATTGGCCAAGTGTATCTGCCTCTCCTTGTTTTTCTGAGCATCCAGAACTATATATATACTACTGCTTCTGCATTTAGCTTTTATTTATTTATTTATTATTTACAATATTTATATACCACTCCCCATCTGAAAGTTTTTGGACAGTAAACAACAAATAGAATAAATGTTATGGATAGGAGAGATAATTGCAGGTGCAATCCTATTCATGTTTAAATAGGAAAAAAATCTATAGCTGCCAGCATTCTCCAGCCAGCATGGGGACTTCTTTTTTCTAACCATGCATAGGATTGCCCTCTAAGTGTGGGAAGAGCCAATGTAGTGGAGTAGGCAGAATCTTGGATGAAGAAAGACAGGTTGCTTACCTGTAACTGTAGTTCTTCGAGTGGTCATCTGTGCATTTACACATATGGGCTTTGTGCCTGCGCAGAGCTAGTTCCGGAGACTTCACAAGCTGAGAAAAGTTTAGGCGGGAACCTCCCCCCACTGTCCACTGAGCATGCCCAGGGGTTCCCGCACAAACTCCCCAGTTCCGAGACCGCAAGAGTCCCACTGAGGAGAAATATATACACTAAGTGCCAGGTTGACACATAGTGGGGAGGGTGGGTGGGTTGTGTGAATACACAGATGACCACTCGAAGAACTACAGTTACAGGTAAGCAACCTGTCTTTCTTCTTCGTGGTCTCTGTGCATCACACATATGGGCGAATAACAAGCAGACTTACCGGAGGAGGGTGGTGTCAAGCAGGGATGTCACAGGATGGAGGAGAGGACGACACGTCCAAAGGCACAGTCCTTCCGGGCCCTGAGATCCAAGCGGTAGTGATGGATAAATGTCAGTGGAGTGGACCATGTAGCTGCTTTGCAGAGGTCAGGGATAGAGACCCCTCGTTCAAAAGCTGCTGAAGTGGTTGAATGAGCTCGGATATGTCCCTCAAGAGGGATGTTAGCGACTTTGTAGGCCAGTTTGATAGCCTGGGTTATCCAGGAAGAAAGTCTTAGGGTAGAGACTTGTTGCCCTTTTTGTTGTCCTCCGTAGCACACAAAAAGACGTTGTGATTTACGAATTGGTGCTGTCCTTGACAGGTAAAAGGAGAGGGCCCCTCTGACATCTAGAGAGTGGAGGGTGCTTTCTAACGTGGAAGAAGGTGACGGAAAGAAGGCTGGGAGAGTGATGTCCTGATTAAGATGGAAGGAGGAGACTACCTTTGGAAGGAACGCAGGGTCCGGCCGTAGGACTACCTTGTCGTGGTGGAAGATCAGGTAAGGGGGGGGTGTCTATCCTTAAAGCGCCTAACTCTGACGCTCTCTGGTCTGATGTTATGGCAATAAGGAAAGCTACTTTGAGGGTGAGAAGCCGTAGGTTAGCTGTTGCAAGAGGCTCAAACGGCTTTGATGAGAGTGCCTTTAGTACTACTGAGAGGCTCCACTGAGGTACCATTGAGCGCACCGGTGGGAGCATATTTTTCATGCCTTTCATGAATCGTTTGACTAGAGGGTGCATGAAGACGGTAAAACCACGAATGGTGGAGTGGGAGGCGGAAATGGCTGCTAGGTAGACACAAAGGGAAGAGAATTTAAGGCCTTTCTTGAATAAGGAGTAAAGAAATTGCAGGATGACCGGAATGGGAGCTGATGCCAGATTGGATGCTTTAGTGAGAGTGAACTCGGCGAAAAGTTTCCATTTACGGGAGTAAGATCTTTGTGTGGCCGGCTTTCTGGCAGAGTCTAGGACATTAAGTATGACCTGTGGAAGATCGGTTCCTAGATGCGGCGTCAGATTCTCCAAGCCGTTAGCTGTAATGTGTGAACATCTGGGTGGAGAATGTGACCTGAGTCCCTGGTGATCAGATTCTGTTGTCTGGGCAGCCTGATGTATTCCTCTAGGGATAGTCTGAGTAGAGGCATGAACCAAGGTTGTCTGGGCCACCAGGGTGCAATGAGGATAGCGTTGGAGTTGTCTGTTTGTAGTTTTACTATAACACTTTGCAGGAGAGGTATAGGTGGGAACAGGTAGAGTAGGGGACCTGACAAATGGAATTGGAATGCATCTCCCATGGAGAAGCGTCTGAGGCCTGCTCTCGTGCAGAAGTGAGCGCAGACAGTGTTGAGGGTCTATGTTGAGGGTCTTTGCAGAGGCAAAGAGGTCTATGATGGGCTGGCCCCAACAGCGGAAGATCATGGATCGGATCTTCTGGGATAGCTGCCAGTCGTGGTCATTGACAAAATGGCGGCTGAGGTTGTCGGCCAAAGCAGTCTTGTCGTGCGATGTGTAGTGCAGAGAGGGAGATGTCTCGTGCAATGGCCCATTGAAAATTTTCCAATGTCAACTCGATGAGGTCCGTGGAGCATATTCCGCCTTGTTTGTTTATGTACCATACTACGGACATATTGTCTGTGAGTATGAGAACGTTGTGGCTGGATACAATGTGCTGGAAAGATATGAGTGTGTTTTTGACAGCTAGTAGTTCTAGCACATTGATGTGCTTCTGTCTGTCTATGGGACTTCAGAGTCCTTGGGTCGAAATGTCTGCAGTGGGCACCCCACTCGAGCTGTGAGGCATCTGTGTTTACCGTTCTCGAGGGGATTGGTGGTGCAAAGTCCATGCCCCTTGTGATGTTGTCTATGGCTGTCCACCAGCGGATGGATTGGCGGATATGAGGCGGTATAGAAAGACTGCAACAATGGGCATCAGTAGTATTGTCGAAATTCTGGAGAAGCCATAGCTGAAGGGGCCTCATGTGGAGGCACGCATAGGGGACTACATAGACAGTCGCTGCCATAAGGCCTAGTAGTCTTTGAATTTTGAATGCTGACACAGTCCTGTGTTGGCATAGAGATTGAGCAAGAAGGGATAGTATAGACGCTCTGTCGGGAGGCAGGAAGGCTTTGCTTACTGTGGAGTCCAAAATTGCTCCTAGGAATTTGATGCATTGGGTAGGATGAAAAGTGGCTTTTTGCTCATTGATGCAGAGCCCAAGGGATCTGAGGAGATTGACTGTGGTTCTGGTATTTTTTTACTGCTTCTGTGTGGGACTTGGCTACCAGCAGCCAGTTGTCTAGGTATGGGTAAATTTCGATGCCTAGGGTTCTGAGGAAAGCACACACTGGTGCCATGCACTTGATGAAGATTCTGGGAGCTGTTGCTAACCTGAAGGGGGGTACTCATATAGTTGTGTACCTTCAGAGAGGACAGGACAAAGCAAAGGCAATTCCACTATAATCAGAAAGGAAAAAACAAAGCAGAAATAGACAATATGGATGGAAAGGAGTCCCTAGAGGTGGTGACCTGCAAAAGGTATGCAATGTTCATGTTTCTTCCTGAGTTCAACATGGCATATACCTGCAACAAGTGCAAGCTGGTGGCACTTTTGGAAGAAAAAGTGAGAGGACTTGAGTGGCGAGTGTCCACCCTCCAAAGAATAAGAGAAGACGAGGAGTTCTTAGACCGAACGGTGGAACAGCAACAAGAAGCACATGAGATTGAAGAGCAACAGCCAGTTGAAGCAGAAGTGGAGTATGCTGAGGGGAGGAAAGCCAATGAAGAGGAAACTCTCTGGAAAAGAGTGACAGTTAGGAGCAGAAGAACTAGAAGGCATTCTGCACCGGTGGAACCATTAGAGTTAAGCATCCGCTTTCAGCTTCTGGAAGATGAGACTGAAGGACAGTTTGCAGAGGAAGAAGTACAGGAGACACCGTGCAACAATGAACAAGAGGCAGAAGGTAGGTCAACCAAGAAGAAGAGAAGAGTAGTCGTTGTGAGAGACTCCCTGCTGCGTGGGATTGAAACCCAAGTATGTTGAGAAGAAGACCCATGGACTCGCCAGGTGTGCTGTCTCCCTGGAGCACAGATTAGAGATGTGACTGAAGGGTTACCGAAGCTCATAAAACCCACGAACACATACCCCTTTCTTCTCATCCATGTGGGAACAAATGATGTTGCCAAGCAGAGCTACGAAGAAATCATTTCAGACTTTGAAGCTCTGGGAAGGAAACTGAAGAAGTTTGGGGCCCAGGTAGTTTTCTCATCCATCCTCCCGGTTCTTGGAAGAGGATTAGAAAGGGAAAGAAAAATACTCTGGATGAACGACTGGCTACGAAGATGGTGCCGACGTGAGAGTTTTGGATTCTGGGACCACGGGCTATGCAACTTGGAACATGGACTGCTGGCAAGGTATGGGTTGCACCTCACAAGGGCTGGAAAGAATGTGTTCGGCCACAGCATGAAGAACTTGATCAGGAGGGCTTTAAACTAAATCTTACAGGGGCGGGAGACGTAAACCACAAGGCAACAATGGATGAAGGCCAATGCACCACAGTACAGAGAACAGCTCCAATAGTGCCCCAAAATAGTGTCCGCAACTATGTAGGAACAAAGCCAGACTATAAAACACATGGTCTTCAATGTCTATATACTAATGCCCAGAGCATGGGAAACAAACAGAATGAACTTGAACTCTTGTTACATGAAGGCAAATACGACTTGATAGGTATAACTGAAACTTGGTGGGTTGACTCCCATGACTGGAATATAGCAATTGAAGGATATAACTTGTTCAAAAAGAACAGAAGAAATAGAAAGGGAGGTGGAGTTGCGCTATATGTTAAAAATACCTATCCCTGTACAGAAATACAGGCGGATCAGACTGGGAGCCCCATCGAGAGCGTCTGGATTAAAATAAATGGGGCAAGGAATAAAAAGAATATGATAATCGGAGTCTACTACCGATCACCCAATCAAGGAGAAGACGTGGACGAAACTTTTGAGAAACAAATTGCCAGTGTTTCAAGGAAGTCTGATGTAGTAGTGATGGGGGACTTCAATTACCCTGATATCTGTTGGGAGACAAATACTGCCAAAAGTGGCCCTTCCAAAAAATTCCTGACATGTGTGGGTGATAACTTTCCCCTACAGAAAGTGGAGGAAGGAACTAGAGGATCGGCAATCCTTGACTTGATATTGACCAATAGGGATGACTTAGTGGATAAAGTGGCAGTTACGGGAACTCTGGGGGAAAGTGACCCCGTCATACTTGAATTCTTGATTATGAAGGAGGCAAAAGTTGAGTGTAGGCATACACGTACTCTGGATTTTAGGAAAGCTGATTTTAATAAACTCAGAACTATGATAAGTAAGGTCCCGTGGCAAGTGAGCCTAATGAGAAAAGGAGTGCAGGATGGGTGGGAGTATTTAAAAAAGGAAATTTTAAAGGCACAGTTACAAACAATTCCAACAAGGAGAAAAGATAGAAAACAACAGAGGAAACCAATGTGGCTCCACAAAAAGCTTAGAGATGACCTGAAAACAAAAAAGGATACATATAGGAAGTGGAAGGAAGGCCAGGCTACAAAAGAAGAGTACAGACAGGTGGCTCAGAAGTGCCGAAATGGCGTCAGGAAGGCTAAAGCTGAGAATGAGCTGAGTTTAGCGAGGGATGCTAAAAGAAATAAAAAGGCTTTCTTCAGATATGTGAGTAGTAAAAGACAGAGGAAAGAAATGGTGGTTCAACTGCTTAATGAGGATGGCAAATTGATAATAGATGACAAAGAAAAGGCTGAAGTGCTCAATTCCTACTTTGCCTCAGTCTTCTCCCAAAAGCGGGTCTATGACCCCGCTAGAAAAAGTGAAGCAGAAGTTGAGGGGGCAGGATTGCAATTTGAGATTGATAAACAAATGGTCAAAGAACACCTAATTTCCTTTAATGAGTTCAAATCTTCAGGGCCCGATGAACTGCATCCTAGAGTAATGAAGGAGCTAGCGGAAGAACTCTCAGAACCTTTGTCAATTATCTTTGCAAAATCATGGAAGACGGGTGAGGTGCCGGACGACTGGAGGTGGGCTAACGTTGTCCCTATCTTCAAAAAGGGCAAAAAGGAGGAACCTGGGAACTACAGACTGGTCAGTCTGACATCCATCCCTGGGAAAATTCTGGAGCAGATTATAAAGAAATCAATGCGGTGATCACTAGAAGCCAATATGGATTTGTCAGGAACAAGTCCTGTAAGACTAATTTGATCTCATTTTTTGATCGGGTAACCTCCCTTGTGGACTGTGGGAATGCTGTGGATGTCATATATCTTGACTACAGCAAAGCTTTTGACAAAGTGCCCCATGATATTCTGATTAACAAACTAGCTAAAAGTGGGCTAGATGGAACAACTATTAGGTGGATTCACAGCTGGCTACAGAATCGGACTCAAAGAGTACTTATCAATGGAACCTTCTCAAACTGGGGAGAGGCAACAAGTGGGGTACCGCAGGGCTCAGTCCTGGGCCCAGTGCTCTTCAACATTTTTATTAATGATTTGGACGAGGAGGTGCAGGGAACGCTGATCAAATTTGCAGATGACACCAAATTGGGTGGGATAGCTAATACCCTGGAAGACAGAAACAAACTTCAAAGTGATCTTGATAGGCTGGAGTGCTGGGCTGAAAACAACAGAATGAAATTTAATAGGGATCAATGTTATGTTCTACATTTAGGAAATAGAAACCAAATGCACAGTTACAAGAGGGGGGATACTTGGCTCAGCAAGACTACAAACGAGAAGGATCTTGGAATTGTAGATCGCAAGCTGGATATGAGCCAACAGTGTGATGTGGTTGCAAGAAAGGCAAATGCTATTTGGGGATGCATTAATAGAAGTATAGCTTCCAAATCACGTGAGGTACTGGTTCCTCTCTATTCGGCCCTGGTTAGGCCTCATCTAGAGTATTGCGTCCAGTTCTGGGCTCCACAATTCAAGAAGGATGCAGACAAGCTGGAGCGTGTTCAGAAGAGGGCAACCAGGATGATCAGGGGTCTGGAAACAAAGCCCTATGAAGAGAGACTGAAAGAACAGGGCATGTTTAGCCTGGAGAAGAGAAGATTGAGGGGAGACATGATAGCACTCTTCAAATACTTAAAAGGTTGTCACGCAGAGGAGGGCCAGGATCTCTTCTCGATCCTCCAAGAGTGCAGGACACGGAATAATGGGCTCAAGTTACAGGAAGCCAGATTCTAGCTGGACATCAGGAAAAACTTCCTGACTGTTAAAGCATTACAATGGAATCAGTTGCCTGGTGAGGTTGTGGCCTCTCCCACACTAGAGGCCTTCAAGAGGCAGCTGGACAAGCATCTGTCAGGGATTCTTTAGGGTGGATTCCTGCATTGAGCAGGGGCTTGGACTCCATGGCCTTGTAGGCCCCTTCCAACTCTGCTTTTCTATGATTCTATGATACCTGGAATTGGAAGATTTACTAACCTATCATGAATCAGACTAGGTGGCGTTGATCTTGGTGGATGGATATGTGGAAATAGGCGTCCTTGAGGTCCACTGCTGTGAACCGGGAATTTTGTTGTAGTAGGGGAAGGATGGCTGCGAGGGTGGTCATGCGAAACCTTGTTGTTATGATGTAGGAATTGAGGTCTCTCAAGTCCAGAATGGGGTGTAGTCCGCCATCCCTCTTTGGAACTGTGAAATATCGAGAGTAGAACGCTTTGTTGATGTTATTGGGGTGCACTTGTTGGATGGCTCCCTTCTCCAGTAGCGATGTTGTTTCTTGTGTCAGTGGAGGGGAAGGCTGGGTGTTTTTCATGATTCCGAGAGGGGGAGGAAAGGAGAAGGTGATCTTGCAACCATGTTGAATGATGTGTAGCACCCAGGTGTCTGTAGTGATGAGAGTCCATGTGTGTAAATGAGGGGCGAGAATGTTTCCGAATATGGGTGTGAGGAGAATGACTTTGGCGAGTCAAAGTTTGTTCTTAACTTGTCTGAAGTGGTTTGGAAATTTTTGTCTCTTATATTGGTTTTGAGTGTAGTATCTCAGGGGGTGGTTGTGCTCTTGTGTATTGGATCGGGAAACGAAGTGGATTGGCTGCGAAACCAGCATTTATGACGGAAGGAGGGTTGGTGGGAGGTGCCCAATACCCATTTTTTTTGCAGTGTTTCTAGCCTTTTGTATATTGTCCATGGCTTTGTCGGTGGTAGAATTAAACAAGCCGTTGCCATCAAACAGGAGGTCCTCAATTCGTGTGCGTGTCTCTTGAGAGAGGCCAGCAGAGCGAAGCCATGCATGCCTCTGAAGGGCAACAGATGCTATCATAGCTTTTGATGCGCAATCAGTGGCGTGGCGTGCTGTATTGATTTCCTGTCTGGAAAGTCTCATGGCTTCTGTGTAGAAGATCTGGGCTAAATCCCTTTGCTCATCAGGTAAGTAGTTGCAAAGAGACATCTTTTCCCATAAGAATAGCTGATAACGCAGGGCGGAGCCTGACAGACCATGGAGCGGTAAGCCTTTCTTGTCCCCGCAAGGGAAGCCTAAACGTGATATTATCTCAACTGATAGGCAAGATTTATGAACTATATTCTTTCTAAATGTTTGGTCAAAAAATGTCTGCCAGAGGCAAGCTTTGAACTGCGACGCTGTGAGCCAGAAGGACGAAAATAGATTACTTTCATTTTTAACTTAACTTGGCTCAGTTAGCTGACAAGAAATCTAGCTTGTCGGAGTGCAGAGACGTTATCTGACTTTGCTTATCATCAATTAAAAGCAGTCACTTATATTGCTAAGGCGAAGGAAGGGTCAGAAAGTGAAGATTTATCAAAGTGGCTGACTTCCGCCTGGTAATTAGGTGACCGAACTAAATGCCGAAATCTAAACTTAAAATAAATATTAATAAGATAAGAAAAACTACCTGGACCAGATCAAGGGCTCATCCTTCTAATCACTCATTTGCACGTTTAACAAAGGTTTCATTTAGTAGCGAGGACGGGAGCGATCAGGATTGTGATAAACAATTAGACAAAAAAATGGCAGCTAAAGCTGGAAAGAAGCCAAATCCTGTGATAGAAGAGCTGAAACAGTTTTTTATAACTGCTAATGAAACAACGTTGACTGAAGTGAAGAAAATAAAACCTGATGTTTTTCAGAAAGTTCAGGAAGTAAACTCAGCAGTGAATAAAATTGAGAAAAGTGTGGGAGAAATAAAAACAGAAATGAATCAATTCTCAAAATAAGTAGATCAACTTGAACAACAGGTAGCAGATCATAACATAACGTTTGAGCAGCATGAAAAGAGACTGATTTATTTGGAAGGCCAAAATCATCGTGCCAATATTCGAATTAAGAACTTTTCTGAGAGCCAAAGGGAAAATTTGAGGGGAATTATACTGCGTTGGTTTAAAGAGCTGACCCCAGATTTTCTGATAACAGAGGTGGAGATTGACAGAATCCACAGAGTAGCAAGAAACAGATCCAGAATAACTCCAAAAGATATCCTGGTCAAATTTGGCAGTTATTACAAGAGAGAGCAACTTATGAAGAAATTAAGACCAATCACCACGTTGAAGTTTCAAGAATCAACAGTACAAATCTACAATGATTTCTGTCAACAAACCATCTCATGGAGGAGCAGTGTCAAGCCGATTTTAGCTATCCTCAAGCGAAAGGGCATTGCCTACTCATGGGGTTACCCGGTGTTTTTGAGATTTACGCATGATGGAAAACAGCAGAGAGTAACCTCATTGGAGCAAGGGATGGAATTGCTGAGGAGCCTGGGGATGGATGAGGATCTGGCATCCCAACAAGAAGAAGGAGGAGAAGAAAGAGCTGGTCCAAGCAGAAAATAACTTTCATTACCAGTGAGATAATAATTTGAACCAATGATTACTTAAAAGAAGAAGGCTTGCTGTAAGGGGACTGTGGGCTTCATCTCCCCCCCCCCTTAAGGTTACTACCATGACCGGGGTATTAGACCTACGGAGAAATAGAGGGGGGGAAAGAAATAGGGGGGATGGGGGGGAAGGGGAGGGGTAGATAAAAATAAAAAGTAGTATTATGTTATGTGTTAAAGTTTTTGTGTTTGTGGTTATCAAGGGTGTGTATAAGGGATCTAGAAGAAAATGAACAAAAGGAATATGGATAAGAAAATAAGGATATCAACACTCAATGTCAAAGGTTTGGGGGCAGTAGTAAAAAGGAAAAGGATTGAACAATTGTTAAATAAAGAAGGATCTGACTTTATCTTTTTGCAGGAAACACATCAAGTTAAGGATGGTACGAATGAAATACGTTTGAAATGGTCAGTGTATTATGAAAAGTATTTGGGGACTTAAAAAAAATGGGGTAGCTATAATATCAAAGAGAAGTGGTTTTAATATGGAAAAAATAAAAAAGGATGAGGAAGGTAGATATATTATGATAAAAGGACAAGTGGAAGGCAATTTTTATACCTTTATTAATGTGTACACCCCAAATGAGACAAAAAGAATTTTATAAAAAATTATTTGAGGAAATAGAGGAATTTAAAAAAGGGTATGTTATTTTAGCTGGAGATTTTAATATGGTTATGGACAATAGAGTAGACAAGTCTAACCCCACTGGATTTAAAAAGAGAAATAATATTACAATTTTAAATAAAATGGTAAAGGAAAATGATTATATGCACGGATGGCGTTTAGTTAAAGGTGGGGAACCTGGGTTTACGTATTATTCTCCAGTTCACAAATCTTACTCTAGAATATATTTTTCTCTCTTTTTTTTTTGGTTAATATTTTTATTTTCTACATTAATTAAACATACAGCATTGCAATAATAAAAGAAAAGAAACATCAAACAACTGCTACATACACATTGAAGAAACGTTGAGTACATATATGTTGAATAGATATTACCTATAAATTATCATACTACAACATAATCGTTCTTAACATAAAAGTGCACCCCCCACTTCAGGATCTATTCCTGATTCCAAAATCTTATCGTTTCTTCTGCTGGCGGTTTCCCACTTCCCTTAGTAAACACAAATATTAGGAACTGTTTCCAGATTCCTTCAAACTCATTTATTTTAGTTATGCCTTTTCTCCACTTAATATTACAAGTCTGTTTATCATTAATAGCTATATCCCATACTTCTTTATACCATTCTTCAATAAAATATTCCCCTTGAATCTTCCAGTTCCTAGCTACCATCAATTGTGCTGCAGTCAACAAACTCGATATCAGCTCTTTAGTTTCTTTTCCACATTTTAAATCTTCAAATAGTGATAGTAATGCAATCTTTGGTGTTTGTTCTATTTTCATTCCCACTATTTCTTCGATTTCTAAAAACACCATCTTCCAAAGTCTTTGTACATATTTGCATTCCCACCACATATGTAAATATGTTCCTTTTTCCCCACATCCTCTCCAACAATTTGCTGAATGCTGATCATTTTTCTTATTCAATCTTATTAGGTACCACCTCCACAAAATTTTAAAATAATTCTCCTTTATTCTCACTGACATACTTCTCAACACTCTTTGTTTCCATAGTCCCTCCCATCTCTGTCGCTCTATTTGCACCTTCAAATCTGTCTCCCATACCATTTTCCCTGAGCTTTCCCTTAACTCCTTTTCTAACAATATTTTATATATTTCGCTCATTAACCCTTTTAAAACTATACTACCTCCTTTACCTTTTTCCTTATTTACTATTAACTCTTCAAACTTCATCATCTTTCTGCAATCTCTGTTGTCTTTAATCCACTTTTTATTCCATTGTTCTAATTGCCCATACTCTAACCAAGATATTTTTTTTCCTTTAACAAATTTTCCATATCTTCTCTTGTTTTTATATCTCTTAACCAATCTTTTAATTTCATTTTATTTTTCTCTTTTAATATTTTAGACAATCTACCCTTCAGATCCTCTGGGAAATTCTTTAACATAATTACCGGTGATAAGGGAGAGTTGCTCGGAAGCAACCTCCCTTTAAATTTACTCCAAATTTCCCATTGAGTCCTCAGGAGTGGATTATCTATACTTCCAACCCACTTTCTCCCTCCTTCCTTAAAAAATACATTATCCAAACTCATCTCTATATTACTTGTATTTTTTTCCTTCATCCAATGTAAATCTCCTACTCCTATAATTGCTTCTACAATGTGTCTTAATCTATTTGCTACATAGTATAATTTTATATTTGGGAGACCCAATCCACCCTTTTTTTGGCTTAGATACCAATTATTTTTATTTACCCTCGCTTTCTTTTCTCCATTACAATATTTATTAATAATATTTTGCCAACTTTTTATCTCAGTTTCTGAAATTTTTATTGGTAACATCCTAAACACAAAATTAATTTTAGCTAAAATCTTCATTTTTATTAAAGCTATTCTTCCAAATCAAGATAAATTTAGTCTTTTATATTTCTCCAGTTTTTCTAATACCTCTTTCTTTAACCTCGTTAAATTCTCCTTTTCTAGGTTCTCCAAATTTTTTGTAAGTTTAATTCCCAAATATTTAATCTCCTCCTTAATTCTCATTTCTATTCCCTCATATTCCCATTCCTTTTCTTCCTTCTTAGTATAATTAAACAACATCATCTCTGATTTAGACCAATTTATTCTTAATCCTGTAACTTCTTCAAATTCCCTCAGTTGATATTTAATTCTATCTATTATTCTTATTGGGTTCTTAATAGTCAATAAGGTATCATCCGCAAACATATTCAACTTTATTTCCCTTACCTCTCCAATTCCTTCTATCTCTTCATCATACATATATTTTTGTCTCAAGGGATTTTGCAACTAAGGTCTGTAATATGGATCTGGGGTGATCAAAGTAACAGACCATGCGGTGGTAAGTTTAGATTTATAAGTAAGTAAGGAGACCATAGAGAAGCATTTAGATGGAAACTGAATACCAGGATTTTGAAATATGATAAGATTGTGGAAAAGATGCAAAAAGAACTTTCAGAAATATGGGAAATTAATGAAAAGGGGGGAACTTCAACATTAATGGTTTGGTACACAATGAAAGCTGTGACTAGAGGGATATGTATCAGAGAAATGTGTAATTTAAAAAGGCAACAGGATATAATACAGAAAAAGTTGGAGGAAGAAATAAAGAAGTTGGAGAAAGAGTACTTACAAAGTAGAAATAAACAAAAATTAATAGAATTACAAGCAAAGAAAAAAGAGTTAGAAAATAAGAATTTAGAGGAAGTACAGAAGAATTTAATATACATGAAAGGAGAGTTTTTTGAGAACAGTAACAAAAACTCTAAGGTGCTGGCAAGGCTCACACAAAAGGAAAAGGCCAGGAATTCGATAGGGATAGTGAAAGATAAAGCAGGGAATCTGTGTAGCACAATGAAAGGGAAGATAAAGGTTTTTCAGGAATTTTATCAAGAACTATATAAAGAAAAAGATATGTTGAAGAGGAAGATGGAAAGTTATATTGATAGGTATATAAAGAAGGGATTGGTAAGGGAAGATAAGGAGTTAATGGAAAGAAGTATATTGCAAAGGGAAGTTGAGGAAGCTATTGAGAAATTGAAAGGGGTTAAATCTCCCGGGATAGATGGGTTGGGATGAGAGTATTATAAAAAAATTAAAAGAATTTTAGTACCTAAATTATTAAAATTATATAATGGAATAATAGAAGGAGAGAAGATACCACCATCGTGGGAACAATCAATAATTATATTAATTCCAAAACCAGATAAGGATTTAACAAACCCTGATTCTTATAGACCTATCTCATTAATAAATTAGAATGCAAAAATTTTCTCAGCTATTTTAGCAAGGCGAATGAATACGTTTATAGCTAAATATATTGGAGAAGATCAATGTGGTTTTATAGCAGGGAGGCAGATGCACAACTTAGTTGGAAGAGCTATAAATATAACGTACGAGGTAAAAAGCTAAAGATAAAAGCGGGGTTAATAGCTCTCGATATGTTTAAGGCGTTTGATTGTGTGAGCTGGCAAGCACTAAAGAAGATAATTAATAGAATGGGTTTTGGAGATAAATTTAGAGGTATAATAGAACAATTATACTCTCGGAACACAGTTTCAGTTGTGATAAATTATGGATCAACGGATAAGATACAACTGGCCAGAGGAACTAGGCAAGGTTGCCCACTCTCACCGGTCCTAATTGTACTGGTAATGGAATTATTGGCAAATGCAATAAGGGGTGATGGGGAATTAGAGGGAGTAGAAGGTAAAAATAGAATAATAAAGTTAAATATGTTTGCAGATGACATGTTGTTAACTGTTAAGGACCCACTTCAGAAAATGGGAAGAATTAAGCAACATCTGAAAGATTTTGAAGGAGTGACGGGGTTAAGTATAAATTGGTTGAAATCAGAGTTAATGTTATTTAACTATACTAAGAAGGAAGAGAAGGATTGGGAAAGTGAGGAGAAGGAAATGAGAGTTAAATATCAGATTAAATATTTGGGAATTAAAATTACTAAAAATTTAGAGAATTTAGAAAAGGAAAATTTAAATAAGCTGAAAAAGGTAGATAAATTAGATAAATAAAAAAGGTTGAATTTATCATGGTTTGGAAGAATAGCATTAGTAAAAATGAAAATATTACCAAATGTCAATTTTATTTTAAGAATGTTACCAATAAGTATATCAGAAATAGAGTTAAAAAGTTGGCAAAATATTATAAATAATTACAGTAATGGAGATAGGAAAGCGAGAATAAACAAAAATAGGTGGTACTTAGCACAAAAAAAGGGAGGATTGGGACTCCCAAATGTAAAATTGTATTATGTGGCCAATAGGTTAAGACACATAGTAGAAGGTATGATAGGAGTAGGAGATTTGAGTTGGATGGAGGATAAAAGAAGAATGGAAAGAGATTGGAATTTGGAAAATATATTTTTTAAAGAAGGTAATAAAAAATAGGGTGAAGGAATAGGAAATCCTCTTTTAAAGTTTCACTGGGAAATATGGAGGATGTATAAAAAGGAGTTACTTTCGAGTATATCTCCATTAACACCAGTGATAATGTTAAGGACTTTCCCAGGAAATTTAAAGGATAGTTTGAGTAAAATTTTAATAGAGGATAAAAGAATGAGATTAAGAAATTGGGTAAGCGAGATGAACACTCGTGAAAAATTAGAAGAGGTGTTAAAGGGGAGGAATTTAACCTGGTTAAATTATTGGCAATTGGAACAATGGACGAAGAATTGGTTAAGAGATAATGGTGAATGTAGAGAACTGACAAAATTTGAGGAGCTGATTGTTAAAAAAGGAAAGGAAAAGGGAGAGAATAAAGGGATAAAAGGTTTAATGAGTGGAATATATAGAATACTGGTTGGGAAAGGGGAGATAGAGAATGTAGGAAAGATGGTGTGGGAAACAGATTTGATGGTACAGATAGGGCAACAGAGTTGGGAGGGAATATGGAGACAAATAGTGTTGAGTAACATGTTGGTGAGAATTAAAGAAAATTATTATAAAATTATATGGAGGTGGTATCTAACCCAGTGAGATTAAATAAAATAAATAAGCTGTATTCAGCAAATTGTTGGAGAGGCTGCGGGGCAAAAGGAACGTATTTACATATGTGGTGGGAATGCGAATATGTACAAAAACTGTGGAAAATGGTGTTGAATGAGATAAAAGAAATTGTTGGAATGAAGATTGATGAGACACCCAGTGTGGCATTACTATCACTACATGGAGATTTAACAAAGAAACTAAAGAATTGATAACAAACCTGCTGACAGCAGCGAGATTAATTATATCTAGGAACTGGAAGGTTCAGGGAGATTATCATATTGAAAAATGGTATAAGGAAATTTGGGATATTGCCATTAATGATAAATTGACATGTAATATTAAAGTAAGAAGAGGCATAACAAACACGAATGAATTTGAGGGAATTTGGAAACAGTTCCTGGTATATGTGTTCTCTAAGGGAAGTGGAAAACCACCACCAGAAGAAGTAATGAGATTTTGGAAGCAGGAATAGATCCCAAAGGGTGAAGGGGAGCAACTGTATTGTATTGTATTGTTTATTATGAATAGAAAAATTACAAATGTTAACAGATAAGCTTTGTTTTATTTTTTGTTTTTTCTAAGTTTGTTTTGATTGATTGTTTATGTTGATGTATTTTAATTTGTGTTAATAAAAAAATAAAAATGTGTATTTTTAAAGTACAGATTACTTGTTCATTAAAAAAAATCCAGTTTACTTCAGTTTTCGTTTATTTCGTTTGTTCGATGAATGAAAAAAAGTCCTTTATTACTGTATATTCAATCAATGTTTACCTTAAAAAAAGTATCCCTGGCCGAACCACCTAATGAAATGTGCTGCGCACGCCTATGGTACTGGAGTATTCGATACCGAAGCCCTCGGTGTCGATGGCATTCGCATTGGAGATGTCGCTATGGAGGGGCTCGGTAGCGACGGCGGAGGAAGAGTCATAGTCTTTTCCACATGTTTGGATTTACTCTTTTTCTTTTTCGGCTCCTCTGCAGGGCGGCTCTCTTTTGGCCTCTTAGATGGCTTTTTAGCCAGAAGAGGAGGCAAAGCTCGGCTAGGGGCTGGCATTTCTGTTGGGGCAGAGCTCCGGGAGATCATCTCCGGAGGTGACTGGTGCAGGGACTCCATTGCATGCCGGCTGGATGGAGTTGAGGCGCCAACGCTGCTATCTTTCCGGCGCCTGGTTAAGACTTTCCTCTTTGCCCAGGCATATGGCGGTACATCCTAATTACCCACATGTTTAGTTTTTAATCGGTTTTTAATGCTTTATGTGTGTATGTTCTGTGTTTTAGAGTTTTAAATTTTGTATACTTGTTTTTACCTCAATTTTAGAATTTCTGTAAACCGCCCAGAGAGCCCTGGCTATGGGAGCGGTATATAAGTTTAATAAATAAATAAATAAATAAATTTTAGCAGTGTGGACTGCCACCAATGCCCTCTCCCAAAGTATCGCCCTGAGGCGGTCTGCTCGGTTTTTGCGAGCTTGTCTGCAGAACTTGAGGCAGAAACCGCAGGATTCAACTTTATGGGACTCACCCAGGCAGACTAGGCAAAGAGAGTGTCCATCGGTAGAGGAGATCTTTTGGGAGCACCTAGAGCACTTTTTAAATAAGGCGTTTTGTGCCATAAGCAGAGTAAGAGAAATAGAAAGTAGGCAGAAATATATATATATTTCTATATATATTTTTTCTATATAGGAGGAAAATGTGAAGAGAAGAAAGGAAAAGCAGAAGGAGTAAGAACGAGTTCTCAGCAAGGTAAGTAAAGATAAGCAAAAAGTGGAGTGAAGTCTCACGGAGCTGCTAACTCATAGCGGTCGAAAAGGAACTGGGGAGTTTGTGGGGGAACCCCTGGGCATGCTCAGTGGATGGTGGGGGAGGGTTTCCCGCCTAAACATTTCTCAGCTTGTGAAGTCTCCGGAACTAGCTCTGCGCAGGCGCAAAGCCCATATGTGTGATGTACAGAGACCACAAAGAAGAAGGCCTGGTTCCAAATCCTCTGAAGCCAGTGACACCATGAACTTAACTCTCCCTCATAGGCGTAAGGATAAAATGGGCAGGGAAGGGGGGAAACCACATATGCTGCATCCTGAGCTCTGTGAAGAAGGGTAGGTTAAAAATATAATTTTATTTATTTATTTATTTAATAATTTATTTATTCCATTTCTATACCGCCCAATAGCCGGAGCTTTCTGGGCGGATCACAAAAATTAAAACCATTCAAAGTATAAAACAATAGTATAAAAGCATAATATAAAATACAATATAAAAGCTCAACCAGATAAAAACAGCAGCAATGCAAAATTACAAATTTAAAACACTGAGTTAAAATTTATTCATAGGCTGTTAAAATGCTGGGAAAATAAAGGTCTTCACCTGGAGTCTAAAGGCATATAATGTAGGTGCCAAGTGAACCTCCTTAGGGAGCTCATTCCACAGCCGGGGTGCCACAGCAGAGAAGGCCCTCCTCCTGGTAGCCACCTGCCTCACTTCCTTTGGCAGGGGCTCGCGGAGAAGGACCCCTGAGGATCCTTTATTACTTTAAAGTAATAAAATAGGGTGACCATATGAAAAGGAGGACAGGGCTCCTGTATCTTTAACCACTGTATTGAAAAGGGAATTTCAGCAGGTGTCATTTGTATATATGGGGAACCTGGTGAAATTTCCTCTTCATCACAACAGTTAAAGCTGCTCTCTTTTAAATCTGGTCACTCTAGTATAGCTCCTGCACCTTTAACCGTCGTAATGAAGAGGGAATTTTACCAGGTTTTCCATATCTACAAATGACACCTGCTGAAATTCCCTTTTCTATGCAACTGTTAAAGATACAGAAGCCCTGTCCTCTTTTTCATATGGTCACCCTAAATAAAAGCTGTGACTTCGTCAAACATTTGAAAAAACGTTTAACAGGAAAACCATTATGCTAAAATCAGCACATATCACAATCCAAATAAGGACAAATGCAAACTAATATTCTCTCATCCTAGGTCCTTATCTCCCAGATTCCTATTCCCCCAGAACTCAAAGGAAGTCAAATGACCTTAAAAAACAACATAGGGTGACCATATGAAAATGAGGACAAGGCTTCTGTATCTTTAACAGTTGTGCTGAAAAGGGAATTTCATTAGGCGTGATTTGTATGATCATGGAATCATAGAATAGTAGAGTTGGAAGGGTCCTAAAAGGCCATCGAGTCCCACCCTACAGCATACTTGACAGATGGTTTTCCAGCTGCTAATGATCTTCCACAGGTGATGCAGCACCTGGTGAAATTCCCTCTTCATCACAACAGTTAAAGCCGCAGGAGCCGCAGGGCCCTTGCAGCTTTCACTGTTGTGATGAAGAGGGAATTTCTCCAGGTGCTGCATGCATAGAAATGATACCTGCTGAAATTCCCTTTTCTATACAACTGTTAAAGATACAGGAACCCTGTCCTCCTTTTCATATGGTCATCCTAAACATAAAAGCCTGTAGAAGACAGGCTAAGATGCCTTATTAGGATAAAGTTTAAATTTGTGGAAGAAATTCCTACTTCCAAGACTACTTCAACAATGGAAAAAGCTGCCCAGTAAGACTATGGGTTCTCCTTCCTTTGGAGTTTCCCTTCAAAGGCTTCAACTTCAGCCACAAATGAGGCTAAACAGTATTTTTTTTCCCTTAAATGAGTAACTATAAAGTCTACAACAGGGACAAAGGATTTAGATTGGATTTCCACGTTCTATCCTGAATTAATTATAGTCAAATCTGGCTACAAATAACGTATGAGAGGCTCCAAGGCACTTCAGAAAAATGTGTGTGTGTGTGTGCAGTTTGTATCTTGTGTGAAAAGGGTCTGAGAGCACAACCTTGTACATGTCTACTCAGAAGTAAGCCCCATTGAATTCAATGGACTTACTCCCAGGTGAGGATGCACAGGATTGCAGCCTTAGTCATTCAGATCTAGAGCCCCTCTCATGTCTGGTCTCAGGGTGGGTAGCAATATCACACAAATATCATAAAAGGTTGCACATTCAGTAAAATTATATTAACACTTCTGGTCTCAATAGAATATGCTAGGCAACCAATTCAAAGAAAAGGAGCTGAGCCGTGTATGTGAACCATTTTGCTTTTGATGCACATATGGTGGTGTTGAAAAAGAAAGAAGTGAGGACTGTGTGTAATCTTGTCTTTTTCTCTCTGTAAAAGGAGAAACCTTATAAACTGCTAAAGTCCTAAAATGGCTGCAGCAGAGCACTGTGCCTGGATTTCACCTGCAGCATATTTTGAACTGGTGAGGTGAAGGATGTGCGTCTAGTCTGTGAAATGTCACCAAGCTGTGGCCAAAGATGAAGCAGTAAGCCTATACACCAGTTGCTAGGGAAGATGGGCGGGAGGATGCTGTTGCATCTCCATTCTGCTTCTGAGTTCCTGACTACAGCTGATTGGCCACTATGGCTAGATAAACCCTTGGTCTGATCCAGCATGGCTCTTATGTTCTTAGGCTAGAATGGCTAACTGGATAGAGCAGGTGGAGGCAGGCGAATTGCCTGTCTAATAAGAATTCCTAATAACATTTAACTCTACCTATAAAGTGCAAAGTATATGTGTGCCATGTATGTCCGGAAAGTATATGTGTGCCATATATGTTCTAACCCACTTCCAGATGAGTTGGAAACTTGAAATTTAACACAGTGGTAGGTCTGGCTGTACAATGTACCAGAAAAATCTAAAAACACAATTTGGGGTTTTTAAGTATTTTAAAGAATTTAATAAAAACCTAGATTTACACCTACAACTCCCAGCATGCCTTGGGCAGAAGGCCAGACTCACCTGCCTTTGGCAGCCATTGTGATTCCTAAGGTCAGTCTCGAGCAGTCAACCCAATTCCACATAAAAGGAAACAACCCACATAAACGGGCTGCATCCACTTGTGGTGCCTTCTCCCACCTGCCATGTGTAGTTTTAAAATCATAACTAGATACAATAACGTGACTTTGAGAGGCCAAACTCTGACATGCTCAAAGGCACCCCATCCTGATATCGCTGTTTTCTCAGAAACTGGGGAAAGTGCACACACAGCCTTCACCCTTAAGAGGGAGGGAGGAAAAAGAAGTACTCTGCGCATGTCCAGAAATAGGCTCAACAAAAGGGGGCAAGTAGGTGGGCCTGCCCTGACCCTTCAGTACAGGCTCCTGATGGAGCACTTGGTGGGCAAGAAGTGCAGGCCAGGGCAGTCCTGGCAGGACTTGGCTGGAGCTGGGCATGTCCAATGACAGCTGCTTACTTCCCCTCCTTCGCAATGCTACTCCTCAATCCTCTATCAAAGAGCAGCATCAGCAATGAGAGGAGGGAAGCACCTCTCTGAGGACATGGACACTTGTGGGCCACCAAAGGCATGCTGGGAGGTATAGTACTGGAATATAGAGTGGCTGATTTTAAATAAAGCATGGGTTAGCAAACCAGGTCAGTATGTCACTATCTCTCAGTCTTAACTCAGCCCCCCCGATTTCCTGACCACTAACTGTCTTTGTTCTCCTACTACCTGACTTTCCCCAACTGCTACTAACTCTGCCCACCATTTCATTCTAGCCTCAGCTATCAGTCATTCCTCCATTTACTCTTCTGTTTCAATAGTAAAGTCAGGCTTTTACATAAAAATCATAAACTTTATTCAGTAATCCCTGCATCTGTCTTGGAATGTTGCAGTTTAGTTATAACAGGGGGGAAAAGCAGCATAAAAAGTCTCATCAAGTTAAAAGGCCTTGGGGAGGGGAAATAAAAAATAACAACTTCGCACTTAAAAGCCATTACTGCAGACACTAGGCAAGCCTGCTTGGGAATAGAAATCCATAAGCACATGCATGAAGCTGCTGGGAGAGGTTATCCAGAGTTGTGGACTTAGGTGTCCTCAATATGCAGATATCCAGCTCTACCTTTCCTCTTCATCAACCCCAGGTGAGGCAGTGGCTGTTTTGAACCAGTGCCTGGGCACGGTAATGGACGGGATGAGGGCTAACAAACTGAGACTCAGTCCAGACAAAACGGAGGTACTGTTAGCGGGTACTTCATCTGTCTGGCGGGGTGATGTTTACCCTGTTCTGGATGAGGTTGTACTCTCCCTAAAGGATAGGGTTCGTAGTTTGGGGGTGCTCTTGGATCCAGAACTGTCACTTGAGGCACAGGTGAACTCAGTGGCAAAGAGCACCTTTTATCAGTTTGGATTACTGCAATTTGGATTACTGCAATGCGTTATACATGGGGCTGCCTTTGAAAACGGTCCAGAAACTTCAGCTGGTACAAAACAGGGCAGCACTACTGCTAACAGGGACTGGCCAACGAGACCACAACACGCTAGTCCTTTTACAACTTCATTGGCTGCCAATCCAGGTCCAGGCCCGATTCAAAGTGCTGCTACTAACATTCAAAGCCCTAAATGGCTTGGGGCCAGGTTATTTGAAGGAACGCCTCCTCCCATATGTACCTGCCCGGACATTAAGATCATCCACAGGGGCCCTTCTCCGTGAGCCCCTGCCAAAGGAAGTGAGGCAGGTGGCTACTAGGAGGAGGGCTTTCTCCGCTGTGGCACCCCGGCTGTGGAATGAGCTCCCCAGAGAGGTCCGCCTGGCACCTACATTGTATTCTTTTCGTCGCCAGCTTTTTATTTTCTCAGTATTTTAACACCTAATTTAACTTAAATTTAAACTTTGTTGTTTTAATTCCGTATTTTAATCTATATCAATTTCTGCTGTTTCATCCTGGTTGTGCTTTTTATATTGTATTTTGTATTTGTGTTTTTAGACTGTTGTTTGTTTATTATGCTTTTCATGGTTTTAATTTTTGTGAACTGCCCAGAGAGCTTCAGCTATTGGGCAGTATAAAAATGTAATAAATAATAAAAAAAAATAAGCAGGGTGCCACAACTAAGATGGTCTGCTCTCCAGTTGTCTTCCACACCTCAGATGATGTTCAAAGATTAACACATTATTCAGGGACCTAGGCTTATTCCTACAACTCCCAGCATGCCTTGGGTGGGAGGGAAGATTTATCAGGCTTCGGCAGCCATCATATGGAAGTGGCTCACCATCCTGGGCCTGAAGAGAGAGTGCCTGGGGCCAGCTGCCTTGGTCGCTAAGCTCCATCAGGAGCAGTAGGGATGGAGGGTGCAGCTCCAGGCAACAACTGAGCTAACAGTCAGTCAGTCAGCCAGCCAGCTCCCTCACAGCCTACCTACGGGCACAGCTTGCGCAGTGTAGCATGGACCAGATTGGCCAGACTTCACTTCCCATGAGCTTCGGCAGCAGGAGTCCCACTGGGCAAGTCAGGCACAATGCCAAAAAGCATGCTGGAAGTTGTAGTTTTTGTTTTGTGCAAGGAGAAGGAAAATCATGGCAGTGGCTTCTTCCTCAGGCCCAAGTAGGCCCAACGAAGGGGATCAAGTGCTTAGGCAGGCCCCAGAGCTTCGGTACAGCCTCCTGCTGGAGCACTTGGTCAGCGAGAAGTGTGGGCTGAGGCAGGACGCACTTTGACCTAGTTGCTTGCCAAGAGCCTCAAGCAGGAAATGGTCAAGTGGGCTGAGAGCTGCAGCTTCAAGGCGGCCCTGGCCTGTGTTGGGGGAGAGAGAGAGAGAGAGAGAGAGAGAGAGAAAAGAAAGTAATGTATTTAATTCATTTAGTTACCTCACAGGCCTAGCACCAGCCTACCTTGCAGGTTTGTTGTGGGGATGAGAGAGGAAAAAAAGAAACAGATTTAATTTGTTTAAAAGTTAACTCAAAGGCCTAGCACTTCCCTACTAGTTTCAGATGATTATCTTGAAGACACATATCTTAGGGCACCTGAGCAATGACAGGTAAAAAGTTGAAATTTGGCACGCTGATAGGTCTGGCTGTACAATGTACCATAAATATCTAAAAACATGAAATTTTGTATTTTAAGTATTTTTAAAGAATTTAATAAAAAACCGAAGGTTATGTCTACAACTCCCAGAATGCCTTAGGTGGAACTTCCAAGAGCCACCAAACTATGACTGATGGTCATGACCAGTACAAATTGCTATTATTCCTTCAGGACATTCCACAAATAAAATTTCTTCAGCAGGAGATATTGCTTTATCTTCTATGTGGCTCCATAGCAGTGGCATAATGCCACCAGCACCATAAGGTGGTGGGTTGACCATTAACCAGGGTCATGTGCTGTTGGCTGTTAATGACAGTATCAGGGTCAAATAGCAGCTTTGGGGAATTTTGAACAAGAAACAGAATGGGTGGGTGAGTTAAATTCTCCCGTGCTACAGCCCTGAACAAAATTGGGTCCCCACAGCTGCTTTTTGTTAAGAAAGAGGTATGGTCAATCTTAAGCATGCTATTTAAGCACAATTCAAGCCACATGCAGTTTGGCTCTTAATCAGTGGCTGTATCATTCTCTGTGTCTTCACTTCCTTACTGTAGTGCAGATGGTTAATTTATACACAAGTTCATTTAACTAAAAAATGCCATGGTGTGTCTTTAGAGCACAGGTATGTCAGCTAAAAGGCCCAAGTCAGCAGTGGCCTTGACCATCCTGGCTCTCTGCCAAACCCTGTTAAATGTACATATTATACAGTAAATTATGCCAATAAAGTATTCTGTGCTCTGGCTGCTTTCCTTTTTTCATAATAATTTCAGAGCACATGCATACAACAGTTCCCCACATCAACTGAGATCTGCTTCCCTACTATATGTTATTCAGATATCTGGGCAATGCCGTGTATATTTTGAAAACTCATTTCTAGGTTTACATCTTTTTTTATCTGGTAGACAAGGTGTTGTGTGTCCTGATTGTTTTTGAAGTTTAGACGGCTGCTCCAGCTAAGGCATGATGGGAGGTGTAGGCATTTCAGGTAAAACAAAACAAAAAATGTGGTTTATCACGAAGCTCTAATTTAAAATACATAATTTTCCGTTGATTTTAACAAAACTATTTACTAACTCAAACAAACTAAAAAAACCCTAACCAACCTAAAGATGAATAAGTTGCAGAGAAATGTATTATTTATCAAATAAATGTTATAAACATTATTCACAGACCCGAGCAATGCTGGGCATATCAGCTAGTAACAGTACTAAAAATAAAACATCTCTTTTTGTAATTAGCTCTCAATGTTACAAAAGCATTTGACAAATTAGAATGCTCAAGGCCTGCCTGCCTGGGGATGGGTGTTTTTTATTTATTTATTACATTTATAGCCATAGCCAAGGCTCTCTGGGCGATTTACAAACTTTATAAATGTGCTTGAAAGACCAGGTTATAATTCAAATGAATGATTATGTCTCACCTCCTATAGACACTAGGGGTGTGCACGGACCCCCCGCTCCGCTTCTCTTCCAGATCCGCGATTTGCGGATCGGCCTGCTCCGCCTGCCCCCGCTCCACCTATGTCTGCTCCGCTCCGCTGTGGAGCTCCAGATCTGGATCGGAGCTCCATTTCCCCCCCCATACAACTTTTTTTCAGCGAAAGTTAGAAACCTCAAGTTTGGCACCATGACACCTCATGGAGTTATACACAAGCACGCCAAGACTCAAGGCAATCCCTTCATCCCCTGATTTTGGGGGAATTTATGAAAATCGGGCACCCCATTCACACCCCTTTCGATAGCTCTGTCAATTTGCACGTTAAAAATCTCAAACTCGCCACCATGATAGCTTATCCAGGGATGCACACGCACGCCAAGACTCAAGGCAGTCCCATCATCCCCTGATTTTTGGGGAATTGATGAAAATCCAACACCCCATTCACACCCCTTTCGATAGCTCTGTCAATTTGCACGTTAAAAATCTCAAACTCGCCACCATGATAGCTTATCCAGGGATGCACACGCACGCCAAGACTCAAGGCAGTCCCATCATCCCCTGATTTTTGGGGAATTTATGAAAACCCAACACCCCATTCACACCCCTTTCCATAGCTCCGTCAATTTGCACGTTAAAAATCTCAAACTCGCCACCATGATAGCTTATCCAGGGATACACACGCACACCCAGACTCAAGGCAGTCCCATCATCCCCTGTTTTTTGGCAGGGCTTAAACCTGCAGACAGCTCAGTGGGGCCATTTCAAAGGAAATCCCAACATGCCATGAATTGGGGAGTAGAGATCAACCTAAATGAATCTTCTTCCACACTTGAAAAATGGATTTGGAACTTCCAAAACTCTAAGTGAGCGCAGGAACGACTTCTCCCCTGAGTCAAAGCCAGACACACACAACATCCCTGCGAGGCGGGCAGAGAGGGAAGGCAGGCAGGCAGCTGACATTTCTGGGGGCATAAGGAAGTGAGCCAAGGATAAGCCAAAAATGCATATAAAATGGAACAAATAAATAAATAAACAAAGGAGGGGTGGAATTAAAAGCAGCAGTGTTGCTGAATAAACAACAAGAAGAACTTTTTAAAAAAGGCTATATCTGTCTTTTACCAGCAATAGGGGGACATGCCCAGGGGAGGGGGAAGCAGCTGCCAATTTGACTGGTCCTAGTGACCAGTCTTTTAAGAAGCAACGCTGTCAGTTCAACTCTTGAAAGCCATTGCTCCACCACGAAAGCTCTAAGGAGTAAAGCTCCCACTTCAACTCATGATAGGCATTGCTCCACCAGGTTACTCTCTTTGGAGGGCTCTGATGGCCCTCCAAGTACAGGAGAGAGTGGGGGCACGTCCACATGGCATGCCCTAGGGGAGCTCATCCCCTTGCACCACATGTATTCAGTTGTTCCCCAAAGTTAGGGTGGGTAGCACTGCTGTGTGTTTCCTATCTGTTAGTATGATTTCAGGTTGTGTTAGTGCATTTGGTGGAGCTACTGTTTTAAAAAAACACTGGGAAAACTCCGTTCAGAGTAGAAAGAGAAGTTTCCCAGGATCCCAAGTTACCCGTTTTGCCTATCCCCTCCTCCAACTTTGGGATCATGTGATCATGACCGGGAGTTGACTCTGCCCCTCAGCAATCGAAACAGGTAACCTTTTCCCCGCCTTTACTCTACTTTTTAAAAAATTCTAGCACGCGAACCGCACCACACAGAGAGCTGAGAGTAGGCTCAAAATGACCCCCATCCACGACTCTCTAAGCACAAGAATTTTCAGAAAGATAGCTTCAAAAACAACACAGTTATCCCCCTTTCTTTTCCGCAATGCAATCCTATGGGCGAAATGTTTCAAGATGGCGATCGGACCGGACCGCGGAAAGAGGAGCGCTCCGAAAATGGGCGCTTCTCTTTGCCTTGCTTCTAGGGGTCCGCGGTCCGCTTCTACTCCGCCTCTGGGCAAGGCGGAGCAGGCCAATTCGCTGCTGCTTCTGCGCTTCTAATCGGAGCGGAGCACATGCCTAATAGACACACAGAAAGGAATAAGACAGGGTTGTCTCCTCTCTCCCCTATCGTTTGCCTTCCCAATTCAACTTCTGGCAAATGAACTCAATTTAAGTACCCGGCACATCTTGAATTTATATACTGATGACATTGTCTGACACATACTAAAACTGAGTTGACAAGAGCCCTACAAATAATTGACATAGTGGACAATTAAGTCTGAAAATTAATTACCAGAAATTGAACATTCTCAATCTGAATGTGTCACAAGAGGAAAAATCAGAGATAAGCAGGATTTGTAACATGCCCACACTGCATGCATCAAAAATCTAGGAATCCAGATACAAAGGCAATTGAAAAAAACCTATTAAGCTCAATTACAAACCTCTTCATAGACAAATTGGTACATGTTCCATAAATGTACAAAGTTTAATTTGCCCTGGTTTTGAAAAAAAAAAAAAACCATCAGCAAAGATGGTAGCTCTGCCAAAACTAAGCTATCTTTTTCAGAACCTCCAGATACATTTGTCAGAGAAATAACTAAGAAATAAAAAACTAAGGAATAAAAACCCCAGACTTCTAGCAAAAAAAAAAAAAAAAAAAAAAAAAAAAGAGCTTTGGGGTACTGAATATCAAGATATGAGCAGCATGTCAACCTAGGCCTCTGATGCTAATTTTAAACAATCAACCAGAAAATTAATGAATTGGAAGTCCCTTTTAAACTTATTTAATATGACATAAATGGAGAACTAAGCACATGCCAGATCCATCTCCAATTATTCCCTTTTATTTAACCTCCTGTCCAATAGTGAAGAAAAAATTGGCAATTTCAGCACTAGGAGGAAAACGATCTTTTTAGATTGATGGATTTACATGCAGGGCTAACCCCTAAAATAACTTAGAACTCAGGGTGTCATCAGACAAGCGTTTTATTGCACGCTTATTGCTGGGCGCTCACAGATTTTAACGGATCCTTCTTATGATGTCGTCTGCATCCTGCATGCCTCTTGACCCTTCTAGTCTTCTTTGCATGACCAAAAAAATCCCTGTAAGTCTGACTTATTTTTAAAGACGGAAGCTGCCACTATGTCCAGAAGCAGCGCGATCCAAACGACCCACTGAATGGGCCACATGCATGTTGTTTACTTCCTCTTTTGAAAGAGGGAGTAATGAGGGACAAATGCACAGGTGGAGAAGCAACGGTAAGGAAACACAATTTTCCCCATGTGATGATGCTCTCAGTTACAAAATGTCAAAACCATTTCCCCCCAATAATCTGGTCATAAGGGCTCAAACAATGTGTTCAAAAATATATTTTGAAAACCTATTAACACTGGGCAATACAGCAACAAAAGGACTAACTTCATTTATATATGCACAAGTATTAGATGCATAATTTAGTACCATGGGCACGATTAGACAAGTCTAGAAAAGTCTGGTACAATTTTTGAAAAGGCTCACTGGGATAAACTATGGCTACAAGCCCAAATGAAATCTGTTAAAATCAAAGAAAATAAGATTAAAGTCACCCACAGGTGGTATCTTACACCTTGAAAGCCTCCCCACTGTACTGGAGGAAATGTACCAAAGTTAGGTAGCTCTTTCATATGTGGTGGTCATGCATAATAAAGAATTTTGGCAGGAGGTGTTTAGACAAGTTGCTGGGATTGCAAATCAAATGATTCATTTCTTCCTTGCCATAGATCCACTTTCAGCGTTTGATAAGGCAAATAGACATCGCCAAAGCAAAGACTGTTAACATTATTTTGGGTAGCAGACATGTTGGAAACATCTGTGTTGGAAAAGCATACAACAACACTGTTGAAAAGCATTCAATAGTGCACAATCAGGGTAGGGACAATCACTCTCATGGGAAAATTATCTAAAGTAAGAAGAGTGTCTAGGGATGCCCATTATGTTGATGATATTTGCACAACGTGGAGGGAATTTTTAAAGTCATAACTTCATTTAGTGGTGATGGATTTCTTAATTTAATGATGTGTTTTAAGAAGAAATACATTCTGACACCTTCCTGAACATGCTGCCAATTAACTGAGCAATGACAGGAGTGACAGGTTGTTTACCTGTAACTAGTTCTTTGAGTGGTCACACATATGAACTCTGCACCTGTGCAGAGCCTCACTTCGGAAACTTCCATAGCTGAGGAAAATATTTCTCCTCCATCGTCATACTGCACATGCTCAGTATGTTCCCACCTTACTCCTCAGTTCCTTGAGACCACCAGCGACCTTGAATCCAAGGACAGTCTCACTATCAGTACTGACATCCTCAATATCGACACCGAAGAGGGGACCGGGGTGGTGGTGGCTTGTGTGAATGTACAGATGACCACTTGAAGAACTAGTTACAGGGAAGCAACCTATCTTTCTTCTTCAAGGTCTATCTGCATCACACATATGGGCAATTAACAAGCTCACTTACCGGAGGTGGGTAAGGTGTCCTATTGAAGCACCAATGATAAAATTGCTCACCCAAATTTGCAGCCAAATCTGGTTTGGACATCGAGCTTGTAGTGCTTCACAGGTTGACAGAGAAGACCATGTAGCAGCCTTGCATAAGTCCAAAGGTGGGACTCCTCTTGCAAAGGCAATGGATGTTGCAACTCCATGGATTAAGTGAGCCTTAATATGAGATGGGTAGCCCATTTTTGAGATTCAATATGCCAGTCTGTACTATCTAAGATGCCAAGCGCTGAAATGGTTCTCCGTAGCAAATAAAGAGCTTTTGAGTTTTACAAAAAGTTTCAATTCTAGATCAGTAAAAAGCCAAAGCTCTCCAAATATCTAGTGTATGTAACATTCTCTCCAAATCACAAGGAGGAAAAGCAGGTAACGCGATAGGCTCATTGATATGAAAGTTGGACAGCACTTTTAATAGGAAGGAGAAGTCCAATTGGAGCACTACTTCTCTTTATGAAAGATAAGGTGAAGAAAGTTCACTGACTCTCCTGGCCGATGTGATTGCTATGAGGAAGGCTATGTTCCTGGAGAGGAGTTGAAGCCATCAGCTCAAAAGGTTTTAACGTTAACACTTCCAAACCAAGGATAGATCCCAAGCCAAAACTGCAGGTCATACTGATGGCACCAAGTTCTTCAACCCCTCTGACCATGGGGTACATAAAGACCGTAAAGCCTGTGACTGAAGTATGAAAACTAGAAACGGCGGCCAAGTAAACTTGCATGGATGAATGCTTGAGGCCCTTATGTAACAGGTCATAGAATCATAAAATAGTAGAGTTGGAAGGGGCCTATGAAGCCATCAAGTCCAACACCCTGCTCAATGCAGGAATTCACCTAAAGGAAATGTGACAGATGGCTGTCCAGATGCATCTTGAAAGCCTCTAGTATGGGAGAGCCCACAACCTCCCTAGTTAATTGGTTCCATTGTTGTACTGCTCTCACAGTCAGGAAGTTTTTCCTCATGTTGAGCCAGAATCTGGCTTCCTGTAATTTGATCCCATTATTCCATGTCCTATATTCTGGGATGATCAAGACGAGATCCTGGCCCTCCTGTGTGACAACCTTGAAGAGTGCTAGCATGATCAAGACGAGATCCTGTCTTCTCTTCTCAAGGCTAAACATGCCCAGTTCTGTCAGTCTCTCCTCATAGGGCTTTGTTTCCAGACCCCTGATCATCCTTGATGATGATGATGGTGATGATTATATTTATTCGTATCCCGCCTTTTGCCCAGTACTGGGCCTCAAGGCGGCCTTACAAAATTAAAAAATTGATGCCCCTATTTGAACCACCTCCAGCTCGTCTTCATCCTTGTTGAAGTGTGGTGCCCAAAACTGGATGCAGTACTCAAGATGAGGCCTAACCAGTGCCAAATAGAGAGGAACCAGTCCACAGCATTCCCACAGTCCACAAGGGAGCTTACCTAATAAAAAAATGAGAACAGATTAGTCTGGCAGGATTTGTTCTTGACAAATCCATGCTGGATTCTAGTAATCACTGCATTGTTTTCAAGGTGCTTACAGACTGACTTCTTCATAATCTGCTTCTAAATTTTCCCAGGTTTTGTCAGACTAATTTGTCTGTAATTCCCAGGTTTCACCTTTTTGAAGACAGGGATAACATTAGCTGTCCTCCAGTCGTCCGACACTTCACCCTTCTTCCATGATTTTGCAAAGATAACAGACAGTGGTTCTGAGAGCTCTTCTGCCAGCTCCTTTATTATTCTAGGATGCAATTCATTGGGCCCTGGAGATCTGAACATGTTCAAAGAAATTAGGTGTTCCTTGACCATTTTTTTATCAATCTGAAGCTGCAATCCTGCTCCTTCAGCTTGTACTTCACTTTTTCAGGGATGGGTGGGTCAGAGACCCTCTTTTTGGAGAAGACTGAGCCAAAGTACAAATTGAGCACTTCGGCCTTTTCTTTGTCATTTGTTATCAATTTGCCATCCTCATTGAGTAGTTGAATCACCATTTCTTTCCTCTTTCTTTTACTATGCACGTACCTGAAGAAAGCTTTGTTGTTGCTTTAAGCACCCCTCACTAGTTCATTCTCAGCTTTAGCCTTCCTGACGCCATTCCAAAACTGCTGTCTATACTCTTCTTTTGTAGCCTGGCCTACCTTCCACTTCCTATATGTGACTCCCCCCCCCCCCCCCGGGTCATCTTTAAGCTTTTTGTGGAGCCACATGGGTTTCTTCTGTTGTCGTCTATCTTTTTTCCTTGTTGGAATTGTTTGTAATTGTGCCTGTAAATTTTCCATTTTTGAAACTTCTACCCATCTTGGACTCCTTTTCTCATTAGGGTCACTTGCCATGGGACCTTGCTTATCATAATTCTGAGTATGCATATGGCTACACTCAGCCTTTGTTTCCTTTAAAATAAAGAACTCAAGTATTAAATAGTCACTTTCCCCCAGAGTTCCTGTAACTGCCACTTTATCCATTAAGTCATCCCTATTGGTCAGTATCAAGGTAAGTAAGAAAATGAAGAACATCTTGAATGGAACAAATTAATGGGTCAAAATCCTGCAAAGTTGACGAAGGCTGTCCATTTTGCAGAGTAAGATCTTTTTGTAGCTGTTTTTTCTGCTGCATCCAACATGTTGCACCTCTGTCAGGACTGAGGGAGATGTCAGTATCACCAGATTCTCCACACTGTGAGCCTCGAGGCCCACATGTCTGGGTGTCAGACCAGACCATTGTTGTGCGATATGAGGTCTGAACATACTGGGAGTCGAAGGAAATTCCGTTGTGACAGATGTAGGAGAATGGGAAACATGTTTGCTTCAGCCACCACAGGGCAATCATGATGTAATTGAAGTGTTCCCCTCTGATCTTTGCAATCACTTGCGCTAAGAGAGGAACTGGAGGAAAGAGGTAATACAATGTCCCTGACCACTGTAGTACAAAAGTGTCCCCCAATGACACTGTCTCTATCCCTGCTCTCAAACAGAATTTTCAACAAACCTGATTCTTCCTCCTTGAAAAAAAGTCTTTAGTCAGGGTTCCCCATAGTCGGAATATGTGCTTCAGGACCGACGGTGACAGTTCCCATTCATGAGATGACTCTGTGAACCTACTCAGGGAATCTGCTAGTATATTGTCTACTCTGGAGATGTGCAGTGCCGAAAGACAAATACGTCTGGGGATTGTCCATGCGAAGATCTTCAGAGTTAAATCCACTAACAAGGGGGAATGGGTCCCCCCCTTGCTTGTTGAGATACCAAAGGACAGATGTGTTGTCCATCAGAATCTGTATATATCTCCCCAATATCTGTCTTAAATGTGATGAGTGCCTTCCATACAACTAGAAATTCCAAGGCATTGATATGATAATTGCTTTCCTGCTTTGACCAATATCCTTGGATCCAAAGAGGACCACAGTGGGCCCCTCATCCCTGAAGAGGGATGTTGTTATCACCCTGGCTTGAGGAGATTTGCCCTACAATCTTTCTGATGTCACACTGTGTTGATCTAGTGGCGAAAAAGTTTGACAGCCACCACCTGGAAAACTTAAGTGAGCTCCCTTTGCTCATCAGGTAAATAATCACATAATGAGCTCATCTTCTCCTACAGAAGTCAGTGTGGTATAGTGGCTAAAGTGTCAGACTGGGAGTCGGAAGATCCGGGTTCTAGTCCCCACTCAGCCATGGAAACCCATTGGGTGACTTTGGGCCATTTGCAGACTCTCAGCCCAACCTACCTCACAGGGTTGTTGTTGGGAGGATAAAATGGAGAAGAGGAGGATTATGTTTTTCCTTGGTGAAAAAAGGCAGGATATAAATGCAATAATAACTAACTAAATAAATAGCTGATAATGAGACATCACGGCCTCATCATTTGAAACATGGAGTCCCAGGGCTGCCAATGAGTATAATCTATGGCCCAAAATATCCAGCCTGCGACCTTCTTTATCCACAGGGAAGGTGTGAGGTTTTCAAAATCAACCCTGTGCTGATTCAACTATTACCAAGTTAGGTCTCAGGTGCGGGAGGAAAAAAGGAGGCATCCTTCTCTTGAATCCAATATATGGATTTTAAACGTTTGACATAGGAGCCAAAGAAAAGGGGGCAATCCAGGATTGCCGTACTATTTGAAGCAACACTGGCAGAAAAGGAATTGCTACCGGTACTGTGCAATCAGTATAAACAGCATCATAGGCAGGGTCTTTAATATGTTCCACCTGTTGCTGAGCTTCAATATCTAGGGTTTGTGCCACTAAGCACCTGATCAGAGAAAACACCCACATCCTCCGATGGAGAGGCTCTTTCCCAGGAATCCACTATTTCATCCAGAGAGGAGACTGAAGAGTAACCTGATGAATCATATTGATAATGTTCCGCTGAGTTTGGAGAGTTCCCAGCAGCCAAAGGTTGCTCAGAAGCAGAAGTTTGTACAGCAGGTGGAAAGGGCAAAGATGATCTTGCTCTGTAATGTCCATTTGAATCTGAGGAGGCGGAGTTCATGGGTGATGGTCCCAAGCCAGCGATGTTGAGCGAAGAGGCACTGGATGGGGAGGTAAGAATGCTTCTTGTGGTGGCAGACAAGGAAGTGATGTTGAAGGGCTCAGTCTGTAGCCAGGTGAGGTGCCCCTTAGGTATCGTGTCTGTTAATAATACAACTCTCAGTCATGACACCGTCCCCAAACATCATAGTGCCAATATCTTTGAGGCAGCAAAGACCAACCTGAGAATCAGTCCCAATCACAATGTGGGGATTGATCTCGGAGTCTCACTGCCAGTCTCATTGCCTCTGCTATGTTACTCGCCTCTCTGATCCAAACGGAGAGGCGGGTAAGAAATAAAATTATTATTATTATTATTATTATTATTATTATTATTATTATTATTATTATTTAGCTAACTCTGGAGATCAGCACTGAGAACTCATCTCCCTGTCTCTCAAAGTTGATGGTAGTTGTTGGTATTGAGGAGACTGCATCCTCTCATCCAATTGGCATGGTACCAAAAATTCTTGAAGTTTGTCCCTAGAATTATATAGGTGAATTCAGCAAGTGGGGAAGAATCGCCAGATCCAAGGGAAGCAGCATTGATTACTTTATGTCCTTTGCCTTTTTCTTCCTCTTAGGAAAAGCCTCAGCTGATGTCTTCAGCTTCTTAGCTTTTTTCTTAACCACTGATAGTAGGAGTGATCGCCCTGAAGTAGGGGGAACTTTTGTAGAAGGGCTTGGAATTTCAGGTGCAGACATTGTCTTGGATTAGGCGAGAGGGATCTGAGAGTCTTACAATGCTTTAATTTGTTTTTAACTGTGCATATTTATTGTTTTATACTGTATGTTTTTATCTGTACACCGTTCTGAGATCTTAATGATATAGGGTGGGATATAAATGTTTTAGATAAATGCTCAATGCCACAAAATAGCCTTCAGCCTATTGGCTCTATTTTGTCTGACTTGTTTTGAAAAAGACATGCAAAACTGGCAAGTCTCTACAATATGGGCCTCTCTGAGGCACAAAAGGCACGAAGTGTAACCATCAGGGGGGGTAGCTTGCTGCCACACTGAACCCACTTAGTGAACAAGGCTTTTAAGGTCATGTGCCTCAGAAAAGCCTGAGGGCACAAAATTATTATTATTATGGTAAACGAAGAAAAAGGGAGTCCAACGAAGAAGGAAATACTCTAACAGAGAAAAATGGTAAGTCCTCAGCACAGAGTGATAGTGTCGAAAGAGTACTGAGGAATAGGACAGGAACATACTGAGCATGTGCAGTATGACGGTGGGAGAAGTTCCCCCCCCCCAAAAAAAGTTTTCCTCAGCTATCAAAGTTTCCAAAGCAAGGCTCCGCACAGGTGCACAGAGACCATGAAGAAGAACAATAGAAGCTCGCAGGGGAGGCAGGGAAAAAAGCGCTTTGCATATTTATTTAATACAATAGGAGAGCTAATAAACAAGCAATGACTAATGTTAGAAATACTCAAGAAGTTTCAGCAGCAACCATATCTGATTATGTTTCCTAAATTCAATTAGATTCATTCATCATTCAAGGCATGTACGTATGTTAACTACAGTGTCACTTCTTTTTCAGCATCCATTCATTTAGATGCTCTGCGCTAGAATAACATTGGGGGTGGTTTTTTTTTTGCAAATGCATTTTTATTGTAATTTCAAAACATAATAAAAAAACATGCATTAGGAAGTTTCTAAATTCTAAATTGATTTTTAGGGGTTTTTAAAAAGGCAAACTTAAAAAAAAATCCTAAAAATGAAGGCATGAACCAATCTGATTCCAGGCAACAATTGATGAAGGCTTATGCACCATAACATAGAGAACAGTTCAAGTAGTGCCTAAAAATAGTGTTCACAACAACGTAGGAATGAAGCCAGACTCCAAAGCACATGGTCCCAGAGTATGGGAAACAAACAGAACTAATTTGAACTCTTAACACATGAAGACAGAGCCTCGTGTGGCGCAGAGTGGTAAAGCAGCAGTTTCTGCAGCTGAAACTCTCCCCACGGCCTGAGTTCGATCCCAGCGTAAGCTGGTTTCAGGCAGCCGGCTCGGATCGACTCAGCCTTCCATCCTCCCGAGGTCGGTAAAATGAGTACCCAGTTAGCTGGGGGAAAGGTAATAACGGCCGGGGAAGGCAACGGCAAACCACCCCGCTATAAGGCCTGCCAAGAAAACATCAGCGAAAGCTGGTGTCCCTCCAAGGGTCAGTAATGACTCAGTGCTTGCACAAGAGGTTCCTTTCCTTTCCTTCAACACATGAAGGCAAATGTGACTTGATAGGTATAACTGAAACTTGGTGGGATGGGTCCCATGACTAGAATATAGAAAATGGATATAAATTGTTCAAAAAGAACAGAAGAAACAGAAAGGGAGTCGGAGTTGCACTATATGTTAAAAATACCTATCCCTGCTCAGAAATGCAGGATGATTCTGAGAGCCCCATCGATAGCATCTGGATTAAAATAAATGGGGCAAGGAATAATGACCACCAATCAAGGAGAAGACAAGGATGAAACTTTTGGTAAGCAAAATGCCAGTATTTCAAGGAAGTGCAATGTAGTAATAATGGGGGACTTCAATTACACTGACATCTGTTGGGAGACAAATTCTGCCAAAAGTAGCCCTTCCAAGAAATTCCTGACATGTGTGGCTGATAACTTTCTCCTACAGAAAGTAGAGGAAGGAACCAGAAGATCAGCTATCCTTCACTTGCTCATAATAAGGATAACTGAGGCCTTAGCTAGACCTAAGGTTTATCCGGGGATCATCCTGGGGTCGTCCCTGCCTGCTCCCGGGATATCCTGTGTGTCATTTACATGAACAGGGATGACCATGGGATGATCCCGGGATAAACCTTAGGTCTAGCTAAGGCCTTAGTGAATAAAGTGGTAGTTATGGGAACTCTGGGGGAAAGTGACCACGTTGTGCTTGAATTCTTGATTTTAAGGAAGCAAAAGCTGAGTGTAGCCATACACATATTCTGGATTTTAGGAAAGCTGATTTTAAAGAACTCAGAACTATGATAACTATGAGATGACCTGGAAAAAAAAAAGGATACATATAGGAAGTGGAAGGAAGGCCAGGCTACAAAAGAAGAGTACAGACAGGTAGCACAGAAGTGAATAGTAAAAGACAGAGAGAAGAAATGGTGGTTCAACTGCTTAATGAGGATGGCAAATTGATAACAGATGACAAAAAAAAGGCCGGAGTGCTCAATTAGTACTTTGGCTCAGTCTTCTCCCCAAAGTGGGTCTATGACCCCCTGGAAAAAGTGAAGTACAAGCTGAAGGGCCAGGATTGCAGTTTGAGATTGATAAACAAATGCCAAGTTCTATGTCTAGGAATCATCTGTCAGGTATGCTTTAAGGTGGATTCCTGCAATGACCAGGGGGTTGGACTTAATGGCCTTATAGGCCCCTTCCAACTCTACTATTCTATGATTCTATGATAAATTAATAAAGCATTGTGTGAATATCTGTTCTATATCTTCATTTATCAATACTGAATCTAATGCCAATCAATTTCACTGGGTTCCCTGGGTTCTACTATCACAAAAGTTGCCTTGAATCTAACAACTCTTCTGGTCACCATAGGCAACCAGAAATTCCACACAGACGAGGGAGTAGTGGTGGTGGTAGTGTTGTACAAGAATAATCCTTGTAGATATAGACAATACTTAGCTTTAAAGTTCTATAGCAGATCTCACCCATATGACTTTTAGGTTCTTTTCTATTCTGAAAGTTTTTTTTAAAAAAATGTTTAAATACAAGAATCAATTCAAGTGGAGGAGGTAGCAATGCTGCAGGTACAACCTGTCCACTCTGCTGACCACGATGTTGAGTAGAAAACCAACAGAAAGTGTTCATAAGTTAAATCACAGGGCTGAATGAACTGCTTATATTAAACTGGCACTGAAACACTCATTCTGTGAGTATTTGAAAGCATCTGTTTGAGTTTAAGCAAATAAAATATTTTGCAGCCCAGTGACTCCACAGGAAAATGCATCTTGCATCAACTCATCTGATTCAAATTTTCCATTGCATTTGAATAAATAGAGTTGTTCGTTTCCCCCTTCTGTTTTATTTATAGCTTGGAAAGGAATCCCAAACTCATAACACAAATTCACAAGGTCCACATCCGCTTAATCAACCGCACTGTTTACAGTCTAGTGGGCAGAAATGTGAGCAATTCCAATTTCATAAATTGGTACTAGTTTCAGAATTCAGCAGTCCTTGAACATTGGCTTTCTTTTTCTTATTTATTTAGAATTATTTTTAGGTTGTATTTAAGGGTAAAACTCTTTTCTTTGTCTTTGGTTTAAAAGCCAAGTCACTAACCACAAAGACTCTGAAAGTAAGGCTTCATAGCAATGTGAACGATGCAAAGTGAAATCCTATTAGCAGACCTGAAGCCTTCCACACTGTTTTTTCCCCTCATCATGAGAAAATGGATCAATTATATAAGTCAAGAAGATCTAGCAAATTTGCTAACCGCACGTACCTTATACAAGTCACAGAATTTAGACTTGCCATAGTGCAGAATTTGAGTGACCCTGATGCATTTTTCCTACAAAGTATACTCAACAAGCTGGTGAACATGACAAAGGATACCCCTATGGAAATTGTTGTAAACTGGTGAAAAAGCTTTTGCATCCACTCTAGCATTTTGACAGTTAACTGTTCTTGGAAATATAGGAACGTTTTCTCCCATATGTAACTGGTCATCTTCGGAGGCTCTTCTCCAGGAGTCCCCACCAAAGGAAGCTAGGTTGATTCCTACACTTTAAGATATTTCTCGACCTGCAGCAGTTTTATGTTATTTATGCCATCCAATGTAAGTGTCCAAAAATTTATGTGGGAAAAACCATCAGACCCCTTAAAAAACAAATAGGCACCTGTGTAATATCAAAAACAATAGACCAGTTGCTCCACTCATATCCCACTTTGGGAAAAGGAACATCTTTTAACAGATTTTAAGTTTTGGTCACTGGAAAAACTTAATTATAAGGATGAGAAGCAGCTGCTGAAAAAAGAAATTAAGTGGATTTTGAAATTAAAGACTTTGGCCTTAGCTAGACCTAAGGTTTATCCCGGGATCATCCCTGTTCATGTAAATGACACATGGGGGATCCCGGGAGTAGGCAGGGTCAACCCTGGGACGATACCGGGATAAACTTTAGGTCTAGCTAAGGCCTTTGTCTCCACTAGGGCTACATGAGGAACTGGAATTCTTACCACTCCTATAATTACCCTGTAGTTTTGAGACATTCCCTGGTGCTTGTAGCTCTGTCCAGATATGAGAAGACCTTGATGGAATTGCCCTGTTATGATAACGCCTGTAAGAAATTCAGAAAAAAATGTGTAATAGTATATAAAATACATTGCTTCCAGTACATCCTGTCTAGTTGCCATCACAAGACAATTTGATGTTAATAATTTCTGCAATCATTATAAAAAGTACACAATATTTTAACTGTTTTGTATTATTAGATATATGCACAGGCCTTATCTGCAATGTGCCCTAAAAAGGCTTTTCATGTGTTTTACTGAAATTATGTGGATGCACACTGTGCTTGCAATGTGCTCTTATAATTGTAAAAGGTTTTAAGTTCTGTGTTGACTTATTCTTGCTTTATATATGTCATTTTACAGCCCCCTGAAGAAGGCCTAAAAAACAAGAGGCCGAAACTCGTCGGGCTTTTGTATAAACTTTTCTATAGCATCCTGAAACTTCTCTCCTTTTTCATGTACATCTTGGATGCTCACCCACCTATAAGGAAGAGAGACTTCTCAGTTGCTGGATCCCACTTATATGTCCTACCCAAATAGGGTTGCCTGGCACCTAGAATATTTTCTTTTTCCAGCAAGCAAAGACTTTTCTCTTTTCCAAGGCATTTTGGAAACAGTTCTAAATTTTTATGGCCGTGCTGTTTATTCATGTATGTTTTGTACTGCATTGCATTCTTTTAAATATTTGTATTGTATTTTATCTTTTTTAATCGTTTGTATGGCGTTTTAGTCTTTTAATTGCTTTTAATCTGTCCAGGGAACATTGGTAATTGGGTGTGTTCAATATATCACAAATAAATAAATAAATAAATAAATAAATAAATAAATACCAATATTCTATCACATTGAAGACTAAAATGTATATGGGTATGAAAGTTACTCACCCACCACTAAAGAAAATGCTGACTGCAGTAGTATCACATCACACTTTTTCTCCCACACTAGAGGCATTCAAGAGGCAGCTGGACAACCATCTGTCAGGGATGCTTTAGGATGGATTCCTGCATTGAGCAGGGGGTTGGACTCAATGGCCTTGTAGGCCCCTTCCAACTCTGCTATTCTATGATTCTATAGGGAGATATGTGGGGAAAATGTGTGTTAGGAGTGGCCATGCATTCCAATAAAGTTTGTTTCAGACTGCAAGAAATTATTATCACAAAAACATCTTACAAGAGTTTTTAGGAAACCTGCTCTTAAAATAGGAATCCATTTGGGGTTTTTGGTTCGGTTTTTTTTTTTTTTTTTTTAGTTCTTCAATAATAGTATGCTCCAAGTACATTACTTGGAAATTCAAAATACAGATTTAAAACTAGCCATTTAAGGACTATATCCTAGGCAAAACCACATTTCTAATCATAGCATTTAGCACTGCTTAGCAATACTTTAATTATTTATTCAAGGTTTAGTATAGCAAAGTTGGAGCAAGATAATGCCACACTGCATTCGTCATCAGTGAGTCATTATGGGACTTCTACACATTATTCTTATTTACAAGGCTGAATCTGAAAGGAGGTCAAAAAAGAAAAGAGGGGATAGCCTGTGATAATAACCTATTTATAAGGAAAGGTAACAAGCAGCAAAGATGTAGCACCATCCCATAGATGCTAATCATAGTAAAAATGCTAACCATACAATGCTAATCATTGTAAAAATTTATATAAAAATATGCGTATTGCTTTGTAGTTTGGTTAGCTGCTAGTACAGAGCATTTTATATAATTTATAATGGGCACATTTCCAAGATAGGAATCATGTTTAATTTTATGCAACAGTACCTTTTACTAGTACCCCCATAGACAAAATGCTAAGCTTCGGAAAATAAGTTAAAATCATTGTTCCTAACAACAACAAAAAGTTGTCAACAAGTCAAATATAGTTTTCTACGATTATTCTTTATGACTAATAGATTATCTCTGTTTAGCACTACACATCAGTGTCTCTTATCTGCTCAGTATGGTTTAGTTTGGTCAGCTGCTAATACTGAGCATTTTCATATAATAGTAAACAGGCATGTTCCCAAGACAGGAATCATGCTATATTTTAACATAAAAGAATTCATTAATAAAAATCACAATTAGATCAATCTTTGAGAAACGTCATGTGTATTATCTAAAATACGAGTATTTTGTGTATATTGATATGGTATTTGATATGTATATTGATATGGTATTTGTATTATATTTTAATTTTAGCTCCTGATGAAGGATCTGACAATCCAAAAAGTTGAGCCTTCTTGAACTTTTAAATAAAAGCATTATCCTGTATGGCACCAGAGCCAGCCTCTCTTTCTACCCCAGTTTGAGAAGGTACCATTGATAAGCACTCTTTGAGTCTGATTCTGTAGCCAACTGTCAATCCATCTACCGTAATCGTTGTTCCATCTAGCCCACCGATCAGAATATCATGTGGTACTTTGTCAAAACCTTTGCTGATGTCAAGATATATTATGTCTTCAGCATTCCCACAGTCCACAGGGGAGGTTAACTAATCAAAGAATTATTATTATTATTATTATTATTATTATTATTATTATTATTATTATTATTTCTTACCCACCTCTCCATTTTGATCGAGGCAGGGAACAACAGTAAATATAAAATACATAAAACTGAATTAAGAACATAATATACATTGTTAAAACATCCTAAAAACATCCTAAAATCCCCCTGGATAGGCCTGCCAGGAGAGATCAGTCTTGATAGCTTGCTGTCAAAGGCCACAACCTAGGTTTGGCAGTGTGTCAACCAGTTCTGGATGGGGTTACACTCCCCCTGAAAGTTTTTTTGTTGTTGTTGCTTTTAGCAACCCTCGCTATCCTCAGCTCATTGTCATCTTGAGCCTTCCTGACTTCCACCCATTTCTCATTAGGGTCACTTGCCATGGGAACTTACTCATTATTGTTGTGAGTTCATTAAAATTGGCTTTTCTAAAATCCAAAATCCACTTAGCTTTTGTTTCCTTTGAAATCAAGAATTCAAGTATGACATGGTCACTTTCCCCCAGAGATCCCGTAACTACCACTTCATCCACTAAGTCATCCCTATTGGTCAGTATCAATTCAAGGATCCTCTAGTTCCTTCCTCTACTTTCTGTAGGAGAAAGTTATCAGCCACATATGACAGAAATAAATTTATTATGCTCTACATGTTATGGAGGAATTACCTCCTTCTTTGGGAGATAAAATACAAAAATTAACTATAAGAGTAGTATCTTGTTGACAACACCTTAATTCTTTTAAACAAAGTTTTAAGGGACTTTTCAACAAAAGAATACTACATTTTCTTAAACAACTTTAAAAAGTAATTTTTAAAAAATCATCATCATAATTAATTCCCACTTTTTTTATATGGCTGCCATGTTTTTTCTCCTATCAAATTTCTTAACAGTAGTGAAAACATTCCCTTTTGTTTCACTTTCAACACAAATCATTACTCTCCCGCTACCCACAAACATAAACCTAAGCCAGTACCCTCCGAAGATCCTGTAGGAAATGAAAGGGTTAATTGAGTTTTAGGCTGCTTTTTCTGCTTTCTGTGAACTGCTGCAAGAAGATGTAGCGATGTCATCTGTCTCACACCTACCAGAATAGGGGGTAGTATGCCTGATGGGATTAGGTAAAGGTATCCTGTTTAGAAATGTATCCCACTCCTCTCACACAGGTTGTGTAAATGTATTCCACTCCCCTTTTTCTTTGTGTATCCCACCCCCTTCATTCCACTCCCCTTTTTCCATTGTCAGCTGACCCTATGTGAATAAAAGTGGTGTGCAAGCTCCAATCAGGGTCCGACCCTGTTCGAGTCGCACCTCAGTATACTGATACGTGGTGTCCTCTGCAATGTTTTTCTACGCTCGTCTTTCGTACCTAAGGTCAGGGACAAGAACCTGCCATATTTCTAACAATCCCATAAACATAAGCACAAGTTTACCTGTTTTACATTGGTTTTGAGTTTCCTGGTCTCCAAGTACAATAACTTTCAGAAATCATTACAACTCCCCTGGAAGTCAAGCAGCAAGGACCTCCACCTGGTCACTGAGTGCATAGAACATGCCCTGACATCCTGCTACCCTCACACTCAATACTCTCCTGGCTAGGATGCAAAGCTCTTCTACATTCCTGTCTCATACTTGCCAACCACAGTGGCAGACTGTGTGTTCACCCCATCTGGGATCAAGCCAGCACAGGCAGTGTAGATTATTTTGCTGTACTTTATGGTTTTAATTGTGAACTGCCCAGAGAGCCTTGGCTATTGGGCAGTATAAAAATGTAATAAATAAATATAACATTTCCTTCTTTTTTGAGTGCTGTGAATGCTGTTTTTTGAGCTTTCATAACTCATAGCAGAAAAAAAACCTTTGGTGTGTCTTACGTACTGCAGATGGTTCCTAATTAGACTACACCTCATTTGAGCTCAGTTGCTGATCCTGCTGTTACTTACAATCAGCATTTCTTTTTATGTTTTCAATTGGTGTTCAAAATACAATGTATTCTCTATTTTAGCCCAGAAAAATCTAAGTTTTCATTAAGCCCATTTGACTACATGCTTTTTAAAGAAATAATCCAAAATAATTCTTTTACTTAATACTATGTCATTCCCATACACCTTTTCAATCCTCTCCCTCACCCCAAAGTCTGTTATAGTCTGGTCAGTAATGATCAAACCTTGCTTGATCTATCAGTCATGGGCATTTCGTTTTTGTCTGTTACTGTTTTTGTGAGGATGAGCTGCACAGGGGCAGTGGGAAACAAGGAGCAACACTGGAAAGAAAAAGAGAAGTCAAACATTTTCAGCGTACATCTTCCTCTGTTACTGGCAATTCTATAACCACTTGCCTTTGAACGCAATGGAACTTAGCAAACAAAGCTAAAAAAATCCCATGTTAATTTTCTGTCCCAATTCACCAAGCATTTGACCTGAATATGATTTAAATCACACTTAATATGATTTAAATGTTATATTTTTTGTTGGAATACTTGTAATAATAATTAAAGATAATAACATGCACTTCCCTTACATTGTTTAAATGTAAGAAACAAGCAATGGTACTGAAAACTGAGCCCCAGTATTGGGATACGAAATAATAATAATAATAATAATAATAATAATAATAATAATAATAATAATAACTGTTGACACACTAATTCCAGACTTCTCCATCCTGGTGCCCTCCAGACATGCTGGGAGTTGTAGTCCAAAGCATCTGTAGGGCACCAGGTTGGGAAAACTTGCACTAATTAATTTCAGCAACCCAAAGTGCTGTGGATGACACAGTTCAACTCTCTTCCACTGAGGTTGTTGGGGCTTTTTCCATTCTGTTCCATTTTACACTAAGACATGTATTTCAGTGACATAATTTTATTCTCCCACATACCTGATAGGGATATAGTCACTTGAAAAACTTTAATTACAACTTTGAAACAGCCAAATTCGCCAAATATTATATTTGCAATTGCAATCCATTTATTACTAAATAACTTATGAAATGAAAACTTTTAAAAAATCCACTTCACACATCACTGTCTACTTCTCACTGCACCCACTGCTCAACTCAGGGTCTAACCCCAAAAGGCTGAAGAGGCTGCAGTTATCTAGAAACACAGATGGTAGGTTGAGATGCAAATAGGAACCTGGACAGGAGGCTAATCCAATGCCAGTTACTGAAATTGACCTTCTGTCCATGTTGCAAAGTGCTTCTGTTTCCTCACACATCAGTTTCCCTATTCTCAGAGCTCAGTCATGGAGACTAGGGGCTCATCTACACCAAGCAGGATATTCCGCTATGAAAGTGGTATAAAAGCAGTATATAAAAAGCAGGAGCCACTCCCTTGTGGACTGTGGGAATGCTGTGGATGTCATATATCTTGACTTCAGCAAAGCTTTTGACAAAGTACCACATGACATTCTGATTAACAAACTAGCTAAAAGTGGGCTAGATGGAACAACTATTAGGTGGATCCACAGTTGGCTACAGAATCGGATTCAAAGAGTACTTATCAATGGAACCTTCTCAAACTGGGGAGAGGCAACGAGTGGGGTGCCGCAGGGCTCAGTCCTGGGCCCAGTGCTCTTCAACATTTTTATTAATGATTTGGACGAGGAGGTGCAGGGAACGCTGATCAAATTTGCAGATGACACCAAATTGGGTGGGATAGCTAATACCCTGGAAGACAGAAACAAACTTCAAAGTGATCTTGATAGGCTGGAGTGCTGGGCTGAAAACAACAGAATGAAATTTAATAGGGATAAATGCCAAGTTCTACATTTAGGGAATAGAAACCAAATGCACAGTTACAAGATGGGGGACACTTGGCTCAGCAATACTACAAATGAGAAAGATCTTGGAATTGTTGTAGATCACAAGCTGAATATGAGCCAACAGTGCGATATGGCTGCAAGAAAGGCAAATGCTATTTTGGGCTGCATTAATAGAAGTATAGCTTCCAAATCACGTGAGGTACTGGTTCCTCTCTATTCGGCCCTGGTTAGGCCTCATCTAGAGTATTGCGTCCAGTTCTGGGCTCCACAATTCAAGAAGGACGCAGACAAGCTGGAGCGTGTTCAGAAGAGGGCAACGAGGATGATCAGAGGTCTAGAAACAAAGCCCTATGAAGAGAGACTGAAAGAACTGGGCATGTTTAGCCTGGAGAAGAGAAGATTGAGGGGAGACATGATAGCACTCTTCAAATACTTAAAAGGTTGTCACACAGAGGAGGGCCAGGATCTCTTCTCGATTCTCCCAGAGTGCAGGACACGGAATAACGGGCTCAAGTTAAAGGAAGCCAGATTCCGGCTGGACATCAGGAAAAACTTCCTGACTGTTAGAGCAGTGCGACAGTGGAATCAGCTACCTAGGGAGGTTGTGGGCTCTCCCACACTAGAGGCATTCAAGAGGCAGCTGGACAACCATCTGTCAGGGATGCTTTAGGGTGGATTCCTGCATTGAGCAGGGGGTTGGACTCGATGGCCTTGTAGGCCCCTTCCAACTCTGCTATTCTATGATTCTATGATACTGCTTTTTAGTGATATTAAAGTGCACTGACAACTGTTGAGGCCTATGACACATAACATATACAGTTTTCATACCACTTTCATAGTGTTATATCCTGCTTGGTGTAGATGTGTCATGGGCCCCAACAGTTGTCAGTGCACTTCAGTACCACTATAAAGCAGTAGTGTAGATCCTGCAGCATTTGTGTGGCTCCTGCCTTTTATATATATGTACAGCACCATGTACATTGATGGTGCTATATAAATAAATAATAATAATAATAATAATAATAATAATAATAATAATAATAATAATAATATTCTGCTTTCATAGTGGAATATCCTTCTTGGCGTTGATGAGCCCTAGGAGGTTGATGAGAGGCAAGATGAACAAAGAGCAGAGGGGCATCCTAATGACTTCTCTTAGCAGGAAGTTGCCCAGCCTACAGAGGCACAGCAGGTCTTAGAGCTTTATAGTAGGCAGTGTCACAGGACTGAGCACCTAGGATCACCTGACTCTCAATATCAGGATGATTCTGATTCATGGTAATTATATCCTAGCATGAACTGTCTGTGGTGAACTCTTCAGATCTGAGTTCTGCAGCACCTGACTCTTTAGTGCCCCTTGAATGCACTTGTCCTGTATCTCTGTAGGCCTGGTTTTAGCTCTCAATCCAAATGGCAAATATCTGGATTATACAAAGAGAGCTAATACTTCCAGTGAATGACTGGCTAAGCAGATGTTGCTGAGCAGAGTAGTTTTGGTTCTGGGATCATAGCCTAAGCTTCCTTAACGAAGGACAATGGACAGGGTTGTTACACTTCACAAGGAGTGGGGGAAATACGTTTGGCACAAACATGGCAAATCTGACCAAGAGGGCTTTAAACTAAATCATGTCAGAGGTGGAAACAAAAGCCCACAAGTAAGCCCAAAGGTAAATGCTAAAGATAAGAACCTGGGTACTACAGAGGAAACTGTGAGAATTGTGGGGTGCCTAGCAAACTTCACAATAAAACGGTAGAACAGACATTAAGAACATAAGAGCCATGCTGGATCAGACCGCAGCTCCATCAAGTCCAACATTCTGTTCACACAGTGGCCAAACAGCTGCCAACCAGGAACCTACAAGCAGGACACAGGTGCAATAACACCCTCTCACCCATGTTCCCCAACAACTACTGAACATAGGCTTAATGCCTCTGTTACTGGAGGTAGCACAAAGCCATCAGGACAAGTACCCATTCATAGCCTTCTCCTCCAGGAATTTATCCAAACCCCTTTTAAAGCCATAGTAATTGGTGGCCATCACTACATCTTGTGGTAGCAAATTCCATAATTTAACTATGCACTATGTGAAATACATCCTTTTGTCTGACCTGAATCTCCCACAAATCAGCTTCAGGGAATCACCACAGGTTCTAGTATTTTGAGAGACGGAGAAAAATGTTTCCCTGTCCACATTCTCCACACCATATATAATTTTGTACACCTCTATCACATCTCCCCCTAACCTCCTATTTTCCAAGCTAAACAATCCCAGCTGTTGTGACCTTCCCTCATAGAGGAGATGCTCCAGCCCTTGATCATTCTAGTTGGCCTTTTCTGCATTTACCAGCTCCACAATATCTTCCCTTTTTAAGGTATGGTGACCAGAATTGTACATAGTATTCCAAGTATGGTCCTACCATAGATTTGTATAAAGGCAGTATGGTATTAGCTATTATTCCTTTTCTAATTATGCCTAACATGGAGTTTCCTCTTTTCTTTTCTTTTTTTTACCGCAGCTGCACATCGAGCTCTCCACGCAACCCCAAGTTCTCTTTCTTAGATATCACTACTAGCTCAGATCCCATCAGGTTATACTTGAAGTTGGGTTTTTTTTTTCCCAATTCGCATCTTTACACTTACTAATATTGAACCACATTTGCCATTTAGATGATCACTCTCCAATTTTGGAGAGATCCTTGGGCCTTCGTCAAAAGCATTTTTGAACTTCAAGTAAACAATGTCTACCAGATCACTCTGTCAACATTTTTTAATTAAAACTCACAAAGAACTCTAAAAGGTTAGTAAGACAGGACTTACTTCTGTGGAAACTATGGCCTCATCTACACCAAGCAGGATATTGCACTTTGAAAGTGGTATGAAAGCCGTATATAAGAGGCAGGAGCCACACTACTGCTTTATAGCAGTACTGAAGTACACTGACAACTGTTGGTGCCCATAGACACACAGGGCCTTGCTAGACGAGGCCTTGAGAGCCGGTTTCCCTGCTGTGCGTCCACATGACGCACAGGGGAATCCGGCCCCAGGCCGCACTGAAGCCTCCTCTAACGCGCCATAAGCGAAGTCGCTTATGGCCCGCCTTTTCCGCAGCTCCGGTCTGAGGCTGGGGCTGTGGAACGTCTAGAGACTTCTGTGGCTTTTTGCGGCTACTCGCTTACTTGCAAGGAGCCGCAAAAAGCCACGGACTGGCACAGCGCGCTTACGAGCACTGTGCCCATCGGGCCAGGGGCATCCGGGGGGGGGAGATGGGGGGGAAGGCCGGACCGGCAGGAGAAGGGGATGGCGAAGGGACACAGACGCGACACACGGGAGGGCGAGGGGGGCGGAGGGTGACAGACACGACGCACTGGAGGGCGGAGGGTGACAGACGCGACATACAGGAGGGCGAGGGGGGCAGAGGGTGACAGACACGACACAAGGGAGGGCGAGGGGGCAGAGGGAGACAGACGCGACACACAGGAGGGCAAGGGGGGGCAGAGGGTGACAGACGCGACACACGAGAGGGCAGAGGGCGACACACGGGACGGGGACAGGGAGGGCGGGCGGATGGGGGGGCTTAAGTAAAAAAAAAAAACCTTACCTTGTCCGGAGTCTTCCGGCCGCACGTGGCCCCCAAAAAAATGGCCGACGCTGCAGGGCTTCCGTAGTCCCTGCGCGTCGACCGTCTAGGAGGCTGGGCGGTGCGCGCTAAAGTTAGCACCGTCGCCCCGCCTCCCTGCTGGCTTATCCCGGCAGGTCTAGCAACGCCCATACTATATACTGCTTCCATACCACTATATCCTGCTTGGTGTGGATCCTGCCTTTTATATTCCACTTTCATACTGCTTTCATAGTGCAATATCCTGCTTGATGTAGATGAGGACTATGTTGATTCTTTTTCAGCAGGGCTTGTCCTGCTTACTAATTTTGTCTATATTAATGCTTTCAACCAATTTGCTTGGAACAGATGTTAAGCTAACCGTCCTGTAATTCCCTAGATTACCTCTAGACCACTTTTTTAAAAATGGTGTTACATTGTCCATTTTCCAGACCTTTGGTATAGAGGCTGATCTTAGGGACATGCTGCAAATTTTGGTTAGAAGTTTAGCAATTTCATATTTGAATTCTTTGAGAACTCTAGGATGGATACCATCTGGGGCCTAGTGATTTATTTGCTTTCAGTTCATCAATAAGGTTAAGAACTTCATCTTTTGTCACCATTATTTGCCTCAGTTCTCCAGATTCCCTTCCTGAAAACATCCATGCAGGTACAGGTATCTGCCCTATATCTTTTGCAGCGAAGACCAACAAGTAGAACTCATTCAGCTTGTTTGCATTCTCTTTGTTGTTCTTTTAACTCCATTGCCATCCAGTGTGCCAACTGGCTCCCTAGGTGGCTTCCTGCTTCTGATCTATTTAAAGAATTCTTTATTGTTGGCCTTGATATTGTTAGTGTGTCAGGTATAGGTTTCAGTATGGCTGTCAGGCCTTGCAATTTAGGAGAGGTGGGGGCTTTGCTGAAGGAGTCACTCAGATTATAGTGTCATCTTGGTGGGCTGAGCAGTGCCGCCCTGTTTGGACATGGACATAGCTGAAAATCCAAAGTCCCTTTCTGTGAAGTGGTCTGGAGGAGGCCTACGCTTCCTTTTTAAGTTGGAGCAAAGGCGAGGAGCCTTTGCTAGGAACATCTTATTGGCATAGCCTGAAACCCCTCCCTGTTTGGATCCATCACCATCTGCACATGGATTGGACTTTGGATTACTAAGGACTTTGCCATGGGAGGTTCGCTTGGCACCTACATTATATGCTTTTAGACGCCAGGTGAAGACTTTTTTATTCTCCCAGCATTTTAACAGTCTATAAATAAATTTTAACTTGGTGTTTTAAAATTGTAATTTTGCATTGCTGCTGTTTTTATCTGGTTGAGCTTTTATATTGTATTTTATATTATGGTTTTATACTGTTGTTTTATACTTTGAATGGTTTTAATTTTTGTGAACCGCCCAGAGAGCTCCAGCTCTTGGTATAGAAATGTAATAAATAAATAAATAAAGGAAGTGAGGCAGGTGGCTACTAGGAGGAGGGCTTTCTCCGCTGTGGCACCCCGGTTGTGGAATGAGCTCTCCAGAGAGGTCCGTCTGGTGCCTACACTGTACTCTTTTTGTCGCCAAATGAAGACTTTTTCATTCTCTCAGTATTTTAACTTAATTTTAACTTAATTTTAAATTTTACTGTTCTAACTCTGTATTTTAATCTTATATCAATTTTGCTGCGTGGTTTTATCCTGGTTGTGCTTCTTATACTGTATTTTGTATTTGTGCTTTTAACCTTTTGTTTGTTTTATTATGGTTTTAATTCTTGTGAACCGCCCAGAGAGCTTCGGCTATAGGGCGGTATAAAAATGTAATAAATAAATAAATAAATGAATGAAAAGAACTGTAAGCCTTTTCATAGACTTGAACTCTTGTTTGCTGTGGATTGTGTGTTCTTGTTGGTTAACAGCTCAGTGTAGTGGCAGACTGGGCTGGATTTTGACTGTTGGACCTTTCCTCTGCCGAATCAGCCAGCGGGGAGTTCCCAGTGCTAAAGCAGAAGCACAGGACACCCAGTGCCTGAGGTTTAGGCTTTGACCATGTTCCCTCAATTTGTCAATGAATGACCCACGGGACTAGCTCCCTTGAGATGGTTTGTTAAGCCTTTCAAGAATTTTCCACTGTGATTGCCTGAAGGATCATATTAGGACTCTTTCTCTCCACCCACACCCACCCTGGGTCTGGAACCCATTTTTGGAACCATGGAGTTGACAAGAGGGAAACCATGTTGCTGCTGTAATGATTAGCTTTTGACTGTTTTTGGAGCCTATAGCTCTGACCGTCTGCTATAAGAATTTCTGAAGCATGTAGCTTTTATTGTGGATTTCCTGCAAGTCTCACTGATTTGGGAGTCTCGTGTCAGTTTTCCAGAACACGAGCTTGTGTGATCAGGAATCACGACATAGTAATATGTTCTTGAAAATGTTTTTTTGCATCTCTTATTGTCTACTTGCATCACCTTTGTGCAAGTGTTTAACTCACTTGGGCAAGACTTCCATTTTCTGGAGGAAACCCTTCAGAAAAGGGCTTGTTAACCATGCTGGTGACCTCTTGGACTTATTTATTTATTTATTTAAAACATTTATATCCCGCCCTATATCATTAAGATCTCAGATAAAAACATACAGTATAAAACAATAAATATGCACAGTTAAAAACTTTCCTAAACTGTGGTATACATTTTAACTGAACTTCTTTTATTATGGTTTTCAGTAATCTCCAAGCAGTTTGAAGGGATTTAATCCTCTTGACTCCCCCTTTCAACTTCCTTTTTACCAGTTCCCTCATTTTAGAGTAGTTTCATCTTTTGAAGTCAAATGTAACTATGTTGGACTTCCTTGGCAATTTTCTACTTAACATATATTAAATCTGATAGCACTCTCGTCACTTTTTCCAATTGGCTCAACAACATGTACATCTCATACTAGATTCTGGGTGACACCATTTAGGATTAAATCCAGGGTCGCCTCCCCTTTGGTCAGTTTCATGGCCAACTGTTCTAGGACACAGTCATTTAGGCCAGAAATTTAGCCTCTATCATGATTGGAATACGCATTTATCCAGTCAATGTAGAGTTAATTCATGTAACCCATTATTATAGCTTCTCCGCGAGCCCCTGCCAAAGGAAGTGAGGCAGGTGGCTACCAGGAGGAGGGCCTTCTCTGCTGTGGCACCCCGGCAGTGGAATGAGCTCCCTAAGGAGGTTCGCTTAGCACCTACATTATATGCTTTTAGATGCCAGGTGAAGACCTTTTTATTCTCCCAGCATTTTAACAGCCTATAAATAAATTTTAACTTGGTGTTTTAAATTTGTAATTTTGCATTGCTGCTGTTTTTATCTGGTTGAGCTTTTATATTGTATTTTATATTATGGTTTTATACTGTTGTTTTATACTTTGAATGTTTTTAATTTTTGTGAACCGCCCAGAGAGCTCCGGCTATTGGGCGGTATAGAAATGTAATAAATAAATAAATAAATAAATAAATAATAGCACTTCCTCATTTGCTGGGCTCCTTGATTTCACTTTCCATCTCAATGTCATCCTGAGCATTTTGGTCTGGAGGAAGATAGCATGTTCTTATCCCTAAATTAGTTTTGGAGCATTGGAACGGAATATCCAAATGCTTCTGATATTTATACACCAATGTAGTGTTAGAAATAAATACGAGCGTGAATTCCTAGTACAGGACTTGCCATGATGAATCCGGCACCACTCTCTGAAAGCATGATGAATGCCCAACCTTCCTCCCAACTTTGAACCTATGGAAGTGGTTTGCTTTGTGATCAGCCTAGCAGTTGTGCAACTATCCTCACAACGTCCCCAGCTTCCATTCATGGTACCCTGGAGAACCATGGCCATGCAGAAACAAACCAGCAATTCCACTCATTCATAAAATTCACTAGGTGACCTTAGGCTAATCACTATATTTTAGCCCAAGCTATTTTACAGCATTATTGTGAAGTTAAAATGTGCCAGCTGCCTTGATGGCCTCGGAGGATGGGCAGAACACAAATGTGATAAGCAAACAAATAAATAGCGACTAAAATGATCAAGGGACTGGAGCATCTCCCCTACAAGAGAAGGTTACAAAAGTTGGGATTGTTCAGCTTACAAAAATGGTGGATAAGGGGAGACATGATAGAGGTGTACAAAATTATGCATGGTGTGGAGCATGTGGATAGTGAGACATTTTTCTGCCTCTCCCAGAATACCCATGAAGCTGATTGGTGGGAGATTCAGGACAGATAAAAGGAAGTACCTCTTCACACCGTGCATAGTTCAGTTATGGAATTCACTACAAGCTGTGGTGATGGCCACCCATTTGGATGGCTTTAAAAGGTGGTTGGATAAGGCTATCAATGGCTTGTTGTCCTGATGGTTAAGTGCAATCTCCAGTAACAGAGGCAGTACGTCTGTATACACTGGTTGCTGGGAATCATAGGTGGGAGGGTACTGTTGCACTGTGTCCTGTTTGTTGGTCCCTGGTCAAGAGCTGGTTGGCCACTGTGTGATCTACTGACTGCTGACAGCCTCTTACAAAAGCTCAAGAGCAACCAAATTATGTGAAAAGCCAATTTAGACCCAGACCCTAAACCTGCACACAAAGAGGACACAATCTAGAATAATTACCACTGATCTTAACTACTCAATGACTCTCTGCCTTCCACACATAAAATGGTGGAAAAGTGTGAGAAAATCCAGAGGAAATACCCTTTTAATTGTCCCAATGTCACTCTGTGTGTGTATGTATAATTAATATTTCCGTACATTTTTATATAGTGAAAGAGCTATAGCTTATTCCACATCTTTAGCTGATATGATTTAATGCTGTGCTATTTTAAGAGCCTAGAACAAGCCCGGAAGGAGGGATAATGGTTTCCTGCCTAAGTTCTACTTAATGATAAAATAGGAATTCAACCTGGCTCCCCCTATTTTATTATATTTTTAATAACTGACATCAAAGTCATGTATTTTCCCTCATAATTCTTTTGTTTATATAAAAGATGCCTTTTAACTTGGCGTATTGGACAGAACATGTGCAAAAGGAGGGAGACGCTGGCTCTGGTGCTGGTGAGAAGATTCTTTATTTTTTTATTTTTCTCGTTAAAAAGGTTATTGAAAAAAACGTCACAAATAGCCCAACGTTTCGGATGGTGACAATCCTTCTTCAGGGGCTGTATTTAACACAGAATATATATGTGTATTAGTATTTAATTACAAACTAATAAATATGCATAACCAAATACAACAGGGACAATACCATTACATAAGGGTTGTTAGAGCATTGTGATATTTATCTCTATAGGATATTGACATAAAGACCTGAAGGAAACTATCTAATGCACTGAAGAAATTTATATCGAGACAAGTCTAGCTTTCAAAAGCATTTTTTTAAAAAGAAAACTCAATCTGTTCAAAAAACTCCATTTTAATTTTTAAACAAGGCTTGTTGTAAATAGCAAATACCATATTTTTTGACATTTTGTTTATTCTAATTATCCCCATATTTTAAACTTAAGAACGGAATAACGGGCTCAAGTTAAAGGAAGCCAGATTCCAGCTGGACATCAGGAAAAACTTCCTGACTGTTAGAGCAGTACGGCAATGGAATCAGTTACCTAGGGAGGTTGTGGGCTCTCCCACACTAGAGGCCTTCAAGAGGCAGCTGGACAAGCATCTGTCAGGGATGCTTTAGGGTGGATTCCTGCATTGAGCAGGGGGTTGGACTCGATGGTCTTGTAGGCCCCTTCCAACTCTGCTATTCTATGATTCTATGATTCTTAAACAACCCCCTTAAAAAGGTCCTTTGGAGAAATGGCAGGTTTCCTTTTTAGAAAATTGGACTTGCTTTAAATTTCTTTTGTAACATGAACCAAAAGCAGGAGTCATTTTGGCATGGTCTTCTATTCCATGAATAGTCCAATGCTCTTGCAAATGTCTAGTTGTTAAATCTTTGTAGGCACTTTATAGGACTTGTAATCGTGTAATGAACTGACCTGTAAGAAAAGTTGGTTGATAAGCGTCCACAGTGAAGTTTTCTGCCACAAAACTATGCTGGCGATTTCTTTCAAGGGAGTTGCTGCCTCTCTTAGCTGCAATGTCGAAATGAAGTGCAACTAATTGACAGCAACTTTATAGCTGGCGCTAGTCTTTCTGTATTTTCTTTTTTTGTAGTGATCCTGTTAGGACTTAACACATACGATAACGAGGCTCAAACTATAGATTTTTGTTGTGGACATTTGTATCTCATCGTTTCTAGCATCCTTGTCTCCAGTCTTTATTAGCAATAAATCTTGTTAGTGTTGGACCCAACACTAACAAGATTTATTGCTAATAAATAAAGACTGGAGACAAGGATGCTAGAAACGATGAAGCTGCACTTCATTTCGACATTGCAGCTTAGAGAGGCAATAGGGTCACCATCCGAAACGTTGGGCTATTTGTGGAGCTCTTTAAAAAACCTTTTTAGGAAGGAAATAAAAAAATAAAGAATCTTCTCACCAGCACCAGATCCAGCATCTCCCTACTTTTGCACATACAGTATTGGACAGAGCACCATGGATTCAATTTTAAGATAGAGGCGTCCAGAGCACCGTCTGGTCCAGTTTTGTTGGGAAAGTTTCAATTATTGAGGACCAAGGATGCAAGACAAGGTGTTTGGCCAACCACCCATGTGCCTGATTCTTGCCTTTCACGGTGCATTACAACAAATAAAGAGGGGATCGCCAGCTGGGTCCAGGAGGTTGTAAATTCCTCCCTGAGAGAGGGAGCGGTGCTGTCCCCTTTAAAGGAGGCAGTAATCAGGGCATTCCTGAAAAAGCCTAATGTGGCTGTTAACAATTATAGGCCAGTGGTTAATATCCTGTTGCTGGGGAAGGTGCTTGAGAGGGTTGTTGCAGGACAATTCCAGGCACTCTTTAATGAAATGGATTATCAAGATACAGTTCAATTTGGCTTCAGCCCCGGTTTTGGAATAGAAATTGCTTTGATCGCCCTGTGGGATGACCTTTGCCAGGAGAGGGACAGAGGGAATGTGACCCTGTTGATTCTCTTAGACCTCTCAGCAGCTTTCAATACCATTGACCATGGTATCCTTCTGGATAGGTTGTCTTGGCTGGGAATTGGAGGTACTGTGTTGCAGTGGTTTCACTCCTACTTGGATACCTGAAGAGTTTACCATATCTGAGGCGTTACTAGTTCGGCCGGGACTTCAAGTGTTTCCTTATTATTATCCACAGCAATTGCCTGTTAGACGGTGTTGTTAAACTATACTTTGCTGAAGAAGCCATTATTCGTGAAACAGTGAAAGTATACCGGATGCCTGTTCGTTAATAACACTGAAGAAATTTGCTAACTTTGTATAAGTCATGTACAACACTGAATAAATTTGTTTAACTCTGAAATCTGTTTAACTTGTCATACTTCTTCACAAGACTGTAGTATCAGCTGGTTGCTCTTTATAATTGCTTAACTAATAGTTTCATATATCTTTTACTCAGCTGTTGAAGCTTGGTAATAAAAATTGTATTACTTTTTCTCACTGTCATAGTGATGATATTGTGTGAAAATATACGTAAATTGTAATTTAAGAATTGTTACACATTAATAAGAATTGCATACCTCCAGTTTGATACTGTATTTTTCTAGTTGTGTGCCTTTGGCACTATCTGTTTAACTTTCATCAATATGCGGATGACACCCAGCTCTATGTCTCTTTTGCATCAAACTCATGTGAGACAGTGGCTGTTTTGAATCAGTGCCTGAGCACAGTAATGGACTGCATGAGGGCCAACAAACTGAGACTCAATCCAGATAAGACGGAGGCACTGCTAGTGGGTGGTTTGTCTGTCCGTCTGATGTTCAACCAGTTCTGGAGGGGGTTGAACTCCCCCTAAAGGATCAGGTCCGTAGTTTGGAGGTACTCTTGGATCCAGAACTGTCACTTGAGTGGACTTGGTGGCAAGGAGCACATTTGATCAGCTTAGGCTGATATACCAACAGTTATCCATGCTCTGATAATCTTTCGTCTGGATTACTGCAATACATTATACATGGTGCTGCCTTTGAAAACGGTCTGGAAACTTCAGCTGGTCCCAAACAGAGCAGCAAGATTGTTAACGGGGACTGGCCACCAAGAACACAGTACACCAGTACTTTTCCACCTTCACTGGCTGACAAGTGAAGAGCGTCTGGATTAAAATAAATGGGGCTAGGAATAAAAAGAATATGATAATCGGAGTCTACTACCGACCACCCAATCAAGGAGAAGACGAGGGCGAAACTTTTGAGAAACAAATTACCAGTGTTTCAAGGAAGTGTGATGTAGTAGTGATGGGGGACTTCAATTACCCTGATATCTGTTGGGAGACCATTACTGCCAAAAGCGGCCCTTCCAAGAAATTCCTGACATGTATGGGTGATAACTTTCTCCTACAGAAAGTGGTGGAAGGAACTAGAGGATCGGCAATCCTTGACTTGTTATTGACCAATAGGGATGACTTAGTGGATAAAGTGGCAGTTACGGGAACTCTGGGGGAAAGTGACCACGTCATACTTGAATTCTTGATTATGAAGGAGACAAAAGTCGAGCGTAGCCATACACGTACTCTGGATTTTAGGAAAGCTGATTTTAATAAACTCTGAACTATAATAAGTAAGGTCCCGTGGCAAGGGAGCCTAAAGAGAAAAGGAGTGCAGGATGGGTGGGAGTATCTAAAAAATGAAATTTTAAAGGCACAGTTACAAACAATTCCAACAAGGAGAAAAGATAGAAGACAACAGAGGAAACCAATGTGGCTCCACAAAAAGCTTATTGATGAACTGAAAACAAAAAGGGATACATATAGGAAGTGGAAGGAAGGCCAGGCTACAAAAGAAGAGTACAGACAAGTGGCGCAGAAGTGCCGAAATGGCGTCAGGAAGGCTAAAGCTGTGAATGAGCTGAGATTAGCGAGGGATGCTAAAAGCAATAAAAAGGCTTTCTTCAGATACGTGAGTAGTAAAAGACAGAGGAAAGAAATGGTGGTTCAACTGCTTAATGAGGATGGCAAATTGATAACAGATGACAAAGAAAAGGCTGAAGTGCTCAATTCCTACTTTGCCTCGGTCTTCTCCCAAAAGCGGGTCTATGACCCCCCTGGAAAAAGTGAAGCAGAAGTTGAGGGGGCAGGATTGCAGTTTGAGATTGATAAACAAATGGTCAAAGAACACCTAATTTCCTTGAATGAGTTCAAATCTCCAGGGCCCGATGAACTGCATCCAAGAGTAATGAAGGAGCTAGCGGAAGAACTCTCAGAACCTTTGTCTATTATCTTTGCAAAATCATGGAAGACGGGTGAGGTGCCGGATGACTGGAGGAGGGCTAACGTTGTCCCTATCTTCAAAAAGGGCAAAAAGGAGGAACCTGGGAACTACAGACCAGTCAGTCTGACATCCATCCCTGGGAAAATTCTGGAGCAGATTATAAAGAAGTCAATCTGTAAACACCTTGAAATCAATGCAGTGATTACTAGAAGCCAACATGGATTTGTCAAGAACAAATCCTGTCAGACTAATTTGATCTCATTTTTTGATAGGATAACCTCCCTTGTGGACTGTGGGAATGCTGTGGACGTCATATATCTTGACTTCAGCAAAGCTTTTGACAAAGTGCCCCATGATATTCTGATTAACAAACTAGCTAAAAGTGGGCTAGATGGAACAACTATTAGGTGGATCCACAGTTGGCTACAGAATCGGACTCAAAGAGTACTTATCAATGGAACCTTCTCAAACTGGGGAGAGGCAACGAGTGGGGTGCCGCAGGGCTCAGTCCTGGGCCCAGTGCTCTTCAACATTTTTATTAATGATTTGGACGAGGAGGTGCAGGGAACGCTTATCAAATTTGCAGATGACACCAAATTGGGTGGGATAGCTAATACCCTGGAAGACAGAAACAAACTTCAAAGTGATCTTGATAGGCTGGAGTGCTGGGCTGAAAACAACAGAATGAAATTTAATAGGGATAAATGCCAAGTTCTACATTTAGGGAATAGAAACCAAAGGCACAGTTACAAGATGGGGGACACTTGGCTCAGCAATACTACAAACGAGAAAGATCTTGGAATTGTTGTAGATCACAAGCTGAATATGAGCCAACAGTGCGATATGGCTGCAAGAAAGGCAAATGCTATTTTGGGCTGCATTAATAGAAGTATAGCTTCCAAATCACGTGAGGTACTGGTTCCTCTCTATTCGGCCCTGGTTAGGCCTCATCTAGAGTATTGCGTCCAGTTCTGGGCTCCACAATTCAAGAAGGACGCAGACAAGCTGGAGCGTGTTCAGAAGAGGGCAACCAGGATGATCAGAGGTCTAGAAACAAAGCCCTATGAAGAGAGACTGAAAGAACTGGGCATGTTTAGCCTGGAGAAGAGAAGATTGAGGGGAGACATGATAGCAGTCTTCAAATACTTAAAAGGTTGTCACACAGAGGAGGGCCAGGATCTCTTCTCGATCCTCCCAGAGTGCAGGACACGGAATAACGGGCTCAAGTTAAAGGAAGCCAGATTCCGGCTGGACATCAGAAAAAACTTCCTGACTATTAGAGCAGTGCGACAATGGAATCAGCTACCTAGGGAGGTTGAGGGCTCTCCCACACTAGAGGCATTCAAGAGGCAGCTGGACAACCATCTGTCAGGGATGCTTTAGGGTGGATTCCTGCATTGAGCAGGGGGTTGGACTCGATGGCCTTGTAGGCCCCTTCCAACTCTGCTATTCTATGATTCTATGATTCTATGAAGTCCTGGTCCAGGCATAATTCAAAGTGCTGGTATTAACATTCAAAGCCCTAAATGGCTTGTGGTCAGGTTATATGAAGGAATAATATAATATAATATAATAATATCTGAAGGTTATCTGGACAACCATCTGTCAACTATGCTGTAGGGTGGATTCCTGCATTGAGCAGGGGGTTCGACTCGATGGCCTTCTAGGCCCCTTCCGGCTCTACTATTCTATGATTCTATGAATGTCTCTTCCTATATGTACCAGACCCTAAGATCATCTTCTGAGGTCCTTCTACATAAAGTGGTCCTTCACTCAAAAGGAAGTGAAGCGGGTGGCTACCAAGAGGAGGGCCTTTAGTCTGTAGCACCCTGGCTGTGGAATGACCTCCCCAGAGGGGTTCACCAAGCATCTAAGTTATACTCTTTCCGACACCAGATGAAGACCTTTTTATTTTCGCAGTATTTCAACATTTTACCATCCTATTTTTTAATCTTTCTGTTTTAAATCTGTATTTTAAATCTCTGCATTTCTGCTCGGTTTTATTCTGGTTGTACTTTTAAATTGTAGTTTTATATTGTGGTTTAAATTTTATACCTAAGTTGTAGAATAGAGCAGCCAATAGAACAAAACATACAAACACTTAAGATCTTCGGCTATTGGGCGGGATAAAAATGCAATAAATAAATAAATAAATAATTTTATGGTTTTATTTTTTGTAGACCGCCTAAAGAGCTTTGGCTATTGAGCAGTATATAAATGCAGTAAATAAATAAGACATGGTGTTTTGGAATGTAACTTAAGGAATTTCACAGAGGATACATTTCCTCCCTGCTGCAACCTTTCAAAAGCCTTTTGAAAGCCTTCAAAAGGGGTCAGGAAACTTTCCTTCCATGAACTTTTCTTTTGCAACATTGGAGCCTCCAAGATACAGAAAGCCTGGCTGGCACAAGCCCAGCAGAGTGGAAAAGAGATGTTTGTTGTTGATTTTATTCATGTTTTGGTATTTTTTGTTTTTGTTTCCATCTGGGAGGGAAATTATTTACACCAGCTCCAATGCTGATGTAAATTTCCAGGTTGGAGGCATGTTCAGGGACTGTTAGAATTTTGGATCTGCTCCCGTGATCCTCTTATACCATGCACCTGATCTGCCCCTTTTTTTCTTTTCCTGATATCAGAACTCTGACTTCAGGGAGGTAAGCGCTGTGGATGCTTCAGCATGGGCTAGAGGACAGATCTGAGGTCAGATTTCCACCTCTGAGGGAAGACCTTTGATTCTCCCAGGGACCATAGGATTGCAGCCTTAACTTATCTTATGATCACACCTAGACTTTAAAATATATTTTTTAATGTAAATATCAGATTTATTTTTTAAAAATCATACTTCTTGTTACTAAAAAAATTAAATACTAAAAACTAATTTAAATGTTAAAAATCCTGTTTTTAGCTTAAAATTTTGTTCTGAAACTAGTGTCACAATTGCAATAAAATAAAGCTAAGAGCACCATTCTAGGCACTGAGTTCCCAATAGATGGACGGCTCCAAGACCAGAGCCCTTCTGTCTATTCCATGCCCTGCCAGCAAGTGCTAGGCCAGGCAGGAGGGATAACAGAGGTGATTCAGCTTCCCTTTCCTCCTCAAAAAAATATTCAGCTAGGTAGGCCTCTAAACCTATCTAGCTCACTTACCAGTGGTGGATGGGGACAGCGATGGAGAAGCTGCAGAATTCTGCAGATCCACACCTCTCCTCTCCCCTCCCACCGGAATGCCACCTTCTTGACCTCTCTGACATCATCCAAGATCATAAGCAGCTGCTACGGTTCTTTACATGGCAGCTGCAAGGGAGAGCAGGAATTACCTCCCAGGGACCATAGGATTGCTCTGTAAAACAGTGACAAAATATTTAACTAGAGCAAAGGAGATCGTTACCTTGTCGTGGTGCTGGAGCTTGAGCACCTCAAGGATGCCACGAGCTAAACCGTGAAGGGACACCCAAGACGGGAAGGTCATGGTAGAGAGGTCAGACTAAATACGATCCCTGGGGAAGGTAATGGCAACCCACCCCAGTATTTTTGCCGTGAAAACTAAATGGATCAGTAGAACCAGAGATATGTCGGTATACCATCGGAAGATGGGACCCCCAGGTCAGAAGATGGTCAAAATGCTACTGGGGAGGAACAGAGGATAAGTTCAACTAGCCCCAGATGTGATGACATAGCTAGCTCAAAGCCGAAAGGACGGCTAGCGGCCGACGGTGCTGGTGGTGAACGACGAATCCGATGTTCTAAAGATCAACACACCATAGGAACCTGGAATGTAAGATCTATGAGCCAGGGCAAATTGGACGTGGTTATTGGTGAAATGTCAAGATTAAATATAGATATATTGGGTGTCAGTAAACTGAAATGGACTGGAATGGGCCACTTCACATCAGATCACCACCAGATCTACTACTGTGGACAAGAGGATCACAGAAGAAATGGAGTAGCCTTCATAATTAATAATAAAGTGGCTAAAGCAGTGTTTGGATACAATCCAAAAAATGATAGAATGATCTCAATTTGAATTCAGGGTAAGCCATTTAACATCACAGTGATCCAAATATATGCCCCAACCACAGATGCTGAAGAAGTAGAAGTAGATCAGTTCTATGAGGATCTGCAGCACCTACTGGATAATACACCAAAAAGAGATGTTATTTTCGTTACAGGAGACTGGAACGCCAAGGTGGGTAGTCAAATTACATCTGGAATTACAGGTAAGCATGGTCTAGGAGAACAAAATGAAGCGGGACATAGGCAGATAGAATTTTGCCAGGACAACTCACTGTGCATAACAAACACTCTCTTCCAACAACCTAAAAGACGGCTTTATACATGGACTTCACCAGATGGCCGACACCGAAATCAGATTGACTACATCCTTTGCAGCCAAAGGTGGCGGACATCTATACAGACGGTAAAAACAAGACCTGGAGCTGACTGTAGTTCAGATCACGAACTTCTTATTGCACAATTTAGAATCAAACTAAAGAGAATAGGGAAGATATGAGCTCACTAATATTCCTAAGGAATATGCAGTGGAAGTGAAGAATAGATTTAAGGGACTAGATTTAGTAGATAGGGTCCCGGAAGAACTATGGACAGAAGTTCGCAACATTGTCCAAGAGGTGGCAACAAAAAACATCCCAAAGAAAAAGAAAACCAAGAAGGCAAGATGGCTGTCTGCTGAGACACTGGAAGGAGCCCAAGAAAGAAGGAAAGCAAAAGGCAACAGTGATAGGGGGAGATATGCCCAATTAAATGCAAAATTCCAGAGGTTAGCCAGAAGAGATAAGGAATTATTTTTAAACAAGCAATGTGCGGAAGTGGAAGAAGACAATAGAATAGGAAGGACAAGAGACCTCTTCCAGAAAATTAGAAACATTGGAGGTAAATTCCAGGCAAAAATGGGTATGATCAAAAACAAAGATGGCAAGGACCTAGCAGAAACAGAAGAGATCAAGAAAAGGTGGCAAGAATATACAGAAGATCTGTATAGGAAAGATAATAATATCGGGGATAGCTCAGAGGGTGTGGTCAGTGAGTTAGAGCCAGACATCCTGAAGAGTGAGGTTGAATGGGCCTTAAGAAGCATTGCTAATAACAAGGCAGCAGGAGACGACGGTATGCCAGCTGAACTGTTTAAAATATTGCAAGATGATGCTATCAAGGTGATCCATGCCATATGCCAGCAAATTTGGAAAACACAAGAATGGCCATCAGACTGGAAAAAATCAACTTATATCCCCATACCAAAAAAGGGAAACACTAAAGAATGTTCAAACTATCGGACAGTGGCACTTATTTCACATGCCAGCAAGGTAATGCTCAAGATCCTGCAAGGTAGACTCCAGCAATTCATGGAGCGAGAATTGCCAGATGTACAAGCTGGGTTTAGAAAAGGCAGAGGAACTAGAGACCAAATTGCCAATATCCGCTGGATAATGGAGAAAGCCAGGGAGTTCCAGAAAAACATCTATTTCTGTTTTATTGACTATTCTAAAGCCTTTGACTGTGTGGATCATAACAAACTGTGGCAAGTTCTTGGTGGTATGGGGATACCAAGTCATCTTGTCTGCCTCCTGAGGAATCTGTATAACGAACAAGTAGCAACAGTAAGAACAGACCACGGAACAACAGACTGGTTTAAGATTGGGAAAGGAGTAAGGCAGGGTTGTATACTCTCACCTTACCTATTCAACTTGTATGCAGAACACATCATGCGACGTGCTGGGCTTGACGAATCCAAGGCTGGAGTTAAAATTGCAGGAAGAAAAATTAACAATCTCAGATATGCAGATGACACCACATTGATGGCTGAAAGCAAGGAGGAGCTGAGGAACCTTATGACAAAGGTGAAAGAAGAAAGTGCAAAAGTTGGGTTGCAGTTAAACCTCAAAAAAAAAAAAAAAGATTATGGCAACCAGCTTGACTGATAATTGGCAAATAGAGGGAGAAAACGTGGAGGCAGTGACAGACTTTGTATTTCTGGGCGCAAAGATTACTGCAGACGCTGACTGCAGCCAGGAAATCAGAAGACGTTTACTTCTTGGGAGGAGAGCAATGACAAATCTCGATAAAATAGTTAAGAGCAGAGACACCACACTGACAACAAAGGTCCGCATAGTTAAAGCAATGGTATTCCCCGTAGTAACCTATGGCTGTGAGAGCTGGACCATAAGGAAAGCTGAGCGAAGGAAGATAGATGCTTTTGAACTGTGGTGTTGGAGGAAAATTCTGAGAGTGCCTTGGACTGCAAGAAGATCAAACCAGTCCATACTCCAGGAAATAAAGCCAGACTGCTCACTTGAGGGAATGGTATTAAAGGCAAAACTGAAGTACTTTGGTCACATAATGAGAAGACAGGATACCCTGGAGAAGACGCTGATGCTAGGGAAAGTGGAAGGCAAACGGAAGAAGGGCCGACCAAGGGCAAGATGGATGGATGATATTCTGGAGGTGACAGACTTGACCTTGGGGGAGCTAAGGGTGGCGACAGCCGACAGAAAGCTCTACCATGGGCTGGTCCATGAAGTCACGAAGAGTCGGAAGCGACTGAATGAATAAACAAAAAAAAATATTTAAAATAACATCAGTAAAAATTCTAACATAAAATAAAACCATATTATATTATTTCTAGGTTTGTATCTATCATGTTAATAGTTTTATGATTTGTTTTATTGGTTAAGTTCTTCTGTGCATTTTCAATTGAAATGAATGAGAACTTCAATATTTTCAATGGTCCTCACACAGAAGAACTTCCATCAGGTAAATTGCAGCCTTTGTATTCATGTTATTATGAAACTGTTCGCCAATTCGGGGACTACTTGTGAGCCAAAACAGGGTCAGTATTAGCACTCCACATTCTTTGGCAGCTCCCAAAGAACCATGCACCCCAGGAGGGACCACTGGTGCTAACCCAGGCTATCCGGATTGGTCTTATCCACCTGTACCCCAGTTCTGCTTTTAAACCTAGTGGCTGGCAGCACTGAGCAACCCATTATTAAACGTCTCACAATTCAGAATATTGTTGGCACTAAATCATTATTTAATAATTAAAGTCCAAAAGGTACCAAGTGATGCTGCACACTCCTGAAGATAATTTGCATACTCCTGAGGAATTCTGGGAAGTGAGCAGAAGTCACCACGAGCAGCAGAGAAGTTGGACTTTGACTGTCTGGCTCAAGACAGCAGCCCGTGTGCCGTTAGGCACGCGAAGGATAACAAATCTACTTTTTTTTCTTTTCTTCCTCTATAGCATATAATGAACAGAAAGGATTCTCTAGTGGTGGTGACCTGGAAAGTGTGTGCAATGTTTGTGTTCTTGCCTAAGATCAACTTGGTGTACATGTGCAACAAGTGCAAGCTGGTTGCACTATTGGAAGAAAAAGTAAGCGTCCTTGACCAGCAAGTGACCACCCTCCAAGGAATAAGGGACGACAAAGAGTTCTTAGACAGAACAGTGAAACTGCAACAGCAAAGAGAAGCACAGGAGGTAGAAGAGCAACAGCAAGTTGAAGCAGAAATAGGAAGGCTAAGATGAGGAAAGCCGAAGAAGACGAAACTCCCTGGAAAAGGGTGACAGTTGGGAGCAAAAACTGACATTCTGCACACGTGGAACCACTAGAGGTATGTAACTGTTTCCAGGTACTGGAGGACAGCCTGCAAAGGAAGAATTACGGGGACCCCGTGCAACTGTGAGCAAGAGACAGAAGGTCAGTCAAGCAGAGGCAACAATACCAAGGCCTATAACAAGAAGAGAAGAATAGTCACTGTGGGAAACTCCCTGCTGGTGGGATTGAAACCAGAGTATGTTGCGAAGACCCATGGACTCGTGAAGTATGCTGTCTCCCTGCAGGACAGATCAGAGATGTGATTGAAGGGTTGCCAAAGCTCATAAACCCCACTGACACATATCCTTTTCTTCTCATCCATGTGGGAACAAATGATACTGCCAAGCAGAGCTACAAAGAAATCACGTCAGACTTTGAAACTCTGGGAAAGAAACTGAAGAACTTTGGGACCCAGATAGTTTTCTCATCCACCCTCCCAGTTCTTGGAAGAGGAATAGAAAGGGAAAGAAAAATATTCCAGGTGAACGACTGGCTACAAAGGTGGTGCTGACGTAAGAGATTTGGATTCTAGGACCATGGGCTCAGCTACTTGGAAGATGGACTGCTGGCAAGGGATGGATTGCACTTCACAAGGGCTGGGCCACAGCATGAAGAACTTCATCAAGAGGGCTTTAAACTGAATCCTATGGAGGAGGGTGACAGAATCTTGGAGGCAACAATGGATGAAGATTTATGCACCATAACAGAGAGAAGAAATCTAATAGTGCCCCAAAATAGTCTTCACAATAATGCAGGAAAGAAGCCAGACCTTTGATGTCTATATACAAATGCCCAGATCATGGGAAACAAACAGAACGAATTTGAACTCTTAATACATGAAGGCAAATACAACTTGATAGGTATAACTGAAACTTGGTGGGATGACTCCCATGAGCACCCAATATAGCACTTGAAGGATATAACTTGTTCAAAAAGAACAGAAGAAATAGAAAGGGAGGCGGAGTTGCACTATATGTTTTAAGGTGGATTCCTGAATTCAGGAGGGGGTTGGACTCGATGGCCTTATAAGCCCCTTCCAACTCTACTATTCTATGATTCAATGATTCTATGTCACACCGCATAGACTGGGGGAGACTGCAAATGTTTTAGAGACTAAAGTTACAAGATGATCTTGATAAAAGGAGAGTTGGGCTGGTAAAAGGAAAATGAAATTAAACAAGGATAATGTAAATACTGTACATAAGAAAAACATACTTAGAAAATCAGCAACAAAAAAAGACAAGACTAGTGGGACCATAAAAGTGTAATTAGTTTTCTGTCTATAGTACAAAATCCCCACCTTATCTAAGACATAATCTAGACAATATAACCTAAAATTTTAGGTGGTACACTAAACAGTAAATTCCAGGTGCAATAAAAGCAGATGAATGATGTTCTGTGATTCTTAATGCAAATCCTAAGAACCACAGTCAAATTTACTAACGAACTACAGTTTTGCAGCCTTTTGTTCCAACTGTTGTCCTTTTATTTGTGTTTATTTATTAGCTGGAACTGGGTTTTTTTTTAGCTCTTCTGTAAAATCCACAAAGGTAGAAAGAAATATTGCCAAGTTATTCTCTGGTTTTCCTTTATTTCAAACTAGCAAACAATCAAACAATAAATATAAATGCAATACAATGCAAATAATTAGATGTCTAAGGAACAGAGAGAGAAGCAGACTTGAAAACAACAACTCAGCTTTGATTTCAGAGATAAATTTGGATTCCAATCTCTAGAGCTAGAAAATATACATACTTGACAATTTAATTAGATAACAGTAGTTTTTGCTGAAACCCTATCATCTATATTAACTAGTGTCCATGATTTTTTTTTTTAAAAAAACCTAACTAAGGCTTTCAAATGTTTCAAATGACAAATGGCCCACACAGTGGATGTCAGTATCTCATCTGAAATTTCTAATCCCAGAAAAAATAAGGAGACAAAAAGGAAAAAGGCACTAACTCCAGGTCCGCCTGGCGCCTACACTGTACTCCTTTCGTCGCCAGCTGAAGACCTTTTTATTCACTCAGTATTTTAACACTTAATTTTAACTTAAATTTAAATTATACTGTTTTAACTCTGTATTTTAACCTTATATCAATTTTGCTGCGTGGTTTTATCCTGGTTGTGCTTTTTATATTGTATTTTGTATTTGTATTTTTAACTTGTTGGTTGTTTTATGATGATTTTAATTTTTGTGAACCGCCCAGAGAGCTTCGGCTATTGGGCGGTATAAAAATGTAATAAATAAATAAATAAATAAATAAATAAAATGAATATGGTGAAATAAATTTATATTTCTCTGAAGCTCAATTTATTGCTTCTCTTCAAAAGTCATAATCAGAAATAAAGAATACCATGCCATAGTTGTTATGCTCTGTTAGTTAATTTCCCTTTCCTAAAATTTCCACGTAACACCCACCCCTCAAACACTTAGCTTCAATTAAAGGTTTGACATCATTGAGTTCAAACTAAAAAAGTTCATGGCAGCATTTTGCACTCTGTTAAAAAACCCAGAAAAGATCTACAAATCAATACACTGCTTATACTCAAATGTAGAGTAAAACTTAAAAAACAAATACTAAACTAATACTTAATATTTTTCCTTTTAAGAAAAACCCTCTCATCTGTTCTTGAAACCAGAACTCACCTGAAAGATTTAAAGTTTTTCCCAATGAATTGATGCTTCTTTTGTTTAAAGAAAAAGGTAGTCTAAATAACACAAATAAATACGGTTTCCAGTGGTTTCCAGGAGAAAAGAGCAACTCAGCACAAGAAATATGGAATGAAAACAGACCATAAAGAAAGATGCTAAACATGAGAATGTTGCTAAAGGTGACAAAACCACCATTATGACAGTGAAGGCTGAATGCTTTCTGCTCATGAGAAAACAAGTTTTGACAGTTGAGAAAGACATTCCAAGCCTGCTATTGTTTAACGCAGCCCAGCGCAATCCTTTTCTCCTCCCCCTATTACAGAGCATGAATATTATATGCATTGTGACCACTCAGCAGGGGACATAAGGTTCTTCTTAGACACTGGAATTTTATGAGTAACAACAATGTGAAATGTGCCTTGCCCTACTTGGTAAGTTGATTATTTCACTAAAATTGTTTTGATAAAACATCTTGTTCATTTTCCCCCTTCCCTCCTCCCATGCAATTAAAGGAAATGTCTCATCCAGTGTGCTCCAGCCAACTACCAAAGAGAAAATCAAATCAGGGACATTAAAATGAAAAATCCAGTGAGACAATAGCTACAATCCTAAGGATTTTACTAGAAGAGTGCTTCCAGACCAGTTTACTTTGCCTCATTCATGTAATTTTATGGGGTCTTCAACAACGTCTTCAATTTGTAACCTTTCCGTCTTTTACCACCACTTCTGTCCTTTTTCTTACTGAAAAAAAAATCCATTAAGGAGGGAAAGATGGAATAGGTGCACATTACCTTTTGATTTGTAGCATTAAGAGTCCACTTTCTGGGATTGTTTAGCTTAGAAAACCATTGAAACATAATGAAGCTGTACAAAATTATGCATGGTGTGGAGAAAGTGAATAATACTTGAACAGACAAATTCATAGAGGATAATTACGACTAGTTAAATTGCTATATGCTACCTCCAGTATCAGAGGCAGTATGCCACTTTATACTAGTTACTGGAGAACGTGAGTGAGAGGGTGTTATTGCACTCATGTGCTACTTGTGGACTTCCCAGAGGAAGCTCTTTGGCCAATGTGTGCACAGAATGCTGGACTAGATAGATCTTTAGTCTGATTCAGCACAGCTCTTCTTATGATGTATATATTTTAAACCATGGGAAGGAACTGCTCCCCATACCAAATTCCTCCACTAAAACTACTTCACTTCTATACTTCCTTTGACAACTAGTATTTTTTCTTCTATTTTTAAAGTTTAGGCTTTAGGATTCACACATTACAAATTCTCTATACCAGCCTTCCCCAACCTGGTCCCTGCAGATGTTTTGGACAATAACTCTCATCATCCCATCATCCCTGGGCATTGGCTATGTTGACTGGGTGTAGCGGGAAATGTAGTTCAAAACATTTAGAGTGTTGGGGAAGGCTGCCCTGTGCTTTTGTATAAGAATCAGTAAGTGATGTGTGTATAGATTCTAATGTCTAATAATTCTATACATGTTATGGCCAACTGCAGCTTCCAATGTATAGTATGCATACAACAATGTACACATCACAAGTTACAACCTATATATATGGCAGACTGAAATTCATACATAGAAGAGACTTTGACATTGAATGTTTGTAATATGTGAAGTGGAGCTGTGTGTGCAGATTTTCTTTTTTATAATTTAGATTGTGAATTTCTTGGGGCAAATATTATTTATTTATCTATTACATTTTTTATACCGCCCAATAGCTGAAGCTCTCTGGGCGGTCCACAAAAATTACCTATCCTTTCCTACCCACCCTGCTTATGTTACTCTATAAAGTGCCATGTACATTAACGCTGTAACTACTACTACGACTACAATTTAGGCTTAATAAACCCCTTTAGTACACAGAGTGGCTTTGAAAAGATCTAGAGATGAAGGGGGGAATGCGAAGTTACAGACACTATAGTTTACATGCATATATAGGAATTGTTGTATCCCCACAAATGCAATAGATGTATACAGAAGGAAGATACAAAGACTACTCCAAAGCCAAATTACAATGCCAGATGGAGACCAGGGTGTTTTTGGATTGGGATTGATATGGAATTTAAGTTTTCCAACCCTATTAAGAAGACTGAGGCAGCTGGACTGAAAGCTAAAAGACTGGTGCCCCAACTGCCCTTTTGTGGCAATGAGACTGAATGAGGGATGGGGAAGTTTTTTAAAAATAGAGGTTTTAAAAAATTATAAATGCTGTGGATAAAAGTACGAAGTCGTTACAGATATTTTTTCTCCAACTCTTGTAATACTAGAACTTGGAATCACACATTGAAACTGATGGGTAGGAGATTCAAGACAGACAAAATTAAGTACATCTTCATCACACGGTGCATAATTAATTTGTGGAATTTTCTGCCACAAAATGAAAAGGGGCGCTGGTTTAAACGGGTATTAAACATATTCACAGAAGATATTATCATTAGTGGCTATTTGCATGATAGCTAAATGGTATTATGACATCCAGAAGCAGAACATTAAATACCAGTTGCTGGAAAGCATATAATGGTACAGGGTTATTGCCTTCAATCCCTGTTTGTGGGATTTCCATAAGCATGAGTAAGCTGAGAGAACCATTTATAAGCCAGCTTTCTGCACATGATCTGGTCGCTGGACACCGTTCCAAACCCTTAGTTTGATCCAGCAGAACTCGTCTTACCTTACCTGTCCATTCTATTGCTTCTAGGGGCAGAATATGATGTCCCGCCCCAGAACCCCTCTACATAACCCTAAAATGGCCTCAAGCTGGGCTTCTCCCCCCTCTTCTAGCCCCCCACAAATATCACGACTTCCCTCACTTATCTGCCCCTTCCCCATCCCAACACCCAAGTCTCGCACCCGCCCTCGCAGCTTCCCACCTCTTTGCCCTTAGACTCACCCGCCTTTCTCACGCCATTTCCCCTTGTGAGAGTGGTGGAGGGGTCTCCGGATCCTGAGGGAGCGGGACCCCTCCACTTCCGCCTGCTTTCCGCAGCCGCTCTCGCGTCTGTTCTGGAGACAGCGAGCCTGATACTACCACTAGGATTTCCCTCCCCCGCGCTTCTCTCTCCCCCCGCCCCACCCCCCACCCAGTCCCCAAGGAAAAGAAACAAAATTGGGGGTTGCAAAAGCAGCTTGCCCCACTCAAAGCATCTTAATCTGACAGATTGCGAATTGATTTATCATTGCCCCCCCTTTTTTTAAAAAAAATTGCAAAACCTAAGTGATTTCGTTCGGGTTCATACGCGCACACATTTAATAGTGCGAATCGCAAGCAACGCACTTCACTGTTGTTTGCAAAATTATTCCCCATTGCAATATATATAAACATTTGAAGAAGCTTATCCGACACGCAATGCAAATTGTAACTCCCACTATTGCTGCTTTAAATCGATTTGCAAAAGCCTGGCATCTGGTGTCTCAAACACAGTTGGGTGCAATCCTCGTGTCCTATCATTGATGCTTAATGCCATTTTTATTTTTTTTATTTTTTTGCTGTACAACCCAGACACCCCAAAACCATTTTAAAATTACAAAACCTTTTAATTTGAATTGCTTTAGGATGGTTGGAACATACATAAAAACCACAGAGACGTGGTGGAAGTTGAAATACTCCACTTCCCATGCAGATTCCAAAATCCTTTTGTATTCATACCAAAGGTGGGAGAAGGCTGTTTGAGATCCTCATGTGCAGACAGTGAAAGACAAACACATTTATTCATCCATTATGGAATTAAGTTAGGTACTAAGGGGATAATCAAATATATCATCATACCCCCAGCAGGAGGACAAGTGTTAGAAAATACATTCAATATCTCAACACCACAATCACAAAAAATATTTATTAACAGTATTTGTATACCTTCCAATACTTTACAAATCCTACCCACAACCAAATATAATATAATATACACCCATTGAATATACACCTAACTTTTGGGGGGAATGGACGGGGCGATAGCTACCAATTGCTGGTTGCCTTCCACCAGGCACCTCCCCTGAATTGGCCCCGGAACTAGGTCAGATGGCAGAAGAGCTGTACTAAAGTCATTACAATTGAAAAAGTCAGAATAAGTCCCCAATCTTTTTAAATTCGCAGCTTTGTGGGAAAGCCCCACAGTGGCTGCCTTTAGGTGACTGTAGAACCTTGAAAACTGCACAATTCTATCCCCAGTCCATTAAAAATGTCTAGAAATAACCTCGGCTTATCAGATACATTAACATGTCCCATTTAAAGACATTTTTCTGCTATGCTCTCATCACATCCAAAGTACTATCTTATTTGCTCTCTCTCTCTCTTGTCCCACACACCTCTGAACCATGCTTACTTTCTGAATTGGGGTTCACACTGGCCTTTAAGTCACATGCTCTGCCTTGAAAACTCTTTCCAGGTCCAGATGTGTGGGGAGAACCTGGGTGCTGGGGATGGGGGGATGCATTCTGCTTACCTAGGAGGACTATGTTTTAGTATGTCCTAGGCCAGTTGCAGCATTAAAGTCATGTTCTGGGGCGGCAGGTCATCTACAAAATGGAATGAGTGTTTTACGAGCCCCACAACACACAAAAGGCTAAAAAGAGAGAGACCACACCTTTCTTTTAGTGAAAGAAGAAAAAATAGTTTATTCACAACATTATCTTGCATAAATGCAGATACAGCATAGGATTTTTTGTGAACCGCCCAGAGAGCTTCGGCTATTGGGCGGTATAAAAATGTAATAAATAAATAAATAAATAAATTTCAAAACAGAAGTTTTTCAATCAATCAATTTATTTATTTATTTATTATATTTTTATACCGCCCAATAGTCGAAGCTCTCTGGGCGGTTCACAAAGCTCTCTGGGCGGTTCACATTTGTCCCATTACACAGGTGGGATTGAGAGCAAGCACAACACGTGCTCCTAGCAATGGAGGAAGGTGGGGGGGATGGGAAAAGGAAGGGGAGGAGCTGGAAACTGTTGGCTATAGAGATCCTAAGGCTAGCTATGGCCAAAATTCTATGCACTAACTAGCTAACTGCCAAATTGCCCCCTTCCTGCAACTTGCACATGAGGTTGCAATGTTCCCCACAAGCTCAACCAGCTGTCCCTGAAAGGAGCACAAATTATTATTAACTTCCATAAAATTTAGTTTTGAGAAGAACAACAAACAATGAGGGAGGAAGCAGCTCTCCACCATGCCTGGGTCCAGCTCCAGCTGAGAGCCCCCTCCCTCCTGCTACCAACTGTCCCTGCAGAGGCCACCAGTGAGGGAGGAAGCAGCAGCCAGGCACCTCTCCACCGTGCCTGGGTCCAGCTCCAGCTGAGAGCCCCCTCCCTCCTGCTACCAACTGTCTCTGCAGAGGCCACCAGTGAGGGAGGAAGCAGCAGCTGGGCACCTCTCCACCGTGCCTGGGTCCAGCTCCAGCTGAGAGCACCTCTCCCTCCTGCTGTCACCTGTAACTGCTGAACTTTCCAACTAAGATTGTAGTGCCTGAATTTGCTTTCCGTTTCCCCCACCTCCTCCTCCCTCCCAATCCCCTTTCCTTTTGTGTCATGTCTTTTAGTTTGTAAGCCTGTGGGCAGGGACTGTCAAGAAATACTTTTGTAAGCCGCCATGAGAGCCTTTTTTGGCTGAATGGCGGCATAAAAATCCTTAAATAAATAAAAATAAATAAACTATTTTTAAATGTCTTCATTTAAACTCATGTTTAAAAAGGGAAATAACCAAACAAGCTAGGCTTCCCACTTTTTAAATTATTATTATTATTATTATTATTATTATTATTATTATTATTATTATTATTTCTTACCCGCCTCTCCCTTTGTGTCAACATTAATACATTAATACAACATTAGTACAATACAGTAGAAGTCAAATACATAAAATTAATTAAAAGAACACATAAAACCAATACAATATTAAAATAACAGTCAGGACATCTTAGAATTCTTAGGTTTAAAATTCATCTGGGTAGGCCTGCTGGAAGTGACTAGTTTTTATAGCTGTCTTAAACTCGGAGAGAGTGTTACGTTGACAAATCTCCTCTGGCAGGCCATTCCAGAGTCTGGGGGCAACAGAAGAAAAGGTCCTCTGGGTAACAGTTTATTTATTTATTTATTTATTTATTTATTACATTTTTATACCGCCCAATAGCCAAAGCTCTCAGCACAGTTGGCAGCCTAGTTTTGGCTGCTGAAGTAAATTCTCCCCAGGGGACCTGAGTGTGCGGGGCATATTGTACGGGAGAAGGTGATCCCGCATGTAACCTGGACCCAAACTATGTAGGGCTTTAAAGGTAATGACCAACACTTTGTACTTTAGGCCTGTAACAGGCAGAAAGCAGGAGACTAGGGCCATAGCTAGACCTAAGGTATATCCCTGGATCATCCAGGGGTCAAACCTGTTCATCTAGGTGACCCACAGGGGATCCAGTGCTCAGGCAGGGGTAAACCCCAGATTATCTCATGATAAACCTTAGGTTTAGCTACGGCCTAGGACAGGAGATTGGGTGCTGGTGCAACAGACATCAGCCCTGGCTGTCTGGCTGTACTGCAGCCCATGTGGATCCTCCTAGACCAGCCAGTTCTGGATGTTGGGCAGAGCTTGGAGAAGACCTGAGAAGGAACCTCTTCCCTATGGTCTACTTGTGGGCTGTTTGTGAGGACCTTGCCCAGGAGCTGGCCAGTGTTTTCTGGTCTTCTTACTTTTCCTCTCTAATTAAATGCTCTTTTCTTTTCTGCATGTCTTTCTATGGTATAGTTGTCAAATGCTGCTTGACGGGCTGGGAAGACATTTTTAACCACATTCCCAATTGGACTTGGCCCTAGGATGTTTGCCCCTTATAGCAACCATAAATCTAGTTCCTGCCTCCTTGGCTATTTTCATCTTTCTTATCCACGTTCTGCTACAATTGATTATTTGTGGGCAATAGGGCTCAAGTCACACATTTGAGCTGTAATTCTATGTACACTTTCCTTGGGAGTAAGACCAATGAAACTCAGTAGAACTTATTACTAAGTAAATGTGCACAAGATTAGTAACCTTTGCAATAGTGCTCTTTTCCTTCTTTCCCCACACCCCTGATGACAATTAGTCCTTAAGCCTAGTACATTGACCTAAAAAAATTCTTCTGGAATAATTCCTTCTATGTCTGATATTCAGACTGTGTGTTTAGACAATTTATATCATCCCCAGCCAGCATGGTCAGCAATTATGCTGGCTTACTCTGGAGGTCACCAGGTTAAGAAAGGCTGGGCTAGGATCCACTAAAGTATTATCAAGCCAGTTAATAGGTTTCAGTGCCTACAGGCTGCATTTTCCTAACACGCTTCTTTTACACATTGTATTTGTTTAATTTGTTTAATTTTTTAAGCAGATAGACAAAAACCCATAGCTAATTAATCTCTCTATAACCATGATAAATGGTCTAACATATGATCCAAACCTGGCTCTGACTGCACAAATAAATATATAGAAATAAACTGAACAACTTTAAATGCACTACTTGCATTTAGGTTCTTCCTATTTTGCCATGACCTTAGATCTTTCCTTCACCAAACCTTTAGGTCACTCCACAATTTATTTGTACCTACTAACTCCTCACCATATGTTTCACCATTTTTTCTCTGCAGCTATGGTTGCATTTGCCTTAATAACCTGGAAAACCTGGAAAACTGAAGATAAGTAGTGTGTATAACATGGACAAGGATTAAAGGAATCCCTTTATGCAAAATAATTGTTTTAGAAAAGAGATCAGAAAAACAAACATTACAGGTTCCGATGAACCTTTATGAAAATTAAAATCTGTACTCTGCACATGCTTAGAAGTTCCTCTCCTCTTTATTATTTTGTTTTATGTATTTTGTTTTTTGTTTTATGTATTATGACATAGCCCTTCCTTTGCACATTAAAGAGGTTCTGGAGCTGTCCCACCATAAACTCTTCTCACAAGGCAAGCAACAAATAAGGAGGGAAAGCTCTATTAACTGAAATAAGCTATCATTGCTGGCAACAATGATAACACAAACTGAAACAGCACTATTTTTTAAACTTTCTCTCTCTCTCTCTCTCTCTCTCTCTCTCACACACACACACACACACACACACACACAGAGCAGCCTGTTCCCAAGAAGCCTATATTTAGCACAGCTCCGCAGCTTGCGCCAAGTGCTCCAGGCAGCTATCAGATCTGCTAGTTTGCTTTGCTCCAACAAGCTAGGCCGCCACAGCAGGGGTCACTCACAAACACATGCCAGCCAATGGCATGGCCTAGAGCACCAGTTGCTAACCAAAATTAAAACTTTAAAAAGGGTGGGTGGGATGAGGGAGATGGATGAGAACAGCCTCAGAATGCAAGAAGTGGGCTTAGTGGTGGGTTTTTATTCTTTGGGGAAAGGTAAATGGGTCAGGCAATGTGCAAAGAAACAACTTAAGTGTCCCAAAACAGAAGAGAAAATATTTTCAGGTGTCTGAAAAAACTTTTATTATGCCTGAGAAGCATGAAAGGCATAATAAAGGTTTTTTTTTAAGGCATCTGAGAACATTTGCTCTTCTGTTTCAGGTCAGGCAATGCACAGACAGAGGCACTACCAACAAAAGACTGCAGAGGCCTTGTTTCTTTGCGTTCTCTGCTACTACACAGTATGGCTAGGAGAGAATTTTTACTTGGATAGAGCTCTCATGGGGATATGTTTACATTTATTTATTTATTTATTTAGGACAGCCTTCCCCAGCCCTCCAGATGTTTTGGACTTCAACTCCCATCACACCCAGCCAGCTTGGTCACAGGTCAGGAACGTTTGGAGTTGTAGTCTGAAGGACATCAGGTTGGGGGAGGAGCCTGAGGAGGCTGCAGAGACGGAGCTCCAAACATTGCCTCCCAAAGATAAGAGTTTTTAACTTTAATTTTATACGGACATTTTAACTTATTTCTATCTCATTTACTATCAAACTGGGAATCTGTTTTGCACTCATGTGTATTTTGGGAAGCAAACTGAAACGCTGCTCTCAAGGTTGGTGGTTTGTCAAGGCTTGAGAAGCCTTTCTCTTTTATTTTATTTTTAGACTTTTTAAAGAAGCCTATTTATTTATTTATTTATTTATTTATTACATTTTTATACCGCCCAATAGCCGAAGCTCTCCCATTTTACTCTGGATATCAGCAGTTGTGTGGTTTTTAAAAAAAACCTTTTTAACCTTTTAAACTTTTGACACTTATCTTTTAAATTTTAATTGCAATTTGTACCTGTGTGCTTAATGGGTCAGACAGCCGCACCATAGAGGACCACAGAGATACAGATAATTAATCATAAAAGAAAGAAAGGAAAGGAAAGAAAAAGAAAAGTTGCAGGGCAAGGAATGAACAATTGGGAGAAGGTCCAGATGAGGTGAAGAACCAAAGAACCTAAGACCATAAGATCTGAGGGGTGTCATTTTTGATCGTGGCAATAAGACAGGAGACAACCCTTTAATCATTAGGTTGCTCGTCAGCTAGCTGCCAATAACCAGTAGGCCAGACAAAGTGTAGGACAATTAAGATAATCACAGTAAACAGCACTGATTGGTGAGCGAATCACTGAACTATTGAAGGGAGTAACTTAGCAAGACAAAACAGCTGACTGCATGAACAAAAATATAGCAGTTAATTACTGGAAAACCGTGTTAAGAAAGAAACGAAGGGTCTCCTAACTGCCTCAACAGCTTCCCAGTGTTACACCCTACTTTTACAAAAGCTAGCACCAGCACGTGTCTGAACATTTGATAACCGAAAGGGGAGTGTGGAGGAGGAAGTTTGAACAAGACAGCAGAGCCTGTAAAGTCACACAGTGTATAACACAATGGTTTTAACTAGAGGAGAGTACAAAAAACAGGGTATCGTTCCAATGACAGGGGAATATGTCCCCCGTAGGAGGAAACATAAGCACAAACAATCCAAGATAACCAGCTTTTTTTCAGTTAACTCAGAGGGAATTAAAACAACAAATAAAGACACTAGGCACTCCCACACCACCACAACAAATGAGATCTTGGACTGGTCATTGGGTCCAAACATGTTAATGATGCCACCAGAACCCGAATTCCCAAAAGAAAGCAGACGTAGTTTGGCATCCGAATTTTCTACAGTTGGGGAGGGTCTAATGGGTAATAGACAACCCCATTGTATATCTCAAGACAACACAGTAGAGATAACGACTATACTTCCTATGAATGAACAAATATCAGTGGGTAGTAGTCTATCCCCTTCGCAACCCAACTTATCTTTCCCCCAATTAGATGGCTATACAAATTCTCCATCGAACAGGAATAGCGATCCCCAGGTGTGGCCCAGCCTGCTTAGATCCCAGCATGAGATGATTAAAGCTCTATTTGGATGCTGGGCAGAGGATATAACATTAATAAAGAACTACTTATCTGAAAGTAAGGACCTACTAATCACCCTCACTAACTTTGTATTGGCCAAAAACATAAAGGAAGTCAAGAGTGGTCAAGCAAAAGAGGACAAGCTGGAACATAAACGAATTAAACTAAATTATAAAGCTAGTGATTTGAACACAACCGTGACAGATATATCAGAGACAGCCTACCCCAGTGTAGAGGAGACCAATCAAGCTAACAGGAGAAAGAAAGACAACATCCCACCTTCCAATCATAGGGGCCTGAAATCAAAAAAATTAAAGGCTATAAACCATAAAGGGAGAAAGAAAACAGAAAATATGAGACAACCATCCAAGTATAAAAACAAGCCTAAAATGAATTATAATAAACTATTCCTGGATGCCCAAGACAAGAACAGAGCAGCACAGCCATTGATGCCAAAGAAGGAAAGGACCACGCAGATAACCGATCCGGAAGAGAGGAAACTGATGCTCGAAAACCAGGCTTTCTACTCCAACGTAGTAAATATAACTGAAATTCAGGACCCGTGGGCATTGCTTGGCTATGAAGCCCAAACAAAAAAAAAGCCTTCGGTTGAGAAGGAAAGAACATCAGCACCAACGCTCCTGTTTGGGAGGAAATCCTCATGGAATTTGCAATTAATGAATTGTACCTTGGTATTTTCCAACTACCCCAAACCAAGGGGCATTCTAACGCAACAAGAGCGAAAATTACATTTCCTACAGTTGATATCAATCTGGGATGCAAACCCACTTGGGCAAAATATGGAAACAATCCGAAAAATTGAATATCTCTACTATAACTACAAAACAGCACGAGCCCAGGTTACCTTCGCTTCTTCGGATTTGGCGGCTAAGATATATAGAAACAAAGAAGAATACCTAAGACGGGGATTGACAGTGAATAGATATTTCAAAGATATCTCCCCAACGTCCTCATTGGGATCCTCCAGCAACACGAATGTTCATATTCGTAACTTGCCTCAATCGGATCCCAGGATTGGTGATCTCATCAACTTCGAGGATACAGCCTCAACAATCGTTTCTGATTATTCGCCCAAGACTTCCGTAACACTATGCAACCACGGCGAAGTCAGAGAAACAGGACCCATAAGGCTGGGGGACCTGGGGGATCTTTTTGATGCACTTCAACCAGAAATTAATCAACCCAAAAATCCTTTAACACTTCCCAGAAACAAAGAAGAGAGGGACATGAGACTTTTTGAGACGGAGGATAGGAGTGGCTTCTTGGAACAACTTTACCCAGAAGAGATAAAGCTCATAGAGAGTTTTGATGCCTTACCTAGCATATATCAACATCAAACCCTTTCTAGACTAAGAGCTCTGTTGGAAATACTTAAACCTCAAAAATCCCAACATATGGTGAAATCACGGGTTGAAACCCCGCAAATCAAAAAAGAAAGGGCTGCTGGCAAAGATAGGCTTAATAAACAAGTCCTGCAACCCCTAAAGAAGACAAGTGAGGTGGATGGCGGAGTGAATACTTCAGCCCCCGATATTTCCATACACCCCCCTAAGGAAAGTCAACCAAAAACAGGTCATATCCCCAATGGTCCATACACCCCAATGGTAGATCTAACCAGCGCTATTAGAGACCAGGTCATGCCTTTAAATCCAACAGACAATACAGGTATACTATACCCTAACATTAGTGTGATCAAAAGGGCGCTTGATGGCCACCCATTGATACACTCAGATAATCCAACTGTAGCACCTGGGGCCGAGATAAGACAATATGATATTACTAGGCATGTGCTCCGCTCCGATTAGAAGCGCAGAAGCAGGAGCGAATTGGCCTGCTCCGCCTTGCCCAGAGGCGGAGTAGAAGTGGACCGCGGACCCCTAGAAGCAAGGCGAAGAGAAGCGCCCATTTTCGGAGCGCTCCGGTTTCCGCGTTCCGCTTCTATTGCCATCTTGAAACATTTCGCCCATAGGATTGCATTGCGGAAAAGAAAGGGGGATAACTGAGTTGCTTTTGAAGCTATCTTTCTAAAAATTCTTGTGCTTGGAGAGTCATGGATGGGGGTCATTTTGAGACTACTCTCACCTCTCTGCGTGGTGCTGGTCGTGCGCTAGAATTTTTTAAAAAACCGGCGGGAAAAATACCTTTTCCGAAGGGCTGAGGGGCAGAGTCAACTCCCGGTCATGATCACATGATCCCAAAGTTGGAGGAGGGGATAGGCAAAACGGGTAACTTGGGATTCTGGGAACTTCTCTTTCTAAGTCTGAACGGACTTTTCCCAGTGTTTTTTAAAATAGTAGTTCCACCAAATGCACAAACACAACCTGAAATCATATACTAAGCCAATAATAAGAGATAGAAACACAGCACTGCTACCCACCCTAACTTTGGGGAACAACTGAAAAGATGTGGTGCAAGAGGATGAGCTCCCCTAGGGCATCCCATGTGGACGTGCCCCCACTCTCTCCTGTACTTGGAGGGCCATTAGAGCCTTCCAAAGAGAGTAAACCGGTGGAGCAATGCCTATCATGAGTTGAAGTGACAGTTCCACTTTTCAGAGCTCTCGTGGTGGAGCAATGGCTTTCATGAGTTGAACTGACAGCCTTGCTTCTTAAAAGACTGGTTGACCAGTCAGATTGGCAGCTGCTGCTTCCCCCTCCCCTGGGCACGTCCCTCTATTGCTGGTAAAAGACAGATATAGCCTTTTAAAAAAAGTTCTTCTTGTTGTTTATTCAGCAACACTGCTGCTTTTAATTCCACCCCTCCTTTGTTTATTTATTTATTTATTCCATTTTATATGCATTACTGGCTTATCCTTGGCTCACTTCCTTATGCCCCCAGAAATGTCTGCTGCCTGCCTGCCTGCCTTCCCTCTCTCCTCCCCTGCCCGCCTCGCAGGGATTTTATTTTATTTATTTAATTACATTTATATACCGCCCCACAGCCGAAGCTCTCTGGGCGGTTTACAACATTTAAAATGTTGTGTGTGTCTGGCTTTGACTCAGGGGAGAAGTCCTACCTGCACTCACTTGGAGTTTTGGAAGTTCCAAATCCATTTTTCAAGTGTGGAAGAAGATTCATACTCCCCAATTCATGGCATGTTGGGATTTCCTTTGAAATGGCCCCATTGAGATGTCTGCAGGTTTAAGCCCCGCCAAAAAACAGGGGATGATGGGACTGCCTTGAGTCTGGGTGTGCATCTGTATCCCTGGATAAGCTATCATGGTGGCGAGTTTGAGATTTCTAACGTGCAAATTGACGGAGCTATCGAAAGGGGTGTGAATGGGGTGTTGGATTTTCATAAATTCCCCAAAAATCAGGGGATGATGGGACTGCCTTGAGTCTTGGCGTGCATGTGTATCCCTGGATAAGCTGTCATGGTGGTGAGTTTGAGGTTTCTAACGTGCAAATTGACGGAGCTATGGAAAGGGGTGTGAATGGGGTGTTGGATTTTCATAAATTCCCCAAAAATCAGGGGATGATGGGACTGCCTTGAGTCTTGGCATGCATGTGTATCCCTGGATAAGCTGTCATGGTGGTGAGTTTGAGGTTTCTAACGTGCAAATTGACGGAGCTATGGAAAGGGGTATGAATGGGGTGCCCGATTTTCATAAATTCCCCAAAAATCAGGGGATGATGGGATTGCCTTGAGTCTTGGCGTGCGTGTGTATACCTCCATGAGGTGTCATGGTGCCAAACTTGAGGTTTCTAACTTTCACAGAAAAAAAGTTGTATACTTTTTTAGCTTAATGCAAGCCTATGGGGGGGAAACGGAGCTCCGATCCGGATCCGGAGCTCCGAGCGGAGTGGAGCAGACATGGGCAGAGCGGGGGCAGAGCGAAGCGGGCCGATCCACAAATCACGGATCTGGAAGTGAAGCGGAGCGGGGGGTCCGTGCACACCCCTAGATATTACAGTCAATGATAATAGGGATCAAGAGGGGGAATGCACCAAGACAAACACTAACCCTGCGGTCTATGCAGGGAAGCTATCATTGAGCCCAATAACAGAAACATCCGTGGCGAAAGTCGCGGCAGCTAAGCCATCTTGTCCTTTAAAGCCTAGGCCCCCCAGCGACTGACAAAGAACTGCTAGAAGTAAAATGAATAAAGAAAAGTGCTCCTCCTATCTCTTTGAAAAAGCCCACCCTTAGCCCCACTGAGGTTTTTGTCCTGGAATATCTCAGGATGGGATAATAAACTGATGGACATAGGATTCAAACAATATCTATCCAAATTTCATATAGTGAGGCTACAAGAAACATGGATACAAAAAAAACCTAGAGCTTCCAGGCTATCAATTTTTCATTAAACCCACCAGAAAGATTGCTAAGAAAGGGAGGAGTTGTGGTGGATTAGCCCTGGGGATATCTGTAAACCTGAATGTTGAAATTAAGGAAATATCCACTCCCTCACAAAATTTGCAGGCTATCCAATTGACTAAATACAGAAATATCAGGCTGGTGTGTATAAATATTTATATCCCCCCTAGGGGCTCAATTTATTATACCCCCGATATGTGGGATACTCTTGAATCCCTTATGGACACAATTAGTCAACAAACCCCACCCACCCCTGCGCGATGATAGTGATGGGGGATTTCAACGCTAGGATGGGTGATGGATATACTATTGCACAACAGAAATTTGCATTAACCAAGGACGATTTGGCACACCTCCCCACAAGGAAATCTAGAGACCATACATTCAACGAAGCTGGCGCCAACCTATTTAAACTTATATATAAATTTAACATGTTTATCCTAAACGGCACGAGCTCAGACGATACAACGGCAAATTTCACCTTTGCCTCCTGGAAAGGGGGAAGTGTTATCGACTGTTTCCTGATAGATTCAAAAATTGCCCCGAATGTAAAAAACTTCGCGATAGGGACTAAACCTGCGAGCGACCACCAGCCAGTGCTTCTGGAACTCTTTGGAATGCAGGGAATAAGCAATGAAGCCCCCCGAAATGTCATACACCCAACAAGGTAAACGGAGATTAAGATGGGACATTAATCTACAGGAGAGACATGGGACGTCTTGTTCAGTTGGGAGTGGTTAGCCCTAAGAACCAGCTTTTTGAAAACAGACCAATATGACCTTCTGTCCCTATTTCTTAACATGACACAGCAATTGGGCTCTATATGTTCAACCACTTCCCCCCCTAAGTTAAGACCCCATCCAGATGGTTGGTTCGATCAAGAGTGCAGAGACGCTAGGCGTGTTCTCTGCTCCTTGAGCAGACAGGCCAAGTACGGGACTCAGGCCCACGCCCTGCATGACTTAGTGACAAATCGGTGAATGTATAGGAAGCTCCTTAAACAAAAACAAAATGCTTTTCTCGCCCAATTATGGGCTGATATCAAACAAGCCTCCAGAGATTGGGATTCAACTAAATTTTGGCAATTGGTTGCCTGTAAATTAAAGGAACCCATCTATGAGCTGTCGGCACCGGTTATGATCAAACAATGGGAAGGATATTTTGAAAAAATGTATAATCCGGAGGGAACAACCTACTTGACACAGATAGTACTCCCCAACATTCTAGAGACAGACCCATGGCCAGATGTTACCACTAGTGAGGTTAAAAGGTTAATCTCTAGTTTAAAAAGAAGGAAAGCACCAGGGGAAGATATGTTACCCCCAGAGATTTTTCTAGAAAACGAGCTCTGGTGGGCCCCTATTCTGGCTAAAATGTTTACTTTTATCAACCAACATGGTAAATTTCCCAATGATTGGGCCCAAAGTATAGTTGTACCAATTTATAAGAAGGGCGACAAATCATCACCGGCCAATTACCGACCCATTAGTCTGCTAGATGTGGCCTCCAAACTATATACTAAGCTACTCTTAATAAAAGTTGAAGACTGGGTTGCTCAAAATAACATCATAGGAGATGAACAAGCGGGCTTTTGTCGTGGCAAATCGACAATAGACCAGTGCTTCATTCTAAACCATCTTAGAGAGAAATACTCTGGGCACCCAAAAAAACATCTATATGCCGCATTTGTAGACCTAACCTCAGCTTTTGATAGGATTAATAGGGAAAGATTATGGTACAAGTTATGTCATCTTGGGATGGATAGGCGTCTTCTGATTTTGATAAAAAAAACTATATACAAATACGACCATCCAAGTTAGAGCTGGAAGGGGAGGACAACTGTCGAAGGAAGTTAAAACATCCATAGGGGTTAGACAGGGTTGCCTATTAGCACTTATCCTGTTTAATATATACGTAAATGATATTATTGGTTATCTGTCTGGTAATTCAAACTTTCCTGTAGCCGTTGGTTCGAGAAAACTGAACATACTGATGTATGCGGATGATATGGTGTTATTATCACAAAATTTAATAGGAATGAGAAGAATGCTTAAAGCTTTTGGAGAGGCCTGCAGGAAGGAACATCTGTGTATAAACTATTTAAAAATTAAAGTAATGGTATTCAGAGCTCGCCCCCCTAAACATAAATGGATGTTAAACGGTCATCCTCTGGAACAAACCATCCAATTTAATTATCTAGGTATTTGCTTCAAGCAAAATGGCTTGTGGTCCAGTCATTTGGTGGCAACAAAGCTGAAAGCACAAAAAATCAACGCATACTGTGTTAAGATTTGCTAAGGTTAGAGGTGGTCAGCTGGTAGCCCCGGCTAGTAGAGTATTTATAGAGAAAGTGGTACCCCAAATAACATACGGTGCTGAAATATGGGGGGCACGAATGTACGCCCACTTGAGGTTGTCCAAAATAACTTCTTAAGGACACTGCTAGGTCTCCCACCAGGAACTCCCACCTGCTATACAAGGGCGGAACTTGGGGTATTGCCTATAGCATACTATATTTGGAAGACTATGTTTTTCTATTATCTTAGAATACAACATCCGATAAATAAATTAGTAAGCCTCTGTGTAAATGAACAGAGAATTTCTCCCTTCAGAAATAATTGGAAAGACCGATGCGAAATCAGACTAAGAAACTTTGGCCTCGATCCTAAAGTAATTTCAGGTGGAGATGTACAACATCAACGTGATGCAATAAGACAAGCACTGCAGAGCTATTTTTGTAAAATAGACATGGCTGCAATTAAAGTCTCTAGATTTTCCGATAGCTTTCGGCTCATAAAATTAACCCATAGGGAAGAAAAATATCTGACAGAAATTACCACTCCTGGCCTTCGCAAGGCGCTTACTAGCCTGCGATTCCAGACAATGCCATCCAACTTTAGAGAAGGGAGATTCAAAAACATCCCCAGAGAACAACGTTTATGTATTTGTGGTGACCAAGCAGTAGAGGATACAGTTCATTATGTTCTATACTGTAAACTATACAACACCCCTAGGGATAAACATCTAGCGAGATTTCTGGCTTCAATTACTCATTATACAGATCTGGATAAAATTGGCTACTTATTTAAAAACACTGCGAAATCCATCTTGTTAAACCTGGCTTGCTTTGCAGTGAAAGCGGCAAAAATTAGGAAAGACTGAGGGCTTTGCTAGACCTGCAGGGAGGCGGGGCGACGGCGCGCTAACTTTAAAGCGCGCTGCCCAGCCTCCTAGACGGCTGACGCGTAGGGACGACGAAAGCCCTGCAGCGTCGGCCATGGTTTTTTTTTTGGTTAAAGGGGCCACGGGCGGCCCGAAGCCGAAGGCAAGGTAAGGGTTTTTTTTACAAAAAATTAAGGCCCCCTGCCCGCCCCATCTCCCCCCTCCCAATGCCTGATGACCCCCTCCCTCCTCGCTCGCCCATCCTCCCCCCCCCCCCCGTGCCCGATGCGTGGCCTCCCCTCGCCCCTGTGTCAGCCCCGTGTGCCCGGCTGCTTTTCCCTCGCCCCCTGTGCCGTGCCCGGCTGCCTTTCCCTCGCCCCCTGTGCCAGCCTTCCACCCTCCTCCGTCGTCGCCCTGTGCCAGCCCCCGTCGTCTCCCATGCCGCCCTCCACCCTCTCCGTTGTCGCCCTGTGCCAGCCCCCATCTTCTCCCCCGGGATCCTCCCTCCTGGCCCGATGGGCACAGCGCTCAGCGCTGTGGCCAGTCCGTGGCTTTTTGCAGCTACTCGCGAGTAAGCGAGTAGCCGCAAAAAGCCACGGAAGTCTCTAGACGTTCCGCAGCTCCGGCCTCAGGCCGGAGCTGCGGAAAAGGCGCGCCATAAGCGACTTCGCTTATGGCGCGTTAGAGGAGGCTTCAGTGCGGCCTGTAGCCGGATTCCCCTGTGCGTCATGTGGAAGCACAGCAGGGAAACCGGCTCTCAAGGCGCGCTAAGGCCTCATCTAGGAACGCCCTTAGTGTCCCCTGATGATAACTAAGATTGCTGGTAAAAATCCCAGCACTATATATGATGTTTTATATGTAAAAGTTCAATATTTGATGTTTAATACAATGCTGTAATGTAATGTAATGTAATGTTTTTATATCATTGCTCTTGTATCTGGCTAAAACCCATGCTGGGTTGCCTTAAAAAAAATTTGATTTGAGAAAGCTGATTTAGGACATTTACATCCCAACTAATTCCATCATGAACTAAAAGTAGCATACATGAGTTTCTCAGGAAATCTCCTATCCAGGCAGACATTGACCAATCCAGTCCATCAACAGGAGCTGCATCATGTACCATCATACTTTGCCCTGCCTAACTTCTAGAGCCTCAAATCTAATCATAGAATCATAGAATAGCACACTTGGAAGGGGCCTACAAGGCCATCGAGTCCAATCCCCTGCTCAGTGGAGGAATCCACCCGAAAGCATCCCTGACAGGTGGTTGTCCAGTTGCCTCTTGAATGCCTCTAGTGTGGGAGAGCCCACAACCTCCCTAGGTAACTGATTCCATTGCCATACTGCTCTAACAGTCAGGAAGTTTTTCCTGATGTCCAGCTGGAATCTGGCTTCCTTTAACTTGAGCCCGTTACTCCATGTCCTGCACTCTGGGAGGACTGTGACAACCTTTTAACTATTTGAAGAGTGCTATTATGTCTCCCCTCAGTCTTCTCTTCTCCAGGCTAAACATGCCCAGTTGTTTCAGTCTCTCTTCATAGGGCTTTGTTTCCAGACCCCTGATCATCCTGGTTGCCCTCCTCTGAACACGCTCCAGCTTGTCTGCATCCTTCTTGAATTGTGGAGCCCAGAACTGGACGCAATACTCTAGATGAGGCCTAACCAGAGCTGAATAGAGAGGAACCAGTACCTCACGTGATTTGAAAGCTATACTTCTTTTAAAGCAGCCCAAAATAGCATTTGCCTTTCTTGCAGCCATATTGCACTGTTGGCTCATATTCAGCTTGCGATCTACAACAATTCCAAGATCCTTCTCGTTTATAGTATTGCTGAGCCAAGTATCCCCCATCTTGTAACTGTGCCTTTGGTTTCTATTTCCTAGATGTAGAACTTGGCATTTATTCCTATTAAATTTCATCCTGCTGTTTTCAGCCCAGCACTCCAGCCTATCAAGATCACTTTGAAGTTTGTTTCTGTCTTCCAGGGTATTAGCTATCCCACCCAATTTTGTGTCATCTGCAAATTTGATTATTTTATTTTATTTATTTTATTTATTACATTTTTATACCTCCCAATAGCCGAAGCTCTCTGGGCGGTTCACAAAAATTAAAACCACAATAAAACACCCAACAATAGTCGGCTGTCGCCACCCCTAGCTTCCCCAAGGCCAAGTCTGTCACCTCCAGAATATCATCCATCCATCTTGCCCTTGGTTGGCCCGTCTTCCTTTTGCCTTCCACTTTCCCTAGCATCAGCCTCTTCTCCAGGGTATCCTGTCTTCTCATTATGTGGCCAAAGTACTTCAGTTTTGCCTTTAATACCATTCCCTCAAGTGAGCAGTCTGGCTTTATTTCCTGGAGTATGGACTGGTTTGATCTTCTTGCAGTCCAAGGCACTCTCAGAATTTTCCTCCAACACCACAGTTCAAAAGCATCTATCTTCCTTCGCTAAGCTTTCCTTATGGTCCAGCTCTCGCAGCCATAGGTTACTACGGGGAATACCATTGCTTTAACTATACGGACCTTTGTTGTCAGTGTGGTGTCTCTGCTCTTAACTATTTTATCGAGATTTGTCATTGCTCTCCTCCCAAGAAGTAAACGTCTTCTGATTTCCTGGCTGCAGTCAGCGTCTGCAGTAATCTTTGCGCCCAGAAATACAAAGTCTGTCACTGCCTCCACGTTTTCTCCCTCTATTTGCCAGTTATCCATCAAGCTGGTTGCCATAATCTTGGTTTTTTTGAGGTTTAACTGCTACCCAGCTTTTGCACTTTCTTCTTTCACCTTTGTCATAAGGCTCCTCAGCTCCTCTTCACTTTCAGCCATCAAAGTGGTGTCATCTGCATATCTGAGATTGTTAATGTTTCTTCCTGCAATTTTAACTCCATCCTTGGATTCGTCAAGCCCAGCACGTCGCATGATGTGTTCTTTTTTTTTCTTTTAATTTTTATTTTTCTACAATACTTAAACATACACATTTACATTTTCACATAAAAACAACAACAACAACATACTACATAATGTTGAAATGTTGAATACATAATATCTTATCTTAATAACATAATCAAGATTAACATACAAGTGCACCCCCCACCTCGGGATCTCATTCCTGATTCCAGAATCTCATACTTTCTTCTGCTGGTGGTTTCCCACTTCCTTTAGAAAACACAAATATTAGGAACTGTTTCCAAATTCCTTCAAAATCATTTGATTTAGCTATACCTCTTCTCCATTTAATATTACTTGTCAATTTATCATTAATAGCTATATCCCATACTTCTTTATACCATTCTTCAATAGAATATTCCCCTTGAATCTTCCAGTTCCTAGCTACAATCAATCTTGCTGCAGTCAACAAATTCGTTATCAGTTCCTTAATTTCCTTTTTACATTTAAAATCTTCTTCAAATAGTGACAGCAATGCAACTTTTGGTGTTCGTTCTATCTTCATTTCCACAATTTCTTCAATTTCCAAAAACACCATCTTCCACAATTTCTGAACATAGTTACATTCCCATCACATATGCAGATACGTTCCTTTAACCCCACAACCTCTCCAACAATTTTCTGATTGCTGATTGTTTATCTTATTCAATCTAACCAGAGTTAGGTACCACCTCCATACAATTTTAAAATAATTCTCTTTTATTCTTACTGACATATTTCTCAACGCTCTTTGTTTCCATAATCCCTCCCAACCCTGTTGTCCTATTTGTACCTTCAAATCTGTCTCCCAAACCATTTTACCCGAATTATCCACCGTCCCTTTCTCCACCAATATTCTGTATATTTCACTCATCAACCCTTTTAACACTGTTCTTTTCTCCCTTTCATTATCTTTCTTAACTATTAGTTCCTCAAACTTTGTTAATTCTCTACAATCTCCATTATCTCTTACCCTCTTTTTAGTCCACTGTTCTAATTGCCTATAATTTAACCAAGTTAATTTTTTATCCTTTAAAACCTCTTCCATATCCTCTCTTGTACTCATTCCTCTTAACCAATCCCTTAATTTCATTTTATTTTTTTCTATTAAAACTTTACTTAATCTACTCTTTAATTCCTCCGGGAAATTCTTCAACATTATTACCGGTGACAAAGGAGAGCTGCTTGGAAGCAGCTCCCCTTTATATTTACTCCAAATTTCCCAGTGAGACCTCAAAAGTGGGTTATTTATACTTTCCACCCATTTTTTTTCCCTTCCATAAAAAATACATTTTCCAAATTAGTCTCTATATTACTCGTAATTTTTTCTTCTATCCAATCTAATTCCCCTAATCCTGTAATTGCCTCCACTATATATCGTAATCTATTAGCTACATAATATAATTTAATATTCGGGAGACCCAATCCTCCCTTTTTTTGGCTCAAATACCATTTACTTTTATTTACCCTCGCTTTCTTATCACCATTACAATAATTATTTATAATCCTTTGCCAACTTTTTAGCTCTAATTCTGAATTTTTTATTGGTAGCATCCTGAACACAAAATTAATCTTTGCTAAAATCTTCATTTTTATTAATGCTATTCTTCCAAACCAAGATAAATTTAACCTTTTATATTTTTCCAATTTTGCTAAAATCTCTTTTTTTAACACATTTAAATTCTCTTTCTCTAAACTCTCTAGCTTCTGCGTAATTTTTATTCCCAAATATCTAATCTGATTCTTAACTCTCATTTCTCTTCCCTTTTCTTCCCAATCCTTCTCTTCCTTTTTAGTATAATTAAACAACATCAATTCTGATTTAGACCAATTTATTTTTAACCCCGTAATATCCTCAAATTCTCTCAGTTGCTGTTTAATTCTCCCCATCTTCTCTATTGGATTCTTTACCGTCAACAACGTGTCGTCTGCAAACATATTCAATTGAATTTCTTTCCTACTACCTATTCCTTCAATCTCCTCATCTTCTCGTATTGCATTCGCCAATAATTCCATTACCATTACAAATAGGACTGGTGAGAGCGGACATCCTTGCCTTGTCCCTCTGGCTAGTCTTATCTTATCTGTCACACCATCATTCACTACCACTACGGCTGTATTTTGAGAGTATAACTGTTCTATTATCGCTTTAAATTTATTTCCAAACCCCATTTTATTTAAAACCATCTTTAAAGCTTGCCAGCTCAAACAATCAAAAGCCTTAAAAATATCCAATGCCAGAATTCCCGCTTTAACCCTAGACTTATTTATCACCTGTATTACATTTAATATTCTTCCCACTAAATTAGACATCTGTCTACCAGCCACAAATCCACATTGGTCCTCCCCTATGTATTCCTCTATAAATTTATTCAACCACCTTGCTAAAATAGTTGAAAAAATCTTAGCATCTTGGTTTATTAATGAAATGGGTCTATATGAATCAGGGACAGTCAAATCTTTATCTGGTTTTGGTATTAAAATTATTAATGAATGTTCCCATGATTCTGGCGTTCTATCCCCTTCCAATATGGAATTATACAAATTTAATAATTTTGGTACTAAAATTCTTTTAAAAACCTTATAATATTCTGGACCTAAACCATCTACCCCCGGTGATTTACCCGGCTTCAAGTTCTCAATTACTTCTTCTACTTCTCCTTGAGTTATTACCTTTTCCATTAACTCTTTATGCTCTATTTTTATTCTCTTCTTTATATACTTTTCTATATAAGCTTCCAACTTTTGTTTTTGAATATCCTTTCCCTTATACAATTCTTGATAAAACTCCTGAAAAACTTTACTTTATCCTTCATTGTATGACAATACTTCCCTTGTTTATCCTTCAAAATCCCTATCCCATTCCTGGCTTTTTCTTTTTGTGTGAGCCTGGCAAGCAATCTAGAATTCCTATTACTGTTTTCAAAATACTCCCTTTTCATATATATTAAATTTTTTTGAACCTCCTCTAAATTTAAATTTTCTAATTGTTTTTTCTTTGCTTGTATTTCTATTAATTTATATTTATTTTTATATTGCCAATAATCTTTCTCCATTTTCTTAATCTCTTCCTCCAATTGTTCCTGCTCTGCTACTTGTTGCCTCCTTAAATTACACATTTCTCTAATACATATCCCTCTTGATACTGCCTTCATGGTATCCCAAACTACTGCCCTTGACGTTCCTCCCTTCTCATTAATTTCCCAAGACTCTGTCAATTCTCTTTGCATTTTTTCTACCACCTTATTATACTTCAAAAGTTTTGTGTTTAGTTTCCACCTAAACGCTTCCTTATAATTCTTTTTAACTGTAAACTCTAAACTTAACAATGCATGGTCTGTTACCTTTATTACCCCCATTTCCATTTTACATACCTTACTTGCAAACTCTTTTGAAACCATTATATAATCTGTTCTAGAGTATGTCTGATGAACTGAGGAGTAGTAAGAAAATCCCGAATTCGATCCATTCAGTAAACGCCAACAATCTACATAATCTTTTTCTTTTACTAGTTTATTCAATATAGTAATATTATTTCTTTTTTCCACATTTGTGGGGTTTGATCTATCCACTCTATTATCCATTACCAAATTAAAATCTCCAGCTAAAATAAGATATCCTTCCCTAAACTCCTCTATTTCATTAAATAAATCCATAAAAAACTCTCTATGTCTCTCATTAGGGGCATAAACATTTACTAATGTATATTGTTCACTTTCTATTTGCCCCTTTATCATAAGATATCTACCATTATCATCCTTTTTTACAGTTTTCAGTATGAATCCACTTTTTTTTGAAATCAAAATTGCTACTCCATATTTTTTTTTGACGTCCCTAATGACTTTTCATAATAAACAGACCACCTTGTCCGAATTTCATTTACGCCATCAAATTTTTGGTGTGTTTCTTGCATCATAATAATATCAGATCTTTCTTTATTTAACATTTGTTCTATTCTCCTCCTTTTCACAACTGCCCCCAGACCTTTAACATTAAGCATTGATACTTTAATATTCTTATTCATAATCACCCTTTTGATTTTCCTTCCGATCCCGTGTGCTCTGCAACTCATAAACATATACAACAACAAAAATAAAAATAAACCCTGAACCCCCCTTCATCTCCCTCCCACCCTATTAATCCCCCCAACCCCTCTTCCCCCCACTACCTTCCCCCTCCCCATATCCCCGTGAGTCTATTACTCCGGCCATTATCTAACTTAGGGGAGAGGGGGGAGGCAGGGCCCCGCCCTAACGGCAAGATCTCTATACTTAACTACTTAACATATTATTATCTCATAATACCATTCCCCATTTTACCCCGTCCCAGACGCCCCAGCTTTGGCTCCATTCCCAACTCCAGCTCCAAGACTTGCATCCTTAAATAACCCCAAACTCTTCAGCAGCTCCTTGCCCTGCTCCAAAGAGGTTACTCTGTGTTGGCCCCCAGCATAGGAAAACTTTAAAAAAACAGGGTAGCCCCAAGAATATCTCACTGTATTTTTTGTTAGCGTTTCAGTTATTTGCTTAACGCTGCGCCTCCATTGGAGTGTTTGCTGACAAAGATCGTTGAATACTTGCACGGCTTTGCCTTTATATTTAATCATGACCATAGACCTCAATTTCTTCATCACTTGCTCTTTTTTGTAGTAACTGCCAAATCTCACAAGAATGTCTCTGGTTGATCCTCTATAATTTGCTCCTCCCACTCTATGGATCCTTTCGATATCACAGTCTTTTATATCCAAATCTGGCATCATATCGTTGAACCACTTCAAAACTATTTTTCTCAAATCCTCTGCTGGTTCTTCAACAAATTGTTTAATGCGTACATTACAACGACGATCCTGATCTTGAAGTTGGATCAACTTTAGATCTTGATCTTGAAATTTTACCTCACAACTTTTTTCAAAGACATCCTGTTTTTTCACAAGTGCTTTTACTTCCACATCCAGCTTCTTTATCTCTCTGTCATTTTGCGTGATCTTATCTGCAAGCACCCCCATCCGTGCTGCTGCGTTTTTTTCATTAACATCCATCTTCTTGCTCAAAGTGGCAGTGCTATCCAGAATCAGTTTCTTCAATTCTTCCAATGCAGTTGAAATTGGCACCGTGCCAGATCCCTCAGCCATCTTGACAAATCCGTTGCTATCACTTCCACTACTTTGTGAGTCTTTTTCTGCAGACACTTTCTCAAGACGGGCCAAATTATGATTAGAAGGATGAACTCTTTGCCAAGTAGCCTTCCCCGGGGTTTTTTTAATTTATTTTTCTAACGTACGGCATGGGTCTATTTTTAACTCTGAGTCAATGTCCCGTTTACAGTCCACACCATCTCTCTTCCTACGCAAATAAACACTTCTTCTTCGGTGCTTTTTTAAAGGGTGAATTTACTGCCAAATAAACCTTTCTCTCAGATTAGGAGTATAAATCACCGCTTATCAGACTTAGGAGACGGGAGAGCTGTAGCAAAGTTAGTTTCGTTTTCTAACTCCCCCCTCCTTCCGTCTGTTTACAGCCAAAGAACGGGCTGCTTTCCTCCCTCCTTTTTCTGAGTCTGCTTCCGAAAACAGGATTTTCACCCTCTCTTAGCACTCATAATCATCAACCTTCATTTTCATTAACAACCCATGCCTTTTTAAGTGAGATAATTAGCTTTCCAGATCTTCCCGATCGGAAGCTCTTAAGGAGAGATCATACCAGTCATGGCGTCCGGCTCCGCCCCCGGCATGATGTGTTCTGCATACAAGTTGAATAGGTAAGCTGAGAGTATACAACCCTGCCATACTCCTTTCCCAATCTTAAACCAGTCCGTTGTTCCGTGGTCTGTTCTTACCTTTGCTACTTGTTCGTTATACAGATTCCTCAGGAGGCAGACAAGATGACTTGGTATCCCCATACCACCAAGAACTTGCCACAGTTTGTTATGATCCGCACAGTCAAAGGCTTTAGAATGTCAATAAAACAGAAATAGATGTATTTCTGGAACTCCCTGGCTTTCTCCATTATCCAGCAGATATTGGCAATTTGGTCTCTAGTTCCTCTGCCTTTTCTAAACCCAGCTTGTACATCTGGCAATTCTCGCTCCATGAATTGCTGGAGTCTACCTTGCAGGATCTTAGAATCATAGAATCATAGAATAGCAGAGTTGGAAGGGGCCTACAAGGCCATCGAGTCCAACCCCCTGCTCAATGCAGGAATCCACCCTAAAGCATCCCTGACAGATGGTTGTCCAGCTGCCTCTTGAATGCCTCTAGTGTGGGAGAGCCCACAACCTCCCTAGGTAGCTGATTCCATTGTCGCACTGCTCTAACAGTCAGGAAGTTTTTCCTGATGTCCAGCCGGAATCTGGCTTCCTTTAACTTGAGCCCATTATTCCGTGTCCTGCACTCTGGGAGGATCGAGAAGAGATCCTGGCCCTCCTCTGTGTGACAACCTTTTAAGTATTTGAAGACTGCTATCATGTCTCCCCTCAATCTTCTCTTCTCCAGGCTAAACATGCCCAGTTCTTTCAGTCTCTCTTCATAGGGCTTTGTTTCTAGACCTCTGATCATCCTGGTTGCCCTCTTCTGAACACGCTCCAGCTTGTCTGCATCCTTCTTGAATTGTGGAGCCCAGAACTGGACGCAATACTCTAAATGAGGCCTAACCAGGGCCGAATAGAGAGGAACCAGTACCTCACGTGATTTGGAAGCTATACTTCTATTAATGCAGCCCAAAATAGCATTTGCCTTTCTTGCAGCCATATCGCACTGTTGGCTCATATTCAGCTTGCGATCTACAATTCCAAGATCCTTCTCGTTTGTAGTATTGCTGAGCCAAGTATCCCCCATCTTGTAACTGTGCATTTGGTTTCTATTTCCTAAATGTAGAACTTGGCATTTATCCCTATTAAATTTCATCCTGTTGTTTTCAGCCCAGCACTCCAGCCTATCAAGATCACTTTGAAGTTTGTTTCTGTCTTCCAGGGTATTAGCTATCCCACCCAATTTTGTGTCATCTGCAAATTTGATCAGTGTTCCCTGCACCTCCTCGTCCAAATCATTAATAAAAATGTTGAAGAGCACTGGGCCCAGGACTGAGCCCTGCGGCACCCCACTCGTTGCCTCTCCCCAGTTTGAGAAGGTTCCATTGATAAGTACTCTTTGAGTCCGATTCTGTAGCCAACTGTGGATCCACCTAATAGTTGTTCCATCTAGCCCACTTTTAGCTAGTTTGTTAATCAGAATGTCATGTGGTACTTTGTCAAAAGCTTTGCTGAAGTCAAGATATATGACGTCCACAGCATTCCCACAGTCCACAAGGGAGGTTATCCTATCAAAAAATGAGATCAAATTAGTCTGACAGGATTTGTTCCTGACAAATCCATGTTGGCTTCTAGTAATCACTGCATTGATTTCAAGGTGTTTACAGATTGACTTCTTTATAATCTGCTCCAGAATTTTCCCAGGGATGGATGTCAGACTGACTGGTCTGTAGTTCCCAGGTTCCTCCTTTTTGCCCTTTTTGAAGATAGGGACAACGTTAGCCCTCCTCCAGTCATCTGGCACCTCACCCGTCTTCCATGATTTTGCAAAGATAATAGACAAAGGTTCTGAGAGTTCTTCCGCTAGCTCCTTCATTACTCTTGGATGCAGTTCATCGGGCCCTGGAGATTTGAACTCATTCAAGGAAATTAGGTGTTCTTTGACCATTTGTTTATCAATCTCAAACTGCAATCCTGCCCCCTCAACTTCTGCTTCACTTTTTCCAGGGGGGTCATAGACCCGCTTTTGGGAGAAGACCGAGGCAAAGTAGGAATTGAGCACTTCAGCCTTTTCTTTGTCATCTGTTATCAATTTGCCATCCTCATTAAGCAGTTGAACCACCATTTCTTTCCTCTGTCTTTTACTACTCACGTATCTGAAGAAAGCCTTTTTATTGCTTTTAGCATCCCTCGCTAATCTCAGCTCATTCACAGCTTTAGCCTTCCTGACGCCATTTCGGCACTTCTGCGCCACTTGTCTGTACTCTTCTTTTGTAGCCTGGCCTTCCTTCCACTTCCTATATGTATCCCTTTTTGTTTTCAGTTCATCAATAAGCTTTTTGTGGAGCCACATTGGTTTCCTCTGTTGTCTTCTATCTTTTCTCCTTGTTGGAATTGTTTGTAACTGTGCCTTTAAAATTTCATTTTTTAGATACTCCCACCCATCCTGCACTCCTTTTCTCTTTAGGCTCCCTTGCCACGGGACCTTACTTATTATAGTTCTGAGTTTATTAAAATCAGCTTTCCTAAAATCCAGAGTACGTGTATGGCTACGCTCGACTTTTGTCTCCTTCATAATCAAGAATTCAAGTATGACGTGGTCACTTTCCCCCAGAGTTCCCGTAACTGCCACTTTATCCACTAAGTCATCCCTATTGGTCAATAACAAGTCAAGGATTGCCGATCCTCTAGTTCCTTCCACCACTTTCTGTAGGAGAAAGTTATCACCCATACATGTCAGGAATTTCTTGGAAGGGCCGCTTTTGGCAGTAATGGTCTCCCAACAGATATCAGGGTAATTGAAGTCCCCCATCACTACTACATCACACTTCCTTGAAACACTGGCAATTTGTTTCTCAAAAGTTTCGTCCTCGTCTTCTCCTTGATTGGGTGGTCGGTAGTAGACTCCGATTATCATATTCTTTTTATTCCTAGCCCCATTTATTTTAATCCAGACGCTCTCGACGGGGCTCCCAATCTCATCCGCCTGTATTTCTGTGCAGGGATAGGTATTTTTAACATATAGTGCAACTCCACCTCCCTTTCTATTTCTTCTGTTCTTTTTGAACAAGTTATATCCTTCAATTGCTATATTCCAGTCATGGGAGTCATCCCACCAAGTTTCAGTTATACCTATCAAGTCGTATTTGCCTTCATGTAATAAGAGTTCAAGTTCATTCTGTTTGTTTCCCATGCTCTGGGCATTAGTATAGAGACATCGAAGACCATGTGTTTTATAGTCTGGCTTTGTTCCTACCTTGTTGCAGACACTATTTTGGGACACTGTTGGAGCTGTTCTCTGTACTGTGGTGCATTGGCCTTCATCCATTGTTGCCTCAAAATTTACGTCTCCCACCCCCGTAAGATTCAGTTTAAAGCCCTCCTGATGAAGTTCTTCATGCTGTGGCTGAACTCATTCTTTCCAGCCCTTGTGAGGTGCAACCCATCTCTTGCCAGCAGTCCATGTTCCAAGTAGCGTAGCCCGTGGTCCCAGAATCCAAAACTCTCACGACGGCACCACCTTCAAAGTCAGTCGTTCATCCGGAGTATTTTTCTTTCCCTTTCTAATCCTCTTCCAAGAACCGGGAGGATGGATGAGAAAACTACCTGGGCCCCAAAGTTCTTCAGTTTCCTTCCCAGAACTTCAAAGTCTGAAATTAATTCTTCGTAGCTCTGCTTGGCGACATCATTTGTTCCCACATGGATGAGAAGAAAGGGGTATGTGTCCGTTGTCTTTATGAGCTTCGGTAACCTTTCAGTCACATCTCTAATCTGTGCTCCAGGGAGACAGCACACCTGGCGAGTCCATGGGTCTTCACGACATACTTGGGTTTCAATCCCACGCAGCAGGGAGTCTCCCACAACGACTACTCTTCTCTTCTTCTTGGTTGACCTACCTTCTGTCCCTTGGTCACTGTTGCATGGTGTCTCCTGTACTTCCTCCTCTGCAAACTGTCCTTCAGTCTCATTCTCCAGAAGCTGAAAGCGGTTGCTTAACTCCAATGGCCCCACCGGTGCAGAACGCCCTCTAATTCCTCCTCTCCTAACTGTCACTCTTTTCCAAGGAGTTTCCTCTTCATTGGCTTTCCTCCCCTCAGCATACTCCACTTCGGCTTCAGCTGGCTGTTGTTCTTCAATCTCATGTGCTTCTTGTTGCTGTTGCAGTTCCACCGTTCGGTCTAAGAACTCCTCGACTTCTCTTATTCCTTGGAGGGTGGACACTCGCTGCTCAAGTCCCCTCACTTTTTCTTCCAAAAGTGCCACCAGCTTGCACTTGTTGCAGGTATACGCCATGTTGAGCTCAGGCAGAAACACGAACATTGCACACCCTTTGCAGGTCACCACCTCTAGGGACTCCTTTCCATCCATATTGTCGATTTCTGCTTTGGTTTTTTTCCTTTTTGATTATAGTAGAATTGCCTTTGCTTTGTTGTGTCCTCTCTGAAGGTACACAACTATATGAGTATGTCTTAAGGGAAAGTAATCTTTTGGGGGTTTTTTGCTTTTGTTTGGTGGTGGTTTTGTGGGGTTTTTTTCTCTTTATGTTTTTCTTTTTTTTTTTCCCCCACCTCTTTTTTATTTTTATTTTTTATTATTTTTTTATTATATTATTTATTTTTTAAGAGGCCTCCCCCTTGACCTCCCCTGCCAAACTCCCCCTGTCAAACTCCTGTTTGCTCTTCCTGTTAGCTCGCTCCCTGTTCGCTCGCTCCCTGGGAATCTGGCTTACTTTTATAGCTCCTACTTGAGCTGGGCCAGCTGCTCTTCCCTGCTTCTGCTTAGCTCCAAGTCAGGAACCAGAATCTTGAGCATTACCTTGCTGGAATGTGAAATATGTGCCACTGTCTGATAGTTTGAACATTCTTTAGTGTTTCCCTTTTTTGGTATGGGGATATAAGTTGATTTTTTTCCAGTCTGATGGCCATTCTTGTGTTTTCCAAATTTGCTGGCATATGGCATGCATCACCTTGACAGCATCATCTTGCAAGATTTTAAACAATTCAGCTGGGATACCGTCGTCTCCTGCTGCCTTGTTATTAGCAATGCTTCTTAAGGCCCATTCAACCTCACTCTTCAGGATGTCTGGCTCTAACTCACTGACCACACCCTCTGAGCTATCCCCAATATTATTATCCTTCCTATACAGATCTTCCGTATATTCTTGCCACCTTTTCTTGATCTCTTCTGTTTCTGTTAGGTCCTTTTCCATCTTTGTTTTTGATCATACCCATTTTTGCCTGGAATTTACCTCCGATGTTTCTAATTTTCTGGAAGAAGTCTCTTGTCCTTCCTATTCTATTGTCTTCTTCCACTTCCGCACATTGCTTGTTTAAAAATAATTCCTTATCTCTTCTGGCTAACCTCTGGAATTTTGCATTTAATTGGGCATATCTCCCCCTATCACTGTTGCCTTTTGCTTTCCTTCTTTCTTGGGCTCCTTCCAGTGTCTCAGCAGACAGCCATCTTGCCTTCTTGGTTTTCTTTTTCTTTGGGATGTTTTTTGTTGCACCTCTTGGACAATGTTGTGAACTTCTGTCCATAGTTCTTCCGGGATCCTATCTACTAAATCTAGTCCCTTAAATCTATTCTTCACTTCCACTGCATATTCCTTAGGAATATTAGTGAGCTCATATCTAACTGATCTGTGGGTCTTCCCTATTCTCTTTAGTTTGATTCTAAATTGTGCAATAAGAAGTTTGTGATCTGAACTACAGTCAACTCCAGGTCTTGTTTTTACTGTCTGTATAGATGTCCGCCACCTTTGGCTGCAAAGGATGTAGTCAATCTGATTTCGGTGTTGGCCATCTGGTGAAGTCCATGTATAAAGCCGTCTTTTCGGTTGTTGGAAGAGAGTGTTTGTTATGCACAGTGAGTTGTCCTGGCAGAATTCTATCAGCCTATGTCCCGCTTCATTTTGTTCTCCTAGACCATGCTTACCTGTAATTCCAGATGTCATTTGACTGCCCACCTTAGCGTTCCAGTCTCCTGTAATGAAAATAACATCTCTTTTTGATGTATTATCCAGTAGGTGCTGCAGATCCTCATAGAACTGATTTACTTCTGCTTCTTCAGCATCTGTGGTTGGGGCATATATTTGGATCACTGTGATGTTAAATGGCTTACCCTGAATTCGAATTGAGATCATTTTATCATTTTTTGGATTGTATCCAAGCACTGCTTTAGCCACTTTATTATTAATTAAGAAGGCTACTCCATTTCTTCTGTGATCCTCTTGTCCACAGTAGTAGATCTGGTGGTGATCTGATGTGAAGTGGCCCATTCCAGTCCATTTCAGTTCACTGACACCCAATATATCTATATTTAATCTTGACATCTCACCAATAACCACGTCCAATTTGCCCTGGCTCATAGATCTTACATTCCAGGTTCCTATGGTGTGTTGATCTTTAGAACATCGGATTCGTCGTTTGCCACCAGCACCATCGGCGGATAGCCGTCCTTTCGGCTTTGAGCTAGCTATGTCATCACATCTGGGGCTAGTTGAACTTATCCTCTGTTCCTCCCCAGTAGCATTTTGACCATCTTCTGACCTGGGGGTCCCATCTTCCAATGGTATACCGACATATCTCTGGTTCTACTGATCCATTTAGTTTTCATGGCAAGAATACTGGGGTGGGTTGCCATTACCTTCCCCAGGGATCGTATTTAGTCTGACCTCTCTACCATGACCTTCCCGTCTTGGGTGTCCCTTCACGGTTTTGCTCATGGCATCCTTGAGGTGCTCAAGCTCCAGCACCACGACAAGGTAACAATCTCCTTTGCTGGAGACAAGGGAGGTTACCCGATCAAAAAATGAGATCAAATTAGTCTGACAGGACTTGTTCCTGACAAATCCATGTTGGCTTCTAGTGATCACCGCATTGATTTCAAGATGTTTACAGATTGACTTCTTTATAATCTGCTCCAGAATTTTCCCAGGGATGGATGTCAGACTGACCGGTCTGTAGTTCCCAGGTTCCTCCTTTTTGCCCATTTTGAAGATAGGGACAACGTTAGCCCTCCTCCAGTCGTCCGGCACCTCACCCGTCTTCCATGATTTTGCAAAGATAATAGACAAAGGTTCTGAGAGTTCTTCCGCTAGCTCCTTCATTACTCTAGGATGCAATTCATCGGGCCCTGGAGATCTGAACTCATTCAAGGAAATTACTGTAGGTGTTCTTTGACCATTTGTTTATCAATCTCAAATTGCAATCCTGCTCCCTCAACTTCTGCTTCACTTTCTCCAGGGGGTCATAGACCCGCTTTTGGGAGAAGACTGAGGCAAAGTAGGAATTGAGCACTTCAGCCTTTCCGTTGTCATCTGTTATCAATTTGCCATCCTCATTAAGCAGTTGAACCACCATTTCTTTCCTCTGTCTTTTACTACTTATGTATCTGAAGAAAGCCTTTTTATTTCTTTTAGCATCCCTCGCTAACCTCAGCTCATTCTCAGCTTTAGCCTTCCTGACGCCGTTTCGGCACTTCTGTGCCACCTGTCTGTACTCTTCTTTTGTAGCCTGGCCTTCCTTCCACTTCCTATATGTATCCTTTTTTGTTTTCAGGTCATCTCTAAGCTTTTTGTGGAGCCACATTGGTTTCCTCTGTTGTCTTCTATCTTTTCTCCTTGTTGGAATTGTTTGTAATTGTGCCTTTAAAATTTCCTTTTTTAAATACTCCCACCCATCCTGAACTCCTTTTCTCATTAGGCTCACATGCCATGGGACCTCACTTATCATAGTTCTGAATCTTGCCCCCATAAGATTCAGTTTAAAGCCCTCCTGATCAAGTTCTTCATGCTGTGGCCGAACACATTCTTTCCAGCCCTTCAGCTTTCCTAAAATCCAGAGTACGTGTATGGCTACACTCAGCCTTTGCTTTCTTTATAATCAAGAACTCAAGTATGATGTGGTCACTTTCCCCCCATATTTCCTGTAATTGCCAAGTCATCCCTATTGGTCAATATCAAGTCAAGGACTGCCGATCCTCTAGTTCCTCCCTCCACTTTCTGTAGGAGAAAGTTATCACCCACCCATGTCAGCAAATGGGCCACTTTTGGCAGTATTTGTCTCCCAACAGATATTGGGGTAATTGAAGTCCCCCATCATTACTACATCACACTTCCTTGAAACACTGGCAATTTGTTTCTCAAAAGTTTTGTCCTTGTCTTCTCCTTGATTGGGTGGTCGGTAGTAGACTCCGATTATCATGTTCTTTTTATTCCTTGCCCCATATATTTTAATCCAAATGCTCTCGATGAGGCTCCCAGTCTAATCTGCCTGTATTTTTGTGCAGGGATAGGTATTTTTACATATAGTGCAACTCCGCCTCCCTTTCTATTTCTTCTGTTCTTTTTGAACAAGTTATATCCTTCAATTGCTATATTCCAGTCATGGGAGTCATCCCACCAAGTTTCAGTTATACCTATCAAGTCGTATTTGCCTTCATGTAATAAGAGTTCAAGTTCGTTCTGTTTTTTTCCCATGCTCTGGGCATTAGTATATAGACATTGAAGACCATGTGTTTTATAGTCTGGCTTTATTCCAAAATATTGTTGTGGACACTATTTTGGGGCACTATTGGAGCTGTTCTCTGTACTGTGGTGCATGGGCCTTCATCCATTGTTGCCTCGAAGTTTACGTCTCCTGCCCCCATAAGATTCAGTTTAAAGTCCTCCTGATCAAGTTCTTCATGCTGTGGTCGAACACATTCTTTCCAGCCCTTGTGAGGTGCAACCCATCCCTTGCCAGCAGTCCATCTTCCAAGTAGCATAGTCCATGGTCCCAGAATCCAAAATTCTCACGTTTGCACCACCTTCGTAGCCAGTCATTGATCCGGAGTATTTTTCTTTCCCTTTCTAATCCTCTTCCAAGAACTGGGGGGATGGATAAGTAAACTACCTGGGCCCCAAAGTTCTTCAGTTTCCTTCCCAGAGCTTCAAAGTCTGAAATGATTTCTTCGTAGCTCCGCTTGGTGACATCATTTGTTCCCACATGGATGAGGAGAAAGGGGTATGTGTCCGTGGGCTTTATGATATTCGATAACCCTTCAGTCACATCTCTAATCTGTGCTCCAGGGAGACAGCACACCTGGCGAGTCCATGGGTCTTCACGACATACTTGGGTTTCAATTCCACACAGTAGGGAGTCTCCCACAACGACTACTCTTCTCTTCTTCTTGGTTGACCTACCTTCTGCCTGTTGTTCACTGTTGCACGGTGTCTCCTGTACTTCTTCCTCTGCAAACTGTCCTTCAGTCTCAGCCTCCAGTAGCTGAAAGCAGTTGCTTAACTCTAATGGTTCCACCGGTGCAGAAAGCCTTCTAGTTCTTCTGCTCCTAACTGTCACTCTTTTCCAGGGAGTTTCCTCTTCATTGGCTTTCCTCCCCTCAGCATACTCCACTTCTGCTTCAGCTGGCTGTTGCTCTTCAATCTCATGTGCTTCTTGTTGCTGTTGCAGTTCCACCGTTTGGTTTCAGAACTCCTCGTCTTCTCTTATTCCTTGGTGGGTGGACACTCGCCGCTCAAGTCCTCTCACTTCTTCTTCCAAAAGTGCCACCAGCTTGCACTTGTTGCAGGTGTACGCCATGTTGAATTCAGGCAGAAACACGAACATTGCACACCCTTTGCAGGTCACCACCTCTAGGGACTCCTTTCCATCCATATTGTCTATTTCTGCTTTGTTTTTTCCTTTCTGATTATAGTGGAATTGCCTTTGCTTTGTCCTTTCCTCTCTGAAGGTGCACAACTATATGAGTATGTCTTAAGAGAAAAGAAGGTTTTTGGGGGTGGTTTATTCTCTTTTTTCTTTTTCTTTGTTGTTGCTTTTCTTAGAGGCCTCCCCCTTGACCTCTCCTGCTGAACTCCTGTTTGCTGTCTGTGTTCGCTCTCTCTCTGGGAGCTGGCTTTCTTTTCTAGCTTCTAGTTCAGCTGGGCTAGCTGCTCTTCCCTGCTTCTGCTCAGCTCCTAATCAGGAAGCAGAATGAGGTCACCAGGAGGCCAACAACAATCAACAGCAATCAGGCCACTGATTGCTGAGAACAATCAGCAATCAGGCCACACCTCCTTCAGGCCCTGCAGCAGCTCTCCACCCCCCTTCCCTTCTTCACTCAGCACTCAGGAGCACATGGCAAGCACACAGCCTCTTTGAATTGGCAGCCTCCTGGATTTCCTTCACAATTCCATATTTTTATGGGTGGGCTATGTGGCACTGCTCAGTGGGGAGGGAATGTATCTTGCATATGTCTGAAGTCACTTTTCTTTATTATGACTTCACATGTTTTAAGAAAGAGTCTTAAAATTGAAGATAGGTTGGGGAGGGTGTGGATTCTGATAGGCCAAAGGATGAGAGACATCAAGATGCCATCTTTCAGTGCTTCCATGTTTGAAGCTTCCTACGTAAAACATCCAGCGCCAATTTTAGAAATATTTAGTTAGCGTTAGCACAGAGGTGGTAAATAGAGATCAGACAAACAACATGATAAACAAAATAATTTTTTTTTATAGCCGCCCTAGATATTTGTTCTTCCAAGCAGCATCTAGATACACACCAGGAATGTAAGGCTCTTTTGTATCTGTTCAAGAAGGCAGGGCTCCTGTAGGTTTAACTGTTGTGATGAAGAGGGTATTTCACCAGGTGCTGCATGCATATAAATAACATCTGCTGAAATTCCCTCTTCTATACAACTGTTAAAGATACAGGAGACCTGTCCAACTTTCCATATGGTCACCCTACTCAGTCCCTGACCAACTGCTGTTGAATGGAGGTCTACAGTGGACTTACCTTCTTGTTCACTTGAACACAAGTAGAAGCCTCCATGTGACCCTAAACTCTGCTTTATCATGACTAGAATATTATTAGAAGCCCCCTTTAGATTTCTCAGTTCACAGGGAGTCAGGCATTGAAGAAACAAGGCTAGCACATATGAGGTTGCTGGGGCTGGCATGTGTGGTGACCTGCTTTGACTGGAACAAACCCTAACTGCAGTGAAGTTATTGCAAAAATATGCTGGTTCTACAGGTGCAACAATCCAATTTTGGAACACTTGCGAAAGATCACAGACGAAGCGTTGGGCTGACAACTTTTATTCTCAAGAATAAGGTGACTTCCTGGCACTCACGCTGCTGAATCAGGGTCACGCGGCACCGAGGCAAGACAATAGCTTATATACCTCCAGATGTTACATACCATTAGCTCACATCCCATTGACCCGCATCATCTGTTACGTCACTCAAGCCTGGGCAGAATACCTCCATGCAGTGGTCAGAAGGAGAATTGCAGCTGAAAATACTTGCCATGTGTGTTGTTTCTTTGCTCCCAGGTGTGATTTGCGCCTGTAGCCCCTCCCCTATTGGTGATGTGGCTAGGAGGCAGTCGTAAGGACTTGGCTGGCTACACCCACTGCACACCACTTCTCCCATCTTCCCCCCACCCATGAGCCTGCCTGCACATCCATCCACTGACCACTGCTGTCATTTCTGCTCACCTCAGAGTGAGGAAACAGGAAGTCTGCAGTTCTTGTAGGCATCAGAGATGTTAGTGCACCTGTGGGTGCCACGTTACCTGTGCTATACAGTCAACTGAAATGCCCACTTCCCACTTTGTATTCATGTTCTTAAAGTCACTTGGTTCTTTGTGAATTAGGAGTTGTTACTGGAACTGGAGAATGTTGGTCCAAAAGAGTGCTTTTGTATGGCCATGTGATTTCCCACACATTGCTTTGCACTTACAATTTCAAAGTTCATATGCCTCAGTTTTCTCTTTCTGTGATATAATAATAATAATAATAAATTTATTTCTTACCCACCTCTCCCTTTAGATCGAGGCGGAGAACAACATTAGGAATCAATACATCTTAAAAATTCATGATTTAACATTGATCTGGATAGGCCTGCCGGAAAAGGCTAGTCTTTAAAGCTGCCTTAAAATCACACATAGAGTTAATTTTATGAATCTCCTCCGGCAGGCCATTCCACAATCTGTGGGCGACAGAAGAAAAGGTCCTCTGGGAAACTGATGTCAGCCTAGTTTTAGCTGACTGAAGTAAGTTTACCCCAGAGGACCTGAGTGTGCAGGGCGGACTATATGGGAGAAGGCGATCCCGCAGGTAACCTGGACCCAAACCATTTAGGGCTTTAAAGGTAATGACCAACACTTTGTACTTTGCCCGGAAACTAATTGGCAGCCAGTGGAGTGATTTTAATGTTGGTGTAATGTGGGCTGCTTCCAGTTGGAAATTCAAAAAACTGCTCCACCTCTGGTGAGCCCCTTGGCTCTGCCTCCAGTGACCCCTTGGCCTCAGTAGGGACCAATCGCCACTGCTCATCATATGTTTCGGGGTACTCCATTCTTTTGCAATGCCAGCAAAATGGGTTCCTAATGATATTTTTCCAGTATAGCCTGAAGGGTGTTCAATAGACCCTAAACACCAACTTTTGTTGGCTTGATCTAAGTTTATCTAAAGTTGTTGAAGGGATATGTGCTAAAACACATTTTTAATCTATTCCAGTCCACCATCTGTATATATGACAACATAGTTTTGTAGCTCTTTCTACAAAAAACAATGAATGTATAAAAATAAAATGCATATACAAAGTTCTTTCAGGAGGCTGAGATGCACTCAAAGCTGTTGATCAGAAGTGGGCACACTACAATGGTGAGGAAAAGTTTTTGAACCCTTTAGGATTGTCACATATTTCCAAATAAAGACTGGGTTCAGACAACATGATAACCAATGGTGGTTTAAATAGTCGATGGTCTAACCTCATAATCTTAGATAAAAAACATGACATGATTAAACAAATGACACACAAATGCTTCAGGTCCTGCCACAACATTTCAATAGGGTTGAGGTGCAGACTTTTAGGCCATTCTAAAACATGGAATTTCTTCTTCCACAGCCATTCTTTTGTAGATCTGCTTGTATGTTTAGGATCATTGTCTTGTTGCATGACCCACTTTGGGTTCAGCTTCAGCTCATGGATGGATGGCCTCACATTATCCTCTAGAATCTTCTGATACACTGCAGAATTTATGGTTGTGTCAATGATGGCAGCAAAGTGGGGCCAAACTATCACATTACCACCACCATGCTTGACAGTTGGGATGAGGTTCTTCTATTTGCACTAAGTGTCTGTTTTTCACCATTCAGAACGTTTCTTGTTGAGGTCAACTTTCTAACGTTGACTTGTCTGTCCAGAGAACATTGTTCTAGAAGTCTATGTGATCCTTAGCGAACTTCAAATGGGCAGCAAAGTTCTTGTTATTTATTTTTATTTTATTTATTTACAATATTTATATACCACTCCCCATTCAAAATTTTGGAGCAGTGAACAAAATAAAATAGAATTAAAACAGGATAAAACACATTAAAAGTACATTTTAAAAGATACAAAGTGCAAAATAAACTGCATCTGGTCATTAAGGGAAGGCTTCCAGGAACAACAACATTTTCACGAGGTGCAGAAGGAGTACAAAGCTGGTGCCTGCCTGACCTCCAGAGGCAGCGAATTCCATGGCGGGGGAACCACTCTTTAGAGAGCATTGGTTTCCTCCTGGCTGTTCCCCCCATGAACACCATTCTTGTTCAGTCTTTTTCTGATCATTGAGTCATGAACACTCAAATTTAGGGGTGTGCACGGACCCCCCACTCCGCTTCACTTTAAGATCTGCCATTTTCGGATCGGCCCGCTCCACCCCGCCCCCACTCCGCCTGTGCCCACTCCGCTCCGGATCGGAGCTCCGGTCCCCCCCATAGGGGGGGTTACCGGGCCCTGCCGCCATCGCCGCCCATGCGGCGACGGCGGCAGAGCCCGGTAAGGAGGAGGGGGGCCTTACCTGCCTCCGTCCGTGGTCTGTCGCCGTCTTCAATTGAGCCCGTGGTTCCACCAGGAAGTCTGGGCTGCAAGTGCGGCCCAGACTTCCTGCTGGAACCACAGGCTCAATTGGAGACGCTGACGGACTGCGGACGGAGGCAGGTAAGGGAGAGGAGGGCGGGGAGGTTACTGGGCCCTGCCGCCATCGCCGCCCATGCGGCGACGGCGGCAGAGCCCGGTAAGGGACCAAGGGGGAGGGGGGCCTTACCTGCCTCCGTCCGCGGTCCATCAGCGTCTTCAATTGAGCCCGTGGTTCCACCAGGAAGTCTGGGCCCCACTTCCTGCTGGAACCACGGGCTCAATTGGAGACGCTGACGGACCGCGGATGGAGGCAGGTAAGGGAGAGGAGGGCGGGGGGCGTTACCGGGCCCTGCTGCCGTCACTGCATGGGCGACAGTGACAGCGGCAGGGCCCGGTAAACCCCACTTACCTTTCTGGCAGAGCTCCGGATCGAGGCGAAGGATCCGCCTTCACCTCGATCCTCTTCGCCACGCTCCGCCGGCCCCCCAATCCTCTTCGCCTCCGCCTTAAGGGCAGGCGAAGCCCCCCGCTCCGCTACTGCTTCTCCGGTCCGATTAGAAGCGGAGCACATCCCTACTCAAATTAGCCAAGGTGAGAGTGGCCTCCAGATCCTTGGATGTTACTCTGGGGTTCTTTTTGACTTCCTGGATTGTGCACTGGTTTGTTCTTGGAGAGATTTTGGTAGGATGACTGTTCTTGATCACTGTGGTCTTGAACCTTCTCCATTTGTAGACTGCCTGACATAGGGCTGTGCACGGACCCCCCGATCCGCTCCGGATCCCAATCTGCAACTTCCAGATTGGGTCCACTCCACGTCGATCCACCTATGGTCCGCTTCGCTGTGGAGCTCCGGATCCAAATCGTAGCTCTGCTTTTCCCCATAGACTTGCATTGAAATCCAAATGCCTATAACTTTTTTTCTGGTAATGTTACAAACCTCAAAATCAGCACCACGAGAGCTTATTCATGTATCCACATTCATGCCCAGTTGAAAGGAAATTCAAGCCTCCAGTGATTTTGGGGGAATTTTTGAAAACCCTACACCCCATTTTCAGAAATGGGATTTACTCCGACAGTTTTACAGATACAAACTTGCAAATGGGCTTTCAGCATGCCCAGCCACCAACGGGTGCCTGCTGCCTTTTCTCATGATGAATTATTATTATTATTATTATTATTATTATTATTATTATTATTATTATAATAAATGTATTTATTATTTGGGGAAATGGGACAAGTGTGTATTTATTTATTTATTTATTTATTTCATTTCTATACCACCCAATAGCAGTGCATGGCAAACACACTCATACAATCACAAATAGTCCAAAGAAACACACACAGAGAGAGTAAGAGACAGAAAGAGAGGATAATTTATATATATATATTGGTATTTTTTGTAAACTTTTTTTATGTAGAAGAAAGAAGGAAGATGAAACACAGTCAAAGAACACAGGGTTTAAAAGAGGGGGAAGGGGTGGTGTGGTGGAAAACCAACGAAACAAACGAACATTCCAAAAATGAAAAATGAAAAGTTTATATAAATCAAAGTAAGGGAAAAGCACAGAGCAAGCACTCAGAAACAAACAAACACACATAACCCAAGCTAAATCCTAATCCTAATAATCTTATATCTCCTCCAAAACACAGCTGCAGCACAGAACTAAGTCCTCTCTCCACTAAGTCCAACCCTATAAAGAGACAGAAAGGAAAAGGGTCTCTGGGTGGGATTGGAGGATGCTTCACATAAGGTGATCACTTCTCATCACAATTGGGAATTGAATTTGCCTGTCATTGCTTTAAAAAAAGTTACCCCCTCCCGCTTTTAGCCATTCTAAACAAATTAATAGCAAACATACCACAGGACGAAAATGTCTGAACATCTCCACAAATGACCCCCAACCACCACTCTCTAAGCACAGCAAGTTTCAGAGATGTGGGTTTCAAAACAAAAAAGTTATATGCAAATCTTTTCCAGAATGCAATCCTATAGGGAAAAATATCCAAAATGGCCGGCGGAGCGCTTCGCGAAAAGCGGAATGATCTGCTTGTGGTCGCTTCTCTTCGCTATGCTTTGCTAGCCCCCGACTCGCTTCTCCTTCCCCTATAACGGAGGTGAAGCCCCCCGATTCACTATTGCTTCTCCGAACCGAAGAGAAGCAGATCACAGCCCTAGTCTGACAGTGGACTGGTGGATCCCCAAATCCTTCGAACTGGTTTTGTAACCCTATCTAGACTGATGAGCAGCAATATCTGCTTTTCTGAGGTCCTCAGAGATGTCTTTTGATTGTGGCATGATGCGTTTGCACACAACCGTATGGTGAAGCCCAAACTCACAAAGTTTTATAGAGTGTGTCCTCCCAAACTCACTCCTGAAGATCTCTCTAATTACTTAAAAACTTGATTCTAATTATTCCCTTTAATTGAGCTGAGGCAACCAGGGGTTCACGTACTTTTATACATACCCTGATTTTTTAGTACTCGTTGTTTGCCTAATTTATATATCAGTTTATTTCATAAGACATGGAATTGGCTAATATAAACCCTATTAGGTAATTAGAAAAGGACTAGTTCTTCTTCGTGGTCTCTATGCATCACACATATGGGCTTTGCGCCTGCGCAGAGACCAGACCGGAACCTTCTCTAGCTGAGTGGAACGTTTTTGGCGGGAACCCCTCCCCCACGCTACCGCGCATGTCCATGGGGTTCCCGCCCTTACCTCAGTTCTTCGTCGTCCGCCGTTGTGCCTAGACCGAAAAACTTTACCTCTAGCGTTTTCTCTGTTGATCTGTTTAAAATACTTTTCTAGCTTACCTTTTCTTCAGCTTTCTTCTTTTTCGTCCTTTTTCTCTCTTTATCTATATATATAAAAAAAAAAAGATTTTTGTAGTTAGATTTCTCCTCAGCGACTTCGGTTGTGGGAGGCCTTTATGGCAATTAAAGCACCATTTAGAAAGTGCGTCAAGTGCGGAGCTAAGCTCCCTCCGTCTGACGGCCATTCTTTGTGCATTATCTGTTTGGGAGAGGGACATGTGGTAGAGACCTGCCACCATTGTATGTCTTTTACCAAACAAACCAGAAAACACCGAGCAGACCGACTCCGCTCCGTACTTTGGGAGAAGGCTCTCAAGGCCACAGAGGCCCCTTCGATGGAAAGAACGGCGGTTCATAAGTCTGTTGCCCGTAAAACGGCAGTTACAAAGACTGTTGTGGAGAAACCGTCAGACCATAGCACTGAAGTGCAGACCAGAGCAAATAGGGCTGAGATACCCCTCACGCCTGGTCGGTCTTTATCGAGTTCTATGGCTAAGACAATCTCTAAAACAGCCAGAACTCTGATATCTTCTTCTGAGCCGGAGAAGAAAAAGAAGAAGAAGAAAAAGAGGGATGTGGAGAAATCCACCGTATCGTCACCTCGACATCGGGAATCGGCCAAGAGCCATTCCACGCCTCCTGCCGTACCGACAACTTCGATACCGAGGTCACCTTCGGTTTCCAAGATCTATGTCAGTACCGACGGCCACGGTACCGACATGTCCTCCAAGTTTATCAGAGGGTGAAATTCGGGATTCAGTGTCGGTAACGTCCGCTCGGCAACCTATGAGGCCGCAAGAACTCGTACAGCCTTCCCCGAGACGGACCTCAAGAACAGATTGGGACAGAGCATCGCAGTACTCTGATTCCCAGCCTAGATATTATGACTGGGAAAGATACCGTCCTCAACAATATTTTCAAGGGGATCAAGGTTACTACCAGCAGGAAGGTTATTATGCACAACCTCCTCCAACAACAAGAGTCTGCCAGTTGCCTCTGCCTTCTCCATCCGCTCAGTTAATGTCGACGGTATCGACGCCTCGACACCGTGCACAGCAAGCAATACCATCTGCTGCATCCGCTACTGTGCTGCCGCAAGACGAACAACATGGTCTGCAAGTGGTGACGTTATCATCACCAGAGGATAGCTATCCTTCTGATTCTGAATCTCAACATTCAGTTGCCCCAGCTGCTCCTTCACCAGACGATGCAATCGAAGATGCCGATCCATCCTCGCCTTCGGACGATATGGTACGTTTTTCGGACCATATGCTTAGGATGTCCAAAGCATTGGGACTTGACATACAGGAAACAGATGAATCGGTAGTCGACCCAATCTATGATGTGTTTCAGTCGACAACGAACCAACGTTTGGCCATTCCTGTTCCTCAAGCCTTGAAACAAACGGCTCAACTGTCATGGAAAACCCCTGCAGTGACACAGGCAACATCAAAGAGATTGGAAACACTCTATAAAGTTAAGGAAGAGGATGCACAATTTTTGCTTCAGCATCCTAAGCCGAATTCCATTGTAGTGGAATCGGCACAGGGACAGTCACAAAAGACTCATTCTGCACCTGTCGACAGAGAGGGGAGGAAATTGGACCAAACTGGCAGGAGAGTTTACTCGTCCTCATCGTTGGGCATCAGAGCATCGGCGTACGAGGCAACTATGGCGAGATATCAGATTTTCCTTTGGGAAAAGATGGGTTCTCTATGCGAACATCTTCCGGAGGATAAGAAGGAGCTCGCAAGAGTATTTCAGAATGAAGCGACAGCCATAGCAAGGCAGCAATTGTCTACCGCTCGACACCAGGTGGATTGCCACTCAAAGTCGATGATGGGGGCCATTTCTTTGAGGAGGCACGCTTGGCTCAGATCAGCCAATCTTACTCAAGAAACGAAATGGAGGACAGAGAGCATGCCATTCGATGGCGAAGGTCTATTTAATACAAAGACCGACGAGACGCTGGACTCTATCTACAAGGCGAGAACAACAGCCAAAAAGATGGGGTTTACTGCTCCTCCTCCACAGACTCAATACAGACAGAAAAGATGGATAAGACCTCCTCCACAACAACAACGGCCCCAATACCAGCAACCAAGGCAGCAGCAGCAACAACTTCAAAGGAAACGGCCTTATCAGAGCCGTTTCCAACAGGAAAAACGTCAGCCCGACTTCTCTAAGAAGCAGCGGGTTTGACTCCTCGGCTCCAGATCCACCCCCTTTTGCGAACCGCCTAGCACCCCATTACCATCAATGGGAGTCAATAACATCAGACTCCTGGGTGCTCACTATCATCAACTCGGGCTATGCCATCGAGCTCGATGCCCTTCCTCCTTTTTCCGGCGTGAAAGTAACGACTCCATCCCCTCCTCTGCTACTCGAGGTACAGACCTTGCTATCGAAAGGAGCCATCTCTCCCGTACCTACAGAGGAACTCAATCAGGGATTTTTCTCTCGTTACTTCACGGTCCCGAAGAAAGATGGAGGTCTTCGACCGATCATGGACTTAAGACAACTGAACAAGTTCATCACCCCGAGGAAGTTCCGTATGACAACGGTTACTTCAATTCTGCAGCTTCTACAGAAAGGAGTTTGGTTTGCAGTGGTGGATCTGAAGGATGCGTACTTCCACATTTCCATCAGGAAGTCGCATCAAGCTTACCTTCGGTTTTCGATCGGAGCGTCCCAGTACCAGTTCACCGTTCTTCCGTTCGGGTTGGCCACGGCACCGAGAGTCTTCACGAAGGTCATGGCGGTGGTTTGCGCCCATCTAAGGCAGAAAGGCATTTATGTTTATCCGTACCTGGACGATTGGCTTCTCGTAGCGGACAGCAGCGAGGCGCTCCAGTCGGATATACTAACCACCCTCAACCTGTTGGACTCGTTGGGGCTGTGGGTCAACCACGAAAAGTCCATTTTGACTCCACAGCAGAGATTGGACTTCATAGGGGTAACCCTATCCTCTCGAGACGGGAGAGCATACTTACCTTCAACCAGGGCAAACACCTTGCAGCAGTTAGCCATCGACATCGAGAGCCGGCGGAAAGTATCGGCTTGGACAGTCCAGAGACTATTAGGCCTGATGGCAGCCACTACGGCAGTCATCAGGTTTGCAAGACTCAGAATGAGGGTATTGCAGGCCTGGTTTTTAAGAACTTTCGATCTCAGGCTCAATGCTCGACGAACTTACCTTTCGTTACCGAAGCAAGTCAGGGCATCGCTGAAATGGTGGTTCTCGATGTCGACTCTTCTCGAAGGCGTTCCATTCCAACAACAGGCGCCTTCGGTAACGATCACGACGGATGCATCCTTAGAAGGATGGGGAGCCCATTGCAGCTCCTTAACCTCTCAGGGTCGTTGGTCTCGATCACAGAGGGAGCGTCACATCAACCATCTCGAACTCCTGGCAGTAGAAAATGCAGTAAAAGCATTTGCACAGATGATCGAGGGCAAGAATGTCTTGATCGCGACAGACAATACTACTGTAGTGGCATACATCAACAGGCAGGGTGGAACAAGATCACACCCTCTGAACCGTTCTGCACTCAGGATATGGAACTGGTGCATAAAGAGAAGGACTTACCTGACTGCGATCCATGTAGCCGGCAAGGAAAACGTCATTGCGGACTCTCTCAGCAGATCCTTCCATGTCGACCACAAGTGGGAGCTCGACGTCGAAGTGCGGGAAAGCCTTTTTCGGTACTGGGGCCGCCCTGTTGTCGATGTCTTCGCTACCGAGGACAACGCAGTCTGCGCCAAGTTTTGCAGCAGGGCAGGAAAAGGAAGGCGCTCTCTAGGAGACGCTTTCACCAGGACTTGGAGAGGAAATCTCCTGTACATGTTTCCTCCCTTTCCACTTTTGACAAGAGTGATAGCCAAGATCCAGATGGACAACTCCGATTGCATCCTGATCACGCCGTGGTGGCCTCGACAGACGTGGTTCTCCCACGCTCTTCGGTTATCGAGAGGGGATTACATCAGGCTTCCGTCGATACCGAAGCTCCTGTCTCGACATCAGGGCAGGGTTCGACACTCAGATCTGTCGACCCTCAAGATGACTGCATGGAGGATAGCAACCACTCCTCCTCTGGAACCAGAGTTTTGACTGTGGACCACATTATATTGGCAGCACTAAAGCCTTCCACAAGAAAGGCTTATGCGGCAAAGTGGCAAAGATTTCAGAATTTTGCATTGGAAAAGGACAAAATACCAGAATCTTGCCACTTATCCTTCATCCTCAATTATTTATTGACACTTTTCCAGCAGGGACTTAAGCTCGCATCCATCAGGGTTCACCTTGCTGCGATTACATCTTTTCATCGGGGTGTGGATGGTTTTACACCTTTTACCCATCCAACAACCAAGAAATTTCTGAAAGGTCTGAAGAACACGATACCGACTGTGAAGACTATCGTGCCGCCTTGGAGCCTGTCAGTTGTGCTGCAAGCATTGACACGCAAGCCCTTCGAGCCCATGGCTTCGACAGATCTTAGGCTGCTTACGTTAAAGACTGTCTTTTTAGTAGCCATCACATCGGCAAGACGTGCAAGTGAGCTTAAAGCTCTTAGGATAGATGTCCCGTATACTATTTTTCATAAGGACAAGGTTGTGCTACGCACGGACCCAGCCTTCCTACCTAAGGTAGTGTCAACTTTTCATCTGTCCCAGCACATTACTTTGCCTGCTTTCTTTCCTAATCCATCTACACCTCTTGAGTCTTCCTTGCATACTCTCGATGTAAGAAGGGCTCTTGCTTTTTATAAAGACAGGACAGAGACATTTAGAAAAACAAAGCAACTGTTTATTTGTTATGGTGAGCCTTCTAAGGGACTCCCTGTCTCCTGCCAACGACTGTCACGCTGGATAGTGGAGACAATAGAATTGGCCTACTCTATTGCTAAATTAGAGTTAGTGAAACCTGTAACAGCTCATTCCACCAGAGCTGTTTCAACGTCGGTGGCTTTCACCAGAGGTGTTCCACTGACTGAAGTCTGTAGAGCCGCAACGTGGTCCACTCCATCCACGTTTGTCAAGCACTACAGTTTGGACACCCGTGCGAGGCAGGACTGCTCATTTGGGAGGACTGTGCTTTCAGAGATCTTCAGATGATGCACCAACCCACCTCCAAAGGTATGTCAGCTTGCTACTCGCCCATATGTGTGATGCATAGAGACCACGAAGAAGAAATGCAGGTTGCTTACCTGTAACTGTAGTTCTTCGAGTGGTCATCTATGCATTCACACAACCCACCCACCATCCCCACTTGGTGGTGTGAGACTTACAAATGACACTGTTTTATTGTGGAATGTACTTTATTTTATTTACTCTCATGTTTATGGGGGCACAACGTCGGACTCCTGTAAACTGAGGTAAGGGCGGGAACCCCATGGACATGCGCGGTAGCGTGGGGGAGGGGTTCCCGCCAAAAACGTTCCACTCAGCTAGAGAAGGTTCCGGTCTGGTCTCTGCGCAGGCGCAAAGCCCATATGTGTGAATGCATAGATGACCACTCGAAGAACTACAGTTACAGGTAAGCAACCTGCATTTTTGATTCATGAAGACTATCATGGTAAAACTATGGAATTTCCATAATTATCATTACGGTTCACAAACTGTTTCTTACCACTGTACATGTTTTACAAGGGATTTTTCCTAATTCTCCAAAGACAGTACCATAATTTTTATCAGTTATTTACTGAATAGATAGAGAAACAGAAGTAGGTTCTATAGAATGTAAGAAAAGTCAAGCTGGCCTATTTAATTCAGCATTCTGTTCCCACAATGGCAAACCAGGTGGCTATGGGGAAGTCCACAAGCAAGACATGCGTGCAACAGCATCCTCCCAGTTAAGTTCCCCAGCAACTGGCTTCAAAGGCATATTGCCTCTGATACTGATATACAGCCATCATGACTACTAGCATTATACTCCATGAATTTGTCCAATCCCCATTTAAAGTTGTCTAAGGCCTTAGCTAGACCTAAGGTTTATCCCAGGATCGTCCTGGGGCCATCCCTGTTCATGTAAATGACACACAGGATATCCCGGGAGCAGGCAGGAATGACCCCGGGACGATCCCGGGATAAACCTTAGGTCTAGCTAAGGCCTTAGTTGGAGGCAGGTCCAGCTCTAGGATAAATGCTCTGGGCTTTTGTTTGCAGTTGTTGCCAAACAGGGCCTGAGTTCTGTGATAATTTGTTGAAAAGCGTCTGTGTGATTTGTGGATTTATCCCAAAATAATTGGTGCAAATTTGTCATATGGTGGCTATATAATTTCTCTTAGATAGTACTGCTAAGCTTTAAAGACCATTTTAGTCTTCTCTCACCCAGTGTTTCTCCATTCAAATTTACAGTTTCAGTCATAGAATCATAGAATAGCAGAGTTGGAAGGGGCCTACAAGGCCATCGAGTCCAACCCCCTGCTCAATGCAGGAATGACACTCGTTCAACTAATGGAGATGAAGACCCCATTAAGGAGGTGGTCACTTTCAGTATGGTCAAGCACTTCGTAAGTGCTCACTAGGGGAAATAATAATGGTGAGACCATTACATGGTCACTACTACTACTACCTCCTTTGCTCAAATAGTTATAATGGCCTTTAGATTGGTCCACGGAACTCCCATGGAGAGTATACAGATTATGATAACATACAAATTCTAGAAACTTTAGTCCCTTCTTATTGTATTTACTACCCATGGACACATGGGCTGTTAGGAAAATATTTTCCAGTTCCAGGCCCAGTGGTTGCAGAAGACCCTCTGAAGCTGCTCCTATTTGATCATTAAGATCTCCACAAATAAAAATAAGTTCATTTGGAGAATTCTGGGTTATCTGTTCCAAGAGAAATGTTAAATCCTTCCATGCCTTGTCAGCCACCAGTGAGGAATTGGTGGGGGGAAACTATGTATACAGAAGAGGATATTTCCATCTTCAGTTTTAATTTGTAGAGGTAAAAGGTAGTTATTTTGTGGTCCAAAGTCCACCATCTGGGGTTCTTCTGCCAACACTATTGAAAGGTTACTAACTCCCCACTTCCTCAGTCTTTATTACATTTCTTTATAGCTGGCTGGCTAAATGATGTATACCCCTGGAGATATGGCAGGTTGTGTTCATGGGACCACGTCTTTTGCAGACCGTCTATCTCATATTGTTGGAGTATTATAGCAAATTCCTTATCCACCAATTAGTTTCCCCAACCTGCCAGGTTCCAGAAAATTATACTTAACCCTTTCTGGTTGGTACCTAGTCAGTTTTAATGTGTTCGAAATGATTTGAAGGGCTCTGGGTTTTTGAAATTTGTTCTTTTATAATTGCCCCAAGGTCTAGAGTTATCTTGAGCAGTTGACCTGTGAAGGTCTGTCCAATCTCTACAAAGCGGTTTCTTTGTGAAATGGGGATTTTGATCCACAAGCCTACGGGGAATATCCCATATCCTACTTTAGAGCTAGGGTATATGTTCTTCCTTTCATTTCTATGGTAATGTATTTGAATAGTTTGGATAGGTAACAAATGAGGGGACCTTCCCAACTCCTACCACCCCAATTTCCATCTTTAAGCTGAGTTTCTCTTTCCCCCTCTTGTAAAGGCAGTGTGGAACGAGCTCAAGTTAAAGGAAGCCAGATTCCAGCTGGACATCAGGAAAAACTTCCTGACTGTTAGAGCAGTATGACAATGGAATCAGTTACCTAGGGAGTTTGTGGGCTCTCCCACACTAGAGGCATTCAAGAGGAAGCTGGACAACCATCTGTCGGGGATGCTTTAGGGTGGATTCCTGCATTGAGCAGGGGGTTGGACTTGATGGCCTTGTAGGCCCCTTCCAACTCTGCTATTCTATGATTCTATGATTCTATGAATTCATATGCAAGTGACATGATTCATTTTGGGGTTGTTTTAGCTCAAACAATAGCTTTCTATTGATAAACCCTACCCTGTGCCTGTTTACCCTACCCAGTGCCTGTTTGCATTCTCTTCCTCTCCTTATCGCTCTACTATGATTTTAATAGAATGTAAGCCTATGCGGCAGGGTCTTGCTATTTACTGTTTTACGCTGTACAGCACCATGTACATAGATGGTGCTATATAAATAAATAATAATAATAATAGTAAGGAGCAAAATTTGCTCTGTGTGTCTGAATCCAGGATGGTTAGTTCAATACTACCTCTTTTCCTATTTTGTGACAGGCATTTACAATGAATGCCTCCTCCTAAATCCAGAGATGCCCCCGGGATGGATTGAATTCCTGCTAAGAGTTCTTCCTCTGATCTTATTACCCCTCTCCCCAGTTTCTTCACTGGCCAGTTATGTATAACCACCCACAGATCATCTGAAGTTCTCTCCCAAAGAGAGCCATTTTTTCAAAATAGATTTTATCACCCTATTCACTATGGTTTGGGATGCAACTGATCGCCCAGTGCTCTCGATGGGAAGAGTAGAGGACTGCCGTGAAATATCCAATGATTAATCTATTGGTATAAGATCAGGGCCTAATTGAGTGGAATTCAACAGAGTACTACTGTCTTTCACTTGGGCAATGTCGGGGGTAAAGTCAGAGTACTCATCAATTAACAACAACCTTGGATCAGATGGGGTGAGATTTAGAATGGAAAAGGAGCTATCAGAGCCAGCCCCATGCTCAATTTGGTTAGGGTAAGGGCATGTTTCTGAGTTGGTTTTCCAATCTTGAACGATATTACATAGTTATTTAAATACTGAATCTATAGAGAGCTTATCAAGCTTTGACTTCTCCTTAACATGGTGGTCCACCAGACGATCTTCATCCTCTAGTCCCTGGTTTAGCAAGTCCATCTGGGGTGCCACTGTCAAAATCCTGAGCTCTACTAACTCAGCCAATGTTCCAATAATGGCTTTCAGGCCTGACACCTCCTGTTGCAACACATCCATTTTATGATTATGCTTCCTGACTGAGCAGAGCAGAGAAAAGGAGCTGCCCGAGCTAAACTAGAAGCTAGAAAAGGAAACCAGCTCCCAGAGAGTGAGCAATCAGAGCGAGCGAACAGAGAGGGCAAACAGGAGTTTGTCAGGGGGAGTGTAGTGGAAGAGGAGACAAAGGCAGGAGGAGGGAGGGCTCAAATAAATCCAGGAGGCTGTCAATTCAAAAAGACTGTGTGCTCCTGAGTGCTGAGTCAAGGTGTGTGTCCTAGAATCATAGAATAATAGAGTTGGAAGAGGCCTATAAGGCCATCGAGTCCAACCCCCTGCTCAATGCAGGAATCCACCTTAAAGGATCCCTGACAGATGGCTGTCCAGATACCTCTTGAATGCCTCTAGTGTGGGAGAGCCCACAACCTCCCTAGGTAACTGGTTCCATTGTTGTACTGCTCTAATAGTCCGGAAGTTTTTCCTGATGTCCAGCCAGAGTCTGGCTTCCTGTAACTTGAGCCCATTATTCCATGTCCTGCATTCTGGGATGATCGAGAAGAGATCCTGGTCCTCTTCTGTGTGACAACTTTTCAAGTATATGAAGTGCTATCATGTCTCCCTTCAATCTACTCTTCTCCAGGCTAAACATGCCCAGTTCTTTCAGTATCTCTTCATAGGGCTTTGCTTTCAGACCCCTAATCATCCTGGTTGCCCTCCTCTGAACACGCTCCAGCTTGTCTGCATCCTTCTTGAAGTGTGGTGCCTAGAACTGGATGCAATACCCAAGATGTGTATAGAGGAGGACGAGTACGTCATGCGCTTTGGAAGCTATACTTCTATTAATGCAGCCCAAAATAGCATTTGCTTTTTTTGCAGCCACCTCACACTGTTGGCTCATATTTAGCTTGTGATCTACAACAATTCCAAGATCCTTCTCATTTGTAGTATTGCTGAGCCAAGTATCCCCCATCTTATAACTGTTCATTTGGTTTCTTTTTCCTAGATGTAGAACTTAGTATTGATCCCTATTAATTTTCATTCTGTTGTTTTCAGCCCAGCACTCCAGCCTATCAAGATCACTTTGAAGTTTGTTTTCGTCTTCCAAGGTATTTGTTATACCACCCAATTGTTTGTCATCTGCAAATTTGATAAGCATTCCCTGCACCTCATCATCCAAATTATTTATAAAAATATTGAAGAGCACTGGGCCCAGGCCTGAGCCCTGTGGTACCCCACTCATTTTTTTGTTTTTTTATTTTTTTATTGTGTTTTACAAAATACAATATTCTACAATACTTCCCTCCCTCTCTACCCACCCTAGATTGAGTAACAAAGTAAGAGAATACAAAATCCCTTCGAAGGCATATTCAACTTTTGAAAATTAACACTATCAAAACATTTACAACAACCATAGTGATTTATAACATACAGGTACCGTCCAACCATGTTCTGCCATATTAGTATATTCAATGAATGATAACCATACAACCACAAAGGAATCATGCTTCCATTGACCTCTCATGACCTGTAATTTATGACAATTTTTCCAATGTCTTCTAATCCTAATATAAAAGTGTTTGAACAATTGGTTCAGAGGGATTTAAAAAATTTAGAAACATCATTTACTAATCCTGGTATAATTTATCAAGGCATGATAGAATTGTCCTTCAAACATTATCTGGGGATAAATCTATAGTAATTAAGCAGGCTGATAAGGGAGGTGCCATTGTCTTACAAAACAAGGAAGATTATCTGCAAGAAGTTAATAGACAATTATACTTGTTATCAGGCGGTTACTTCGGATCCAACAAAGCACATTTCCTCTATCATAAGAATTACGGTTGTGGAGGCTTTAGTGCTGGGACATATCGATGATGCCACTGCAAAATTTTTGCAAAATCCTTTCTCACAGATTCCGATATTTTATATATTACCGAAAATTCATAAACCAGGGAGCCCTCCTCCGGGGAGACCCATATTGTCTGGATGTAATTCAGTTTTGGAACCATTATCCATATACATGGATCATTTTTTACGCCCCTTCGTTGAGGAAACATCAGCATATTTAAAGGACACAAAGGATTTTATTAATAAGATTGGGGGAATGTCTGTTCTGGATCAATCCATCCTGGTTACATTGGATGTAAATTCGTTATATACTAATATTCCACATGGTCATAACAACTGTTCTTGATAAAAGATCTAACCTGCATCCACCAACATTTTTTCTACTTAACCTTGTGGATATTATATTTGAAAAAAATTACTTTAGGTTTTCTGATCAATTTTATTTTCAGATTAAAGGGCAGTCCATTCGCCCCAAGTGTAGCCAATTTGTTTATGGCACATTTAGAGGATTCTGTTATTTGTAATTCCAATACTAATCCATTTTATCATAATATTTTGTTCTACAAACGCTTTATTGATGACATTTTTCTAATTTACAATGATGAACATACATTACAGGAATTTTGCAACTGGATGAATACCATTCATGCAAGTATAAAAATTTTCATCGCATATGGACAAATGTGAATTGTCATTTTTGGACACGGTAGTGTATCGTGAACAGAATACATTATATGTTAAACCTTACACAAAACCTACTGATCGAAATTCCTTGCTGCATTTTTCTTCTTATCATTCACCAGGTCTATTGAGGAATTTACCTTATGGACAATATTTACGCTTAAAGAGGAACTCTTCAAATCCGCGTGATTATATGACGAGTAAATTGAATTTAAGATGGCAATTGGTTCATAGGGGCTACCCTCTTTCAGTGGTTTATTCAGCAGAAAGGAGAGCAGCATTGGTACCACGATCATCTTCAATATCACATAGGATCATTCCATCTGTAAATAGATTAACATGTTCATTTACTTATTCGCATTTGGTGTATCCCATTATTAATATAATTAAGAAACACTGGCATATTGTCAAGGATCTTCCAGGTTGCAGTGATTTTCCGTATTTTGGTTTAAAACGTTCCAGGAATCTAAAGGATTTATTGATACATACTGACGTTGACCAGCCCACAAGGAGAGTGGATTCTATTTTTGGACATTTTAAATGTGGAGGATGTTCTGGGTGTGCATTGGCTTTGGAAACAAAAACTTTCATACATCCTATGGATCATCGTCGTTTTGATTTGGATCATTTTTCGAACTGTGCCACAAAAAGGGTAATTTATTTGATCATGTGTCCATGTGGCCTAATTTATATTGGTAAAACAACACGTGCAGTGAGGACAAGAATATTGGAACATAGATCCAAGATTAAACATCAAATTGTGGAGGTACCCCTTGTGCAACATTTTATGGAGAAAGGACATGGATGTAATGATTTTAGGTTTCTGGTAATAGAGAGAGTTTATGCACACAGGTATAATTGGAAATGTTATGATGATATTTTACTTAGAAAAGAGGCTAAATGGATATTTAGGTTGAATACAGTGGCCCCACAGGGTCTAAATTCCAGTTTGGATTTTTCTTCTTTCTTGGTAACTTAGGTTTGAGTGGTGGATTTCACTTTAAGATCTGAAGCCTCTGCTGAGAGATCTAGTCTGGGATTCATTATTTAATTAACTGAGCAAATGCTGTTCTATGCCAGCTGAGGAACAGATAGTCAGTGTGATTAAGCGAAAGACTGTTGACTGTTTTGGTATGTATGCAAGCTCCTAGTTTTGTGTTATCTTCCTGTTATGTTAAATAATGTGTAAATAATACATAACGGCATTGTCCGATGTGGATTTAGTTGAAGTATAGCTAATTTAGCCTTTTGTATATTGTATAGATAAAATTCCAGAAGATGTTCTCATGTTGAAAAACTTTATAAAGAAAAATTTCGTCAGCTTTCCACTGCCTGTTGGCGGTAAGTTTATTTGAATAAAAGGTAATTTGTGATGTCCTTATCTTGTGAATCGATAAGAAGAAAAAGGACTGAAAATAAGAACTGTTACCGTGGAGTAACTTTAAACAAATATGGTTATCTGGTATTATTATGTCTTACAGAGTACAAGGAAGAAGATATTTCGAAGCAAGGAATAGCATGAACCTTGTTAAACAAATAATTTTGGCCTTGTTAAAATGAATGATTTAGATTCAAGTGTTAAATGTGTTTGAATGTTGATGGGTCTGGATACTAAATGCAAATGTTATATGAGGAAATGCTACACAGGTGTTGAATGTAATGGATATGTAATGAAATGTTATACATGTGGTAGTAGCATTGTATCGTAAAGAGGTTTGCAAAGATAGAGAAACCATACTTGCCCATAGGGAGCCATAAGACTACACTTGCCCATTGGGATTCACAGGACTGTACTTGACCATATGGATCCACAGGACTGCACTTGTCCATAGACAAACCATACTTGCCCATAGGGAACCATAGGACAGTGTGGCATTACCCCACAATTGATTATATTGTATATGTCTGGATTAGTATGTCTGATAACTAGGGAATGTTTATGAAAGTAGTGTGGTTTATGATGTAATATGTGAGGGGAAGAGGAGTATATAAGAAGTGTGTTGGGAGTTTGTGGGAGAGTCTTTTATGTTTTTTTCTTGTGGTTTTTATTTGTAAAGTAAGAAGAGTTTAGATTCTGGGGATTTAGGATTGAAGTAAAGAGAGAGAGAGGTGGTTGGTGTGTGGAGAGTTTAGATTAGGCAGGATTGAAAGCTTTATATTTTTATTTAACATTTTAAAATAACAATAAAGTTATTATTATTTTGTTAACTACCAGATACCACATGTCAGCTTGGCATTATTTACCTGCCTTACAATTATTAAACACCCACCCCATATTATACCCACAGTATATTTAGAGCAGATAGATAAGGGGAAAGGTTTTAATTAAACCTCCCTGAGAAGGGTTTATGCAATGGGCCTAGTGTAAGGATTTGTTATGTTGCATATTTGGTGGCAGTTTTGGTGGGATCCATAGTAGACTTCTTGTCCTTTGTTATGACAGAAGTAAAAAAGGATCTGTATTTTCAAAAGGTCTCAGTGTGATACAGCTTGTCACAGGTACTGTGAAGAGCTGCTGAGTTCCTGGCTTTGAAGCTACATAATATCTAGATCAGAGGTTGATTTGCTATGACTGCCTGACAAGATATTTCTTTTTATCTGTGGTGGCATACATACATGTTATGAGATTCCCTTAGTCTTCTACTCAGATCTTTCATAGCCGCTTTGTGGGACTTCTAGTTTCTAGCGTTCTGAGCAGCAGCGTCCTCAAGAGCTCTACTTCTATTTTGATTATTTTTTGTTTGTGGTTTTTGTAGACGAAGGCCAGAGTCAATCGGACCTCCCTGAAAGGTAGGCCTGGGACCGAACATCCTGATGTCCCCAGCCGCCCCTCGCCCTAGCCCTTTTCCCAATCGGAGGGAGCCAGAGATTCCTGGAATAAGACACACACACACATAGCGTAAGGGCCAAAGCAAGTTTAATACAATTCAGCTGAAACTACCACCTAAGGCTTCGGCTGGAGGTAGCAGCATGTATAAAAGAAAGAGGAATAAAAGGGGGGGAATAGGAAAAGAGAATTAAGGGAAGGATTACAAAAGGAGGAGGCATGAACAGCCAGCGCTCCATCTAAAACCTGCAAACACACAACCCTCCCCTAGCCATAAAAGCGGCTAGCCTTGTCTCAGGAAAACCAGACCTCAGGAAAACAAAGACTCTAGCTTACTCCAAGCAACCATCTTAGGCTGCTTTTGATGTTCTTCCTCCAAACCCCAAATGGAAGACACCCTCCTAGGCAGGATACCCTTTTTATCCCCTTTTGACTATAGGGCCCCATGACCCCGCTGAACGAACCCCTAACTCAGCCTGGCTGTTAACGCCCCTCCCTTCTTGGAGAGGGCTTCACCCTCTCTCTCACTGAACCCAATTATCCTAACAACTAGGGAGATAACCTGCAGGTGCAAGGCCCAATCTGACCTTGAAGTCCCTTGGAGTCTTGGCGCCTAGAGTCCCAAACTCCCACCTCTACTTAACATACCATCATGACTACACAACACATACCAGAACAGATACACAGCAGAAAGAATAATACAATTAAAAGCCAGTATACTTAAAGAGCCAGTACATTCCATCCCTCCCCCACAGCTGGACCAGAGACTGGTGCACAGTTGGAAGGGAGTTGTGCAATGGAGGAGGATGCAGGTCCCGTGGAGGAGCCACGGGCCAGTCAGTCACTTCCTCTGCCTGTCTCTCCTGAGGCTGAGTCAGAGATGGAGGTGGTTCGACCACCCAACCCCCACGAAAGGAGACATAAGAAAAGGGCAGAACAAATGCAGGGGGTCAGGCGAAGTATGTGCCTGCAGAACAGGCAGGGAAAAAACGCTGAGCTGTAGTAGGGGGTTGGGTCAAAGGGTGGAGGAATGAAGCACAGCTGGGAGCTGGGTGGGGTCATGCTGGCAGGGCTTGAAAAGGGGAAATCTGACCGCTGGTCCAGTGTAGCAAACACCTTTTGTTCCTCCGGTTGCTACTGTGCCCCATGCCTTGCCTCTTGACCGTGACTTTGGATTCCTGACCTGGACTGGCTTGATTGACTCCGCTTGAACGTTTATCCCTGGCATTTTGGACGACTGACTTGGCTCTTGATATAGGACTGGACTTGACCTTCGCTTGCTCTTGGCTCCTTGACACCAGCACCCTCTGTTTGGTTCTTCGACCCAGATCGGTAGGCTTGCACTTCAGAACTTGTCTCTGGCTAGAACTATTGGACTTTATGTAAAGGACTGTGTTTTTCTTAAACAGCAGCAGGACCCTCCTGCATTCTTGGCCAGAGATTTATGGCTGGGTAATTGGCAACAAAACACTAAAGCAATAAAACATTTAGCAGAACGCTTTGACTCGCAGCTGGTCACTGAAACTGGAATATTTTCTTGGACCAGCCACGTGGCTAGTTTTTCATGAAGATGGATGACATATAATTTACTAATAATACTTAAAAGGCTGATAGGTCTGTAATTTGAGGGGTCCAATCTTTTCCCTTTTTTTAAATATTGGGATGATAATCACAAGGCCCCGATCCTCTGGGATGTATGCTGAATGGTCAATGCAGGTAAACAGGGCTGCCAGAACTGGCACCCACCATTCTATATTGGCTTTAAGCAGTTCTGGAGGGATGTTGTCTCCACCCGTTGCTTTATCCTGTTTAAGATACAGGATAAGGTTATTAATTTCAGAAATAGATACGGGGCACTCGGGAACACTATTAACAATAGTCATTGAAAAATGTTAGGAGACTTGCCAACTTGGTATGGAAATGGGATTCCCAAACTTTAGCAGGGATAAGATACTCCGGTCCGACGGTTGTATTTTGCCAACCCCTCGAGATAACTTTCCAAAAGGTAGCTGAGTCACCCGCTCTCGATGCATCTATTAAGCACTGCCATGCTACCTTTTGAGCTTGCTTCCTTTTCTCTCTAATCAGAGCTTTGTATCTCCTTTTATTCTCAAACCACTCCTCAGGAAGTACCAACAGAGTCAGTTCCCTATACTGCCTGTATTGTTCAACTAAAGAATGTTTTCAACAGTGGATCACCCAGACCTATATCCTACCTGTTCATCTTCTAGAATATTTTCTATAAATATGATCATGAATACAATCATGAACAAGCCAGCTTTTAGACTTGTTGGATGAGGGAAATTGTCCTACACCCTTTTTATGCTGCAAGTAATTTTGAAGGGAGGAGGTCAGGACTTGAAATAATGATACTGCTGTTCTAGGGGAAACTGCATTTAACAAAGCATCTCTAAGACGAAGAATACAATCAGAGTGTAACATCTCAGATGTTGCTTTGTCTCATTTCTACTTCAGCAATCATCAGAAAATCGTGATCAACATGTACATTAAGGTTTCCCAGATTTAGCGATAGCATTAAGGGTTGATGATCACTCTTAACATGGTTACCCACCTTACACCCAATCACCCTACTTAAACCGCCCAGAGAGCTTCGGCTGTGGGGAGGTATATAAATGTAATAAAATAAAATAAAATAAATAAATAAATAATTGTAAGAGACTATGATGTAATCAATCATTGATGCACCCAAACCAGATAGGAAGGTAAATTCCCCATTCATACCACCCTCTACACTGCCATTCAAAATTGCTACATCAACTACAACCCTTATTCTTAGATTGCCTATCAAGCAGGGAGTAGCCTCCTCTATGACAGGTGGGTGTTCATGGAAATGGGCATACAAGGCAGCATCATTATGACCAGTTCAAGCATTAAGATCACCAGCCATGATCATCAAGGCTTCAAAGTACAAATCTGTCAGCTTATTGATATACTCTTCCAACTTTAGCCAGTCTTCTTTAACCGTGCTTTTTCCTATGTGGTGGCATATATACATTAATTAATAATAAAGTAAACGAACTATACTTTAGAATCAATGTGGTGGCCAAAATGACCAATGCAGTGAGACACAAAACAGCCACAGGAATTATGTTCCAATACCTGTTCCAGGTAGGGTGACCAGATGCACTGGGAAACCTTGTCCAGAAAAATTGAGGTCTCTGGGGCAACCGGGACTGGGCACCAGTTCACCAGGGCAAAGGCCTAAAGGATGCATTCCCAAACTTCCGGGAATGCGTCTTCCAGCTCCTGCCACCAGCATTGATCTGGCCTTTTCCCTAGATCAGCGCTGGGAGGGCCTAGAACGATGTGTTCCCGACTTCTGGGAACATGTCCTCCAGCCCTCCCAGAATTGATCTAGCCTTCTGCTGGGCTAGAATAATCATGCTAGCCAAGGAAAAGGCCAGATCAGTGCTGGGGCTGGGGGCTGGAAGACACGTTCCCAGACTTCTCGCCCAGTGCCGAAGAAGCCAGCAGCAGGAGCAGGAGCAGGAGCAGGAGCAGGAGCAGGAGCAGGAGCAGGAGCAGGAGGAGGAGGAGGAGGAGGAGGAGGAGGAGGAGGAGGAGGAGGAGGAGGAGGAGGAGGAGGAGAAGGAGAAGGAGAAGGAGAAGGAGAAGGAGAAGGAGAAGGAGAAGGAGAAGGAGAAGGAGAAGAAGAAGAAGAAGAAGAAGAAGAAGAAGAAGAAGAAGAAGAAGAGTAGGAGGTAAGACTGAGGTGTGTGTGAGAGAGGGTGTGTATGGTGAATGAGGTGCATGGGGTGTTTGAGTGAATGGATGTGTGTGTGTGCGTGTGTTTTGGAGTGGGTGATCCTGAGTGTGTGTGTGTGCATGTGTTGGCAGTGCGTGTGGGGAGAGGGCTGTAGTTTTCTGTGTGTAAGTTGGGGGTGATTTGGAGATGATATTCCTATTAAATAATGCATTTTGACCCATAGACCTTCCTCTCCAATTTGTTTAATTTAATTGGCATGACTGATAATTGTTCATCCTTCTTAAAAATCTTTTTAAAAATTAGCAGGGTTGCCATCATCATCATCATCATCATCATCATCATCATTTATCTCTCTTTTCTAGCTTGTGGTGGTTTTTCTAGATGGGCTTTGCCAAGTCATGCTGTCTTTTACTGATTCAGAAATTTCCTGAATATTGAACATGTTTTAAGTATGACTGCTTTCTGGATGTTGGCATGCATGTATTTTGGTAGGCCTAATTTCTGATGCTGGTGACTGATGTGACTAACGGAATAATTGTAACTTTTTCCTGTTGCCATAGTTCTTTAACTTCCATAGCCAGTGGTGTATATTTTTCTCTCTTTTCCTCTTCCTTTTCTGCAAAATTTTTGTCATTGGTATTGCTATGTCAATGAGGTAGGTTTGTTTTTCTTTGTTGTTTTTTTACTTTTATGTCTGGTTGAAGTTGAAACTAGCCAAGAGGCACTGGCATTTAATCCATTTTGTTCCATGGCTAATGTTTTCAGGGTAATAGTAGTTTATACTCTTTCTGAATGCTTGTTTGCTTGTTTGTTGTACTAGATTTTTCTGTACTTGTCAACTACTTCATTTGTTCAGTGGTTGCAGTATGCTGAATCTGTGACTATGGGTGTGAGAACGGTAATGGGGAAAGAGTATTAATGTTAGGAAAGGTTAAACTATGGTCATCCAGTGAAGGATTTGCAGTCAGAAAAAATATTTAAGGGAAGGGGAGACTGTATCACACATAGTATAGCAAAAGCTTCAAAGTACAGCAAAAGCTACAAAGGTAGGAATGAGTGAAGTTAATTTCAGATACACTGAATGTCTCACTTGTTCTTTCTTCCAGTGATTTTAACATTAAGATGTTATGTAGAACAGGTTTGTCTTGTGTGCTGTGAAATCAGACCTGTGACCAAGGCTATGCTTGGGTGGGCACACACCCTTGGGGTGGCCATAGAATAGCAGAGTTGGAAGGGGCCTACAAGGCCATCGAGTCCAACCCCCTGCTCAATGCAGGAATCCACCCTAAAGCATCTCCGACAGATGCTTGTCCAGCTGCCTCTTGAAGGCCTCTAGTGTGGGAGAGCCCACAACCTCCCTAGGTAACTGATTCCATTGTCATACTGCTCTAACAGTCAGGAAGTTTTTCCTGATGTCCAACTGGAATCTGGCTTTCTTTAACTTGAGTCCATTATTCCGTGTCCTGCACTCTGGGAGGATCGAGAAGAGATCCTGGCCCTCCTCTGTGTGACAACCTTTCGAGTATTTGAAGAGTGCTATCATGTTGTCCTCCTTTTTGGTTTCCAAAATATGGTCACCCTAGTGACCATAGTCTATATTGCACAAAACAGGCCAAAACAGCAACTTCGAAGTGAGCCAACTCAACCAAATTCACACATTACTAGATGGCACTGATATAATAAACTCCAAAACCTCTATGGAAACGATGTTCCAATACCCATTTTGGGCCACAGTCCATATTTTTCAAAACAAGCTGGAATGGCAACCTCCAAGTGAGTCAAATCAACCAAACTTCAAGGGATTGATGCAATAAGCCACAAAACATCCATGAAAACCATGTTCCAATATGCATTCCGAGCCATAGAATCATAGAATAGCGGAGTTGGAAGGGACCTACAAGGCCATCGAGTCCAACCCCCTGCTCAATGCAGGACCCCCTGCTCAATACATAGTCTGTATTGTACTTCCTTTTATCTGTCCTGATAAAGTGCAGCATGTGGGTGGGGGTGAGATTGTCAGAGATAGACTGACTGTGCTTTCCTCGCTAATTGCTTTTTTAAAAAAATCACTGTTTTCCTCCCATTAGAGCTCTGTAAGAATGGAACTAGCTCCTTCTGCTGGGGAAAATGGTTTTTAAAAGTTGTTTTCAATGGAAAAGCACAGGTTGGGCAAGGCTCTGCTGCATCCTCTCACATGCTCATGCTGCACTTTAAGGCTGCCTATCCTATGCATGCTTAAGTGTAGGTTTTAACTGTATATGTTTTTATTTTGTGAAGCTGCCTTGAGGCCAAAGGTGGGAGATGATGATGATGACGACGATGATAAATAGTAGTGCCATTCAAATCAGTGCAAGCACAGGATTGCAGTGCACATCACCTGAAACTGAATATTGATTTGGAAATGTGAAGCTTTGTGCCTCTGATTGACTATTATTGGAAATAAAAAATAACAATAGCTTTTTAAAGGTTTGACAGAATTAGATGAAAGTTGGAAGTGTAGCATGCATTTGTGAGGGGATAAAACCTGCCATATTTTAGATAAATAGGTGCAGGGGATTCTGTGTTACACACTTTACATTTTGATTTATTGACTTTTTTTTTAAAGTCAACTGCCAGTAACATTTTTATTTCTTGACAGAACTGGAAGCAAATTACACGCACAGTTGCCTTTTCTGAGTGTATCAAGGTGGCCATTTCAGATGAATAAGGGAGTTTGTACAAGAACAGCTTCAACATTTTAGAAGTTTCCAAAAAGATGCATCCCTCTGTTCTTTGTAGGCAATTCTTATGAAAATAGCATACAGCATACAGGTTCTATGTAAAGGTTTGGAAGGATAGGTGCAGCAGTTTCTGTGGCAGGAGAGTCTTCAAATTGGGAGAGGAGTAATTTATTTTCTCTTCCCTTCTCCATATAGAAAGGAAGCAGAGTACCAGTCAGGATTTCATGCAGATTGCGAGAACTACCACAATGTGTGATGGTCACAGATCATGTGAACAGTGGGTGATACAAACATATTCAGCATTGGTTCACACAGAGTGATTGGTCACTCACAGAAATTTATGAGTGCTTTACTTGGGGCCTTGCTAGACCTGCCGGCTTACGCCGGCAGGGAAGCGGGGCCGAGCACGCTGAAGTTAGCGCGCCTCCCCCAGGCTACCACACGCACGACACGCAGGGGCGTCGCGTCCCTGCGGCGTTCGCCATTTTTTTTTTAATTTTAAAGGGGCCGGGTGCGGCCCGAAGACTCCGGAGAGGTAAGTGGTTTTTTGGGGGTTTTTTTACCGGGGGGGGGGGCGAAGGCTGGGAGGGTGGGTGCCAGGGTGGGTGGCACGGGGGGAGGGCGGGTGCGATCGCGCCGCACACTGCCCGAGCCCGAGCAATGCCTGGCATGGGGCGGCATTGCAATGCCGCCCCATGCCAGGCATTGCCCGGGCGGCGCACGGCGCGATCGCACCCGCCCTCCCCCCGTGCCACCCACCCTGGCACCCACCCTCCCAGCCTTCGCCCCCCCGCCGATGGGCACAGCGCTCCTATGAGCGCTGTGCCAGGTCCGCGGCTTTTCGTGGCTCCTCACGAGTAAGCGAGGAGCCGCAAAAAGCTGCGGAAGTCCCTAGACGTTCCCCAGCTCCGGCCTGAGGCCGGAGCTGGGGAAAAGGCACGCCATAAGCGAATTCGCTTATGGCGCGTTGGAGGAGGCCTCAGCACGGCCTGTCTCCGGATTCCCCTGTGTGTCATCTGGACGCACAGCAGGGAAGCCGGGACAGAAGGAGCGCTAAGGCCTCGTCTAGGAAAGCCCTTGATGTCCTCAACCTCCAGGATGTCTCCTATGCTTTTCCCACTCTATCCCACTTTCAAAAAGATCAGCGATAAGCTGAAATAAAAACTAACACAGGGTATTGGCAGTGGGTAATGCTGGTGTAGCACTATAATACAGCCACTAGATGGTGCTGTTTAATGGAACATACAGAGCTTTGCCGAGAAAGGAAGATTCAATTCCAAATCATGTGGTTGCTGTCTAAAGGGAGCCCATCATAAACCCAGAAAGACTCTGGAAGAAGAAAGCCTAGTAATGGTGTGGGATATTTGCTCAATATAGAGAAGCTCACAGTAAAGTTACTCCTAGCAGTTCTTGAAAGTTCTGGCCAAAATGGCAATCAGAATAGGACTCTGCTTTATCCTCTCATTTGCCCATGTGGTGTAATGGCTAGAGTGATGGACTGGGAGTCAGGAGATCTGGGTTCTAGTCTCCACTCAGCCATGGAAGCCCACTGGGTGACTTTGGGCTCTCACAGGCTCTCAGCCCAACCTACCTCACAGGATAAAATGGAGAGGAAAGGATTTTGTACATCACCTTGGGTTTCTTAAAGAGAAAAAAAGGTGGGATATAAATTAATTAATTAAATAAATAAATAAACACCTGAGTTAGGAGTTAGAAGTGGGATTAAAATTCATGCCAGAGAGGGGTGGGGGGAAATACAGTATTCTTTTCATATTTAAGGTAGTGTCCAAGCCTCCTTGTTAAGAGGCGTGACAAAACAATTCTTATGCAAAGGCAGCCATAGCATTATGTCACCTTGGGTGTGTTATTAACAGTAACAAATGCATTCTTCACAGTGTATGAGCCCACATCCCTTATTAGAGGCACAGCCCCAGTTTTGCTTGCTTTGACTCCAGCAGTGGTGACAGATGTCCTAGGGTTCTTGCTTCCTGCTTTCTCATTCCCACCACCAGAGATTGCACCCTAACCATATCTGGCAGATAAGAGTAAGGATTGCTGACATTTGCTTAATTCCTGCAGCCTTCATATTCTTCATTCCTTGCATGCTCAGCACAAAAGAGCAGGGAACTAAACACTTCTTTCACAACAAAGAGAAATATGATGAGCTGAGTGTCCAGCAACATTATTTGAGTAAGGCTTGAGAACAGCAACACAGTGGCTACTAGGCAAAGGGCTGGAAAACAACCTGAGATAAACTCTGGGTATGGTTAGAAATGTGCGGAAGGCAGAGATCAGGCAAGGTCAAATGATGCTGAAGACAAGAAACTTGTTTTGGCCAGAGGTTTCCAGTCTGTAATACAATTAATATAATATTGTGTATATCTCCTAGAAACATCTAGCCTGTAACATTAGAATCATAGAATCATAGAATAACAGAGTTGGAAGGGGCCTACAAGGTCATCGAGTCTGACCACCTGCTCAATGCAGGAATCCACCCTAAAGCATCCCTTACAGATGGTTGTCCAGATTTAACCAGATTTAAGCATGTATTATTTAAACAATTTTTAATCCTTCCCCATTTACCCCTACCTCCAATTCTTTTGCCTTTGTTTGACTTGTGCCAAACCGTAAATTGTAAATACATCCAATGAATAAATAAAAACATGAAGCATCAGAAGTTCTGATTAATAAAGAAGTCTGAAAACAGTCCTTATATATATGTAACGCTCTTGAAATGGGGGTTAGAAAGTATACCTCAAAATGGTAGAGGTATTCTCACATCTGCTAAAAAGCTAAAGCTTTCTAGGGTACAAGTCACCCTGATGACCAGAAATACTGAATCCAGAAATGTAAATCTAATGGTCAAAATCCACTACAACAGGCACACTTTCAGAAGATAATGGATTCTTTATTGCTGCATCACCATGCCAGGAAAAAAATCACATGGTACCTTCTCAAACTGAGGGGAGGTAACAAGCAGGGTATTGCAGGGCTCAGTCCTGGGCCCCACTGCTTTTCAACATTTTTATTAATGATTTGGTGCAGGGAATTCTTATCAAATTTGCAGATGACATAAAATTGGGTGGGATAGTTAATACCCTGAAAGACAGAAACAAACTTCAAAGTGATCTTGATAGGCTGGAGCGTTGGGCTCCAGCAGAATGAAATTTAATAGGGATAAATGCCAAGTTCTACACCTAGGAAAAAGAAACCAAATGCACAGTTATAAGATGGGGGATACTTGGCTCAGCAATACTACAAGCGAGAAGGATCTTGGGATTTTTGTAGATCACAAGCTGAATATGAGCCAACAGTGCGATATGGCTGCAAGAAAGGCAAATGCTATTTTGGGCTGCATTAACAGAAATATAGCTTCCAAATCTCGTGAGGTACTGGTTCTCCTCTATTCAGCACTAGTTAGACCTCATCTTGAGTATTGCATCCAGTTCTGGGCACCACACTTTAAGAAAGATACAGACAAGCCGGAGGTATTCAGAGGAGGGCAACCAGGATGATCAGGGGTCTGGAAACTAGGCATGTGCTCCGCTCCGATTGGAAGCGCAGAAGCAGGAGCGAATTGGCCTGCTCCGCCTTGCCCAGAGGCGGAGTAGAAGCGGACCGCGGACCCCTAGAAGCAAGGCGAAGAGAAGCGCCCATTTTCGGAGCGCTCCGGTTTCCGCGTTCCGCTTCTATCGCCATCTTGAAACATTTCGCCCATAGGATTGCATTGTGGAAAAGAAAGGGGGATAACTGTGTTGTTTTTGAAGCTATTGTTCTGAAAATTCTTGTGCTCAGAGAGTCGTGGATGGGGGTCATTTTGAGACTACTCTCAGCTCTCTGCGTGGTGCGGGTCGCACGCTAGAATTTTTTAAAAAACCGGCGGGAAATACCTTTTTCGAAGGGCTGAGGGGCAGAGTCAACGCCTGGTCATGATCACATGATCCCAAAGTTGGAGGAGGGGATAGGCAAACTGGGTAACTTGGGATTCTGGGAACTTCTCTTTCTTAGTCTGAACGGACTTTTCCCAGTGTTTTTTAAAACAATAGCCCCACCAAATGCACAAACACAACCTGAAATCATATACTAAGCCAATAATAAGAGAGCACTGCTACCCACCCTAACTTTGGGGAACAACTGAAAAGATGTGGTGCAAGGGGATGAGCTCCCCTAGGGCATGCCACGTGGACGTGCCCCCACTCTCTCCTGTACTTGGGGGGCTATCACAGCCCTCCAAAGAGAGTAACCCGGTGGAGCAATGCCTATCATGAGTTGAAGTGAGCGGTCTACTCTTAGTGGTGGAGCAATGTCTTTCATGAGTTGAACTGACAGCGTTGCTTCTTAAAAGACTGGTCACTAGGACCAGTCAAATTGGCAGCTGCTTCCCCCTCCCCTGGGCACGTCCCCCTATTACTGGTAAAAGACAGATATAGCCTTTTTTAAAAAGTTCTTCTTGTTGTTTATTCAGCAACACTGCTGCTTTTAATTCCACCCCTCCTTTGTTTATTTATTTATTTATTTATTTATTTATTTATTCCATTTTATATGCATTACAAGGATATATGCATTATCCTTGGCTCACTTCCTCATGCCCCCAGAAATGTCTGCTGCCTGCCTGCCTTACCTCCCTCCTCCCCTGCCTGCCTCGCAGGGATGTTGTGTGTGTCTGGCTTTGACTCAAGGGAGAAGTCCTTCCTGCGCTCAAGTTAGACTTTTGGAAGTTCCAAATCCATTTTTCAAGTGTGGAAGAAGATTTCATAGGTTTATCTGTACTCCCCAATTCATGGCATGTTGGGATTTCCTTTGAAATGGCCCCATTGAGATGTCTGCAGGTTTAAGCCCCGCCAAAAATCAGGGGATGATGGGACTGCCTTGAGTCTTGGCGTGCGTGTATCCCTGGATAAGCTTTCATGGTGGCGAGTTTGAGATTTTTAACGTGCAAATTGACGGAGCTATGGAAAGGGGTGTGAATGGGTTGGATATTCATAAATTCCCCAAAAATCAGGGGATGATGGGACTGCCTTGAGTCTGGGCATGCATATGTATCCCTGGATAAGCTATCATGGTGGCGAGTTTGAGATTTTTAACGTGCAAATTGACGGAGCTATGGAAAGGGGTGAGAATGGGGTGTTGGATTTTCATAAATTCCCCAAAAATCAGGGGATGATGGGACTGCCTTGAGTCTTGGCATGCATATGTATCCCTGGACAAGCTATCATGGTGGTGAGTTTGAGATTTTTAACGTGCAAATTGACAGAGCTATGGAAAGGGGTGTGAATGGGGTGCCTGATTTTTATAAATTCCCCCAAAATCAGGGGATGATGGGACTGCCTTGAGTCTGGGCATGCATATGTATCCCTGGACAAGCTATCATAGTGGCAAGTTTGAGATTTTTAACGTGCAAATTGATGGAGCTATGGAAAGGGGTGAATGGGGTGCCCGATTTTCATAAATTCCCCAAAAATCAGGGGATGATGGGATTGCCTTGAGTCTTGGCATGCATGTGTATACCCCCATGAGGTGTCATGGTGCCAAACTTGAGGTTTCTAACTTTCACAGAAAAAAAGTTGTATACTTTTTTAGCTTAATGCAAGCCTATGGGGGGGAAACGGATCGGAGCTCCGAGCGGAGCGGAGTGGACATAGGTGGAGCGGGGGTGGGTCGGAGCGGGCCGATCTGCAAATCGTGGATCTGGAAGTGAAGTGGAGCGGGGGGTCCGTGCACACCCCTACTGGAAACAAAGCCCTATGAAGAGAGACTGAAAGAACTGGGCATGTGTAGCCTGGAAAAGAGAAGATTGAGGGGAGACATGATAGCACTCTTCAAATACTTGAAAAGTTGTCACACGGAAGAGGGCCAGGATCTCTTCTTGATCATCCCAGAGTGCAGGACATGGAATAATAGGCTCAAGTTACAGGAAGCTAGATTCTGGCTGGACATCAGGAAAAACTTCCTGGCTGTTAGAGCTGTACAACACTGGAACCAATTATCTCGGTCCATAGTGAGCTGTCCCACATTAGAGGTATTCAAGATCCAGCTGGACAGCCATCTGTCAGGGATGCTTTAAGGTGGATTCCTTCAATGAGCAGGGGTTCGATTCGATGGCCTTATAGGCCCCTTCCAACTCTACTATTCTATGATTCTATCATTTTATGACATATGCTGTTGAATTAATCATCCAAATAGTTAGCTGCAGATTCTTGCTATAAGTGTCATGTGGTGGAACCCGAAACCTCGGGTCCCTGTGGTTCGCTGAGTGGTGGTCACAAACTCTCAAGACACAATTTCTCTCTCCTTAGAAGATTTATTACAAGCAGCGCTGCAGGGTGGCAGTCTGAGGAACTGCCCAACAATTTCAGGAAAGGTTAACATATTTATAGGGTCAGGTCCCCTCAGATACAATGGCAGAACCTTCCCACCAATCATAATACACCAATCATAATACATAATACAGCTCTGCAACACAACAACCAATGAGAAGCAAAGCACCTAGGCATATACAGAGTTCAAGTACTTCTCTGACTAAAATACCATAATGGGTATTGCAACAGCTACAGGAAATACATCTCCATCTGTTTCCTAGTTGTGGTTAGCTCGCCTTTAAAAATATCTTACTGTCTGTTTAACTGTCTAACTGTTTTGTGACATGTGGTTTCAGCATCAGCTAAATTGTGACAGCAAGTGTAACATTAAAAATAGGTTTTAATTAAGCAGGAAGCTATGAACTTTATGATGTATGTGTTATAGAGCCATTTTCCTATACCTGTGGGCATTAGGTAGAAGAACCAGCTTGATTTCCTTGACAGTCATTTCCCTGTATGTTCATTTATCCACACCAAACCATTTGTTAACTATCTTCAAAATCATCTGAGGTCATTCAGTGATGTAAATTGGCAGCAGATGGATCACACAAAGAAATATGAAAGAGGCCATTCTTAACACTGTGCATAATTAACCCATGGAATTCACTGCCATAGGGTATTATTATAATTTCATCTAAAGGGAGTAAATAACAGCAAGATATTCTGATGCAATAGTGGCCATGTAAAAGCTTCCCAGCTGGCTTCTAACTAGGATCACATACAGGATAATGCAGGTGGAACCATCTGCTTTTTCATGCTGCCTTCCACTGTGTGGAATGTTTTCCCCCCCAATTTTTTTTATTTAAAGTGATACAAAAATAAGGAATGAATACAAACAATTAATATCAAACCAACAGTTGTGTGAATATGTATAATATACAGAAAAAAATAAAAATAAAAGTTGATTGATACCACTTTATTTATTTATTTATTAAATTTATATACCGCCCCATAGCTGAAGCTCTCTGAGCGGTTTACAAAAGTTAAAAAAAGTGAACATTAAAAAGTATATAAAATTTTAAACCATCAAAAATATAGAAACAACAGTATAAAACAGCAGTATCCATTTAAACAACAACAGTTCTGGGGTCCGTTAAAAAACAAACTTAGCATATGTTGTTAAATGCTGTTAGATGCCTGGGAGAAGAGAAAAGTCGACCTGGCGCTGAAAAGATAACAATATTGGTGCCAGGCAAGCCTCATCGGGGAGATCATTCCATAATTGGAGGGCCACCACCAAAAAGGCCCTCTCCCTTGTTGCCATCCTCCGAGCTTCCCTCGGAGTAGGCACTCGGAGGAGGACCTTAGATGTTGAGCGCAGTGTACGGGTAGGTTCATGTCGGTGGTCCCAAGCTGTGTAAGGCTTTATAGGTTAAAACCAGCACCTTGAATTGGGCTCAGAAACGTATAGGCAGCCAATGCAAGCAGGCCAGAATTGATGTTATATGTTTGAACCTTCTGTTCCAGTTATCAATCTGGCTGCTGCATTTTGCACAAGCTGCAGCTTCTGAACTGTCTTCAAAGGCTGCCCCACATAGAGGGCATTGCGGTAATCTAATCTGGAGGTTACCAGAGCATGGACGACTGAAGCTAGGTTATCCCTGTCCAGATAGGGGCATAGTTGGCCACCAAATGGAGTTGGTAGAAGGCACTCCATGCCACCAAGGCCACCTGAGCCTCAAGTGACAGAGATGGTTCTAGGAGAACCCCCAAGCTACAAACCTGCTCCTTCAGGGGAGTGTAACCCCATCGAGAACAGGTTGAACACCCACCATCCAACCAGAAGAATCACCCACCAGCAGCATCTCAGTCTTGTCTGGATTGAGTTTCAGTTTATTAGCCCTCCTCTGTAGTAGACTCGCACACCGATGGGTGATGATCACGTTTAAGAACATACAAAGAGTTTATATACCATTTCTTCCCTCCCCTCTTCTTCCGCTCTTCCTATGTGAGGCAACCCAATTATCACCTTTGTCCCTGTGTGAGACTGGAAGTAAACAAGGTAAACAGGATGTTTGTTAGGGGTAAACATGACATTTGTTCCTGCGTGATAAGGAAGGAACAAAGGAATGTGATAATAGAAGTATGTGTTATTCAAGGAGGCAGGGGGTCAGACCTTTGATTCCACAGGGAAAGTTTGCTGTCGCAAGGGAACCCAGGTCTGGCAGCCCTACAATTCCTCTTTTTCTATTTTATTATTATTATTGTTTTGCTTATCGCGCAGGAAGAGCTATGTCTTAATACTCTTCAGGGACATGATGGGCAAGCTGTTTATACAACATCTGTACTTGATCTGGGTGAAAAGGTTTTTAAAGCGGTATTTCTTTGCCAGCAGCAGTTACACATTTTGCACAAGATTAGGAATACATTGAATAAAACAACACGCTAATATTAATACAGCAATTAATACAATACGTCACTTCAAGAGAGAATTTAGTCAGCCGAGAGAGAACCACGACCACAATCCCTCTCACTATTGTCTGGGCACATCCTTCTTTATACAGAAGTAAAACAATTTCACTCAAAGTTCTATTTTTATTCAGCTGAGATATCAGTTCTTGATGGGACTGAAATTTCTAGAGTTTTTTTCAAAAGCAAGTCTTCTTGCTGGGTTCAACGGTAACTAAGTTATGTGGAATGCTGCTTATAGTCTATTGTGGGTCTTCTCATTGGCTTAAGCAAATAGTCTATATGGAATTATTGTCCGGCTGCTTGCTTTTGGGCTCTTGTAGTCTTTGGATGCTGGAAGACTACTGCAACTGATGTCATCTGGACTCTGGTCTTCTGTACTGCAGTTCATCTGGATTTCATCTTTCATTATTATTTTACTGAGAGGACTTCTTGCATCTCTTTAGGGTTATGATGGTATTGTTAAAAACCTGCATATTGGAAATAAACTACAAAGAGGTGTGGACTCTCTCCATCGCTGGATGAAGAGCAATAACAAAACAATAACTATGTACATGAATCTGTGCATATTTTTTCTTTTTCTTAAGATTTAGGGGCTAAGTTTTCACTCTGCACATGCTCTTGGCTAGGCTGCCAAGGGCTAGTTAAAGCTGAGTGAACCTTTCAATCAGTTTGGGGTGGTAGCATCAGCACGGGCATTACCCTCAGCAATATGCTTAGGGAGGCTTGAATGGCTCTGAATGTGAGCAATAAAGAAAGGGTCTTGTAAGACCTATTGTAATGTTAGAAAGAGAGCCATGAGATTTGCATCAACTTTTAGAGTAACATAAGCTCCAGGTAAATTAGCAATAATAAGACACACATATTGGATTTCTAAAATAAGATTCAATTCTGAAAGCAGATACATTTGCAGCGCTAAAATAGCTTCTCACTGCTGGGTGATAGGATTAAAGTGAGTCACTGCGCGCAGGAAAACCAAGGGTCAGGGGGGAGGTGAAAAGAAGAGATCCCCACAAACCCATCTATTGATATTTGCAATGCTACAGACGTCTGGAGAAGATGTTCAATCTGCACTTTTAGTGAGAGGAAAACAAATTACTTAGGGAGGTGGTGAGCTCCCCCACACTAGAGGCATTCAAGGGGCAGCTGGACAAGCATCTGTCAGGGATGCTTTAGGGTGGATTCCTGCATTGAGCAGGGGGTTGGTCTCAATGGGCTTGTAGGCTCCTTCTAACTCTGCTCTGAGATCTGCATAAGCTTGTGTTTGGAAAACCAAAGACTGACAGAGAGTGGCTATTTAACATGCCCTGAGGCAATACGACCTATTGATAATGAAGTGTAGGTTTTTCATGATTTAGGACAGGAACTGTAAAGGCAAACTTTTCTTGATCAGCTTTCGCCAGAGGGATGGTGAAAAAACAGTCCTTTAAATCAATCACCATAACTTGAAAATCTTGTGGAATTAAATTCAGGTTGGGCGTGCTAAAGTTATAACAAGCTCTTTTTGGTTTAGCTCCTTTTACAAGAGCAGCAACTAAAATGCTTTCTTGGTGAGAGGCGGTGCCAATATTCTGGCAGGTTTTAATCATATCTGCTAGCTCGGGGTTCATGCCTTGCTCTGTAATGGCATAGATACATCTGGAAAAGGAAGCTGGGCTGGGGCAACCCTGCATTAACATGTGAAGGCATGCTGCGGAGGGCAGACAAAGCACATGTAATGAGAGAGGAGGGGAGGCAGCTTGTGAGTTTAAACATGAAAAGGCTGGCCTTTGCGGCTTCAGGGCGCGTGCGGGACTTAAGGTGTGCTCGTCTGAACGTGGCCAGCTCGTTGCGCGGGGAGGAAGTGCGCTTCCTGGGCCTGTTTTCCCAAGCGGCCGCCTTCCCCGTGCGATGGCGCGGGGCTTTGGTCTGCCTTTCTGGCTACCGCTGCCCCGTGCTCTCTTGACCCAGCCTCGCCTGAGGATGCGGCGCAGCAGAGGCACCCCTAAAGCACTTCTGAGCCTAGGCCAGCGGTCTGGGCAACCCGCTGCGCTCCTACCCCACCTCACTCGCTCTCTAGCACTGACTTGGTGCCTTTGTCGCCCATGGCTGGTGGCAGCTCTGCGGCGGTGCTGCGCTGCCCGGCCGCCTTGCAGAGAGATCTGAGCTCTGTGGGCAGCGGGCAGCAGCACGGAGGAGGAGGTGGAGACAGAGCTGGCAGGATGGTGAGGGGGCTTCTGCGTTTGCTGCCCTGGGAGGAAGGAAGGGATGAAGGAGGCGCAGCTGCTGCACGGAGCAGCGGTCGGGCGCAGCGAAGGGAGCCCTCCTTGCCTGCCTGCCTGCCTCCCCAGGGGAGGCGGATGCAAGTGGTTGCCTGTCCACCTTCATGGGCTGGGCTGCTGCTGCTGGCAAAACGATCTGCGCTTGAAGCATGTTAAAGACAGGGCATGGCGAGGGTTTATAATCTACAATACAGGCATTTTGTGGATTTACTTGGCCAGTATCGTGGACAGGACATGAGGAAAACATTTCTGACAAATTTACTATGTCTCTTTGTCCGCAAGTTAATTGGACTTCTAAAACCTGCTGAGACGAAACAATTTGAGGCAGCTGCAGATCAGGAATTGGTACTGGTGTAAAAGCGGGGGTTAGGGAAGATTTTGGCTTACATATCTCTATTGCATTATGGTGCGGTGGCGGATTAATGCTCAAACCGCTAGTAGCTAAAACGTACTGAGGTGGGCTTCCCTCAGGAGTGGGTGCTGATGCAAAAGCAGGAACCAGAGGGGATGGTGGCTTACAAATTTTGACTGCCTTGTACTGGGGTGGTGGATTAACACTTAGCCCACCAGTAGGCAAAGTGGCTGAGTTTATTTGGTGGAATTTTCCAAGAGCTACTAGACACTGAAACCAGGAAAGCAGAATTTCAACAGAGGTGCGGGGTTCTTGATGCAAAACAGTCCCTATTTTTTCCCAATCTGACAAGCGGAGCGACCCGCACTCCGGGTACCAGGGACACGCCTCCCCTATCTCCCCAACCAGCTTCTGAAATGAGGACACTGTTCCTTGCCCTCCTGTCTTATGGACAATGTGGGTTAATTCTGCTGTGTGTTTCTGCTGGAGGTGAGATAGATTACAGCCCATACTTACCGCTTGAAGGGGTCTCGAAGAGACAAGGGGTCTTTGAAAGACGAGGGGTCTCGAGGGTGCACCATGGGGCCTATGCCAGGCGACGGCAAGTATGTTTGGCAGCTGCTAGGTCCCTGTTGTTCGGGCGCCACTCTGTAGTAGACTCGGACACCGATGGGTGATGATGGTAAATCACGTTTATTAAGAACATACAAAGAGTTTATATACCATTTCTTCCCTCCCCTCTTCTTCCACTCTTCCTATGTGAGGCAACCCAATTATCACCTTTGCCCCTGTGTGAGACTGGAAGTAAACAAGGTAAACAGGACGTTTGTTAGGGGTAAACAGGAAGTTTGTTCCTGCGTGATAAGGAAGGAACAAAGGAATGTGATAATAGAGGTATGTGTTATTCAAGGAGGCAGGGGGTCAGACCTTTGATTCCACAGGGAAAGTTTGCTGTCACAAGGGAACCCAGGTCTGGCAGCCCTACACTCATCCATTCCATTGTCACAGCCAGGCACTGATGAAGATGAAAAGGAGAAGTAGAGCTGTGTGTCATCAGTGTACTGATGACAATGCCTCCAAAACTCTGGATGACTGCACCCAATGGTTTCATGTACATGTTAAACAGTATGGGGGACAAGACTGAGGATTTGATAGTGGCAGCAAGGTATTTTTTTTGTTTTTTGTTTTGCTGCCCTCACTGCCCCTGAATATACCTTACTGTAGGCAGTTACCAGTGTTTGGTTGCATCCACCAGGAGTTCATCTCCATCTGCCCTCAAGCCGTCTCCTATTTTGTTTCATTGCTCTCAGCTCTGGGTTATACCAAGGAGCCATACGAGCTCTACTCAGGAGAGGTCTATGGGAAGGAGGCTTAATCAAAGTAGAGAAAAAAATATAAGGGAAGAAAAAAGACCCCCCCCAAAAAAGAAAACCCCAAATCATAAATGTGCTGTATTCCTTCATTTGTTGTTACAATGTCCATATATTCAGAGCTGAAGCAGGCATTGTTGTACATTCGGATGTGATGCATATTGAACGAATATCCCCCATATGACATTAAACAATGTTGATTCTGATTTCCCTTGAATTTGAAGCAAATCGTAAGTTATTTTTTCTGATATTGCCACAGACCATATATTTCGACACCATGCAGATAAATTCAAATTGTCCAGTTTTTTCCACTGCTGTGTGGTTGTTTGATGAGCAGCCATCAAGAAGAATATTATTAAGTCTTTACATTTCAATCCAGTATTAAGTCCTTTATATATTGATAATAAAAATAATTCTGGATCATATACAATTGTTTCTCTAGTAATAACCATTAATTCTCTATGTACTGATCTCCAGAATCCCTGTATATATAAGCAAGACCACCCACTGTGTGGAATGTGATGGAAAACAGAGTAAAGAAACTTAACATGAATCAGGAGGATTCTCAGCAATACAAGGGGTCATGAAGTTTCCAACAGAATCTGGCAGAGCAACAGAAGCTATATTAGTATGGTATTAATCCGGTATAGCTGGCAGCAAGGGTAGGCATAGTCAGGCACTTACCAAGGCCCCACACCCTAGAAGGGACCCACTAACAATAGTTAGTCTTCACCCTTGCAACCTGCTTGTCTACTCACTTCTTTCTCTGGCCCAGACAATGGTGATGGTTAGAAGGAGGAGTAGCAGGTCCCACTGCCTACTTCTTCACTGGCTCTCTGCCTGCCAAGCAAGCAAGAGGTAGCAATGATGAGAAAGAGGAGGAGAAGCAATAACAGCTGGTGAGAAGATAGGGGCCCATTGAGGGTGCTTTCCCAAAGGGCCCTCTCAAAACCTGAAGCTGGAACTGAATCTCTGCCCCTTCTCAACAACAGTTAACTAGGGTGACCATATTTTGGAAACCAAAAAGGACAACATGGCCACCCCCCAGAGGGCGTGTCAAACCCCAAGGGAGTGTGCCCACCCAAACATAGCCTTGGTCACATGTCTGATTTTACAGCTCACAATTAAGACAAACCTGTTCTACTTAAAATGGACTAGTTGTAGTCACCTCTCACAAGCACTTCTTAGCTTGTTTCAACTTCTGGTTTATCAATGAGAACTATCACAATGCTAGACAAGGATCTTTCCTTCCTGTTATCCAAATATCTCCTTAATTTACTCAGTGTGCAGAGAACATCCCAATCAGGGCCGCAAAGAAAACTGCCAAAGAAACCTCAGAAATAAGTCCCATTGTATTCAACAAAGTTTACTCCCAGATAAATGAATATAGGATTGCAACCTTAAATGAAGGTGTTTACAGGGCCGTGAGTATTTTATTTAGGGGTGTGCACGGACCCCCTGATCTGCTTCTCTTCCAGATCCGCAATTTGCGGATCGGGCCACTTCGCTCCGCCCCGTTCCGCCTATAGTCTGCTCCGCTCCGCTGCGGAGCTCCGGATCCGGATCAGAGCTCCGCTTTTCCCCCACATAGGCTTGCATTGAAATCCAAAAAAGTAAACAACTTTTTTCTGTTAAAGTTAGAAACCTCAAGTTAGGCACCATGACACCTCATGGACATATACACATGCATGCCAAGCCTCAAGCCAATCCAAGCGTCCCCTGATTTTTGGGGAATATTTGAAAATCGGACACCCCATTTTCAGACATGGACTGTTCTCTGACATTTTGACAGATAAAATTTTTTGAAGTGGGCACCCTCACAGATGCCATCTAGATCCACAATCATGCTAAGTTTCAAGCAAATCCCATCATCCCCTGATTTTTGGCGGGGCTTTAACCTCTAACGCACCACCCATAACCCCAATTCACACCCCTTTCGATATCTCTGTCAATTTTCATGTTAGAAACCTCAAACTCAGAACCATGGTAACTTATTCATGGATACACATGCATGCCAAGACTCAAGCCAATCCCATCATCCCCTGATTTTGGGGGAATTTTTGAAAATCAGACACCCCATTTTCAGACATGGACTGTTCTCCGACATTTTGACAGATAAAAAAAATTGAAGCAGGCACCCTCACAGATGCCATCTAGATCCACATTCACGCCAAGTTTCAAGCAAACCCCATCATCCCCTGATTTTTGGCGGGGCTTTAACCTTTTAACTCACCCCAATTCACACCGCTTTCTATATCTCCATCAATTTTCACGTTAGAAACCTCAAACTCAGAACCATGATAGCTTATCCATGGATACACATGCATGCCAAGACTCAAGCCAATCCCATCATCCCCTGATTTTTGGGGAATTTTTGACAATCAGACACCCCATTTTCAGACATGGACTGTTCTCCGACATTTTGACAGATAAAAACTTGGAAGCAGGCACATCTGCATTCATGGCAAGTTTCAAGCAGATTCCATCATCCCCTGATTTGGGGGGGCTTTAACCTCCAACGCAGCACCCCTAACTCCAATTCAAACAACCCTTTTCTATATCTCCGTCAATTTTCACATGAGAAACCTCAAGTTAGGCACCATGATAGCTTATCCATACATGCTTGCCAAGCCTCAAGCCAATCCAAGCCTCCCCTGATTTTGGGGGAATTTTTGAAAATCGGACACCCCATTTTCAGACATGGACTGTTCTCTGACGTTTTGACAGATAATTTTTTTTGAAGTGGGAACCCTCACAGATGCCATCTAGATCCACAATCATGCCAAGTTTCAAGCAAATCCCATCATCCCGTGATTTTTGGCAGGGCTTTAACCTCTAACGCACCACCCATAACCCCAATTCACACCCCTTTCGATATCTCCGTCAATTTTCATGTTAGAAACCTCAAACTTGGAACCATGGTAGCTTATCCATGGATACACATGCATGCCAAGACTCAAGCCAATCCCATCATCCCCTGATTTTGGGGGAATTTTTGAAAATTGGACATCCCATTTTCAGACATGGACTGTTCTCTGATGTTTTGTCAGATAAAAAAAATTGAAGAAGGCACTCTCACAGATGCCATCTAGATCCACATTCATGCCAAGTTTCAAGCAAATCCCATCATCCCCTGATTTTTGGCGGGGCTTTAACCTTTTAACTCACTAGAACTACATCAATTTTCACATGAGAAACCTCAAATTAGGCACCATGACACCTCATGTATGTATACACATGAATGCCAAGTCTCAAGCCAATCCCGTCATCCCCTGATTTTTTGGGAATTTTTGAAAATCGGACACCCCATTTTAAACATGAACTGTTCTCCAACATTTTGACAGATAAAAACTTGGAAGCAGGCACATCCGCATTCATGGCAAGTTTCAAGCATCATCCCCTGATTTGGGGGGGCTTTAACCTCCAACGCAGGACCCCTAACCCCAATTCAAACAACCCTTTTCTATGGGCTTTGCTAGACCTACCGGGTGTTCCGTGTTTGAGGAGCGGTGAAACCGGATTTTCCCGTTCAGGTGTGACGCCTCATGATCCACACGTTCTTTGGATTAGCATGGTATTGGAGAGGGCTGGTTGCGGAAGTTTGCTCCAGTTGTGCTGCTGGCGCCTCATGCACAGGTTGGCAGCCATACCGGCCTGATTTCCGTGAGGGGTTTTTTTGCTCACCGCATGGTTTGCGCAAGTCCGAAAGACCGCAATCGGTGTAGATCGCTAGCGCAGCCGTCAGCGCTGCTGCCGCTGCCGGCACCGCCGGCGGTGGTGGCACTGGCAGCTGAAGTGCTGCTGCTGCTGCTGCATACCACCCCCCTCAGGCTGGGCAGAGGGGAGCCAGTTGGCATTGGTGGATGGCTCACAGGGGGCGCGGCCAGCGAGTGCTGCTGTTGAGGGTCAACAGGCACACAGCCCTTCATGCCTGTACCGTCCCCCTCAGTCCCCGCTGGCCTTTACATCTTACGCGCAGAGTACAGCACCGCCATTATTCAGCCGCTGTGCCTGCCCACCGCGAGGAGTCACCAACTTCCCATTACTGTTGGATGCCCGCCTTTCCGAAAAGTGACCCACGCAGAGGTTGAAATAGAAAAAACAGGTGCACATACCCCACCCATCCCCCCCACACCCCCAGCAGCTCACCAGCCACTTTTCCGGTCCTCTGTTCGTGCGCAAACTGTAACTGTTGGAATTTTTTTAAAAAGCCGCTCCGCTCCGCTCTGCTGCCCCAGCTGCGGACTGGGCGCAAATGGCGGAGGCGGCATGACCGAAGCCGCTGGCCACTCCCCTTAGCACGCCTTTTCCTGACCAGTGCCGACCATGGCAGAAAGCGCAGTGACCTCACATCCTCCCACACCTCCACCTCCCGACTCCAAATTAGCGCGCCCCGGCAGGAAAAGGCGCGCTTAAACTCACTTTTAAAAAGACGGGATAAGGAGGCTTCACCACAGGATGATGACGGATCCTGGTGAATGTCATCTGGATCTGTTGACACGACTACGGTAGGTAACGCGCGCTACAGCTCCGTCGAGTAATGCCCTATATCTCTGTCAATTTTCACATGAGAAACCTCAAGTTAGGCACCATGATAGCTTATCCATACATGCTTGCCAAGCCTCAAGCCAATCCAAGCCTCCCCTGATTTTGGGGGAAATTTTGAAAATCGGACACCCCATTTTCAGACATGGACTGTTCTCTGACATTTTGACAGAACTTTTTTTGAAGCAGGCACCCTCACAGATGCCATCTAGATCCACAATCATGCCAAGTTTCAAGCAAATCCCATCATCCCCTGATTTTTGGCAGGGTTTTAACCTCTAACGCACCATCCATAACCCCAATTCACACCCCTTTCGATATCTCTGTACTCTGAGATGATTGAGAAGAGATTCTGGCCCTCCTCTGTGTGAAAACCTTTAAAGTATTTGAAGAGTGCTATCATAGGGTGACCATATTTTGGTAACCAAAAAGGAGGACAACATGGTCGCCCCCAGGGGGCATGTCCAGCACCAAGGGGGCGTGCCCACCCAAACATAACCTTGGTCACATGTCTGATTTTACAGCACACATTTAAGACAAATCTGTTCTACATAACATCTTAGTGTTAAAATCACTGAAATAAAGAACAAGTGAGAGATTCAATGTATCTGAAATTAACTTCAGTCACACCTACTTTTGTAGGTTTTGCTGTACTTTGAAGCTTTTGCTATACTCTGTGTGTTACATTCTCCCCTTCCCTCAAATATCTTTTCTGACTGTATCTTCACTCATTGCAAGCTGCTGTTGTTGTTAACAGGGTTTGCTACTGACCCCAGATCTGTTTCAAATTTGGTATGGCTAAAGCTCTACCTAAAAGCTATCATGGCGCCAACTTTCAGCTCTTTATCTTTAAAAATGACAATTTTAAAAATAATAATTTTAAAACCTCATTTTTAAAAAATTTCTAAAAAATCAATGGATGAACGGATCTGTTTCAAATTTGGTGTGGCTAAAGCTCTACCTAAACCTTTTCATGGTGCAAAGTTTCATCTCTTTTTCTTTAAAAATGATGATTTAAAAATAATAATTTTGAAACCTCAATTTTTAAAAAATTCCTAAAAAATCAATGGATTAACAGATCTGTTTTAAATTTGGTATGACTAAAGCCCTTCCTAAGAGCTACCATTGTACCAAGTTTCATACCTTTACCTTAAAAAATGATGGAGTTATAAGCATTTTTGTTAATTCCCATTAGAGCTGCCCTTTGGAAAAAATCCAGATTCCCCCTCCCCCTCCCGGATTTGCCATCAAAAACCTGGACAAATCCGGGCAAATTCGGTCATATGGTCACCCTATGTCTCCCCTCAATCTTCTCTTCTCCAGGCTAAACATGCCCAGTTGTTTCAGTCTCTCCTCATAGGGCTTTGTTTCCAGATCCCTGATCATCCTGGTTACCCTCCTCTGAACATGCTCCAGCTTGTCTGCGTCCTTCTTGAAGTGTAGTGCCCAGAACTGGATGCAATACTCAAGATGAGGCCTAACCAGGGCTGAATATAGGGGAACCAGTTCCTCACGCGATTTGCAAGCTATTCTTCTATTAATGCATCCCAAAATAGCATTTGCTTTTTACAGCAGCCACATCACACTGTGGGCTCGATTCCAAGATCGTTCTTGCTTGTAGTATTGCTGAGCCAAGTATCCCCCACACTGTAACTTGATAGGTTGATCAACTTACTGATGCATACTGTGAGAAATAATTTTGTACATACGATGTCATCACCATTGATAACTTTTCTTTCCCCTTATTTTGGCTTTTTGACTCCATTGTGTTCAGACCTAGAATTTGAAAGCAGGTCAGTATTTTCCACTCCGTTCCATCAAATGTGTGGGGACTGAATGTGAGTAGCTGTTGGCTCCAGTGGAAATCCCTGGGCCTGCCTTTGCTGTAAACATCCTGTATGAGAAATATTCTAGCATTGATCTGGTGGGAACAGAAAGTAGAGGATGCAGGCAGGCAGGCAGAGGAAAAAAGAAACAGCGGGAGATAAAGGGTTTGTCATGTTTTTCTATAGAAATATTCCCTTTAATTCAGATTCCTGTGGTTTGCTTTTGCTGTTACCTATGATTTGCACACAATGGCATGCTTCGTGATAGATTCAAAACATGCTGGACATGAGTTAGGAATCAGCCAGTATATCTATGCTCCATTTGTTCTATAATGTTATTTCCTGGTGGCTTAATAAAGAGGAAAAAACCCAGCAAATTAATAAAAAAACCATCTACAGCAGATAGATAGAATGCTTATTAATCCAACTCAGGACAATTTCAACAGATGTCAACTAAAGCAGTAAATTACAGGGCCAGCCAAGACATTTTGTTGCCTGAGGCAGGTTAGCCTCCCTGCTCAAGTCACAATGCATGAGCCAGCCAAGTTATTTTGGCACTTGGAGCCAGTTGACAAAATCTTATTATGATATAAGAATTCAAGATGCCACAAGACACTTTCTGGCTTTTGAACACAAAAGAAGAAGAGTGCCCAATACTTCACATCTGTTCACTTTTCTCTAGCAAGTGCAAACCCCTCCTGTCAAGGACAACTATTCACCAACCAGACCTGGCCTCATGGATCATTCAAACAGCAGCTGCAGATGTTTTCAGAGAGATGTTCAGAGCCAAGGAGATCCAGGGACTCTCTAGCAAGCCAAGCCACACTACACACTTACATATTACCTTGCCCCTGGTCCAAATGTTGCTGCTCACATTCCCTCTTGTTGCAGTACCACTTCTGTCCCCCTGACCCAGATAAGTGGCCTGGGCCAGCTTGGAAGAAGCAACAGGTAAAGAAGCCCTCTGGCACTCCATTGAATATGTCAGCAGGCAATGCACCTGCTTTCCCCCTTGCTAGGAGACTCACTGCCTGTAACGGCAAAGTAATTGGCTACACACCCCTCTGCACAACTTAAGCATAGTCAGGCACTGGTGTTGTTAAGCAATTTTGGATGCTGGGTGTAATAGTTTTATATTTTTATATCTTAAAATGCATCACTTCACTTCAAATCACAGGTATACATTCCATACTCCATAGCTGCTACATTCCTGATGTTAGAGCAATTAAAAAAAAAAGTTTCCACACATGTGCCACAGTTCCACATTTTAAACTCAGTTAAGGTGCAGGTGACAGAACAATGGGCTCAAGTTAAAGGAACCCTGATTCCAGCTGGACATTAGGAAAAACTTCCTGACAGTTAGAGCAGTACGACAATGGAATCAGTCACCTAGGGAGGTTGTGGGCTCTCCCACACTAGAGGCCTTCAAGAGGCAGCTGGACAACCATCTGTCAGGGATGCTTTAGGGTGGATTCCTGCATGGAGCAGGGGGTTGGACTCAATGGCCTTGTAAGCCCCTTTGAACTCTGCTATTCTATGATTCTATGATTCTATGAATCCTATGTGACATTCATCATGTCACACTCGTATGACTGTAGGAATAAAACAGGATTTCCTTCTGCTGCCCTGAGACTGAACACACTTATTTAGGAGTAAGCACCTTTTTGTTATGTACTCATAAAAATTTTAAAATAAGTATCTGTCACCATGTACAGAGTTTTCCCATGGAAAACCTGGCTGATTCACTGCTGTGATTATTTGATTGTGACTGAAATACTTCAAATTTCTCTCTTACTATGTTAAATATTTCCTATCGCTTGTTATATCATCCTTTAAGAAAGCTTTCCATTTTAGAGCAATTTGAAACCTGGCTGCTTAGGGGTGCACAATCCTGTGCATGGCTGGCTGGGAAACAATTGAGTTTTTTTTCTATCTAAACATGCATAGATTTCACCCTAAAAGTTTGCAAAGTCATTTCTCCCTTCCTCATCATGCCCTAGTCCACCAATCATGGTATTGCAGTTGTCACCTAGGAATGCAATGCACTTCTTGAACAAGCCATTCTTCAGCCTTTGCTAGACCAGGGTTAGCCCGGTGCGAGGCCTGGGTTTGCCCTTGTGCATCCAGATGATGCACAGGGGCTCCCGGGGTCAACCCTGCCTGGCCCCAGGGTAACGGGCACCACTTTGGGCCTGGTATTTCCATAGTCCTGGACTATGCCTGGGACCACTGAAGGTCTAGCCCATTCCGTGGCTTTTCCCAGCTACACGGCTTACTCACAAGTAGCCAGGAGAAGCCACGCATGGGGCCCAGGGGGTGGAGATTGGAGCTGGGGGCAGGGGGGCATCGGAGCCAGGGGCAGGGGGCATCAGAGCCGGGAGCAGGGGGCATTGGAGCCGGGGAGGTGGAGATCGGAGCCGGGGGCAGGGAAGCATTGGAGCCGGGGGGTGGAGATTGGAGCTGGGGGCAGGGGGGCATTGGAGCCAGAGGTGGGTGGAGATCAGAGCTAGGGGCAGGGGGCATCAGAGCCGGGGGTTAGAGATTGGAGCTGGGGGCAGGGGGGCATCGGAGCTGGGGGCAGGGGGCATCGGAGCCGGGGGCAGGGGGGCATCGGAGCCGGGGGGTGGAGATTGGAGCTGGGGGCAGGGGGGCATTGGAGCCAGAGGTGGGTGGAGATCAGAGCTAGGGGCAGGGGGCATCAGAGCCGGGGGTTAGAGATTGGAGCTGGGGGCAGGGGGGCATCGGAGCCGGGGGCAGGGGGGCATCGGAGCCGGGGGCAGGGGGGCATCGGAGCCGGGGGCAGGGGGGCATCGGAGCTGGGGGCACAGCGGCTATTGAACCACTGTTACTAAGGAAAGGACATTTGAAAAATTTGAGGCCGAAGGAGGGTAACCTATGGTATGATGATGCCTGTAGACAGCTGAAACGGGAGATCATAAAACAACACAAACAACTAAGGGACATGGATATTGCCCCACTCCCACATTCCTACCTGGTTCTGCATAAGGACTATAAAAAGCTAATCAGAGAAAAGAAGCTCGAATATACTAGAAATAAATGGACTGAATTGTCATTAGCACTCCAAAGTAACGACAGATCCAGATTCTGGCATCTTCTCTCAACCCTAAGACACGCTGAGACCCCAATTATGGATACTGCTATCACAACCCATGAATGGGAACTATAATTTCATTCCCTTTTCTATGACGAGAATGCTTGCCTTCCCCCATTGCAGGAGGAAGATGTGGACCTGCCCAGTTGGGTCCCAGTCACTTGTGAAGAAGTAGTCTCCCTGATAAATAAGTTAAAGAGGGGAAAGGCCCCAGGCAGGAACGGTATTCCACCAGACCTTTTTATTGACTATTCCCACTGGTGGATCCCCATGCTTTCAGCCTATTTACAACTATTGATAGATCTGGGAAATTCCCTAAAGACTGGGCAATGGCAATTGTGGTGCCCATTTTTAAAAAAGGGAGTCGGGCTGACCCCAAAAACTATCGCCCTATAAGCCTTCTCGATATTTCTAGCAAACTATATGCAAGGCACCTTTTAGACAAGTTGGAATTATGGGTGACTGGAGAAAATCTTTTGGCTGAAGAACAAGCTGGCTTTCAATGTGGCAGATCTACAATAGATCATTGCTTCTTAAAACATCTAGCAGGGAAGTATACATCTCCCCCTTACCACTCTCTTTTTGCCGCATTTGTAGATTTTAGAGAGGCCTTTGACTCCATACCCCGACCTCGCCTGTGGCGGAAGTTAACACTACTAAATATAGACCAGAGGTTACTGAGAAGACTACAGGGGCTACACATCTAGCCTATGTGTGAGAACCTCCATAGATGGTGATTTATCAGAGCCCATTGCCGCTAAAAAAGGAGTACGGCAGGGGTGTTTGTTAGCTCCACTGCTATTTAATTTATATGTAAATGATATTGTTTCCTCCTTGTCCAGCCCTGATTTCAACCCACCCCACCTGAAGGATAGGAACATCTCTGTGTTATTGTACGCAGATGCTGCTGTCCTCCTTTCATACACTCAAGTGGGGATGCGAAGGATGTTAAGAGCTCTAAGCGCAGATCAATTATGATAAAACCAAAATCTTAGTTTTTTTGGGGAAAAGGAAGATATACCACTGGCAGATTGACAACCGCCAGCTCGACCAGGTGAATAAATACAAATACTTAGGAATAACAGTCCAGAGTTCAGGATCTTGGTCTGAGCACTTAAAAGTAACAGCTTTATCAGCCAATGTAACTGCAAATGCTATCTTCCGTTTTGCAGCTGGGCCTGGGGGGAAGATGACAGCTACCCTAATAGAACTGTTTAAAACTAAATTACTCCCACAGATCCTGTATATATGGGCCCATGCAGATATTACACCATTAGTGATTGAGCAACATAAATTTCTAACCAGAGCGCTTGGGGTCCCCAGATTGTTGTCCGGCTGGAAACAGATATTGTCCGGCTGGAAACAGCGTGTCACTCAATTCAAACGTTAGCTCTAAAAGCAGCAATCTCCTTCTGGCTAAAGATACTGTTCCAGTTGGTTTCTCCGCTGGTTATGGCCACACACAAGGATATGGGAAAAGATTCATGGGCAGAAAAGATGAGCTATTCTGTATCCAAATTGGGCTGCTCACAAGTTTATCTCCTTACAAGGGGGTTTGATGGGGCTAAAGAGGAGATCTCAAGAAGACTGTATGATTGTGAAATACAGTCATCATTGGCTGTCATCAAAGCGAGCCATTCAAATACGATATACAAAAGTATAATTACTGCCCTGGGAAAAGTTCCTTTATACTTAACTTCTGTTACCTCACATGAGCTGAGATGCTTATTTACCCGGTGCAGGCTAAATTCACTCCAGTTAATGGAGGTGAAAGCGCGTTACAGGATCCATCCACGCGCTAAAGCTGACTGTTCAGCCGGCTGCCACAAAACTGAGGATATGACACACTTTCTAGTTGAGTGTATAGTGTATGTCGAGCTGAGGAAGCAATACCTTGAGTCCCTGATTCCCAGGTTCAACCACATGTCACCTAAAAATGTGACTCAGATATTATTGTTAGGCTCTGATCATTACATATCGTTCAGGACTGCAAAATTTGTACAGCAGGTGCTGGAGGTACGGAAGCGTTTGTTTGCCACATAGGATCAAATTTTACTAATCTGAGATTACATGCAGGCCAGTACTGGTACTGCAATTGAGCCTACTATCAGTTTTATATTATTATCTTGTATTATTCTTTTGATTGCGGTGAGATGGTGTATGGACATGCTTTTATGTTATTATGTTAATATGTTATTTTGCTACTATTTTATCTGTTTTCAATTGGTTTAGTCGGCTAACAAGCAATAAAGATTGAGAATAGTAGAGTCAGAAGGGGCCGCTAAGGCCATCGAGTCCAACCCCCTGCTCAATGCATCAATCTATCTTAAAGCATACCTGACAGATGGCTGTCCATCTGCCTCTTGAATGCCTCCAGTGTGAGAGAGCTCACAACCTCCCTAGGCATTTGGTTCTATTGTCATACTGCTCTAAGAGTCAGGAAGTTTTTCCTGATGTCCAACTGGAATCTGGCTTCCTGTAACTTGAGCCCATTATTCCATGTCTTGCACTCTGGGATGATCAAGAAGAGATCCTGGCCCTCCTCTGTGTGACAACCTTTGAAGTATTCGAAGAATCATAGAATCATAGAATAGCAGAGTTGGAAGGGGCCTACAAGGCCATCGAGTCCAACCCACTGCTCAATGCAAGAATCCACCCTAAAGCATCCCTGACAGATGTTTGTACAGCTGCCTCTTGAATGCCTCTAGTGTGGGAGAGCCCACAACCTCCCTAGGTAACTGATTCCATTGTCGTACTGCTTTAACAGTCAGAAAGTTTTTCCTGATGTCCAGCTGGAATCTGGCTTCCTTTAACTTGAGCCCATTATTCCGTGTCCTGCACTCTGGGAGGATCGAGAAGAGATCCGGGCCCTCCTCTGTGTGACAACCTTTGAAGTATTTGAAGAGTGCTATCATGTCTCCCCTCAATCTTCTCTTCTCCAGGCTAAACATGCCCAGTTCCTTCAGTCTCTCTTCATAGGGCTTTGTTTCCAGACGCCTGACCATCTTGGTTGCCCTCCTCTGAACACGCTCCAGCTTGTCTGCGTCCTTCTTGAATTGTGGAGCCCAGAACTGGACGCAATACTCTAGATGAGGCCTAACCAGGGCCGAATAGAGAGGAACCAGTAGCTCATGTGATTTGGAAGCTATACTTCTATTAATGCAGCCCAAAATAGCATTGGCCTTTCTTGCAGCCATATCGCACTGTTGGCTCTTATTCAGCTTGCAGTCTACAACAATTCCAAGATCCTTCTCGTTTGTAGTATTGCTGAGCCAAGTATCCCCCATCTTGTAACTGTGCACTTGGTTTCTATTTCCTAAATGTAGAACTTGGCATTTATCCCTATTAAATTCCATCCTGTTGTTTTCAGCCCAGCACTCCAGCCTATCAAGATCACTTTGAAGTTTGTATCTGTCTTCCAGGGTATTAGCTAGCCCACCCAATTTTGTATCATTTGCAGATTTGATCAGCGTTCCCTGCACCTCCTCGTCCAAATCATTAATAAAAACGTTGAAGAGCACTGCACCCAAGACTGAGCCCTGCGGTACCTCACTCGTTGTCTCTCCTCAGTTTGAGAAGGTTCCATTGATAAGTACTCTTTGAGTCTGATTCTGTAGCCAACTGTGAATCCACCTAATAGTTGTTCCATCTAGCCCACTTTTAGCTAGTTTGTTAATCAGAATATCATGGGGCACTTTGTCAAATGCTTTGCTGAAGTCAAGATATATGACGTCCACAGCATTCCCACGGTCCACAAGGGAAGTTACCTTATCAAAAAATGAGATCAAATTTGTTTGACAGGACTTGTTCTTGACAAATCCATGTTGGCTTCTAGTGATCACCGCATTGATTTCAAGGTGTTTACAGATTGACTTCTTTATAATCTGATCCAGAATTTTCCCAGGGATGGATGTCAGACTGACTGGTGTGTAGTTCCCAGGTTCCTCCTTTTTGCCCTTTTTGAAGATAGGGACAACGTTAGCCCTCCTCCAGTCGTCCGGCACCTCACCCGTCTTCCATGATTTTGCAAAGGTAATAGACAAAGGTTCTGAGAGTTCTTCCGCTAGCTCCTTCATTACTCTAGGATGCAGTTCATCGGGCCCTGGAGATTTGAACTCATTCAAGGAAATTAGGTGTTCTTTGACCATTTGTTTATCAATCTCAAACTGCAATCCTGCTCCCTCAAATTCTGCTTCACTTTTTCCAGGAGGGTCATAGACTCGCTTTTGGGAGAAGACTGAGGCAAAGTAGGAATTGAGCACTTCAGCCTTTTCTTTTTCATCTGTTATCATTTTGCCATCCTCATTAAGCAGTTGAAACACCATTTCTTTCCTCTGTCTTTTACTACTCACATATCTGAAGAAAGCCTTTTTATTGCTTTTAGCATCCCTTGCTAATCTCAGCTCATTCACAGCTTTAGCCTTCCTGACACCATTTCGGCACTTCTGCGCCACTTGTCTGTACTCTTCTTTTGTAGTCTGGCCTTCCTTCCACTTCCTATATGTATCCCTTTTTGTTTTCAGGTCATCTCTAAGCTTTTTGTGGAGCCACATTGGTTTCCTCTTTTGTCTTCTATCTTTTCTCCTTGTTGGAAATGTTTGTAACTGTGCCTTTAAAATTTCCTTTTTTAAATACTCCCACCCATCCTGCACTCCTTTTCTCATTAGGCTCATTTGTAGGCCCCTTCCAACTCTGCTATTCTGATTCTATGATTATCATAGTTCTGAGTTCATTAAAATCAGCTTTCCTAAAATCCAGAGTACGTGTATGGCTACACTCAACTTTTGTCTCCTTCATAATCAAGAATTCAAGTATGACGTGGTCACTTTCCCCCAGAGTTCCCGTAACTGCCACTTTATCCACTAAGTCATCCCTATTGGTCAATATCAAGTCAAGGATTGCCGATCCTCTAGTTCCTTCCTCCACTTTCTGTAGGAGAAAGTTATCACCCACACATGTCAGGAATTTCTTGGAAGGGCCGCTTTTGGCAGTATTAGTCTCCCAACAGATATCAGGGTAATTGAAGTCCCCCATCACTACTACATCACACTTCCTTGAAACACTGGCAATTTGTTTCTCAAAAGTTTTGTCCTCGTCTTCTCCTTGGTTGGGTGGTCGGTAGTAGACTCTGATTATCATGTTCTTTTTATTCCTTGCCCCAGTTATTTTAATCCAGATGCTCTCGATGGGGCTCCCAGTCTGATCCACCTGTATTTCTGTGCAGGGATAGGTATTTTTAACATATAGTGCAACCCCGCCTCCCTTTCTATTTCTTCTGTTCTTTTTGAACAAGTTATATCCTTCAATTGCTATATTCCCGTTATGGGAGTCATCCCACCAAGTTTCAGTTATACCTATCAAGTCATATTTGCCTTCATGTAATAAGATTTCAAGTTCCTTCTGTTTGTTTCCCATGCTCTGGGCATTAGTATATAGACATCGAAGACCATGTGTTTTATAGTCTGGCTTTGTTCCTACATAGTTGCGGACACTATTTTGGGGCACTATTGGAGCTGTTCTCTGTACTGTGGTGCATTGGCCTTCATCCCTTGTTGCCTCGAGATTTACGTCTCCCACCCCCATAAGATTCAGTTTAAAGCCCTCCTGATCAAGTTCTTCATGCTGTGGCCGAACACGTTTTTTCCAGCCCTTGTGAGGTGCAACCCATCCCTTGCCAGCAGTCCATGTTCCAAGTAGCGTAGCCCGTGGTCCCAGAATCTAAAACTCTCACGTCAGCACCACCTTCGTAGCCAGTCGTTCATCCGGAGTATTTTTCTTTCCCTTTCTAATCCTCTTCCAAGAACCGGGTGCTATCATGTCAAGAAATACTTTTGTAAGCTGCCGTGAGAGCCTTTTTTGGCTGAATGGCGGCATAAAAATGCTTAAATAAATAAATAAAATAAATAAATATGTCTCCCCTTAATCTTCTCTTCTTCAGGCTAAACATGCCCAGTTCTTTCAGTCTCTCCTCATAGGACTTTGTTTCCAGACCCCTGATCATCCTCATTTCCCTCCTCTGAACTCCCTCCATCTTGTCTGCATCCTTCTTGAAATGTGGAGCCTAGAACCTGACAAAATACTCAAGATGAGGCCTAACCAGGGCCAAATACAGGGGACACAATTTGGGAGCTATACTTCTATTAATGCAGCCCCAAATAGCATTTGCTTTTTTTCAGCCACATCTCACTATTAGCTCATATTCAGCTTGTGATCTACAACAATTCCAAGATCCTTCTTGTTTGTAGTATTCCTGAGCCAATTATCCCTCATCTTGTAACTGTGCATTTGGTTTCTATTTCCTAGATGTAGAACTTGATATTTATCCCTATTAAATGACATTCCATTGTTTTCAGCCCAGCGCTCCAGCATATCAAGATCATGTCAGGGCTGGAAAATTTACCTACAGAGGGTTAAGCCAGAAGAAACTGGACGTTTGCACAATCTCTGGATCCTCAATTCTCAACAGGTGTTACACATCATTACTGGACTGTAAAATGTCAAGGCCTCCTGACTCAACTGTTGATTGAATAATTGGCTGATGAAACTGGGTGCAATACCTTCGTATGAAATGTATATAAAGTTGTACAGATGTAATGGTGGTGTGGGTGGATGCTGGATGGTCATATTTTGCATGCTGGATGATTTTGTACAGAAGACTTTATGCCTCAGTAAAACTCTTTACTGATGAAAAGCTATACGTGTTATGAGTATATTTTCTTCTCTGTGGGACAATAGCTCAATATCCATACAGAGGAATCAAATGCTGAAGCTGCTGTGTTACTGCTAAATCTCTGCTTAAGTCAATTCCTGACATATCACTTTGAAGTTTGTTTCTGTCTTCCAGGGTATTAGCTATCCCACCCAATTTTGTGTCATCTGCAAATTCAATAAGCATTCCTCGCACCTGCTCATCCAAACCGTTAATAAAAATGTTGAAGAGCACTGGGCCCAGGACTGAGCCCTACGGTACCCCATATTTGTTCTCGTTACTTTTCATCTTCTGATTTCTACCCAACTCTGTTAAAATTTATTTTTGTATTCTTTAGCTTATCCTCTAAAATGTTTCCATTCACTCTGTTTAGTTCCCACTGTTCAGTTTGTTCGACTCAATATTCTGCTGCTTTTGGCTTTTCAGTGAAGCATAGCAAGCAGTACAAGGGTTAAGGAACAAACAAGCATGTATGTCCTCTGATCTCTTTGCTTAAACATCAAAGAAACAGCTAGTGTATGGACTTTATTGTAATCTTAAAGTGACAGAATGGGAAAAGACCCAAACAGCCCTTGTAAAAACAATACTGCTCAGGAAAGCTGCAGGAAGATCTTTCTGCAGCAGCGAACAGGAGCAGCCTACGTCTGGGGAAAATAAGGGAGCACCATATTCATCAGAGCCTCTGACTCTAAGGCAGCAGGTGAGTCTCCAGTAGAATCCTTCACAGGAGGCAGAATTTTATTAAATCTGGTAACACTAGGGTATACAATGTCGTATTGGACTGAGTTCTTTACATATCTTTTGGATGGTCCAAATAAATAGTTTATTATTAAAGTATAGGTACATTCCTGAATGCCACTGGAAGCTTCAAATATGCAATCCCAATATTCCAACCTATCCATACTTTGGCTAGTTCAGGCAGTTGTTGAGCTCCAGCAGTTATTAAATGTCAGATTTCATATCCTGAGTCTAGGGATGGTTAAGTATTTCATTTCAATTTATTTTTTGATAAGGATTTACAACACTTCCACATTCTTTCATATTTGGGACAAAAAGACCATTGAGATTTAAAAATTTGCAGGAGAAACTGAAATTTGTTCAACCAGGCTCAGGGCATTTAAGTGCTTAGCTTTTAAAAATCTGGGTTTGAATCCCTGGGTTTGACACCTTTGTTTTTGACGGGCTCTTGATTTTTAACAGCTATATCGTAGGCAGGTACAACATGGTAATCTCTATGCTGGGAATAACTGTACCTTTTGAATTTGGCCAGTGCAGATGGGTGAGAATTTTGTTTGTTTAATTTTGATTAGAATTTACCAAAAGTCACATAGGGACATACATACAAATGGCCAGTTCTTCATATGCTTATAGCTAGGGCTGTGCACTACTTCAGTTCCTCATCCGAATTCCAAACCAGGTCACTTCAGACCATATCCAAGGCGGGTCTGGAGTGGACCTGGATGGCCAGCCTTGCACATGGTTTTCCCAGGTGCCTGCTGAGCAGCTGCCCCCATTTCCATCCCCCTGGACGCACCCAAGTGAGCAAGCAGCCTTACCTGGACCTGTCAGAGTGCCTACAGCTATCCACCTCTTCAAGGAAGTCAGTTTCTTTAGGTTCTTTTAAAATGGTGACTCGTCTATTTTCGTAAAACAAATCCTGTGCAAATGGTGTCTGTAAGGCAGCAAACAGGCCATTTATAAGGTGATTCTCTTAAAGAGACAGATGGCTGCGAGCGCTCGCAAGGAGCAGTGGGCCTGTGCACTAAAATTGGGTGCATCCAGGGGCACACAAGTGGGGGCAGCTGCTCGGCGGGCACCTGGGAAACCATAACATCTGAATTTTGCTTCAGATCCAAAGTGTGTTGGACCAGGTCCCCAGTTGGCCAAGGCAGATCAGGGCCAATTCAGACACTCTGAATCAGACCTGCTTATAGCAACCAGGTGTCCTATGCTGTAAGCTTGGCTTAAACATCATCTTTCTATCTGTTATGAAAATACCTCAATGAATATAATAGCCCTGATTAGTGAGACCCAAGCTTCTTTATAGAAATGTTACAAGACTAAGGAATGGTATGTAACTTGGAAATCCATCTCTGCAGCTTCCAATGTCAACTGACAAAAACAACTGGATTCTGGAACATGAAACTACAGATGGTATTAAATTTCTACAAAAAGTGGAGAAGAGTCCCTTGGTGCCAGTTGGTGAGTTTGGAAGAGCCTGTAGGGCTCCTTCCTATGAATCTGTGTAATCTCCTGCCCACTCAGCAACTGAGAGAAGTCCTTTGAAAAAGAGGCTTTGATGTGGTGGAGGAGCAATGCAAAATAATTGTAGAGGGAGCATAACCCTGGTTCTCCTAAAGCCTGAAGACAGGCAGGGATCCAAATGTAACTGGAAGCATCTCAATGGCAGGTGGAGAATATTATGGACCTGAAGACCTCTTCGGTGGGAAATATTACCTTACAAACATATGAAACTTCTTTATACTGAGTCAGACCATTGATCCTCCCCAACTTGGTGCCCTCCAGATGTTTTAGACTATTACCCCCATAACCAATAGCCAGCATGAGCAGCCATCAAGGATTATGGTGTGTGTGTATGTAACCCCAAACATCTGGGAGGCCCCCAGGTTGGGGAAGGCTTCCATCTTTCAACAGGAGCTGCCTGGGTTTGAGCTTAAGACCTTTTCTGTACAAAGTCTGCTCTGCCAGTGCCACTGAGTTAAAGTCCTGCCTCCTTTGTTTTGTTTCATTTAAAGCATATGGTGTTGCTCCCAGCATAAAACATTTCTTTCTGAAACTGAAAGCAGGCTAGAGTGAATCTCAACCAAAATGGAGAGAGTAGTTTCAGGATTGGGTGACCATATGCCCAGATTTGCCCAGACATGTCCAGAAATCCTGCCCCCAAGCGGGATCCAGGGGGAGATTTCAAAATCCCCCCAAATGTCCGGGAAAATCGCGGTCCTGGCCAAGGCCTGCATCGCTGGGGGGGGGCTGGGAGATCCGTTCTTCGAGAACGGGCCTCCCAGTCCCCACCCCCCAGCGACGCTCTCCCCTTCTCCTCTGTGCTGATTTTGTAGCAAATGACAGTGGGGCACAGGGGGACACGCTAGGTAGAAGGATATCTCCCGAGGTTTGACATTACACATCAAGCTGCAGGAGACATCCTTAGCCCCCAACCCTGTGAACCAGTTGGATATCAGCTCGAGGAGGGGGCAATATCCAGATGGATTGTGTAGTGGGGGTCAAGGGACATGCATGTCCCTGGGAAAATGCAGGGCATGCAATGGGCAGCAACCCACCCAGGGATGGCATATGCCTATTCCGGGAAGTGTGTGGGAAGCTGCTGATTGCAGCGCCCCACCAAGCGACAGCATTATTTCCCATGTCTATAGAACCCCACTGGACAAGAGTGGCAGGGGTTTCTGCCGTCCTTGCCTTATGCTGTAGGCACGTGAAATAGTCAACAGAGCCCACAATACAATAATCAACAGTTGTGCAGATAGTCAGCTCTGCACATCATTGGTTATTTTACAGAAATAACCAACCATGGTGTGATTTCCCCCCTACAGATGATGCAGTAGTCAGCGGTGGACTATTTATTTATTTTAATTTATTTACAATATTTATATACCACTCCCCATTCAAAATTTCAGAGCATTGTACAAGATAAAATACAATAAAAACAGAATAAAAGACCTTAAAATATATTTTTTAAAAGCAAAATGAAAGGTGAACTGTGAACCATGGCTGGTCATCGAGGAAAGGCTTCCTGGAACAATAACGTTTTCAGGAGGTGCCGAAAGGAACACAAAGTTGGCACCTGCCGGACCTTCAGAGGCAGGGAATTCCACAGAAGGGGAGCCACCATGCTGAAGGCTCTTCCCCTGGTGGACTCCAATCGGAGGATGGGTTTGTGTGGAACCACCAGGAGCATGCCCTCAGATGACCTCAGTGACTGGGCAGGTTGGTAGGGGAGAAGGCGCTCTCTCAGGTATCCTGGTCCCAACTTGTTTAGGGCTTTGTACACAAGTACAAGAACCTTAAACCTGGCCCAGTAGCGAATAGGCAGCCAGTGTAGTTCCCTTGGCAGAGGAGTTACATGCTGGAAAGGGGCAGCTCCAGACAACAGCCGAGCTGCAGCATTATGCACTAGCTCCAGCTTCCGGAGCAGCTTCAAGGGCAGTCCCACATACCAACAATCCACAAAATCTTTTTCTTTTACCAATTTGTTCAATATAGTAATATTTCTCTTTTCAGCACTAGTGGGGTTTAAGTCTTTAACTGTTAAAACAAGTGCTTTAAATTGAGTTCAGAAACCCACTAATAATCAGTGCAGCTGGTGCAGTATAGGAGTTATATGTTTTCCCCATCTCGGCCCTACCAACACATGGGCAGCTACATTGTGCACCAGCTGGGGTTTCCAGAGCCTCTTCCAAGGCAGCCCACACACACAATCCATTACTTTAGCCCACCCTGGATATAACTAGTGCATGGATAATGAAGGCAAGGTGCATCCTGTCCAGATAGGTATACCTCCCTAAGCTGGTAAACACACTCATGGACACCATAGCCACCTGAGCTTTCCCAGTTAGTTCTGACTTCAGGAGAACTCCCATACTATTGCACTTGGTCATTTAAGGGGAGTGCAACCCCCATCTAAGACCAATTATAGATGGACTTCCTAAGCCATAGGATCTTCATCTTGTCTGGATTAAATTTCAGGTTGTTCACCCACATCCATCCCCAAAACAACCTCCAGACACTAATTCAAGAGTTTCACAGCCTCACTAGGCTGTGTAAATGAAAATGAAAAGTAGAGCTAAATTTCATCTGCATACTGATTACACTTTAACTAAAACCTCCCCCAGTGGATGTAGATGTTAAAAAGCATGAAGGACAGGATGGAACCTTGTAGCACCGCACAGGCTAGTGGCCATGGGGTAGAATGGAAGTCCTCTAATGCCACCTTTCTGAGATGGCTCCTCCAGGAAGTCCTCTGGAAACCACTTTAACACTGTGGCTCCTAAGCCACAATCCAGAAGGATACCATGGTCAATGGTATTGAAAGCTGCTAAGAAGTCCAGAAAAACCAACAGGGTTGCACTCCCCCATGGCATATGTCTTCAACCAAGGCTGTTTCTCTCCCATAACCAGATCTGAAACCTGATTGGAATGGATCTAAATAATCAGCAGCATCTGCTTGGAGCTGCTAGTCCACCACACATTCCCAAGAATGGCAAATTTGAAATTGTGTGGTAGCTATCTGAAACTATAAGATATAAATTAAGAAAACAGTTGCAGGGAACTCACCATCCCTCAAACAGCCATTGACCACCTCAGAGGTCTAGATACACAGTTTAGCTTATTATTATTATTATTATTATTATTATTATTATTATTATTATTATTATTATTTATATAGCACCATCAATGTACATGGTGCTGTACAGAGTAAAACAGTAAATAGCAAGACCCTGCCGCATAGGCTTACAATCTAATAAAATCATAGTAAAACAATAAGGAGGGGAAGAGAATGCAAACAGGTACAGGGTAGGGTAAGGAGGCACAGGGTAGGGTAAAACTAACAGTAGAAAGTAACAGTAGAAGTCTGCACAACATCAAGTGTTAAAAGCTTTAGGAAAAAGAAAAGTTTTTAGTTGAGCTTTAAAAGCTGCGGTTGAACTAGCTCTGGAGATTTCACAAGCCAAGTATGAACAATTAGTAGGTCTCAGTCCTCCAAGCAGTTTGTCCATGCTGAAAGGTATCCTTAACATGACTAGATGGGTGTACTAGCCCCAGGCATCTCAGAATGTGTAAAAAATGGCATTAAGTTGGCACAGATATAAGCAAATTTACAGCTGGCCTTTGAGGGTTTGAGCTGTAGTATTAGAGAGCCTACACCCAAGAGGTCTTTGATCACCCAACCCCCCCTGCAAAAAAACCCCAAACACCCTCTGCTGGACACTGAACAGATGCAATGCTGGTGGAAAATTAGTTGTGGAGACTAGGGCCTCGGCAGAACCACCAGTTAAGCCTGTAGGAAAATCAGAAATCTATCCAGATTCATTAGCCTCCAGGGGCAGACCATCAAACTTGATCCACCACCCCTGCAGAGTTTATAGATAGCCTGAAAGTCAAAACTGATGAGATAATGATCTGTCCATGCCAATGGTGTCACCACTGGCTCATCCATCCACAGATAATTTTCTCCCAACACAGACAGAAATCCAGGTCCAAAGTGTGCTGTCATATATGTGGATGTCATATATCTTGACTTCAGCAAAGCTTTTGACAAAGTGCCCCATGATATTCTGATTAACAAACTAGCTAAAAGTGGGTAGACGGAATAACTATTAGGTGGATTCACAGTTGGTTACAGAATCGGACTCAAAGAGTACTTATCAATGGAACCTTTTCAAACTGGGGAGAGGCAACAAGTGGGGAACCGCAGGGCTCAGTCCTGGGCCCAGTGCTCTTCAACATTTTTATTAATGATTTGGACGAGGAGGTGCAGGGAACGCTTATCAAATTTGCAGATGACACCAAATTGGGTGGGATAGCTAATACCCTGGAAGAAAGAAACAAACTTCAAAGTGATCTTGATAGGCTGGAGTGCTGGGCTGAAAACAACAGAATGAAATTTAATAGGGATAAATGCCAAGTTCTACATCTAGGACAGAGAGTGTTATGACAGCAGGAAGTAATTGAGACAGCTGAGTGCTGTATCCTGTTTTGGTCCACACCTTTCAGCCTGCTATGGTAGTAGCTTGCCTACCCCCTCTAGTCTGAAGGTGCTGATGAGAAAGATAGTATCATCTCTGACCTAAGAGCTGAAAAGCATGCCAGTCTGCTTTGTGTCACTGAAACCTGGCTGAATGGGGAGGGTTAACCCCTGTCAGATGTGTCCACCAGGGTTTCTTGTACAATATCAAGCTGGACTAGAGGGACATGGGGGTTGCCTTCATCTGTAGAATTCCATCTCCCTGGTCAGATACCCCATTCAATTGTCAGTCAGTTTTGAGTGTCTGAACTGTTGGATCCTGGAATGGATCCTGGTTATGTTTTCCATTGCTTTGTTAATTGCTGAGGATCTGGAAGAACAGAAGACTCAGCAGAAACTTAAAGGTCAACTCTACACCTGGACATTGAGTGTCATAATTGAATAATTTTCTGATTGTCTTCAATTAAGGTTTGCAAGGAGTTGCATCATTGTACAGGTTGTCTATAAAAGTAAATGTATTTTCATGTTCACTTACAACTTCCATGTCCCTCATGTGAGCTGTATTGACTGACCGTTTGTAAGTATTTGTATCTGTACTGCCATAACTAAATTATATATTTATTTGCCAGTAAAAAGGTTTATTTTAACCTACATAAATCTCTGTCTTAATTCAAGTCTTTGCTGACTTGGCTGAGAACCGCTGTAAACTCTGCTAGTTTCTGTAAGGGCCCAGACAGAAACTTAACACAAAAGGTTATGTGCCAGAAGCCCAGTCTGTGCAATAACTAAACAGCTTATAAAGCCATAACTCAACAGGTTATGGGCCCAGTACTCCAAGCTGAGCCATAACGCACGAGTTTTTCTCAGCAAGTGTAGTAGGACTAAAGAATTAAGCCGTGGTTGATTAAATCCCTGAGCGTCTTTGTAAAAGTCGTTGGGAACAGACAACCAGAAGCTATTTCGTATAGCGGTGTTTGGAAAATCACACGGAAAAGGACTGGCAAGAGTGGTTTGAATTTAAGAGGGCACTGAGGAATCTGAATCTGGATAGCCGGTCAGGCCCTAAGTGAAATTAAACCACTGAAGGGGTTGTAAACCAGAAACAACCTGTTAAATTGAAATTATGGCAGTAAATGTTGGGAACACTGTCCCTATTGAGTTACTTACAGACGAAAATTATATGTCATGGTCATTTAAGATAGAAATGAGCCTAAGAAATCTTGGTCTGTGGGAAGTTGTAATAAATGCCCCAGCAGAAGATTTGAATGCAGCAGAGTTACGCGAGTGGGGACGTCGCACTGAGAGGGCAAAAGCTCACATTGTTTTGTCTATGAGGAACGATCAACTGTCTTATATAAGCAGAGAAGACACTGTTGACGTTATCTGGACTAAACTCAGACTTGTATATGTCAGAGAGACTGCAGGAGCTAGAATAACCTTAACAAGAAAGCTTTACCGTACACTTATGAAAGAGGGAGAAGACATAAAAGCTCATTTGCAGAAATTAAGAGACTGCTTTGAAAGTTTAAGTGCAGTGGGCTTACCCTTAACAGATGAAATGAAAGTGTACATGGTTTTGTCCAGTTTACCACCATCTTGGGACGTGCTGGTGACAACATTAGAAGCATTGCGAGTCCAGGACATGACATTAAATACAATATCTGACAGATTGATAGAAGAACATCAAAAGAAAAACTTAAGAAAGCAATCCCAAAGCAGTTCAGGCGACAAACCAAACGCATTTTCAAAATGGTCTGGGTATGAAGGGGTTAAGGCTTCGGTGAAGAAGGAGGATGAGTCAGCATTTTCAACTTCGAGAAAGTCCAAGCCTAAAAAGTTTCTTCGGTGCTTCAGATGTCAGAAATTGGGGCATATTCAAAAGGATTGTAGAGTCAGATTACAATCAGAGCCCAACAAAGAAGAAAACCCCCGAGGGAAGATCAGCGCAGCTAGTCATGGCAGAAGTGAGAAGTCAGCTCTGCAGGCAAGCGGAAGGAAAGAGCAACAATTGGCTCATAGACTCGGCTTGTTCTACCGTGATTTCTAACAGACAAAGTTTCTTCCGGAACTTCAGGGACTCCTCTGAAAAGTCTATAGCGCTGGCTGATGGGACGAAGATCCAAGCGTCTGAGTAAGGAACGTGCTTCTTACCTTTTTTGAAAGAGTGCTTTGAGAATGCATTGTTTGTTCCCAGTTTGAATTTTTCCCTTCTAGGAGTTTCCAATATGACAGAAAAGGATTTCTGTGTGTCTTTTGAAAAAGACAAATGCTTTATTCGTAAGCATGGACTCCTAAGAGGAATGGGAAAGCTGAAAAATGGATTGTATTTCATAGATGGCAATCCTAATGAGGAAGGAGTTTCAGAAATACAAGCAGGTTGTATGGAAACTAATGAAAATGTGCCTAATCATGACAATTGCATCCATTTATTTCAAAGAAGACTTGGACATTCAAGTTTTAAGGTTCTGAACAAAAATCAGTTTTTCAGAGGGAGTAAAAGTTCAGGGGTGCAAGAAGTACCTTGATTGTTCTATATGTAAAGTTGCTAAGTCTAAAGTTATGAATATTCCACGTGTCAGAGACTGGCGGCATAAAAATGTTTTGGGATTAATTCATATGGACTTGGCTGGCACTTTTCCTGAGAGTTATGGAAAAGCCAGATATGCATTAATCATTTTAGATGATAAGACCCGTTTCTCGTGGGTGTATTTGTTAAAGCACAAATCAGAATGTTTAAACACGGTGAAAGAATGGGTTAAGTTTATAGAGAGAAATCTGCAGAAGCAAGTCCGGGAATTTTTGACGGATCGCGGAGGAAAATTTCAGTCGTTGGATTTCAAGCAGTTTTGTAAAAAGACTGGCATAAATCATAAATATTGTAATCCGAAGAGCCCGTGGCAAAACGGAAATATAGAAAGGAGGATCGGCGTTTTAAAGGAGAAGATGGAATGCCTGATGAAAGACGCAAAGGCAGAGCCACAATTGTGGGGAGAAGCGTTTGTGGCAGCTAATTACCTTTGCAACAGGACTTGGTCTAAAACCATTAATAACATTCCTTTTTCTTTACTTTACAGCAAAAGACCAAACCTCAAGCACTTAAGAACTTGGGGGAGTTTTGCAATAGTAAATGTTCCACTTTCACAGAGACGGCAAAGTTCTCCAAAGGGGATCAGAATGAGATTTGTTGGTTATGAGTACAATAGCTGGCGGTTCCTGTGCGAAGGGGGTAGGATAGTGGTCTCCAGATGAGCTAGATTCAGTGAGCAAAACTGGAGAGAGGTGCACGACAACCCGGAGGTCCTGGTGGAACTAGATAGCAGGCAAGAGCCTGAGTTGCTAGTGACCAGTCCCAGTATAGAAGCTTTTTTTAAAATAGATTTTTATTGCTTTTCCACATAATTAAACATACACCATTACTATAAGGAAACAACAACAACAACATACTACATACATGTTGAGTAAGTGTTCAATACATATATATTGATTAGATATTAACTATAACATAACATATCATAACATAATCAAATCATTCTTAACATATAAGTGCACCCCCCACCTTGGGATCTATTCCTGATTCCAAAATCTCATACTTTCTTCCGCTGGCGGTTTCCCACTTCCCTTAGAAAACACAAATATTAGGAACTGTTTCCAAATTCCTTCAAACTCGTTTATTTTAGTTATACCTTTCCTCCACTTAATATTACAAGTCAATTTATCATTAATAGCTATATCCCATACTTCTTTGTACCATTCTTCAATAGAATATTCCCCTTGAATCTTCCAGTTCCTAGCTATCATCAATCGTGCTGCAGTCAGCAAACTTGATATTAATTCTTTAATTTCTTTTCCACAATTTAAATCTTCATATAGTGACAGTAATGCAATTTTTGGTGTTTGTTCTATCTTCATTCCCACTATTTCTTCAATTTCCAAAAATACCATCTCCCATAATCTTTGTACATATTTGCATTCCCACCACATATGTAAATACGTTCCTTTTTCCCCACATCCTCTCCAACAGTTTGCTGAATGCGGATTATTTATCTTATTCAATCTAATCAGGGTTAGGTACCACCTCCACAAAATTTTAAAATAGTTCTCTTTTATTCTCACTGACATACTTCTCAACACTCTTTGTTTCCACAGCCCCTCCCAGCTCTGTCGTCCTATTTGTACCTTCAAATCTGTCTCCCATACCATTTTTCCTGCACTATCCATTAGCCCTTCCTCTAGCAATATTTTATATATTTCACTCATTAACCCTTTTAATGCTAAACTTCCTCCCTTACACTTTTCCCTTTTAACTATTAATTCCTCAAACTTCGTCAATTCTCTACAAACTCTATTTTCTCTAATCCACTTTTTATTCCACTGTTCTAATTGCCTATACTCTAACCAAGTTAATTTTTTCTCTTTTAAAAGCTCTTCCATATCTTCTCTTGTATTTATTTCTCTTAACCAATCCTTTAATTTCATTTTATTTTTCTCTTTTAATATTTTACTTAATCTACCCTTCAGTTCCTCCGGGAAATTCTTTAACATTATTACCGGTGACAAAGGAGAGTTGCTCGGAAGCAGCTCCCCTTTAAATTTACTCCAAATTTCCCATTGAGACCTCAGGAGTGGATTATCTATACTTTCAACCCATTTTCTCCCTCCTTCCTTAAAAAAAACATTTTCCAAACTCATCTCTACATTACTTATGGTTTTATCCTCCATCCAATCTAAATCTCCTACGCCTATAATTGCTTCTACAATATGTCTTAACCTATTTGCTACATAATATAGTTTTATATTTGGGAGACCCATTCCTCCCTTTTTTTGGCTTAAATACCATTTATTCTTATTTACTCTCGCTTTCTTATCTCCCTTACAATATTTGTTTATAATATTTTGCCAACTTTTTATCTCTAATTCTGAAATTTTTATTGGTAACATCCTAAACACAAGATTAATCTTTGCTAAAATCTTCATTTTTATTAATGCTATTCTTCCAAACCAGGATAGATTTAATCTTTTATAATTTTCCAATTTTGCTAAAACCTCTTTTTTTTAACCTCGTTAAATTCTCCTTTTCTAAATTATCTAAATTTTTCGTAATTTTAATTCCCAAATATCTAATCTGTTCCTTAACTCTCATTTCTATTCCCTTTCGTTCCCATTCCTTTTCTTTCTTCTTAGTATAATTAAACAAAATCATCTCTGATTTGGACCAATTTATTCTTAATCCAGTAGCTTCTTCAAATTCTCTCAATTGTTGTTTAATTCTATTTTACTTATTGGATTCTTAATAGTCAATAGAGTATCATCCGCAAACATATTCAATTTTATTTTTCTTACATCACCAATTCCTTCTATCTCTCCATCATCTCTTATTGCGTTCGCCAATACTTCCATAACCATTACAAACAGGACCGGCGAGAGCGGACATCCTTGTCTTGTACCTCTGGCTAGTCGTATCTTATCGGTGAGTCCGTCGTTTACCACCACTACAGCTGTATTTTGGGAATATAACTGTTCTATTATGGTTTTAAATTTATTTCCAAATCCCATTTTATCTAGAATAATCTTTAATGCCTGCCAGCTCACACAATCAAAAGCCTTAAAACTATCCAATGCCAAAATTCCTGCCTTGATCTTAGATTTTTTTTATCACATGTATTGCATTTAAAACTCTTCCCACTAAACTATGCATCTGCCTCCCTGCCACAAATCCACATTGGTCTTCTCCTGTATATTCAGATATAAATTTATTTAACCGTTTCGCCAAAATAGATGAAATTTTTTTAGCATCTTGATTTATTAATGAAATAGGTCTATATGAGTCAGGGATAGTCAAATCTTTATCTGGTTTTGGAATTAATATTATCAATGAATGTTCCCATGATTCTGGTATCTTCTCTCCTTGTAATATAGCGTTATAAAGTTTCAATAATTTCGGAACTAAAAACCCTTTAAAGACCTTATAATATTCTGATCCTAAGCCATCTGCTCCTGGTGATTTACCCACTTTCAGATTATCGATTACATCTTCAACTTTTCTTTGAATTATTACCTTCTCCATTAGCTCTTTATGTTCTATTTTTATTCCCTTCTTTATATACCTTTCTATATAATCCTCCAACTTCTTTTTTTGGATATCTTTACCCTTATATAATTCCTGATAAAATTTCTGAATTTTTTTTATTTTATCCTTCATTGTATGACAATAATTCTCTTGATTATCCTTCAATGCTCCTATCCCATTTCTCGCTTTTTCCTTTTGTGTGAGTCTGGCAAGCAATATAGAATTTTTATTACTATTTTCGAAATACTCCCTTTTCATATAAATTATGTTTTTCTGAACCTGTTCTATATTTATATTCTCTCTTTTTTCTTAGCTTGTACTTCTATTAATTTATATTTATTTTTACCCTGCTAATATTCTTCCTCCAAACTCCTAATCTCTATCTCTAACTTCTCCTGCTCTGCATACTGTTGTCTTCTTAAGTTACACATTTCTCTAATACAAATTCCTCTTGCTACGGCCTTCATGGTGTCCCAAACCACTGACCCTGCTGTTCCTCCCTTTTCATTAATCTCCCAGGACTCTGACAATTCCCTCTGCATTTTTTCTACCACTTTATTATATTTCAATATTTTTGTGTTCATTTTCCACCTATACGCTTCTTTGTAATTCTTCTTAACTGTAAATTCTAAACTTAACAATGCGTGATCTGTTACCTTTATTACCCCCATTTCCATTTTACAAATCTTAGTTGCAAACTCTTTTGAAACAAATATATGATCTATCCTGGAGTATGTATGATGAACTGGGGAGTAATATGAGAACCCAGGCTTAGCCCCATTAAGTAAACGCCAACAATCCACATAGTCATTTTCTTTTACTAGTTTATTCATTATAGTGATATTATTTCTCTTTTCAACGTTAGTGGGGTTTGACCTGTCCCATCTATTATCCATAACCATATTAAAATCCCCAGCTAAGATAACATACCCCTCCTTGAATTCTTCTATTTCTTTAAATAATTTTATAAAAAAGTCTCTATGTCTCTCATTTGGGGCGTAAACATTGACTAGTGTATAGACTTTACCTTCAATTTGACCTTTTATCATAAGGAATCTACCATTGTCATCCTTTTTTATAGTTTCTAATATAAATCCACTTTTTTTTTAAATCAAACTGGCCACTCCATTTTTTTTGAAGTCCCCAATGACTTTTCATAATAAACTGACCACTTTATTTTTATCTGATTTACATTATCGAAGCCCTGATGTGTTTCTTGCAACATAATTATGTCAGATCCTTCTTTATTTAGCATTTGTTCTATTCTCCTCCTTTTCACGACTGCCCCCAAACCTTTAACATTGAGTGTTGATACTTTTTTTTATCCATAATCACCCTTTTGATGTCTCTTCCGATCCCTTGTGCTCTGTAACTCAAATTCACATACATGAAAACACAAACACCATAAAAAACCCTCAAATCCTTTACTCCAACCCACTCCACCCCCCTTCCCCCCCACCCCACCCCCACCTCTTCCCCCCCATATCCCCGCAAGTCTATCACTCCGGCCATCTACTTAGGGGTGAGGGGGTGAGGCAGTGCTCCGCCTGGCCGGCAAGGTCTCTATACTTAAACAATTCCATCAACAATTATCTCATAATGCAATTATCAGTTCTATTATATCCCAGATGCCCCAGCCTCACTTCCCCCCGCCTGTTTCAGCCAAAGTTGCGTCATCATACAGACCCAAGCTCTTCAGCAGCTCTTTACCTTGATCCAAAGAGGTTACTCTGTGCTCCCCCCACCATATGTAAATCTTAAAAATACAGGATAGCCCCACACATATTTTATTGTTTTTTTCACTAGTATTTCTGTTATCTGCTTGACACTGCATCTCCAATTAAGTGTGTGCTGAGAAAGATCATTGTAAATTTGCACTGGTTTACCCTTATATTGTAGCAGGGCCATGGATCTCAATTTCTTCATAACTTGCTCTTTCTTATAATAGTTGCCAAATTTCACCAGAATGTCTCTACTAGCTCCTTTAGAATTTTGCCCCCCCACTCTATGGATTCTGTCCAAATCACAGTCCTCTATTTCCAAATCAGGCATCATGTCTTTGAATCATTGCAGGATTAAATCTCTTAAATTCTCTCCTGGTACTTGAATAAGATGTTTGATGCGTATCAATGAACGATGATTCTGGTCTTCTAATTGGATCAGCCTTAATTCATGGTCCTGGAATTGCACATTAGAAGTTTTTTCAAAACGGTCCTGTCTCTTCTCCATCAAATTTGCTCCTGCCTCCAATTCTTTTATACTTTTAATGTTCTGGGCAATCTTATCAGCCAGCACTGCCATTCGCTTATCTGATCTATCTGCCTGTTGATCCATTTTCTTGAAGATACTTTCATTATTTTCTAATATAAAGCTTTTAATTTCAGCCAAGGTGGCTGGCTCCTTGCCAACTGGTGCCTTGCCACCTTCCGCCATTTTAAAATCTGCTGCTGCTATCTCTGTCTCTCCCTACACTTCTTCCGAAGCCAAGTTCTCCAGGCGTGGGAGGTTATGATTACTGGGTTTTTTCCTTGACCAAAAAACTTTTGCACATTCGGTTTTAATTTTTTTCTTTGTATTCGACATAGGGCATAAATCTCTTTCTTAACGTCCCGGCTCCCCTCCTTGCCCGGGCTATTTTTATCTCTTTGTAGTCAACACAGTCTGTCAGTCCTGCCCAGGCTGCTTTTATCTCTTTGTAATTCCGGTGATTAACAGCTTATTCTTCTCCAATAAGCAGTGAGATTCACCATAAATCAAATCAACGTTCGCTGTGAAATCTCATTACAATAACAAGCAGCTTACACAGTCCCAACACACAGACAGCTCACTTTCGATTTCCATTCCGTTAGAGACTGCCCCACCAGCCAAGACCGCATCAATTTTCTCACTCCTTATCTCATTTCCACTTTCGTAAATATCAACAACACCAACAATTTGCATTCATAGTCCTTTTCCAACATATTCATTTGAGATTTATGCCCTTTTAAAGAGAGATAATTGACTTTTCCGGCATGGCCGGTTAGAACTTCACGAAACTCTTACCGGTTCCATGGCTGCCAGGCTCCGCCCCCCCGGAAGATATACTTCTATTAATAGATATACTTCTATTAAGAACTTGATCAGGAGAGCTTTAAACTGAATCTTACGGGGGCGGGGGACGTAAACCTTGAGGCAACAATGGATGAAGGCCAAGGCACCACAGTACAGAGAACAGCTCCAATAGTGCACCAAAATAGTGTCCACAACAATGTAGGAATAAAGCCAGACTATAAAACACATGGTCTTTGATGTCTATATGCTAATGCCCAGAGCATGGAAAACAAACAGAACGAACTTGAACTCTTATTACATGAAGGCAAATACGACTTGATAGGTATAACTGACACTTGGTGGGATGACTCCCATGACTGGAATATAGCAGCTGAAGGATATAACTTGTTCAAAAAGAACAGAAGAAATAGAAAGGGAGGCGGAGTTGCACTATATGTTAAAAATACCTATCCCTGCACAGAAATACAGGCGGATCAGAATGGGAGCACTGTCGAGAGTGTCTGGATTAAAATAAATGGGGCAAGGAATAAAAAGAACATGATAATCGGAGTCTACTACCGATCACCCAATCAAGGAGAAGACGAGGACAAAACTTTTGAGAAACAAATTGCCAGTGTTTCAAGGAAGTGTGATGTAGTAGTGATGGGGGACTTCAATTACCCTGATATCTGTTGGGAGACCAATACTGCCAAAAGCGTCCCTTCCAAGAAATTCCTAACGTGTGGGTGATAACTTTCTCCTACAGAAAGTGGAGGAAGGAACTAGAGGATCGGCAATTCTTGACTTGATATTGACCAACAGGGATGACTTAGTGGATAAAGTGGCAGTTACGGGAACTCTGGGGGAAAGTGACCACGTCATAATTGAATTCTTGATTATGAAGGAGACGAAAGTTGAGTGTAGCCATACACGTACTCTGGATTTTAGGAAAGCTGATTTTAATAAACTCAGAACTATAATAAGTAAGGTCCTGTGGCAAGTGAGCCTAATGAGAAAAGGAGTGTGGGATGGGTGGGAGTATTTAAAAAAGGAAATTTTAAAGGCATAGTTACAAACATTTCCAACAAGGAGAAAAGATAGAAGACATCAGAGGAAACCAATGTGGCTCCACAAAAAGCTTAGAGATGACCTGAAAACAAAAAGGAATACATATAGGAAGTGGAAGGAAGGCCAGGCTACAAAAGAAGAGTACAGACAGGCAGTGCAGAAGTGCCGAAATGGCGTCAGGAAGGCTAAAGCTGAGAATGAGCTGAGGTTAGCAAGGGATGCTAAAAGCAATAAAAAGGCTTTCTTCAGATACGTGAGTAGTAAAAGACAGGAAAGAAATGGTGTTTCAACTGCTTAATGAGGATGGCAAATTGATCACATTTTTTGATAAGGTAACCTCGCTTGTGGACCGTGGGAACGCTGTGGACGTCATATATCTTGACTTCAGCAAAGCTTTTGACAAAGTATCACATGACATTCTGATTAACAAACTAGCTAAAAGTGGGCTAGATGGAACAACTATTAGGTGGATTCACAGTTGGCTACAGAATCGGACTCAAAGAGTACTTATCAATGGAACCTTCTCAAACTGGGGAGAGGTAACGAGTGGGGTGCCGCAGGGCTCAGTCCTGGGCCCAGTGCTCTTCAACATTTTTATTAATGATTTGGACGAGGAGGTGCAGGGAACGCTGATCAAATTTGCAGATGACACCAAATTGGGTGGGATAGCTAATACCCTGGAAGACAGAAACAAACTTCAAAGTGATCTTGATAGGCTGGAGTGCTGGGCTGAAAACAACAGGATGAAATTAAATAGGGATGGTTGGCGGTGCTGGGATGAGAGTGGGGCCAATGATGGGGAGAAGGAGAGGACATTCACTGTGAGATCACCTGTGGGTGTGAAAGGAATAGCCATTTAGTGATGAGAAGTGCTAGGGGAGGAAGGGGTGGTGGTTTCCTGTAAGATCTCCCATGGGCACCAAGGGATTAACCATTTAGTGTGGCTTTGGGAACCGGGAGGGGGGGAGGTGGCAATAGGAAGCACTGGAGGAAGGGGTCTGGTTTCCTGCCACCCTGAACAAGGGCTTCTAGCAGTAGAGTCCCAGTGGGCACAATGGTGTGAAACCCCCACACCTCAACTGGTAGGGAGGAAAAATTGGGGAATGCCAGATGGCCTGGAAAATGGGTATCAGCAGTGTGATTTACAGGACCATGCTCAGGCTTGCCCGGCAGTCTGCCCACACAGAGAGGAGGCAATGGTAGAGCAGAAGACAAGGTGGGGGAGGATCATAGCAATGCAGGAACAGGGAGCCCCCATTGAATTGCAAGCGGCAGATCCAGGCAGTGAGCGAGAGGGACAGGAACAGCCACAGCTGAGAATGAGCCGATCATGGAGGAACGGTGATGTTTCAGGATGGCGATGACCACCAAGATAGTTTTTGTACAGTAATGGTTGATGGCATACCAACAGGAGGACTGAGGGAGGAGATAGGGTGGAGGCTTTGTCACGTCAATCAAAAACAGCGTTGACTAATACTCAACTTGACGCTGACCCTAACACACACAATGATTGACAGAAAACATGTTGTGCAGGAAGTGCCCCTAAATAGTAAACTGCGGAGTTGACTATTAACACACAGTTGATAATGTGTTGTCGGATTGCACGGTCGCAGCCGCGTTCAGATGACACAATAGTCAACCCTATGTTAATAGTCCATTCCATGGATGACTATTAGCATGTTGCGTTGGGGTATCCCCAACGTGACATGCTAATATTCATCCATGGAGTAGACTATTAACATAAGGTTGACTATTGCTCTCACCTCCTTGCTCCACCCTCCTCACTGAATGGCATCGCTGGTTTCTGCTTTCCATATTGGGACAACGTGAAGAAAGGTGCAGGAGAGCCACACTCCCCTCTTTGTGCGGGCAGCTCTCCTGCATCTTTCTCCGTAGCTTCCTGATATGGAAAGTGGGAACCAGTGCCACTGCCATTTGGTGCGGAGGGAGGAGGGAGCTGCAGCAGAGCTGCCAAGCATCCTCCTCTGCTCCTCAGCTTTTCTGAGAGCATCCTCCCTCATGTGCGCCATACCCACCAATGGTGAACGGAGGGTGTGGCGGAGACAGACACTCTCCTGGCATGCTGTCAGGAGAGCGTCCTCTGCCACACCCAATGTTCGCCATTTGTGAATCTCACGATGGTGCAAAGGAGAAGACTCTCTCTCCTTCACGCCATCCCAAGATGCACAAATGGTGAATGGAGACCAGAATGCAGGCAGACACTCTCCTCCTATGCCTTGCTGTCGTTTTCTGCAAAGTGCAGAAATGAGGATGGGGAAAGATTCAAACTCCTGCCACTGCTTGAGAGTGGCAGGAGATCATAGCGTCCCCATTCTCCAGAACGACAGTGGAGTATACAGAAGGACGCTCTCGGCAGAAGGATATCTCCCAGTTTGACATTACATGTCAAGCCGTGGGAGACATCCTCCCCCCCCCCCGGCGATCCATTTGGATAGCGGCTTGAGGGGGCAGCACCCTACCCATGGATAGCATGTGCACGTCCTGGGAAACGTGTGGGGAGCCGCCCATTGTGGCACTCACCAAGGGATGGCACAATCAGTTGCTCCCCACATGCTTCCTGGGATGGGATTATTTCACATGCCTATAGAGCCCCACTGTGCAAGAATGGAAGGGGTTTCTGTGCTCTTGCCTCGTGACTCTGTAGGCATGTGAAATAGTCCTCAGGGCCCAACATATGACACAATAATCAATGATTGTGCAGATAGTCAACTCTGCATACCACTGATTATTTGCATTGGATATTTTTGGGAAATAACCAATCATAGCATGGAAAATGTTTAACTGACAACACAATACTCAATGGTTCACTATTTAACCAACGGGGCACAATTTAAACAACTGTTTATTGTGTCATCTAAACCCAGTCTGTCTCATAAACACACACACATGGGACAGGAACCAAGAGCTAGACCAAAATGGTTTTATCTTATTGCAAGAATTGAAAAATATTAATTCTCTTTACAACCTTCCCTCCATGCAAAAAGCTCATTCAAATGCACAAAGTCAAACTTCAAATGGCTGCCAGGGTGGACATCTAACAGACCTTATCACAGGATGGCCAACATATGTTATCCTATGAAGATATTAAAAAGCCAAATATTTGGGTTGGGTTCTTCTCTTTCTTCATTGCTCAAGCAAGAACTGGTCTGCCCTGGTAGTAATCATGGGTGCACTATGAAATCACAATTCAGTGTGAATGAAAAATATTAAATTTCCCAAGAATCTTTGGTCAGCTCTGCCGATGCTGCTTGGAAAAAAGAAGTGGCTTCAGAAGTGTTTTTTTTTTTAAAAAAAATCCAACAGATGCTTTTATTAGGAAAAGAGTGTTACTGTAAGAAGCTAAGATGACTTGAACATCAAATCTCTCAAGAGACTGAAATGTACTCACAGAAGCAGGTTCTGGGATGGTACAATGCATATTTTACGATTTTAAGTTTGTCCAGGAGAATCATCAAGGGCAGGGATCTGTCCTTACAAAACAACTGTTATGGGGAAAAAGCAGTCTTGGCCATGGGACAACAGCATCAAGAACAAGGGAGTTTTGCCTGTCCGTTAGGGAATGGGAACTGATCCAGCATAATCACATGGGGTAGTTCAGCACCACATCCTGTTTGGCCAGCTCCAGTAACATAGGGTCATCGAAGAACTTGCTGATGCTCACGTCCTCACTTAGTCCCTGAAGAAAAGTGATGTGATGGAAAGCATTAGTTTACGAAAGTTGACTAGATGAGAGAGTATGTGTGTTCTATTGCAGGACGAGAATTGCAGAAGCCAAGACAGATCAAATCGGCCTCCGATTTAAGACTTACCTTCCTGCGCCTGGTCTTGATCATAAACTCTCTGGCCAGATGGGGGGCTGGCTGCGGCTCAAGGGGTCGAATCACAATGCTCTTGTCCAAGGGGTCACCTGGCACAATCTGGAAAGTAGGAAACACACAGTGTGAAGTAAATAATCTTGAGCCAGCCTAGACATACTTTAGGCCTCATCTAGAGTACTGTGTCCAGTTCTGGACTCCACAATTCAAGAAGGATGCAGACAAGCTGGAGCGTGTTTAGAGGCAACCAGGTTGATCAGGGGTCTGGAAACAAAGCCCTATGAAGAGAGACTGAAAGAACTGGGCATGTTTAGCCTGGTGAAGAGAAGACTGAGGGGAGACATGATAGCACTCTTCAAATACTTAAAAGGTTGTCACACAGAGGAGGGCCAGGATCTCTTCTCGATCCTCCCAGAGTGCAGGACACGGAATAATGGACTCAAGTTAAAGGAAGCCAGATTCCAGCTGGACATCAGGAAAAACTTCCTGACTGTTAAGAGCAGTACAACAATGGAACCAGTAACCTAGAGAGGTTGTGGGCTCTCCCACACTAGAGGCATTCAAGAGGCAGCTGGACAACCATCTGTCAAGTATGCTTTAGGGTGGATTCCTGCATTGAGCAGGGAGTTGGACTCAATGGCCTTCCAACTCTACTTTTCTATGATTCCATGACAAGAGAGGTTACTATGAAAATGGCTGTAGAAGTGTATTGTAAAGGCTATAGAAAGCATTCCACTTTTGCCAGCTTCTCCAAAGCCATTAAGAAGTCCGGAGAAAAAGGGGTCAGGCAAGTTGAATAGGGCTTCTATAGCCAGGGAAGTAAAACCTTCAGAACTCCACACAGTTGTTTATCCCTCGCCCATGACTAGCAAAAGTGGATTAAATTTTTGTAAAAAAGAAAAGAAATAGAAGAATTTATGCAAAATAAGCAAACATGCCCATTTGTTTGGCTTGAATATTCAGGACATAGAATTTGTCTTTTCTTGGCACAGAATATGGGGTACGTGGAAGCAGAATACAATTATTTTGTGTACAAAGTGTATGCAGCTCCAGTTCCAAGCTCTATCTGCCATACATAGGGACAGAAAAGCCTGCCATTGAATAATTGAGTATATGGCAGACTGTGAGTTTGAATGAAAGCTTCAGAAATTTGTAGCAATGGCTTCTTCTACTACCTACTGATAAGTCTTCCATGATACTTACTTGCCAGTGGTGGAAGACGGACAGTGAGAATGCTTGTCCCTGCGTATGTGTTCTGAGGTCTGTCTCAAATCCAAATGAGTCAATAGCTGGGATAAAGGCTTTGATGGTGTACAGAGGAGATCCTGGAATTGGTGCATCTTGGGTGACATGGCCTCTACAAAAGAACAAAAAACTTTAATTTTCTCCTTGTTTGCTTGCCTAAGTGTCCCCTCCCAATGTCAACTCAGGAAAGAACAGGTTGCTTACCTGTAACTGTAGTTCTTTGAGTGGTCATCTGTGCAGTCACACATACGGGCTCTGCACTTGCTCTGAGCCTCGTTTTGGGAATATTCCTTAGCAGAGGAAAAAATGTTTTCGGTGGGAACCCCTCCCTCGCCATCTCAGTGCGCACACTCCAGCATGTTCCCGCCTTTCCCCTCAGCTCCTTGAGACCGCCAGTACCATAAACTCAAGACCAAAGGGAACCAAAAGAAAAAAAATCCTTGGTATCGACGTCAGAGAGACATTGACACTGAAGAGGGGATGATGGGCAGGTTGTGTGACTGCACAGATGACCACTCGAAGAACTAGTTACAGGTAAGCAATCTGTTCTTCTTCGTGGTCTCTGTGCATCACACATATGGGCAACTAGTAAGCAAGGCACTTACTGGGGGTGGGAAGGTGTCAGTGCAGGACTGATGAGAGCACAGTTCTTCCGAAGGAACAGTCCTTACACTACCTTGTAATGGTTGGCAAATGTCAACAGAGTTGACTAGGTTGCTGCTCGACAAATGTCATCAAGCGAGACACCCCTCATAAATGCTGCTGACACTGCTACACCTCTTGTCGAGTGTGCTCTAACATGTATCGGAGGCTCCAGCTTAGAAAATTGATAAGTTAACCTTATCATATTGATGATCCAAGACACCTGCCTTTGATTTGGACAAGGATGGTGAGCACCCATGACAGAGGCGTCTGTGTGAACGGCATGCCTCTCAGAAGGTATGGAAGATGAACCCACCAGGTGACTTGGGTTGGGACGGTGAGGTGATAATGCTTTCCATCCTTGCTTGTACTGAAGTTTCGAAATAAACCAGAATTGGATGGGTCTCATATGCCCAGTCAACAATGGCTAAGGTGGACACCATATATCCTAATAGCCGCTGACTTTTGTATGCTGTAAATTGACGGTTCTTCAGAAGCACCTCTGCACTCTGGTCCAGCTTGACTGCCCTCTTGCAAGGGAGGAATGCCCTTGCACTGTCCGCATTGAGTAATGCCCCTATGAATATGATGGTCCGTGTTGGTGTCAAGGAGGATTTCTTGTGGTTGATAGAGTCTCTGAGGTCCTCTAGTAGATTGAGCACAACTACAATGCTGTGTTGCAGGTCTTTCTTGGACTTGGCCACGAGCAACCAGTTGTTGAGGTACAGGTATACCTCACTGCCAAGAGTTCTGAGGTGGCCACATACCACTGCCATGCACTTAGCAAACATGCAGGATGCTGTGGCCAACCCAAACAGGAGTACTTGGAACTCACAGGTGGAAGGGCCGATGGCAAACAGGAGGAAGCATCAGTGGGAAGGATGGATAGTGATGTGAATCTACACACCCTTTAAATCCACTGATGTGAACCAAGCTGTCCTCTTCAAAAGGGAGAGAATCGTTTGTAATGTGGACATTCTGAACTTCTTGGGTCTGATGAACCAGAATCAGAATCAGTCGGACACTCCCATCCCGTTTGGGCACTGTAAAGTATCAAGAGAAAAAACCCTCTCAGGTTCAAAACACAGGTATGCTCCAAATAGCCCCTTCCTTTAGGAGGGCTCGAATCTCTCGAAGCAAAGATTTCAACAGGGCAGTTGTCTTCACAATGTCAATGGGAGGGAGAGTCTTGAAGTCTATTCTGTAGCTCTCTCGGATTATTGTTAGCGCTGAAGAGTCCATAGTTATCCTTTCCCATGCCTCAGTAAAGTTTGTAAGCTGATCTTGGAAGGGTGGGTGACATGTCCCTTCTGCCGGTATGGAGTTGAAGTCAAAGACAACATTTTGGAAAACTGTCCAACTTCCACAGTTGTTTAAACCTATGGGAGGGAGTCACCTTCTTCTGTTGGTTCTGTCCAGCCTGGTATCAAGACACTCTCTTAAAGTGCGGGCGTTGAAAGAAAGGTTGTTGATGGCGTGGCCATCGGCAGTTCTTTCATGCGTGTTGCTGGTACTGTTGGCCAATTCCCATCTTTTACGCAATGTACTTAGTCTTCTGGATACTGTTTATCAGTCTTGGTATTAAAAACACCCTTGCCATCGAAAGGCAGGTCTTCTATTTGGGATCGTGCCTCCAATGTCAAACCCGCTGATTTGAGCCATGCAAATTGCCTTACTGCGATAGTCTCCATCATAAGTTTTGCATCACAGTCCATTTGGTGTTGCGTGGTGTTTAACTAGAGCTTAGACAGATGACCGGCGTTGGACTGGAACACTCTAGCAAGTTCCCCATGGTTCTCAGGGAGGTAGTCACAAAGTGAGCATATCTTATCCTGAAGGAACAGTTGATAAAGGGCCATTAGCATTTGATAGTCATGCAGAGGCCAGGGCTGCCGATGAGTACAGCCTCTGACAGAGAATATTGAGTCAATGTCCCTGCTTGTCAACAAGTGAGTTATATGACTTCAGGGAGCGAATCTGCAACGATTCCACAATGATGGATTCGGGTGGGGGTGCGAAAACAGGAACTCTGTGTCCTTGTTTTACACTCGATACGTTGATTCCAGGCGCCTCCAGGTTGGTGCCGTTGACGAGGGAGCCACCCATGTCTGTTTTACTGTCTGCAACAACATAGGAAGATAGGGTATGAAGATGGGTGGAAGTCTCTGTGAAAATTACATCACACACTGGCTCGTGGATGCGTTCTGCAGGCTGTTCGGTTTCAACTCCCAAAGCCTGAGCCATTCTAAGAATTTGTTTGGAGAACGAGTCCATGTCCTCCGAAGGACATGCACCATCTTGGGGGCCAACCACATCATCAGGTGACCAAGAGATGGATGGACCAATGGTGTCAAAGGAGTCCGACTCATATTCATCCACCGATGTTGGGGAAGAGGGAGGCACTGCCCTTGTCTCAGCAAGGATGATCTCATCCACCCTCGGAGGGGGTTGTGGCACCTTCCCGCTGCCTTTGTGGGGCCTGTGCTGGGTTTGTCGGTGCAGGCAGTGGTAACCTAGGCAGTTCTCATGGGTATGGGGATCAACACTGTGGTGATCCTGATCTTAAGGAGTGATGGCACAGCAGGGGCACGTATCTGATCCTTTCATAGTATGAGTCACGCCTCTTGCGAGGCTGCCAAGGTTCATATCCATATAAATCCGAGAGTGGATAAGACCACTCTGAACATTGTTCCCAGTCTCTCCTGGGGGAATCTAGACCGGTCCCTGTAGGAGTGGTGATAATCAGGATAGCAATTGTCACATCTCATCTGTTTGTGTGGGGATATCTACGTCTGCGATCCCATGAAGGCCGTCGAAGTTCTGCTTCTCTAGACCTTTGTTGCAGTAACCGAGCATGGGGTGGGCGTGGCTTTGAGGAAGTGCACTGTTGACACTGACTGTTGGTATCAACAGGTTTTTGCCATGGCTGCTCAATATCAATGGCCTCCGACGACCGGTCAGGTAGTGGTGGAGCGTGCTGTGCCGAGGATGAGTGATCACGAATTTCCCCTTCTGAGGTTGTGGAAAGCAGTTCGATGGCCAGTGTGTTCCTTATTATTATTATTTATTTATTTATTTATATAGCACCATCAATGTACATGGTGCTGTACAGAGTAAAACAGTAAATAGCAAGACCCTGCCGCATAGGCTTACATTCGGCAAATGTTTCTAGCACCGGTTGAGGTGTTGTGCTAACAGTGGTTGGTAGGAAGATGCCCAATAGATGTGCTTTCTTTTTCTTCCCATTCACATCACTGGGAAATTTTGCCTTTTTCACTTTTTTGGCCAGTTTTTTTGCTGCTGAGATTGCGAGGGAGCAGCCCGGAGTGGGGGATCCCCTCTTACTAGCGAAGTTGCTGCCCTGGTAGGAGACGAAGGTGAAGACGATGCCATCATCATGGAAGCTGTCACTGGTCGCTTGGGTGGTGGGCGACCTGGGGACCGGCTTGGCCACCATTTAAAGGGTCTTTTTCCAGAGTTCAGCACTGAGGCAATCCAATCTGTGTCTCCTTGTCTGTTTGAAGCATGACTGGCAGCGTGGGCAAGCCTTTACTATATGCAACTCGCCCAAGCAAAGAAGGCACAAAGAGTGTCTGTCAGTGGTGGGTAATTTGATGTCACAGCGGAAGCACTTATGGAATGGTGCCTTCAGGGCCATGCAACAAGGAGAAGAGTCCAGAAAAAATCAAAGAAACATATAAAATTAATAATTATTATTTTAGAAAGTACGAACGATATAACAAGAAAAAGAAAAAAAACAGTAGAAAGAACAGTTAGAGAAAAAAACTCAGCTAGGCAATGAGTAAAAACTAAGATGCCTCAAGAACAACAGCTAGTGCCTCAAGGCACTAGCTATGGCGGTCGTAAAGGAACGGAGGGTTAAGGCAGGAACATGCTGGTGTGCACTGAGACGGTGGGGGAGGGGTTCCCGCCAAAAACATTTTTTCCTCAGCTAAGGAATATTCCTGAAATGAGGCTCAACACAGGCGCAGAGCCCATATGTGTGATGTACATGGACTACAAAGAAGAACCAGCTATATACGACTCAGTCTGTCAAAACTAAGATGACAAGTTTACTAGATAGAAAAGAGGTTGAATTGGAAAGAGACACAAATACACCTATGACACATAGTGTAAAGAACAGAACAGAAATTGGATTTTTGGGATGGAAAATTTAAAAGTGCAAATATTTGTTTTGATGAAGTAGACATCAGCCAGCCTAGGTACCCTAACAAAGCATTATGGGGATAGATCAGATGATAATCTCCAACATCTGGTACTAAGACCAGAATGAGCAGTTACAGAGGATACAAAAAACAGCAGTCCCATTTCCTCCTCTCTCCCTGGTAATGTGTAGAACTGCTAGCTCAAATGTTGTTGTTGTTGTTGTTGTTTTGGGGGAGGGAGAACTTTAACCCTGAAGGGCAAAGGCAGGGCAGTGCACCCTGAAAGATGAACTGCTGCTTTGCCCTTCAGGTAATTAAGTCTCCAGCTGGCAATCAAGCAGTTTGCAGAGGTTTGCAGAGGTGCCACACGTGGGCTTGGCCGGGAAACTAGAAGGGAGCCTGGATTGGTTGGTTTGAATCTGAACTGCTGCTTTGCCCTTCAGGTAATTAAGTCTCCAGCTTGCTGGAGGTGTGAGCCTTCGGCGCGAGCCGAAAGGCGAGAGCACAAGGGCTCTCGGCCTGAGGCTCTCTGCCGTGGGCGCAAAGTCGTCAAGCGGAACTGTTACCTCGGAGGAAGAACCCCAGCTGCGGACCGGTCTTCGCTACTTCTGCTTCAGGACATGATCTCCTACAGCGTTGGGTTACTATTTGGCGATGTGACTGCTTTTACATACCCTATCTGTCTGCTTTTCTCTGTGCCTGCCTTCTTGCTTGCATGCCTGCTACTGGTCTTGGCCGGGCTAGTTCTGGTTAATCCTGTCCTGCACTTGTTTTACTTCTCTGCCCACTTGCTATCTCTCTCCTAAATTTCTTCTCTTAATTCCTTTCTCCTCATATCTGTCCTTATGGCTCGTTCCAATTTCATCTCTCCCAACTTAGTTCCTATTCGGTGTCTCCCCTCTTCTCAGCTGCCTTTTTCGTGTTCCTTATGGAATTGTCGCTCTGTTGCTTCTAAGGCCCCTGTCATTCAGGACTTGTTTATTTCGAGGTCTCTTCACCTCCTTGCTCTTACTGAAACCTGGCTTCCTGCCCATGATACCGCCATCTCGGCTGCCCTCTCTCTTGGAGGACTCTCTTTCTCTCACTCGAGTCGCCCAGAGGGTCGGGGTGGTGGTGTGGGTCTTTTATTATCTGGTCTGTGCCAGTTCCAGCCACTTTCCATTCCACCATCACATTGTTTCTCCTCCTTTGAGGCACATGTGGTGAGGCTCTTCGCTCCATTGCGACTGCGGATTGCAGTTTTGTACCGCCCCCCAGGCTCATCCTCAAAATTCCTCTCTGATTTTGATTCGTGGCTGTCCTTTTTCCTCTCTGATAACTGTCCTACTCTTATCTTGGGTGACTTCAATATCCATGTGGATGACCCTCAAGACGCTGCAGCTCTACAGTTTCGCTCCTCATCTTCCTCTTATGATCTTAAGCTTTGGTCTGATGTACCCACACATTCCCTTGGACACTGTCTGGATCTTGTTCTCACTCGGAATTGCTCTGTTTTGGACTTTTCTACTGCTGACTTTCCTTTGTCAGACCATCATCTAGTTTCTTTCAATATTACTCACAATCCTCCTCCTTCACGTCCCGCTTCTCGCTCTTGTCATGACTTGCAATCTATCAATTATGAGGCTTTTTCTCAGTCTCTAGCCTCCTCTCTTCCTTCTGTCTTTTCGGCTGTCTCCGTGGACTCAGCTGTCTCCTCCTTTAATTCCTCCTTATCTTCAACTCTTGATAATCTTGCTCCATCTACAACTCGGATAGTTCGCCCTTCTCAACCCCAACCGTGGCTGACCTCCTTCCTCCGCTACCTTCGCTCTTGTTCCCGGGCAGCTGAACGCCTTTGGCGTAAGACCAGGGACTGGGCGGACTTTGTCCATTACAAATTTGTACTCTCCTCTTTCTCTTCTGCCATTTCACTGGCCAAACAGCAGTACTACTCAACGTTGATCCAGTCAAATGCTAGGCATCCTCAGCGGCTCTTTGCGTCCTTCAATTCTCTTCTGAAGCCTAATCCACCATCTCTCCCCGCCTCTCTGTCTGCTAATAACTTTGCCTCTATTTTCAATGCTAAAATCCAAACTATTCGCTCTGATCTGGCCAGCTCTGCGCCTCTTCCAGTTCCTGTCCCTCATTTGTCAGTTCCTTCTGCAAATTTCTCTGCGTTCCCTTCGGTCTCAGCTGATGAACTGTCTAGAATACTGCGCTCTTCGAAGCCTTCCACTTGTTCTCGTGATCCGATTCCTTCTCGGGTCTTTATAAATCTTATTCCTGCTATCCTCCCTTCCTTTAATTTTTCTTTGTCCTCTGGTTCATTTCCTTCTGCTTTTAAACATGCTACAGTCTCTCCCATTCTCAAGAAACCTACTCTTGATAGGCTATCTCTGTCTAACTACCGACCTGTCTCTTTGTTGCCTTTTGTTTCAAAGATCCTAGAGCGTGTGGTCTACTCTCGTTGTCTTGACTTTCTTTCTAGTAACTCTGCTCTGGATCCTTTTCAATCTGGATTCCGTCCTTTGCATTCCACTGAAACAGCCCTTACTAAGATTACCAATGATCTTCTTATTGCCAAGTCTAAAGGCCTTTATTCTGTTCTTATTCTCCTGGACCTTACTGCAGCCTTTGACACGGTTGATCATGATCTTCTTTTAGATTCCCTTCATGACCTTGGACTTTGTGGCTCTGTCTATAACTGGTTTGCCTCCTATCTAGCGGGTCGCTCTTTCAGCGTGTTGGCTAATGGCAGCTCGTCTTCCTCCTTTCCCCTTTCAGTAGGGGTTCCGCAAGGCTCGGTGCTTGGCCCGTTACTGTTTTCTTTATACATGTTGTCCTTGGGTAAGCTTATTCAATCTCATGGCCTCCAATATCATCTGTATGCCGATGATACTCAATTATGTCTCTCATCTCCGGAACTTTCTTCTGATGTTCACGACCGTATCTCGGCATGTCTTTCAGATATCTCAGCTTGGCTGCTTCATCGTCGTTTGAAACTTAATATGGCAAAGACTGAACTGCTTGTTTTTCCTCCTTAACCTTCTCCTCATTTCTCATTCTCTCTTACTGTCAATGATGTTACGCTTACTCCGGTCAAGGAAGCTCGTAGTCTTGGCTTTATATTTGATTCCTCGCTCTCCTTTATTCCTCATATTGAGGCAGTAGCTAAATCTTGTCGTTTTTTCCTGTATAATATTGCCAGGATTGGATCATTTTTGTCTGTCTCTTCTGCCAAAATGCTTGTTCATGCACTGGTTATTTCTCGGTTGGACTACTGCAACTTCTTCTCTCTGGCCTTCCTTCTTCTCACATCAGTCCGTTGGTTTCTGTCCAGCACTCTGCCGCTAAGATCATCTTCTTGGCTCGCCGCTCTGACCATGTTACTCCACTTCTGAAATCTCTTCAATGGCTTCCAATTCACTTCAGAATCCAATATAAATTTCTCCTGTTGACCTTCAAAGCTTTTCACGGTCTAGCTCCTTCCTATCTCTCCTCTCTTATCTCACACTATTGCCCTGCTAGTGCTCTTCGTTCCTCTCATGCGCTGCTTCTCGCCTGCCCAAGGGTCTGTACTTCCCTTGCTCAGCTTCGTCCATTTTCTTCTGCTGCCCCTTACGCCTGGAACGCTCTTCCAGAACATCTGAGATCCACAAGTTCAATTGCAGCTTTTAAAGCTCAGCTAAAAACTTTTCTTTTTCCTAAAGCTTTTAAAACTTGATGCTGTTTGGACTTTATACTGTTATACTGTTAGTTTTACCCTACCCAGTGCCTGTTTGCATTCTCTTCCCCTCCTTATCGCTCTACTATGATTTTAATAGAATGTAAGCCTATGCGGCAGGGTCTTGCTATTTACTGTTTTACGCTGTACAGCACCATGTACATAGATGGTGCTATATAAATAAATAAATAAATAAATAAATAATAATAATAATTAAAAATCTTTAAAATAAGTAAAAAGAAGAATTCTCCTGCACCACTTTCTGATTATCTTTCTATGCAAAGTGAGAGAGTGGTGCATTGTTGGGGCAGTGAGTCCTTTGCAGTGGGCAAATGACTTTTAAAAAGCGTTTTACACTCATAGCCATCACTACATGCTGGTGGAGGAAATTGATGGGCAAGAGCTAATGCTGTTGGCGTCTTTGCTGAGAGACGCAAGTTTCTATGTTAATGCTGGTATTTCTCCATTTCTTTTCTAATCAAGCTAAGCAATTATGGCGGAGAACATTTAAAGAAGAGGAGCTAAAATACGTTGCCATTACCTATACTTTGGCTATTGGGCAGTATAGAAATGTAGTAAATAAAATAAAAAATAATATAAAAATATTCTTCATGCAGACAAGGAAGGGCATCCCTTTCCCTCTATTCCTCTTTCTGCACACACATAAATAATAAATGCTGTTTTAACTTTGTTTTGTTTTCTTCTGTTGCAAAAAGGGGAGGATTGTGTGCCCTTCCTTGTCTGCATAAAGAAAACAGAAATTTTCTTAGCATGAATTTTTTCCCTCAGAGCTCCATGGAGGACTTTCCTTTACTTTGGGATGCCACCTGCCCCTGGGCCATGTAGACAGAGTTGATTTGTCGCTTCTTCAGGGGAATGAGCCACCGTGCCCTCCCAGACCAGGCTGGTAGAACAGAAGAAAACTCAACGCCACAACTAAAAGGAGTTAAAGTAAACCTATGCCAATGGCATATGAATATGAACCTGATCAACTTGAAAACAAGTTTAAAAAACAGCCTATAAACAAACAAAGACAAACATGCTGGGCAGTAGTGGGAAACAGCCCAGGAATCCCTGCCTATCTCCCCATGTGTATGGCAGCAGCAGAAGCCATAACCACCCCAAAGTCTTCCTCCTTAACAGAATAATACGCTGGGACCATAGCAGGGCAGGCAGAATGCCCTCGTAGAGCTCTGAAAACAAAAATCCACGTTAAGAAAATTTCCTGTTTTCTCCAGAGCTCCATGGAGGGCATTCCTTTACTTTGGGACATAACAAAACATTACATCTACAGGGTGAGTAAGGGACCAGCATCCAATGCACCAGTACTTTCTGCAACATTTTGCACCCAAAAGCAGCATTGGCTGAAGAAGCGGTGTCAATCTTGTAATGCTTAACGAATGTGTGAACTGATGCCCATGTGGCTGTCTTAGTAATAGGATGGGAAAATACTCTTTAAAAATGGCAGATACTGATGACCCCCTCAGGGAATGACCAGTGATCCCCCAGGTGGATCCTTCCCTAAAGTTTGATAGGCCAGCACAATGCATTCTTTCAACCACCTAGAAGACTTCAACACCTTAGGCCTTAATGTCATGGAGTCAAAGGAAATGATCAATGAATTATTTATTTATAACATTTATATACCACTTTTTTTCCTCCAAGGAACCCAAGGCGGTGTACATAATCCTCCTCCTCTCCATTTTATCCTCACAACAACAACCCTGAGAGTTAGGCTGGGCTGAGAATCTGTGATTGGCCCAAAGTCACCCAGTGGGTTTCCATGGCCGAGTGGGGACAAGAACCGACTTCCAGTCCAACACCTTAGCCACTACACCACACTGGCTCTCAGTGTAAGAAATCCTTCCAAGTGGTACTACAGGTCCTATTAATGGAACTTCGTCTGGAAGACAGAAGGCTTTTAAGAACAGATTCCTGATACCCCAGGTTCAACAACCACTGCCTTTTAGCCTCCAGGCTGTTAGTCAGAAGTGGTCTGGATGAGGACCCTGGAGAAGCAGATCCTTCCTGCTGGGCAGTCGCCACGGATCCTGGATTGATATGTTTATCAGTTCCAGAAACCACGGAAGCATGGGCCAATATGGAGCCACCAGGATGACTTCTGAAGTTCTCTAAATTTTGCGTATCATCTTGGGAAAAGTGCTACTGGGGGAAAAGGCTACAGTTCCACAACAGCATCTGTTCTTGCTGCTGTATGACAAGGGAACCTTGACGAACAGATCCCTTGATGGTTTTCCAAGCCTTCTGGTCAGGATCTGAAAGATTTGAGGGTTGAGAGCCTGTTCAGATTCCTTGAGAGATGCCTGACTCAACCAATTTGTTGTGAGATTGGACACCCGCGCTAGATGTTCCACTGAGATGGACTTGTGGAAAGCCTCTGCCCACATTAGGGGTTTCCGGGCCAACCTGTTCAATGTATTGGTCAGAAACTGGGTCAAACAGTACTGGGTTCAGGAATGCGCCCAAGAGTAGTCAGAGTCTGGTCTAAGGTCAGGTTAGGTCCAGGCAAGGTTCAGGAGCTGATCTGCAAGGAACAAGGGCAAAGGCACGGAAGAACAACAATTGCTTCCAGCACCACTCAGGGGCCCTTGCATGTCTTTCATCAGATACACCATTCATAAAAGAAGGGAGAGGGTTATGCATAGGTTTCAAGAAAAGCAGACCAAATATCCGTATTTTTATCCACTTGCAAGTGGTATCGATATACCAGCTGTTCAAATGTTGATAACGTTAAGTCCTCAATCCATTGCATTATAAGGAGGTGAAGATTTATCCTTCTAGAGTAGTAATATCAATCTTTTAGCTGTAGGGCTCAGAAAATCCATTTGTGCTGACCCTGTGTTAACTTTCAAGAAACTGATAGGTAGTTTACGAGGACATGTACATCATTCTATATTAAAGACTGTTTCAATACAAAGTTTATCCTTATTATGATCTCCACCGCAAAGGGGGGGAACTATTGGGCATTGCCAGAACATATGAACAATCATGCAAATTAGACAAACCCTTATTACAGAGGTATTTAACACCTCTGCCCACAGATCCGTCTGTTCAGAACTGAAATCAGCATCGAGGGTGTGACCTGCTGAATATGTGGGTCCAGAGACCAATTGTGATAGGCCCATATTTGTTATGGATGCCATGAACTCCTGAGCTGCACCTGACAAACTGGTCTCAAATGGAATATTAAAGACACCCAGGACCAAAAGCTTGGGTGATTTCGAGACCAGTTCCGTGAGCTCGGCCAGGGAGTCTGATAGGCAGTGGTGTGGGTAGTATACTAACAGAATCCCTACTTTATCCCTGGTCTTCAGACTCAGGTACACACACTCGATGTGATTCAATTCCCGTACAGGGAGTCTGGTCAGGTTAAGATTATCTTTGTAAACCACAGCTACTCCACCTCCCTGCCCACTTTCCCTCACCTGCTCTCTAACACAGTACCCAGCTGGGAGGGCCAGAGCCCATGTCTGGACCCAGGGATTTCCCATTGTTCATACTTATTATTGCTTTTGTAATTTCTCTGAGTCGTACAGAAGCCATAAGATGTTGCCTTTGCATGGGAGCTTCATCTGAGCAAAAGAAGTATTCATATCCTGCTCCGATATCTTGCTACCTTTACTATTCCACTTCATATAAATTCTTAAAAATTTTAAATTTATATCCATGGGTGAAGTATGCATCATTTTATTCTCATCTTTAATAGTGGAAATGACATTTCAATGTTTTTGATGTTTAAGATGGTGTGCCAAAATTTAACTGGAACATTCCATTTTTACCAGTATGCCTGTTGTAGGCAAGTTAAGGAAGATTTAACTTGAGATGTGAAGGTACCTGGACCCATGTGTAAGATAACTGTGTGATCTGGTTCTGGAATGGGAGAAGATGGCATTGAAGCATCTGCACATGTAATCCTGCCCATGACACCAGTTCCTGACAGGGCACCAACAGGCTCAGGAATTTGGTCCATGAGGTCTGTCCAATTCGCTGCCATTATGGTTGACAAGCAATTCTGGATCTTGACATGTCTCTCCTCTGATAAAAACATCCTGAATTTCTTTGTGTCTAGCAGGACCCTTAAATAAGTCAGCTGCTGGGTGGGAATCAGATGACGTTTCTCCATATTGACCACAAAAACATGTTGATATAGGCATGACACTGTGGTCTCCAACAGTCACTTGTTTCTCAAAGGAGACCTGATCAAGATGTCTTCCAGATAAAGGTAGATCAATATCCCTTGGATTCTGACGTCAGCTATGAGAGTTATCAATACCTTGGTGAACAGACATGGCACAGAACACATGCTGAAGGGCAACACTCAATACTGGAAATGACAAAACCTCAAGAATCGGCAATGGCAGTCCCTTATCAGGATGTGCAGATGTGCCTCTAACAGGTCTATCGGTGCGAGGAACTCTGCTTGTTCCAATGTTTCTGCAACTGATCAGAGCATCTCCAGTTTGAAGTGACTTTTCCCTGAGGATCTTGAAACCACCTGAGTAATAGATTCTGTGTGGTCTTGTTACCTTGAAAGAAGGCTGCTGCCTGGTCCTCATTTTTACTGGTTAGGAAGATCTGTTTACAGTCCTTTATTTCAATCAACACTGACTCCAGTGGACTGCCAAAAAGTGTGGCTCCTTTGAAGGCAGAATTAACAAGCTTGGACTATGAACCAAGGTCACAGTGACGTGGCCAAATGTTCCTTCTGGCCAGGGAATTGGATGCCATGACTCTAGCATTGAACTGTAGAGCATCCAGGGCCACATTTGCAAGGAAAGCAGTGGTATATACATTTTTTTTGAGACTATCCTTTAAAGCTTTTTGTATGGACTCTGCCCCTGCCATATTCTCTACCCATAGATAAACTGCACTGGAGAAAAAGAAATTGGTAGATGAAGTCCTGAAAGCTGCAGCAGAGGATTCGAAATGCCTGAAGAGTGCTCCCTCCAAGCGTCTATCACATGGATCTTTAAGCCCCTCTTTCCCATCAGTGGGAATGGCTGCATAGGAAGTGAGTGTTGTAACTGGGAGCACAGTTTATTTGCCATCTTATGGACTGACTTGATTTAGAAGGGTTAGCCCACTCTGCTTTCCAGGCCTCCTTGAAGGACTGGGGTAGGGGACCATCATTGGCTTTGTAGAGGCCTGAGAGAAAGCAGACTCTTTTTGCACTGAGGTGCTTGTGGTCTCAGATGGCACAGTGGTGTCCCCAGAAAGCTGGAGTCATCTAGAAGCTTTGATCAGCAGTGCTGGGAACAGTTCTGGATTAAAGAGTCTGCTCTTTGAATTGGAAGGCTCAAGCTCACTGTTTTCTGAGTCAGACCCATCCCCAACAGAAGAATGTTTGAGCCTTTTTATTACTGTTTTTCTCCCCTGAGCCCTTAAGTGGGGTGTTGCCTTATTGGGACTATTTTGGGCTGCATTAATAGAAGCATAGTTTCTAAATTGCACAAGGCACTAGTTCCCCTCTATTCAGCACTGGTTAGGCCTCATCTTGAGTACTGTGTCCAATTCTGGGTACCATACTTCAAGAAGGATTCAGATAAGCTGGAGGGGATTCAGAGGAGGGCAATGAGGATGATCAGGGGTTTGGAAACAAAGCCTTATGAGGAGAGACTGAAAGAACTGGGCATGTTTAGCCTTTAGAAGAGAAGACTGAGGAGAGACATGATAGTATTCTTCAAATACTTGAAAGGTTGTCACACAGAGGAGGGCCAGGATCTCTTCTCGATCATCCCAGAGTGCAGGACATGGAACAATGGGCTCAAGTTACAGGAAGCCAGATTCCAGGAATAACTTCTTGACTGTTAGAGCAGTACAACAACAGAATCAATTACCTAGGGAGGTTGTGGGCTCTCCCACACTAGAGGCATTCAAGAGGCAGCTGGACAGCCATCTGTCAAGTATGCTTTAAGACAGATTCCTGCAATGAGCAGGGGGTTGGACTTGATGGCCTTATAGGCTCCTTTAAACTCCACTATTCTATGATGTCTCTCCCTTGCCTTGTTGACTGAGTAGGAGGAGGAAGGAACCCCTTGAAATCGATGCCAAAGGGCAGCCCTCATGGGATATAGAGGAGAGGGAGGGGGATCTACGGTCACATTTGTGGCTGAGGGAAGACCTACGCCTAGGTCTACGTTGCTTCTTCTTTTTTCCTTTCTTTTACGGCGAGAAAGAAAAACTAAGGAAGGTCCCTCCTCAGGGGTATCCCGCCCTCTAATTGGTAGGGCCTTTGAAACCAGTATGGGTTCTGAACCCAGGCTGAAAACTGAGCCATGGCCACTTCCCCTACAAGGTCTGGCATTGGGGGGTGGGGGTGGGCCTGCGAAACTCTTGATGCCAAACATGCACCCTGACTGTCAGGCCTGTCTCCACCTGCTCAACGTTTGATTGAGGCTTCTGAGTTTGATCCAGGAGTCTGATCCTGGACAAGTACTTCTTTCTGCCATGGTTGAGAGGGCCAGCAGAGTGAATGGGCCTCAATGTTCTCTGCCTGCCCTGTAGATAGGAAAGGGAGAGGAGCAGAGCATAGTCGGTTGTCCTCCTGGCCGCTGCAGCTGTTGCTTGTTCCAAAGCCACAGTGAAAAGACCTGGGAAAAGCAGTGGGGCAGCAGCATGAGCATGCGCTCTGACAGCTAGCTTCCAAGCTGAATGGAAGCCGGCTGCTTGTGAGTCCACCCCTGGGGAAGCTATGTGAAGCTGGATCCCTGTTATGGAGAGATGGGGAGGAACAACTAGCTGCCCAAGGAATAAAATCAAAAGCTAAAGTAAAATAAAAACTAGGCCTAAAGCGACTGAAAAGCTGGACTGTTAAGAGCACAAGTTTGACTCAACCACATGGCTCATTAGACAGAACTGGTCTGGGAAGGCAGAATAGCTCCTCCCCATGAAGAAGAGGCAAATTGACTCTGTCTACATGGTCCAGAGGGAGGTGCAAACAAAAGTGAAGGATTGCCCTCTGTGGAGCTCTGGAAAACAGGTAATGGGCAACATCTTTAAAATCAACCTCATTTACTGTTTTCTAGCATAATTGCTTAGTTTGACTCAAAAAGTAATGAAGAAATGCCACCTTGACAGAGAAACTTGCACATGTATATTTAACTATACATTTTAACTGCTAAATTTCCATCAACTGCTAATAGGTTTCAGAATACAGGTCCCCAAGAACATACCAAATGGGATTACTTCTAATCTCATCTTAAAACAACAAAGCAACAAAAAGGTTAATGAACATGACTGGCACTTACCTACGCCTGGCCAGGACTGTGTATACTGCAGACACGCAGTCAGCAGGGGCCTGGACCTCCACAAAGTAATATGGCTCCATTAATCGTGGAGTGGCCTAAGGAAAGTAGAGAACCACCACAGAGCAGTGTTCAACTTTCAATCAACATTCCTATAACATTCAACATAAGGCTTAGGGTTTTCAATTCTTTGCCCCAGATCTTTCTCCACCACTTTCATCCCTCCTTTCTCACTCCACCTATAACAATGCCAGACCTCTATATACATCAGATAGATTACAACAGCAAAGTATTCTAAACAGGTGCTGTCTTTGCTCCACTAATACATTCTTTAAAAAATCAGATTTATTAGCAAGATTTTAAATCAGAAGCCAAAAGTGAGCTAGACATGATGAAAACAAGTCCCTGAATAAATAGAGATGTTTTGCATAGAAATATCTATCCATGGCAATAAATAAGACTATTAGTGGCTATATATTACCTTCAGTATCAAAGGCACTATGCCTCTCAATCCCATTTGCTGGGTAACATGAGGGGGAGGGGGCAATGGTGTACATGCACCGTAACAGAGAGAATAGCTCTAAGAGTGCCCCGAAATAGTCTTCACAATAATGTAAGAAAGAAGCCAGACTATAAAGCACATGGTCTTTAATGTCTATATACTCATGCCCATAACACAGAGAACAGCTCTAAAAGTGCCCCAAAATAGTGTTCACAGCAATGTAGGAATGAAGCCAGACTACAAAGCACATGGCCTTTGATGTCTATATACTAATGCCCAGAATATAGGAAACAAACAGAATGAACTTGAACTCTTAATATATGAAGGCTGGATAAGCATCTGTCAGCTGGACAAGCATCTGTCAGGGATGCTTTAGGGTGGATTCCTGCATTGAGCAGGGGGTTGGACTCGATGGCCTTGTAGACCCCTTCCAACTCTGCTATTCTATGATTCTATGATTCTAAGGCAAATATGACTTGATAGGTATAACAGAAACTTGGTGGGATGACGCCCATGACTGGAATACAGCAATTGAAGGATATAACATGTTCAAAAAGAACAGAAGAAATAGAAAGGGAGGCAGAGTTGCACTATATGTTAAAAATACCTATCCCTGCACAGAAATACAGAAGGATGAGCCTGGGAGAAAACAATTACAAACAATTTCAACAAGGAAAAAAGATAGAAGACAACAGAAGAAACCAATGTGGTTTCACAAAAAGCTTAGAGATGACCTGAAAAAAAAAGGATAGATATAGGAAGTGGAAGGAAAGACAGGCTACAAAAGAAAAGTACAGACAGGTAGCACAGAACTGCCAAAATGGCGTCAGGAAGGCTAAAGCTGACAATGAGCTGAGACCACCGAGGGATGCTAAAAGCAATAAAAAGGCTTTCTTCAGACAGAGGAAAGAAATGGTAGTTCATAGAATCATAGAATAGCAGAGTTGGAAGGAGCCTAAAAGGCCATCGAGTCCAACCCCCTGCTCAGTGCAGGAATCCACCCTAAAGCATCCCTGACAGATGGTAGTCCAGCTGCCTCTTGAAGGCCTCTAGTGTGGGAGAGCCCACAACCTCCCTAGGTAACTGATTCCATTGTCGTACTGCTCTAACAGTCAGGAAGTTTTTCCTGATGTCCAGCTGGAATCTGGCTTCCTTTAACTTGAGCCCGTTATTCCGTGTCCTGCACTCTGGGAGGATCGAGAAGAGATCCTGGCCCTCCTCTGTGTGACAACCTTTGAAGTATTTGAAGAGTGCTATCATGTCTCCCCTCAATCTTCTCTTCTCCAGGCTAAACATGCCCAGTTCTTTCAGTCTCCCTTCATAGGGCTTTGTTTCCAGACCACTGATCATCCTGGTTGCCCTCCTCTGAATACGCTCCAGCTTGTCTGCGTCCTTCTTGAATTGTGGGGCCCAACTGGACGCAATACTCTAGATGAGGCCTAACCAGGGCCGAACAGAGAGGAACCAGTACCTCACGTGATTTGGAAGCTATACTTCTATTAATGCAGCCCAAAATAGCATTGGCCTTTCTTGCAGCCATATCGCACTGTTGGCTCATATTCAGCTTGTGATCTACAACAATTCCAAGATCCTTCTCGTTTGTAGTATTGCTGAGCAAAGTATCCCCCATCTTGTAACTGTGCCTTTGGTATCTATTTCCTAAATGTAGAACCTGGCATTTATCCCTATTAAATTTCATCCTGTTGTTTTCAGCCTAGCACTCCAGCCTATCAAGATCACTTTGAAGTTTGTTTCTGTCTTCCAGGGTATTAGCTATCCCACCCAATTTGGTGTCATCTGCAAATTTGATAAGCGTTTCCTGCACCTCCTCGTCCAAATCATTTATAAAAACGTTGAAGAGCACTGGGGCCAGGACTGAGCCTTGCGGTACCCCACTCGTTGCCTCTCCCCAGTTTGAGAAGGTTCCTTTGTAAGTACTCTTTGAGTCCGATTCTGTAGCCAACTGTGAATCCACGTAATAGTTGTTCCATCTAGCCCACTTTTAGCTAGTTTGTTAATCAGAATGTCATGTGGTATTTTGTCAAAAGCTTTGCTGAAGTCAAGATATATGACGTCCACAGCATTCCCACAGTCCACAAGGGAGGTTACCTTATCAAAAAATGAGATCAAATTTGTCTGACAGGACTTGTTCTTGACAAATCCATGTTGGCTTCTAGTGATCACCGCATTGATTTCAAGGTGTTTACAGATTGACTTCTTTATAATCTGCTCCAGAATTTTCCCAGGGATGGATGTCAGACTGACTGGTTTGTAGTTCCCAGGTTCCTCCTTTTTGCCCTTTTTGAAGATAGGGACAACGTTAGCCCTCCTCCAGTCATCCGGCACCTCACCCGTCTTCCATGATTTTGCAAAGGTAATAGACAAAGGTTCTGAGAATTCTTCCGCTAGCTCCTTCATTACTTTAGGATGCAGTTCATTGGGCCCTGGAGATTTGAACTCATTCAAGGAAATTAGGTGTTCTTTGACCATTTGTTTATCAATCTCACTGTTCAACTGCTTAATAAGGATGGCAAATTGATAACAGATAACAAAGAAAAGGCTGAAGTGCTCAATTCCTACTTTGGCTCAGTCTTCTCCAAAAAATGGGTCTATGACAACCCCCCGGAAAAAGTGAAGTACAAGCTGAAGGGGCAGTATTGCACTTTGGGATTGATAAACAAATGGTCAGGGAACACCTAATTTCTTTGAATGAATTCAAATCTCTAGGGCCCGATGAACTGCATCCTAGAGTAATGAAGGAGCTAGCGGAAGAAGTCTCAGAACCACTGTCTATTATCTTTGCGAAATCATGGAAGACGGGTGAGGTGCCGGACAACTGGAGGAGGGCTAAAGTTGTCCCTATCTTCAAATAGGGCAAAAAGGGGGAACCTGGGAACTACAGACCAGTCAGTCCGACATCCATCCCTGGGAAATTTTTGGAGCAGATTATAAATAAGACAATCTGTAAGCACCTTGAAAATAATGCAGTCAATACTAGAAGCCAACATGGATTTGTCAAGAACAAATCTTGTCAGACTAATCTGATCTCATTTTTTGATCAGGTAACCTCCCTTGTGGACTGTGGGAATGCTGTGGACATAATGTATCTTGACTTCAGCAAAGCTTTTGACAAAGTGCCCCATGATATTCTGATTAAGAAACTAGCTAAAAGTGGGCTAGAGGGAACAACTCTTAGATAGATCCACAGTTGGCTACAGAATCAGACTCAAAGATACATCAACGGTACCTTCTTAAACTGTGGGGAGGTAATGAGTGGGGTAGCATTGGGCTCAGTCCTGGGCCCAGTGCTTTTCAACATTTTTATTAATGGATGAGGAGCTACAAGGAATGCTTATCAAATTTTCAGACAACACAAAATTGGGTGGGATAGCTAATACCCTAGAAGACAGAAAACTTTAAAGTGGTCCTGATAGGCTGGAGCACTGGGCTGAAAACAATAGAACGAAATTTAATACAGATAAATGCCAAGTTCTAGGATTAGGAAAAAGAAACCAAATGCACAGTTACTAGATGAGAGATACTTGGCTCAGCAATACTACAAGAGAGAAGGATCTTGGAATTGTTGTAGATCACAAGCTGAATATGAGCCAACAGTGTGATGTGGCTGGGGAAAAAAGCAAATGCTAATAGAATATAGTTTCCAAATCACACAAGGCACTAGTTTTCCTCTATTCAGCACTGGTTAGGCCTCATCTTGAGTACTGCGTTCAATTCTGGGTACCATACTTCAAGAAGGACGCAGACAAGCTGGAGGGGATTCAGAGGAGGGCAACGAGGATGATCAGGGGTTTGGAAACAAAACCCTATGAAGACAGACTGAAAGAATTGGGCATGTTTAGCCTGAGAGAAGATTGAGGGGAGACATGATAGCACTCTTCAAATACTTAAAAGGTTGTCACACAGAGGAGGGCCAGGACCTCTTCTCGATCCTCGCAGAGTGCAGGACATGGAATAATGGACTCCAGTTAGAGGAAGCCAGATTCCGGCTGAACATCAGGAAAAACTTCCTGACTTAATGGAACCAATTCCCTAGGGAGGTAGTGGGCTCTCCCGAACTAGGGGCATTCAAGAGGCAGCTGCACAGCCATCTGTCAAGTATGCTTTAATGTGGATTCCTGCACTTAGCAGAGGGTTGGACTCGATGGCCTTATAGGCCCCTTCCAACTCTACAATTCTATGATTCTATGGGGTCCCCACTGCAGCTGGCTAGTCACTGTAGGAACAGAATGTGGTACTAGATAGGTCTGTTCCAGTGTCTTTTCTTATATTATTAACATAGGAAGGTGTTATGATACTGTCAGACCACTGGACCATCTAGCTTGGTACTGCCAATAGCTCTCCAGGGTCTTAGATGAGGGTTGTTCCCAGCCCTCATGGAGGGCTGGGAACCCTACATGGAGATGTCAGGAATTGAATCTGTGACCTTTTGCATGCAAAGCATGTACTCTGTCATTGAGCTATGGCCTCTTCCCTTAGTCAACTTTGATTACTCTTAAGATATTTCTATATTGCTCTTCAAAATCAGTTTTCAGGGTGGTTTACAATAAAACTTTAAAAGTTCATCAATAGGAAAACACAATAAAAAGCATCAAGCAGAGCAGTTAAAAACAGCAAGAAATATAATCTCAAAGTCCTTTAAAGGGATGTTTTAAAATACAGAACTGGGTGGGAAGCCTGTGGCCCTCCAGATGTTGTTGGACTCCAACTCCTATCAGTCCTTTTTTTTTTTAATATTTTTTTTTTTATTTTAAAACACAAAATAAACATCTTACAAAAACAACAACACAACATACTACATACATTTAACTAAATGTTGAATACATATATATTGAGTAAATATTATCTATTACTTATCCTATCATACAATATACCATTCTTAACATATAAGTGCCCCCCCCCCCCCACCTCGGGATCTATTCCTGCTTCCAAAATCTCATGCTTTCTTCCGCTGGCGGTTTCCCACTTCCTTTAGAAAACACAAATATTAGGAACTGTTTCCAAATTCCTTCAAAATCATTTGATTTAGCTATACCTCTTCTCCATTTAATATTACTTGTCAATTTATCATTAACAGCTATATCCCATACTTCTTTATACCATTCTTCAATAGAATATTCCCCTTGAATCTTCCAGTTCCTAGCTACAATCAATCTCGCTGCAGTCAGCAAATTCGTTATCAGTTCCTTAATTTCCTTTTTACATTTAAAATCTTCTTCAAATAGTGACAGCAATGCAACTTTTGGTGTTCGTTCTATCTTCATTTCCACAATTTCTTCAATCTCCAAAAACACCATCTTCCACAATTTTTGAACATAGTTACATTCCCACCACATATGCAAATACGTTCCTTTAACCCCACAACCTCTCCAACAATTTTCTGATTGCTGATTGTTTATCTTATTCAATCTAACCGGAGTTAGGTACCACTTCCATACAATTTTAAAATAATTCTCTTTTATTCTTACTGACATATTTCTCAATGCTCTTTGTTTCCGTAATCCCTCCCAACCCTGTTGTCCTATTTGTACCTTCAAATCTGTCTCCCAAACCATTTTACCTGAATTATCCTCCATCCCTTTCTCCACCAATATTCTGTTTATTTCACTCATCAACCCTTTTAACACTGTTCTTTTCTCCCTTTCATTATCTTTCTTAACTATTAGTTCCTCTAACTTTGTTAATTCTCTACAATCTCCATTATCTCTTACCCACTTTTTAGTCCACTGTTCTAATTGCCTATAATTCAACCAAGTTAATTTTTTATCCTTCAGAACCTCTTCCATATCCTCTCTTGTGCTCATTCCTCTTAACCATTCCCTTAATTTCATTTTATTTTTTTCTATTAAAACTTTACTTAATCTACTCTTTAATTCCTCCGGGAAATTCTTCAACATTATTACCGGTGACAAAGGAGAGCTGCTTGGAAGCAGCTCCCCTTTATATTTACTCCAAATTTCCCAGTGAGACCTCAAAAGCGGGTTATTTATACTTTCCACCCATTTTTTTTTCCTTCCATAAAAAATACATTTTCCAAATTAGTCTCTATATTACTAGTAACTTTTTCTTCCATCCAATCTAATTCCCCTAATCCTGTAATTGCCTCCACTATATATCTTAATCTATTAGCTACATAGTATAATTTAATATTCGGGAGACCCAATCCTCCCTTTTTTTGGCTCAAATACCATTTACTTTTATTTACCCTCGCTTTCTTATCACCATTACAACTCCTATCAATCCTAAGCAATACATCCAAAGAGTAGGAGCGATGAGAGTTGCAGTCCAACATCTGGAGGTCCAAAGATTCCCCACCCTCGGTGGAGGAGAACAACAACAACAAAAAGATCTGTGCCTGGTATCAAAAGATACTATGCTAGGAGCCTTGGGCATTGGTGCCATGCTAGATGCTGCATGGCAATTCTTACCATGAGGAAGGCAGAATACACCACTCGCCGGGCTGTTGGAATGATCTGCCCACCTCCCCGGTGCAATGGCTCCTGGGCAATGACAGCATCCAGGATCTTGAACTTCACATTGCGGATCACTGGAGCAAAAAAAAAAAGCATAGAACATAGTTAAGAGATTTAGGGCTTTTACATACTACCAAAGGAAGAATCAGAAGGAGATGAGCATCCAAAGCAGATCATAAAGGAGAAAAACAAATTCTCAGGATGCAAAATATATTTACTGACAAGAAGCCAGATGCATTCCGGCCTTTCCTTTATTTTAAGGCCTTCTTCAGGGGGCTGTGACATTAATGATAAAATAGAGAACAATTAAGTGGTGGTTTTTTGCTCCATTGCAGCTGCGGATTGCAGTTCTGTACCGCCCCCCAGGCACGTCCTCAAAATTTCTCTGATTTTGATTCATGGCTGTCCTTTTTCCTCTCTGATAACTGTCCTACCCTTATCTTGGGTGATTTCAATATTCATGTGGATGACCCTCAAGAATCTGCAGCTCTACGTTTTCTCTCATTATCTTCCTCTTATTTATTTATTTATTTATTTAATTACATTTATATACCGCCCCACAGCCGAAGCTCTCTGGGCGGTTTACAACATTTTTTTTGATCTTAAGCTTTTTTGATCTTATGATCTTAAGCTTTGGTCTGATGCACCCACACATTCCCTTGGACACTGTCTGAATCTTGTTCTCACTTGGAATTGCTCTGTCTTGGACTTTTCTGCTGCTGACTTCCCTTTGTCAGATCATCATCTAGTTTCTTTCATGATTACTCATAAAACTCCTCCTTCACATCCTGTTTCTCGCTCTTGTCGTGATTTGCAATCTATCAATTATGAGGCTTTTTCTCAATCTCTAGCCTCCTCTCTTCCTTCTGCCTTTTCTGCCGTCTCCTTGGACTCAGCTGTCTCTTTTTTTAATTCCTCCTTATCAGAATGAATAATTCCTCCCAACAGAATGAAATTTAATAGGGATAAATGCCAAGTTCTACATTTAGGAAATAGAAACCAAAGGCACAGTTACAAGATGGGGGATACTTGGCTCAGCAATACTACAAACGGGAAGGATCTTGGAATTGTTGTAGATCACAAGCTGAATATGAGCCAACAGTGCGATATGGCTGCAAGAAAGGCCAATGCTATTTTGGGCTGCATTAATAGAAGTATAGCTTCCAAATCACGTGAGGTACTGGTTCCTCTCTATTCGGCCCTGGTTAGGCCTCATCTAGAGTATTGTGTCCAGTTCTGGGCTCCACAATTCAAGAAGGATGCAGACAAGCTGGAGCGTGTTCAGAGGAGGGCAACCAGGATGATCAGGGCTCTGGAAACAAAGCCCTATGAAGAGAGACTGAAGGAACTGGGCATGTTTAGCCTGGAGAAGAGAAGATTGAGGGGAGACATGATAGCACTCTTCAAATACTTAAAAGGTTGTCACACAGAGGAGGGCCAGGATCTCTTCTCAATACTCCCAGAGTGCAGGACACGGAATAACGGGCTCAAGTTAAAGGAAGCCAGATTCCAGCTGGACATCAGGAAAAACTTCCTGACTGTTAGAGCAGTACGACAATGGAATCAGTTACCTAGGGAGGTTGTGAGCTCTCCCACACTAGAGGCATTCAATTGGGATCTGGACAAGAATCTGTCAGGGATGCTTTAGGGTGCATTTCTGCATTGAGCAGGGGGTTGGACTCGATGGCCTTGTAGGCCCCTTCTGCCACGACACTGCAGACTTACCTTTGGGAACTGACTTGTGGGGTGTAATGCCACACCTTCCAACTCTGCTATTCTATGATCCTCAACTCTTGATAATCTTGCTCCATCTACAACTTGGATAGTTCGTCCTTCTCAACCCCAACCGTGGCTCACCTCTTTCATCCGCTACCTTTGTTCTTGTTCCCGGGCAGCTGAACGCCTTTGGCGTAGGACCAGGGACTGGGCGGACTTTGTCCATTACAAATTTGTTCTCTCTTCTTTCTCTTCTGCTATTTCCTTGGTTAAACAGCAGTATTACTCACTGTTGATCCAGTCAAATGCTATGCATCCTCAGCGGCTCTTAGCATCCTTCAATTCTCTTCTGAAGCCTAATCCACCATCTCTCCCCGCCTCTCTGTCTGCTAATAACTTTGCCTCTATTTTCAATGCTAAAATCCAAACTATTCGCTCTGATCTGGCCAGCTCTGCGCCTCTTCCAGTTCCTGTCCCTCATTTGTCAGTTCCTTCTGCAAATTTCTCTGCGTTCCCTTCGGTCTCAGCTGATGAACTGTCTAGAATACTGCGCTCTTCGAAGCCTTCCACTTGTTCTCTTGATCAGATTCCTTCTCGGGTCTTTATAAATCTTATTCCCGCTATCCTCCCTTCCTTGCTTCATATTATTAATTTTTCTTTGTCCTCTGGTTCATTTCCTTCTGCTTTAAAACATGCTACATTCTCTCCTATTCTCAAGAAATCTACTCTTGATGTGCTTTCTCTGTCTAACTACCGACCTGTCTCTTTGTTGCCTTTTGTTTCAAAGATCCTGGAGCGTGTGGTCTACTCTTGTTGTCTTGATTTTCTTTCTAGTAACTCTGCTCTGGATCCTTTTCAATCTGGATTCCGTCCTTTGCATTCCACTGAAACAGCCCTTACTAAGATTACCAATGATCTTCTTATTGCCAAGTCTAAAGGCCTTTATTCTGTTCTTATTCTCCTGGACCTTACTGCAGCCTTTGACACGGTTGATCACGATCTTCTTTTAGATTCCCTTCATGACCTCGGATTTTGTGGCTCTGTCTATAACTGGTTTGCCTCCTATCTAGCGGGTTGCTCTTTCAACGTGTTGGCTAATGGCAGCTCGTCTTCTTCTTTTCCCCTTTCAGTAGGGGTTCCGCAAGGCTCGGTGCTTGGCCCATTATTGTTTTCTTTATACATGTTGTCCTTGGGTAATCTTATTCAATCTCATGGTCTCCAATATCATCTGTATGCCGATGATACACAATTATACCTTTCATCTCCGGAACTTTCTCCTGATGTTCATGATCATACCTCGGCATGTCTTTCAGCTATCTCAGCTTGGTTGCTTCATCGTCGTTTGAAACTTAATATGGCAAAGACTGAATTGCTTGTTTTCCCTCCTAAACCTTCTCATCTCTCATTCTCTCTTACTGTCAATGATGTTACACTTACTCCAGTCAAGGAAGCTCATACTCTTCGCTTTATATTTGACTCCTCGCTCTCCTTTATTCCTCATATTGAGGCAGTAGCTAAATCCTGTCGTTTTTCCTGTATAATATTGCCAGGATTTGATCATTCTTGTCTGTCTCTTCTGCCAAGTCTCTTGTTCATGCATTGGTTATTTCTTGGTTGGACTATTGCAACCTTCTTCTCATGGGCCTTCCTTCTTCTCACATCAGTTCATTGGTTTCTGTTCACCACTCTGCTGCTAAGATCATATTCTTGGCTCGCCACTCTGACCATGTTACTCCACTTCTGAAATCTCTTCATTGGCTTCCAATTCACTTCAGAATCCAATATAAACTTCTCCTGTTGACCTACAAAGCTTTTCACAACCTCGCTCCTTCCTATCTTTCCTGTCTCATCTCACACTATTGCCCCGCTCGTGCTCTTCGCTCCTCTGATGTCATGTTTCTTACCTGCCCAAGGGTCTCTACTTCCCTTGCTCGGCTTCGTCCATTTTGTTCCGCTGCCCCTTACGCCTGGAACGCTCTTCCAGAACATTTGAGAACTACAAGTTCAATTGCAGTTTTTAAAGCTCAGCTAAAAACTTTTCTTTTTCCTAAAGCTTTTAAAACTTGATTTTGATCTTACTTTTGTACTGTTAGTTTTACTCTACCCTGTGCCTGTTTGGTGCATTCTCTTCCCCTTCTTATTGTTTTATTATGATTCTATTAGAATGTAAGCCTATGCGGCAGGGTTTTGCTATTTTAGTGTTTTACTCTGTACAGCACCTTCTACACTGATGGTGCTATATAAATAAATAAATAATAATAATATAATAATAATAATAATAGTATTAAAACGTATTTCTTATAGGTTAATTAAGCATATTGCCAGAGGAACCTATGCATATTGGTATTAAAAATCTTATAAACATGACAGAGTGCCATTAAGGCCTATACATATATACTGATATTAAAAATATTATAAATTTGGCCTATTGCAATTTTGAAGAAGGCCTTAAAATAAAGGAGAGGCTGAAAGTTGTTGGATTTCTTGTCAATAAATCTATTTTGCATCCTGAGAATGTTTCTCTCATTTGTTGGCACTAAGATTGATTCAGAATTGCTTGCCAAACCAAAATTCACATTTGTTCACATGTCTCTTCTTGCTATTTCAGTTTATTTCTCAGTTTCTAACTGAACAACAAACAAGCTGACGTAATATAAGGTCTTGTTATCAGAGGTAATTACTTCTGGCGTATGTGACACTATTAGTTATTGTGCAGTTATACCTCCATTTACTTCAGCCTTTGATTTGTTTCTATGTTCAAGACTAGTGGTGAAATAAGAGTTTAACAATTTCTAGCAAGATTGATCTTTGAAATAATCTCTAAGAAAAGTGATCGTACACAAGAGCAGGAAATCTTTTCTGCTAGGCATATTTCATAGTTTCTTAGAGAAACACAATGCTTAAACATCTCAGAATTGTTGGCATTTCAGATGTGTTAAGATCTCATCTTGTGTAGAAAATATGCCTGGGATAGGAAGAAACCCCCCAAGACAGGGTTCACCTTTTTATATCTTTTTACTCACACTCATCACAGAGGGGCCCTTCTCTGGTCCCCCACTGGAAGCCTTGCACAATACTGTCCTTCACAGAACCCAATAGGGTTTTGTCAACCTGTTAAGAAGAAACACATATGCAGCAACAGAAGTAACAGCAACAGTAGGGAAGTTGGTCTCTCTGTGTATAAACTGAAATACTTGGCACCAAAACTCTCATGCACAGGCATGGAGGTGAAATGGTTCCTATTGGAGCTCCATAGCTCCAATGTTCTTCCTTCTTCACAGAGAGCAGAACAGATGACCTGTATCCATTCACATGTAGGCAGGTGTAGTGAGTCTGATACCAGGAGGAATGGTGAGGAATCAGCACCATTCCTCCTGGTGTCAAACTCACCAGGAGAAATGGTGTCCTAAATGGTATTTACACGTGTCCTAAATGTTATTTATAAAATGTAAAAAAGCTTGTTTAAGGGGCAGTTTTACTATTTCTTAGAATAGGCCATGTATATATTGAATAACTCTATAGGCTTCTTACATGGGAAGATTGGTATCAAGCAAGCAGGCACCAATCCACATGTTAACAAATGCTAGCTGTCTGGTGCTGATGAGGATGTAATCCTCATGTCAACAGTTATGCAGTTGCCTAATTTCCTCTGTTTGCTTTTGCTTTTCTGTTCTATGAAGGTTTCTTCCATCCTCTGTCTCCAGTGTTGGAATTTCTTAGTCACAGGGAGGGGTAACTTAGTGCCTGGCAATGCTACTAGAATATCAGAAAAGGGTATAAAAGGTTGGGCTGAGGTCTAAGCAATTTGGCTTTGCTCCATGGGGGACTGTGGACAACAAACTTGGGAGAAGGGTTCTAGGAATGAGCCCTATTACGCTGTTGATTGGGGGCCCCAGCATATGTCAGCTGTAAGGGAGTTGCTAGCTTCATCAGCTGAAGAGATGTGTGAGCTTTGTTTGTATTTTTATTCTGTATCCATTTTCTATCAATAAACTGTCATTCCTTTCATAAATGGTCTAGATTGATCTTGATAATCCAAAGAATCTACTTTGACTGACCCCTGAATAAATCAGGCCTCCAAAATAACGTAGCAGGTGAAAGACTGCTTCAGAAAAGAAGAGAGAGGTGTCTCTTATTTTGTGGCAAGCAAAATCTTTCTTCAGAACAGTGTTTCCTAGTGGGTGGAGTGGAGAACACTTCCAGCGTTCTCGACCACTGGAGAAAAGGAAGAAGGGAGAAAACAAATCTGAAGATTAATACAGCTTTTACCAAGTCATGTGAATGTATTTGTTTCAATCTCCATGAGCATCATTTGCATTATTTATTTTAAGACCACAGGATTCAAAATTGGTGGATGTGAAATGAACTAGTCCTGAATAAGTGGCCTTTGATCACCTTGGGTTCAAAACCAGCCCAAGCTTCTCCTGTAGGGTCCTTACCTCTGAGGGGAGGGTGTCATCTACCAAGATGTTTGGTCCAGTAGCATCTGGCCCAAAGGCCCAGATAGAACGGGCAGCAAGCAAATCCCAATCATACTTGGTCTGGAAAAACTCGCCCAACTTTTTCCTAATGAGACATAAATTTATATATATAATATATAACAAATACAGAAGAGAGGGGGCTCAAAGGTTGGCCAGCTTAAACTTCCTGCCCAATTTTGGCTTGAGCCATTTCCAACAGATACTTGTCTATTAATCCCTTAAACATTTCTTAGGGAAGACTGAGTTCTCTTGGTAATGACTATAACTACCACAATTTTTGAAATATGAGTGTTTTCTACGGCTGCAATATTTAACTAGTTGATTAATCAACTAAAAGCCTTCACACATATTTAAAAGGTGCCCTTGATTAATCAAGCAGCACATTTTTAAAAACTGAATTATTTTTTGTAAAAGTACTCTCTGTGTGCCGGCCCACAGGCCTGGTTTCCTTGATTTTGTGCATTGTCAGGTTATTGATTTTGTGCAATGCAATACGTAACACGCATAGTGGTGGCCTCTGGACACAACTACATTTGTGTTTTTAAACATCTGTTTGCTTCTACATACAAGGTATTGCAAACATGGTAGATGGGACTGCAGTGCCAGGGGCAACTAGGAGCTGCAGTGGCAGAGGATTGTGGCACCCCTGTAGTCACAATGAGTTGAGTTGGCTTGCCAGGTCAAGTGCCTAGAGGTGGAGGGAGTGGGGAAGGATATCTACTCCAAGCATTCTCTAACACTGCCAGCACTTCAGCAAGCTGCATACCTATTCCACGTTATCTGTACCACTTCGTTCTCAATGTCTTCAGCAAGACCCTTTTCCAGAGGCTCAGCAATCATTGTGATCTTGTTCCTGACAAGAAATACAAACATCATTTAGCAGGGAAAGATGAAGAAAGATGAAGGAACATTTTCTAGAACAAAAGGCAATTCATTCTGAAGCTTGTTCCATTAGGGGACTGCTATTAAAATTAGGAACTTAACCTCCCTGGTAGTTTGAAATCACTGCTTCTTGTTCTGCCCTTGATGGTGATGCCCCCTCTTCTATTTGAAGGGTGGGAAACCTACAGTCCTCAGCCTAATTTCAAAAGCCCTCTGCAAGTGATCGGTACAGACCTCTGTCAAGACTCATCTTTCCCTCCTCTGACAGTCTGCTGGAGGGAGAGAAAAGGGGGTGGCCCCACCCACTGCTGGCTTTGGCTCCACTCACTGTTATCACATAGCCCCTGATTGATTTTGCCTGAGGGATTGCCAGCTGTGAACAGAAAATAGGTTCCCACCCCTGCTTTATAGAATTTTCTGGATATCCTCTCTTAACTATCCCCTCTAGAAGGTTTTATTTTATTTTATTTTGGAAAGATCTACCCAACAGGTCCCAACTACCTATACTGTATCTCCTGCTTCTAGAGCTTAGTGTAGAAGGAGCCAAGTAATTCAAAATAGCAAATGAGAGCAAGAGGGACCTGTGGACATTAAACAATGCCTACATGGCTAGTCTGCTTCCCTTCTAGGCATTCTATTGGACGTACCAACACCTTCCTTGGCACTAGCCCTACATATCCCAATTTTATTTTTATTTAATGTCCTTGTTGGCAACTGGGATTGCTTCAAATGAAGTGAGTGTCTTCAGCCAATGCCATCTTAATTTCCTATGAATGTCTCTGGGCCACACATGTGGTTCATAGACATTCTTAGAAAGTGAAGGTGGTAGGCTGTAGGCTGATGCTTTCCACAGCTATGAAGAAAAAGAGACCTCTGTTGCTGCTGTCTGTTAAATTGTGGGGGCTACAGAGGTCACCAGGGGGCTAGAAAGGGCAGCAGTAAGCCTGTGTCAGGGAAGCCAGCAGGGAAGGGGCTAAAGAGATCAATGGGGGCTACATTTATAATGTTCCATGTTTTAATCTTTGTAAACCACCCTGAGAGCTTCGGCTATGGGGTGGTATATAAATAAATAAATAATAATAATAATAATAATAATAATAATAATAATAATAATAATTTTCCAGTGGCACAGAAAACGGGGTTCAAAGGTTCAGAACCCTCCTCTGCCTTATACTCAGTTTTTGGGTCAGGCTACATGTCCACACCACCCATGGCAGCCAATTTGTGATGGTGTCCTGAACAGCTTCTCAAATGTGCCCATGGGGCCAAAAAAGTTGCAGACCCGTTATATATATATAGCCTCTTGAAAAACACCAATGGCAATGCCCAGAAAACACCACGACCCATAGGAGAACATGAATAGTTTGCCAAATGAGGACACCTGCCATAGGGAGGGATTTAAAATGGCTTCCATGTCATACTCCTTCCAGTTCACCTGAAGACTCTTAAAAAATGACATAATCAACACTGGATAAGCTAACGCAGCAAAGGACTAGCCTGCATATTGATGAATAATCCTTTCCTTCTCAAACAGTGATAATGCTAAACCAGCATTTAGAATTTTTTTTATAGCATCACATTCATGGCTCACATTTTAAGATTCTCAAAGATCTTACTTCTTATTGGGTGTCTCAGCAAAACACTTCAAGGAAGATGTTTCCACAACTGTCTCACAGAATGTGACAACAGGATCTGCTACCTTTGAAAAAGGAAAATAGAACTGATAATTTAGGCATGGACAAACAACCTCCCAAGTGGAATTCAGATGGGATAAAGTCAATGTTTGGGCTCACCAAGTCAACATTAGAGATAGGGCAATGTCTTTCATACCTTAATATCAATCTCAGAGTACATTTTCCGTAGGTCATGCATTACACAGTCAAGATATAGTTCGCCTGTTCCCAAGATCACATGTTCCCCAGATTCTTCCACCTGGAGGAACATGCACAGGATAAAACATTATTAATATTATTCTAAATTTCAACAAAATAGAACAGATCATAAAAAGGATAAAAGAACACACACACGTTTTAAAAGTATTGATTTCAATTGGCTACAGCATTCTAGAAAAAGTGGATTATACATAAATTTCAATAAAAACAGACCAAATATCCATATATGTACCCATCTGCATGTGGTCTTATGTGCCACCCTTTCAAGTTTTGCGAGAATTGTTAGGTCCTCCACCTATTGCATTACAGAAGGTGAGCATTTTATCTTTCCTCTGCACTTAAGAAAACAAACAGAATTCTGAACTTTACATGGCTAGCAGCAGAAATGTGTAGTAGGACACAGAATCTCTACAGCTAAAATGAACCATCCTGGTCAGCAGCAGCATAAATTTGAGTACTTGATTGCTCGGGACAAACAACAAATATCACAGCCACCATTTTCAAGTGTGGGAAAACCCAAGCCCTAAGAAGCACAGCCTGGGCCAGAAATTGCAATTAGCAACTGAGAATAGAAATTTAAGACAGAATCAGGTCACAGGAAACACATGCCAAGTAGTACATTCAAATGTAATAACCACAGCTCTACAGCCCATCAGAAAATTTAAAGAACCACTATTTCCTTCTTTAATTGCCATGTTAACTGCAACGACAGGCAAACATATGGAGCATGCCCCAATTGCCTGCCTTACAATATAGCAGATGTGCCGGTTGTGCATCTTAGCAGAGAACTATAAAAGATCCATGCAAAAGCATCTGTCATTCTTGCCTTGACTCAGGCCTCTCAGTCCATTTGTCACAGGAGCACATTCCAAAGCAGCATTATTTTTTATCCTCATTGAAGGAATCAGGTATTCTTATTATATCATTTCCTTGTTGGGACCAGTGTGGCCAAGGAAAGTGACAAATTGCTCCCACTTTCTTCAACTGCTCCCGTTCCCTCTTGCCTACCCACTCTAACCTTCTGACATTGGGATGGGAATCACACACCTTGGTAGTGAGAGAGGGGTAGCTTTTGTTGACCTTCCGTAGGCCATCCAGCATCTTAGGTAGCTCAGAGGGATTTACAGGTTCCACAGCTATTTTGATGACAGACGTGGTATTGAACTTCAAGGGACGGAATATCTGAGCCTGAAACCAAACAGGAATGTATTATTCACCATATTTGCATCCCACCTTTCCTCTAGAGTTCTTGTCAGCAGTCATGGGGTTATAAACAGATTATTCTTACAACAGCCAAATTTATCTTCCAAGGCTAAGGCAGAAATATTCAAACTAGGAAGTGGGCTCCCCTCCAGATGCTGTTGGACTGCAACTCCCATCCCCCCTGCACATTGGGCATTCTTGCTGGGGCTCATAAGAGTTGGAATCACTTTTAAGGGGGATCTAGAGTTTTGGACATCTGGAGGGCCAAGGCTCCCAATCCCTGTCTTAAGGTGTGTGGAACATCTTGAAGGGAGGGAGAAGTTCTAGGGAGGGAGAAGATCCTAATGCAGCTGTGTGTGCGTGCTGAAGAGACTGAGATTTTATGTTTTCTGGAGAGGCAAACAGATCCAAGCACAGATTTCTGAAGTGATCCCTCCAAAGGTTGAACACCCATGGATGAAGGGCCCATTCAGTGAGATCTAGTCACAGACAGCTTGGCCAGTCCACTAGCATATTAGAATGCATTTTACATGCATAGTGTAGAGAGACAGGGTGTGACCCACTGCTCATAATACTAGGAGGGGAATCACGTCCCTGTGTATAGTATCCTGACTGTGATTTTCCTTGGTGATCTACCTTGGTGATTTTCCTTGGTGCAAGGAAACTCCCTTAGGTTTTCACATACTTGCAGTAGTAACTACTTTTAAGGGGGATTTAGTAACCACTGCTGTGCTGTCCGATTGGATCAGAACCAGGTATCCAATGACTAGGTGTTCCAGTACTAGAATAGAAAGGTGGATGCCCCAGAGCTCTAGGAACTTTTATGTGTAGGCACTTATCCTGCTGGTTCCACAGCACCTGTGTGGGAAGGAGCCACACACGGCACTCCATCCCTCCAGGCAAGCATCAGTCATTATGGGAGATCCAGGACAAATAAAAGGAAGTACTTCTTCACACAACGTATAATTAAATTATGGAACTCACTACCACAAGATGTAGTGATTGCCACTAATTTGGATGGCTTTAAAAGGGGTTGGATAAATTCCTGGAGGCAACCGCTATCAATGGCTACTAGCCCTGATGGTTGTGTGCTATCTCCAGTATTCGAGGCAGTAAGCCTGTGTGCACCAGTTGCTGGTGGGAAAAGAACATGCAAGAATAGTGTCCCGCACTAAGGATATATTCACGTTACACTGAATGTGTTCACACTCTATGTACACTTACTAAGATGGTTGTGAGAATCTAACCCTCTCTACCACTCAATGTGTGTAAAGCTCTTCATGTGAGGAAGAGAAGTGGAGATACGCGAATTAGCTCCACCCTCCCCTCATCATTCACATCACTTCTTACATGAGGATGGTGACTGTGGAGAACAGCCTCTTATATCTGTGGAAGTTCTCCCTGAGATTTTAGAATCCTGATTCTTGAAATGAAATCATGATTACCTTTACTTAAGTATTTATAAATGAATTATCATATTGGTAAACTTGCAGGAAAGCAGATTCAAATACACTGGGGAGAGGGTGGGATTGCCAACACTATAACGATAAATCTCCTTTTCAAAAACCAGGGAAAATCAATGATTAAAAAACCTGCCTGTTTAAGATCTGAGTTAAGGCTATGTCATCTTGGGTCAAGCTCCACAAAACCAGGAAATGGAAACCTAAGGTTGATGCCTTAATTGATGTGCCCCATGATCAATGATGATGTTGTGCTTTGCTTGCAAACTACCCTCCATGCACTCACATTTTTCCTTGGTCAGCAATGACACTGCACGTTGTCCTGGTCCCATATTGTCTTATGAAGCAACTAGCCTAACCGCTAGAAGACTTTCTCTCACTGTTTAGCCCATCTTGCCAGCTATAAATGTAAATAACAAACTGGCATGAGTCAGCTCACAGCAGGATGAGATAGCTTTAACTCTGGTCTTAAACCAGCAGGGCTTTTTTAAGCAATGAATTTATAATAGACCATTTATAGTAAACTGTGCTTTATTAAGGTGGGATGTTAATGTTTGAACCAGCCCAATGTCAGCACAAGAACAAACTAGAAAGGCAAATTACCTCTAGAGCTTCAAACTCCTGCTCAACACAACACACACTAAGATGAAAATGCTGGGGAAGGGCATTTTACAAAATTAAGTTAAAACCAGGCAGGGACAGGGCGTCATTGCACAAAACACCATCTTAGTATACTACCAAAGATATGGATAATGCTGTTCTGGCACCTATTTCTACAATCTACAAGACAAGGAAAATGTTGATAACAGCTGCTCTACCTCTTCGTTGCCTCTAGGTTCAGTGATTGTGGCTGTCTTCACAATAGGCTGGTCCACTCCCTCGATAAGCACCCAGTTTCCAGCAGGGACCCTGTTGACCTCTATGTGGTACCTGAAATGGAACATACCTTGATGCATCTCCAGTATTCCTGTCCTTCACTGCAAGGAAACTCCCTTAGGTTTTCACATACTTGCAGTAATAACTACTTTTAAGGGGGATTTAGAGTTTTGCAGGCAGGTTAAACCAAGTTGTTAATGCATTCACATGGGCATAATTTTATTGCCTCTTTCCCAATTGGCAGCTAATGCTGCAAAGGGAAAAAAGGATTACTTGTGTTTGAACAGCTTGAATGTCAGGCTGTCATCAACTGAATGAACCCACTGACACAATTCTACCATTCTATCATTGCCTCACAAAGTACCCAGGAAGAAGTTGATGAACTTTCATTGGTAGTTGTTAAGAAGACTGAATAAAAGTTGGGTTATAGTTGACAAGGGTGTGAATTGATGTGAGCGTGCATGCAAGAAAGTCCTGTTATAAAAAAAAATTGGCATTGTGTGCCAAATTCAGCATCCCAAGAATCTCAGCTTTCATTTGCAATAAGCAAGCTTCTAGCCCTTTAAGTATGCAAAGTGAGGCTGTGTTGTGTGTAATACATTGTGAAATTTTAGGAGGCTGTGAATCAGGGTGAGGAATATCTAGGAGTATGTTCAGCACCCTATATACAAACTTCTTGCCATTATCAGATGCAGAATCTGCACAATAGTCAGTATATATAAGTATGCATAACTCATAAGACTAGTTTTTTTGTTTTGGCAAAACTTTTATTACCCTTTGGTTTGCTAAGCTGCTCCCTCAATCAGCTCCCCAAACACTCAAGTAATTGAAAGTCTGACTCCGGAAGAAGCTTTAATTACTTCTAAAAAAAGAAGTTCCCCAATCCAAGGGAGGAGAGGTTGCTTACCTATAACTGTGGTTCTTCGAGTGGTCATCTGTTCAGTCACACCTATGGGCTTCACGCCTGCACAGATCTTCATTTGGGAAGTTTCTAGCTGATAGAGATTTTTGGGTCGGAACCCTCCCCCATTGCGTACTGCGCATGTGCAGGAGCATTCCCGCCCAGTCCCTCAGTTCCCTAGAGACCGACATTGCGGCCCATGGACTGAAGAACAGTCCCCAAAGAGGAAAAATGCCTATAAACGACACCCAGAGGGGAAGGTGGGTGGGTTGTGTGACTGCACAGACGACCACTCAAAGAACCAGTTACAGGTAAGCAACCTGTCCTTCTTCTTTGTCGCCTTTGTGCATCACACCTATGGGCGATTAGCAAGCTGACTTACCGGAGGTGGGTAGGTGTCTTATTGCAGGACGGACAGCAGAACGGCTCTCCCAAAAGAGCAGTCTGTTCTGGAACGTACGTCTAGCCTGTAGTGTCTAACGAACATTGTTGGGGTAGACCAGGTTGCAGCACGACAAAGGTCGAGCAAGGAGACCCCACATCCAAACGCTGTTGATTTAGAAACAGCCCTAATAGAGTGTGCCCTGATATTACTAGGCAAGTCAATCCTGGCCAATTTGTGAGCCAAGGTAATTGTCTGTACAATTGTCTGTACATGCAGACAGCCTTTGTGTTGACACAGGTTGACCCTTCTTACGTTGTCCGTAACAGACAAACAGGCGAGGTGACAAACAAAAATCTTTCGTGCGCACCTTATAAAAAGCTAACACGCGTCTGACATCCAAGGTGTGTAAGGTGGATTCGAGAGGTGTTGACAGCTGAGTAGGAAAGCATCCCCTTTTGAATGCCGTCCCAGACCTGCCCTGCTGCAGAAGAGGCGGCACACCGAGTTCTTCTGCGTTGCAAATAGGTCGGATGAAGGAATTCCCCAACGCTGAAAAATGATGTGGACAACTTGTTGGTGTAGTTGCCACTCATGCACAGAGGAAATCATCCTGCTGAATTGGTCTGCCAACTCGTTGTCCTTGCCTGCTATGTGGACTGCTATGACAGTGATGTTGCGTTGCAGGCACCCTTCCAAGATCTGTATTGTGAAGTTGACTAAACGAACAGATTTCTTTCCTCCCTGTTTGTTGAGGTGGAAAACCACCGTGGTGTTGTCGGAGGTGACTTGCACATGTTTGTTCCTGATGAGCGATACAAAGGATTGGAGAGCTCTTTGGACTGCGAGGAGCTCTAGCATGTTGATACGACAGGCCTTCTGTTCGGCTGTCCAAACACCCTGCGTTGTCAGTCCTCTGCAGTGGGCTCCCCATCCAAGGAGAGATGCATCCATTGTTACAACGATCACTGGGGAACTGCAGTAGAATGGTATCCCTTGGAGAAGAAGATTTGATTAAGTCCACCAAGACAGGGATGTTAGAACTGTGGTTGGTATGCGTAGAATTTTCCTGTGCGCGTTCGACATCGGGTTGAAGACTCTGATGAACCATAAATAGCGGCGACACATTTTGAGGCATGCGAATGAGTCCCAAGAGCCTTTGGATGGTGTATGCCCTTACGCTCTGTAGTTGAATGACCAGTTTGATTAGAGCGTTGATTCTGTCTTGTGGTAAGTAGGCTCGACTGGTGTCGGCATCAAGGATGGCTCCTATGAATTTTATCGAATGCGATGGGGTGAAATTTGACTTTTCCTTGTTGAGGCAGAGACCGAGGTCTACCAAGAGGTCTCGAATTGTCATGATCTGCTGTGTCAAGCTGTCCATGGACCTTCCTACGACTAGCCAGTCGTCGATATAAGGGTACAGCTGAATGCCCATCTGCCTGAGATGTGCACATACTACCGCCATAGACTTGGTAAAAACGCGTGGTGCGGTGGACAGGCCGAAAGGGAGCATTCTGAATTGGAATAACTGGTCTCCCATCACAAAACGAAGGAATCTTTGGGATGACTTGTGGATCTCGATGTGAAAATACGCATCCTGAAGATCGATGGATGTGAACCAGAACTTCTTGGTGAGGAGTGGGAGGATCTGTGGTATTGAGATCATCCTGAACTTCATGGTCCTCACAAAAAGGTTTAAGTTTCTCAAGTCTAAAATGGGGTGAAGACCACCATCTCTTTTTGGCACAGTAAAGTATTGGGAGTTAAAAAAAACCTTAGATATCGCCTGGAAACACACAAACAATTGCCCCCTTTTGTAGAAGGGCTTTTGCATAGAGATAACAAAGGTTGGGTGAACTGAACGTGTCCCAGTGGTGGTGTTGCCCAGAATTCTATACGATATCCCTCTCCCACAATTTTGAGGACCCAAGAATCTGTTGTTATGTGGGACCATGCTGAAAAGAAAGGGGAGAGTTGGTGACCAAAAGATGTCATGGTGGGTAGGAATTGAAGAGAGTCAAAGCCAGCGTTTGTCGGTGCCGTCGGGTTTACTGCGTTGAGGATGATATTTGTGTCATGGGCTGAGCCCATGGTTCCTTTAAGAGAATATCTTTTGCTTCATCGCAGGGAGAGGGAGAGGGGTTTCTTTGTGTCTGAAAAGGGAGTAGCAAGTGAAATGCCAAGGCTGCGCTGGATGAGAAGTGCCTGGCATCTGATAACGCCTCCCGGGGAGAGTAACAAGTTGCAGCTGTGCAATGTCTGGGAGCATTCCCCCTCCCTTCGGGAGAGGTGTGGGTTGCTATGGGGTTTCTATTGGTCAGGGTGAGTCTGGTGACAAGGGGGTCCCAGAAAGGGATAAAAGGCCTAGGCATCTAAGGGTCTGGTCTTTTTCCTGTGGGTGTCAGGAGTCCAGCATGTGCGTGGTGAGTTAGAGCATCCAGGCTGGGCCGGCTGGAATGCGGAAGTTCCACCCGGCTGCTGAGGGAAAGAGTTCTAGTTCGAGTGGCGTACAGCCAAATCGGAGTGAGCAACAAGAGGTTGAGTCGCAGAGTTATATGTTTGTTTTGTTTTAGTCCATGTTTGGGTACAATTGGGCAAGGGACCTTGCCGGAGTTACGGCTGGTGGGTGGTTAAGTGGGAGTGAGTGCGAATTCTATTAGGCTTGAGCGTGTAAAGGGAGAGGGTAAGGTATTAGTCCCTGCTGTCCTAAGTGTGTCATTCCTTTGTCCATGTTTTCCCCCCAAACCTCTTATGCGTTTATCTTAATGTGTGGACCCTTACGGAAGTGTGTAGTTTGAAGAATAAATGTGTTTGGTCCCTATTTCTGGAGTGTGGCATTGTTTCCTTGAGAACCTAGACTACAAAGGGTTAACAAGAGGCAGCGAAGGAGCGTGTGCCTGCCTGGTGAGTCAGGTCCCCCCTTCTCCGCCTGGGGAATTGCTGAGTCAAACAGAACAATTCCATCACAATTTGTACTGTGGCTGACGTCTGGCTTGGGTGTTAAACTGTTGGTTTTGCTCGAAGGGTTGTTGGCCCGTTTGAAAACGAGAATACTGCGGTGGTTAATTGCGATACCACCTTTTTTGTCTGAACTGTTGAGGTGGAGGTGCTAGCCCCATTTTTTTTTGCTGTCGTTCTAGCTTTTTGCACAGAGTCCATAGCGTCATCCGTCTTGGCGTTGAAGAGTCCCATGCTGTCAAATGGGAGATTTCGATACGGGTTCTCACCTCTTGCAAAAGTCCTGATGATCTAAGCCATGTGTGACATCTGAGCGCTACAGCACTCATCATCGACTTGGCTCCGCAGTTTGTTTGGTGTCTTGCTGTGTTAATTTGTTGTTTGGCTAGCTGTACCGCCTCGGTCTGGAACAGATGAACCAGCTCTCTTTGATCGTCGCTCAAGTGGTCAATTAGGGAGCTTATCTTCTCCCACAAAAAGAGTTGATACCTGGCCATTGTGGCCTGGTAACTGGCGACTTTCAAAGTTAGAGACGCTGTGGAGTACATTCTACGACTCATAAGTTCGAGACAGCGACCCTCTTTATCGACTGGTGCAGTATGTGCCTGTTGCGAGCGGCCTTGAGCCGATTCCACTATTATAGAATTTGATTGTGGATGGACAAAAAAGAACTCTGCCTCTTTTTCCAGTACCTTAAACATGTTCTCTAATTTTTTAGAGGCGGTTGGCAATGTTGCAGGTGATTTCCAGGCCTGTTGTATTGTCTGTGACAACATGGGTAGTAATGATATTGCCACAGGCATTGTAGCTTCCAAGTGGACAGCATCAAAGACAGGGTCTGTGAGTTTTTGAACTGAGCCCGGGTCTTCAAGCCCAGTGATTGAGCCATCCTCTGAATGAAATTGGAAAAATGTCCAAGATCTTCAGATGGGGAAGCTGGATCTTGTGAAACCACAAGGTTGTCCGGAGATGGAAGTGATGGTGGTGCTGAAGAGCACAATGCCGAGTCAGATTCATATCCGTTGGAAGGTGATTCTTGTTGTTGGGAGAGAGCAATGTCTATCTCCCTGTGTTGTACCGAGTCTCTTGACACTGACGAAGATCTCGGTTTTGAACGTGTTGGGAGTGGTAGAGACGGTAATGGTTGAGGTGGCATGGTTGGCATCAGAGGAGGTAAGACTGGTATAACCGGTTGAGGTGGTTGAGAAAAAGACGCCAATGGTTGTTGAGACAAACCAATGTTTGTTGGGCCATTGGTACGGAGATTGACGATGCCAAGGGGCCCAGTAGTACGTAGTGTTAGGCCCTCTGAAGAGTTTTTGGGGATGGACTCAGAGGAGGAGGAAGCAGAACCTTTACAGGCAGAGGCTAGTGTCACGGCTGCTGAACTGGTGCCAGCTGGGAGTGGGGCCAACTCAGAGAATGAAGTGGAAGCAGAGCCAAGTACCAGCGTGCCGGTGATTAAACCAGCAGGGAGTTTGGCCAATTCAGAAGACACAGAGGGAGAAGCAACAAACTTACCTGCACAATTGTTTAGGCAGCATAGGGTGGAAAAGGAAGACTGGCGCAGGTCTCTGCCTATTTATGCTAGACGCCAACTCAATAGGGAACACCTGTAGCTGCCAGGGAGGGGTATTTAGAGAGCTGGGAAGCAACAGGAACTTTGCCAGAGATTAACTGAGCATCCTGGCGAAAGCTCTTGATTCCTGTTTCGGATCGTGGTGACCTTGTATCCTGGTTGAACTTTGGACTGGCTTGGAATTCGTGACCTGCTCCTAGCCTTGGACTTCTGGACTGTTTCTTGGACTCTCTCTACCTCTCGTAAGCCTTTGACTTTTGGAACGGAGCTGGACTCTGCCTTATGTTTAAACGTCTTGTACTTTGACATTAAAGAGTTAACTGTGTTATTTCATAGCACAGATAAAGACAAACTCCACTGTTTGTTTGCTGAGTTTGTGGCCGAATTCTTGGGGTTTGTCTGGGCACGCTGCCCACATCTGTATCTCCGTCTAATTAGCTGGTCTACTGGCAGCTTTCCTGGACACGTGGGTCTTGGAGGCATAGCCCATTCTGAGCGGCGATCCCAATCTGAAGATGGCGAGCGTGATCGGTATTGACTGCGATGGTATTGAGGTTCGCGTTCTTGGTACTGAGGGGAATATGTACTCGACTCTGGAGAGTCTCTTTGGTGGCGTTGCCGGTCTCACTCTCTCGTAGGTTCCGGTGAAAGCCTTGGCTTCCTGCGGGGAGTGCACTGAGGCCCTGACAGCACTGGTGGCTGTGGTGATGAGTCCCGTATCTCTTCTTCCGAGATCGACACATTGTTCCCTATTTTCCATAACTGTGGCTTCTGCATATATTTGTTTTTGTGAGATCTAATTTTCTAGCTTTCTTTCTGAACTGTTTGCCAGATATTGGGCAACTACATGAATGCAGAGACTGGGAATAGATGAGCCATGTAGAGGGAAGGGAAAGCATCGACGGGGTCAGAAACTCTGCAGGTTACTAACACACTCACAGTCTCTGACCAGTGGCAGTCTTGCTCAGCATGTGCACACACAACACACATGTAAACACTACAGGTATTCTCAGCACCAGCCGAGATCCAATACTGTGTGCTGGGTTTTACATTACACCTGCAACTTCACACTGCAACTACAAAGCAGTGACCCTAGCGTAAAGCCTTTCACAAAAGTGCCTACCTTGCTACAGAGATCCAGAGGCGCCCCACAGTACAAATTTGTGAATCCTCTTCATCTTCCAGAGTGTAGTTTTCTCCAAGGACCTTGACAGGCTGCCCTGCATGGATGGTCCCACTCAGCACCCTGCCAAAAGCATGGAACTGGACCCCATCATCTGTACTGTACATCTTCGTGGTGTGGCACATTAGGGGACCCTTTACAAAGGAAAGTTTTTGCAAAAATTAGCATTTGTGTGAAGTACACAAGCAAATGGCGAGGAAAATAGCAGTCATGGTTCAGAGGAAGAGCAGCTGCTTTGCAGATTTGATTCCTGGCATTTTGAACCACTGAATCCCAAAACTGGTGTCTGAGAGTTTCTGTAGTCTCACCGCTGACAGTCAAGTCTGACAGCACTGGATTAAATGGATGTTTGATTTAATTCCATAAAAGGCATTTCATTACATGGGTGCATTACAATACATTCTGAGTGTCACACATTCTCTAATGAACTGTAGCTTTGTAAAGGTGCCAAGAATGACCCTGTGATATACACAAAACAAACTAGACAGGATAGAGGCAGCCATATTTGTTGTTCATGGATCTGCAGTGTTCAAATATAGAATTGGAAGTAGGTCTGATTTTATCCACAGGGGCACATGTTGAGCAGAGTTGAACTCCACTCCCCCCCGCCAATACTTCCACATAGTCCATTGCCCAATCTCTTTCTTTTCCTGCTCATCTCTAATACTAGACATAAACTAGATTCAGAGAAAAATGCCTGGGAACATAGACCATAAAAACACCCAAGCATGGTTGCTATTGCCATGCCTAGTTTGACCTAAATACTCCATTCCTGGCGGCAGCCACAACCATTAAAACTCATTTACTATTTGCCATTTTCCCTGTCTACCAGCAACAGGTTTGGGGAATGGACTAATAATATTCAATGTTTGTTGTTGATAATTGAAGTGTTCTTAGTCAATTTCGGCACAGATTGATTTACATATAGATGCAACATGTGCCCAGCTTTAAAAATCCCCATAAGGCAGTGGACATTGAGCAGGAAGTTGTTCACATAAACTACCTTGGCATGTGGATCAGATGATGCAACTGCAGGCCTGCTTTAGATCATCTACAGTATTGGAAAGAACTTCCAAATCAAAACAAATTGTTTTGCACATAGCTGCTTCCTGGTAAAGCAGTGATTTAAAACCTTCCTCCCTTTTCCTACTGCCAAATGGAGCTCCTCCTCCACATCACCCAGGCCCTGCTGTGTAAGCCAGGCTGTTGCCATTTACAAATAAAGAAGAGTTAGACACAACTCTTACATCTGGGTCACATTCACTCATGGCCTCCCCCAGATCAGAGTCCACTCCGCCTGTGTAGGTATGTTCAATCTTGATCTTTGCTCCTGCTTTTGGGGAGGGGATATGCTGCACACACATATCCACAAAACCTAGAAGAACAAAACTGAGTGAGACAACAAAACAACAATTGAATTGATAAGATTTTCAAAGAGGGGGAGCCTTGTGCCATTTCCCAATTTTTCCCTGGATGGCAACTCATTTCATGCAAAGAACACCTTCCACATTAATTAATCCGAAACTCTACACATTAAATTTGTTCTACGGCAAATTCTAGGGCAATCTTTTCCAATCAGGGGCCCTTCAGATGCATTGGACTACAACTTCTATTGTCCCCATCAAGCATGGCCACTACTGGGAGGCACCAGGTTGGGGAAGGCTGTTCTAGAGTGTGCTTTCTGTTCATGCACAGTCCTGGCCAGACCTGGTTGGGTTTGATTTGTGAGGCAACAGCTGAATGTCTACCCTGCAGAACACAATCAAAACCTGTCTGTGCATTGTATGGCAATGGCCCCGTTCAGACAACACGCTAAACCATACTGCTTAACCACAAAATGGTTAACGGAATGCATTGGTTTAGCATGTTGTCTGAACGGAGCCAATAAGCTTAAGGGCAGGCAAGCTATCTTTTACTGATCTTTCCCTACTATTTATTGAATGGAGCTGACAATTTCTGGTATGGGGCACATAGATGCATCCTGCCCTCTCCCCCACTACCTCCCAAGATAGGGCAAAAGACAAGAGAGAGGCTTTTTAAGAGTTCTAAAACTCATTCACACTAAAATAAAACACAAAAAGTAGGGTCATCCACGGAAATTGAGGTGCAGCAGATTTAAAGACAGACAAAAGAGAAACCAATTCACACAGGTTATTGCCAACTGGGGAATTCTCACAATCCTTCAGTCACAGCTTACGCGTTGTTTAGCTACCCTTTGGTTGAAATTACTTAAGCTCAGCAGTCTAGAAAGGAGATGTCCAAGTGTGAACAACAAGAACAATGAAGTTTACCTGTGAACTCCCCAAAAAATTTCTTGCATACAAGCCTCAGGAGAGGGCGAATGTTGAGTTTCAGCTCTTCTTTGGTTAGGTGGATTCCCAGTTCATCCAGAGTTTGTGGCAGAGTGGTGTCTACATCCCCAACTACCTGTGGAATAGGGTGGTGGGGATGTGAATGGGTGAAAACTGTAAACACTGCAGAAAAGATCTATACTGGACATGATGGTGGGAAGTTACACTAGAAAATTTGAAGCTGGCCAGTACAACCCCTCATCCCATTCTCTTCCATTGAGAAGTTCTGGATGCACACGTTTATTTCACCTACATTCTCTCTCACAATTGTCAACTTGTCAACTTTCTTTTATTACAGAATTCCTTTCCCAAGGAAGCTTGAAGTTGCAGGTTCATGAAAACATCCCTTTCTGTGTTACATTCTGAACTACTTTTAAACTGAGTATGGCTTTTAACAGTTGTATTAATATTTTTGTCACTGTGAGACAAAATAAATGTGAGCAATAAATAGCTTTGCGCTAATATTTTTAAGAAAAGCAATAAAATATTTTAATAAAGTAATCACAATACAATTATCACAGAGAAAAGTTCAGCAAGGCAGGACTGAGAAGATAAACTCCCCCCTAAAATAGGCTGATATCCTGCCTCTTGAATTTTTTTTCATGTGGATATAACAAAAGCTGAGCCCACTAATGTCCACCCATGATGTTTTTGCCCACCAATGGCATATATGACTATTTGCACTGTAGGAAGCAGAGCTGATTATTTCCATGTGACTTCACTGAGCAAGGTCCTTGGAAGAGGTAGCATTATGTATTCCTGAAGTGTGCATGAGAAGTTCAGATGTCAGGCATGCTCTGACAAGACAAGCATAGAATCTCAGAATTGAAAGGGGCTTTGAGGTCAACTAGACCAACCCCCTGCACAATGAAGGATCCAACTACAGCACCCATCCAGCCTCTTCTTCAATGAAGGAGAGCTCACCACTTCCTGGCAGTCTGTTCCACTATGTTTCTCCTAATGCTTCCTGCAATTTCCACTCTCTGGAGCAACATAGAACAAATCTGCTCTGTTATCCATATGACAGCCATTCAGATATTTGTAGGCCACTATCATATCTTAAATCTTTTCTTCTACAGGACAAATATACCCAGTTTCTACTATTGGCTTCTTATAATCATACGACATGGCCTTTGACATACACACAGAAACTTGTATATTCTGATTGGGCCTGTTCAGACAACATGCTAAACCATGGTTAGGCCTTTAACCCTTTTTGCAGTAAATGGTTACTGTGCATGTTATGTAGTCACCATGATTAAGAATGGTTCACACGACACACTAAGTCATGGTTCCATGACTCATTAAGCCATAATGTTTAGCTTAAAATGCTTAACCACCTTAGCCTGTCGTCTGAACAGGGTCACTCTCTCACACACATGCATATTCTCTATATCGGCTCTCTCTTCATTACACAGAGCTGTATATAATGTGTTGCTAAAAAGTTACAGTTCTGTGCCCAGGTAATCCAAATTCTGCATCAAGAAAAGCCGAATTTGGCATCTTCTATACATTATGCAAACTAAACAAATTTGCATAATTTACAACTGTTTTGGTAATTTTGCATAATTTACAACTGTTTTGGTAATTATGGGAGAGGCAAATACACTGATTCCTTTCCCCACAATCACCATGTTTCTGGCTTCTAAGAATTCAGAAGACATTGCCTGCCATAAGAGCTAGAAATATTTTTTTTTCATTAAAGCTAAGGTTCTCAGAGAGCTGAACTCTACATCCATCATGATATTCTATGCTTTTTCTGTCATGTCATGGAACTGTGTAGCATACACCCAAATCCCTTTGCAATAAGTTATGATAGACTGGGTCAGAGCCACCAAAATCCCTCCCTCCCTCTCTCTGGAAAGGGAGGAATACATTTCCTCTCCTGTATATCTTCCTCCTTGAAATGACTAAATCTCTCATATTGTAAAAAGAAATCCACATTACTAACATTCACAATCAGGAGTTGCGCACATATCCACCAGGGCGGATGTAGGTTTTTATTGGTATTACCCATTTTTACTGAACATTTAGTTATTGTTTATCTATAGTAACTTGCATAGTTTTATATTGTTTTTCTCTTGCATGCCACCTTCATTTTTTAGAAAAGAAAGAAAGAGAAAATACCTGAGCCAGTATCTTGTAGAGAGGCTCAAGGATGAATTCAACAAAGCTCCGCTGAGAGCTGCTGGTCGGGGCCTTTTTAGTGAACTTTCTCCTAGAAAATACAAGGTGATGTTTAACTGGTTCTGAACAACATAGTTCAGCAAGCCTAAATAATAAACCTTTCCTGGTAGCTATGTCTGGATGCTTAAGAAAATTTCTAACCAAGTACTAAGACAGTTAATCTGAAAAACAAATACACAAAAAACCCGAATAACGTTCATTCTCCCAACCATGAAGACTGGAAAACATGAGACATATGAGAATAATTGCTACTAAAAGCTCATTTTTTTCCTTTTCTGGAGCACAAGATCACCAATCTCTGGGACTGGATACTGGGCATCATGAAACTGTACCTATTACTTTTTTCTCTTTGAGATGACCCAGTAGATGGGCTTGATTCAATGGATAGGCTTTATAGTCATCTGTGAGGTTCAGAAGCCCTTTTGGACTTGGCGTGCTTGCTGGAGTAATTAGGGATATAAGTATTAGTCTCTTTTTGTCCACATCAATTGCACTTATGTTCATTCATCTTTTCCATTCCGATGCATTGATGTATGTTCATTTGGAGAGGAGGGGAGTGCAGGAAATTTTATGCATTTTTATACATATTTTAGTGTGAAATATGAGTTTTTCAAACAAAAATCTGTAACACAAAATTTGAAAAAATGTGGTATTGGAAGGAAAAATGTGTTCCAATTTGCATATGAGTTTGGGAGGTCTGATTTTGAGTTCACCTCAAAAAGCAGACCCAACAAAATTCTCAAGCATCCTTAGAAATAATTCATCATTATTATTATTATTATTATTATTATTATTATTATTATTATTATTATTTATTTATATAGCACCATCAATGTACATGGTGCTGTACAGAGTAAAAATTCAGAGTCATTTCTTCAGCTCTTTCTACAGTAAACTACTTGGTCTAAAACAGGGGTGGGGAAAATGTTGCATTTGAGGGGCTGATCGGATCTTCCATGGGCTGATGTCGGTGGGCCATGCCCACTGACGTTGTTGCCTTGCCCATTTTGCCTTTCTCCATGCTGCATGGAGAAAGGGACTTGGCTGGTGCTGTGAAGAATAGCTGCTCCTCCCAGCACCAGCATATGAATAGAATGGGCCAGGACTGGGAAGTCATCTGCCACCAAGTCCCCACTGACCGCATTCCTACTGATATTTAGGAGTGGAAAAAAGTGTGCAGGAGAATCCCAGCTGCTATCTAGCATCACAAATTGGATATAACAGAGGAGAGGCCTCCAGAGGTCAAAACCCATCTCCTACAAGAATCCAAGGAGGCTTTATGGGCTGGATGGGGAACCTCCATTGGCCAGATTAGGCCTGTGGGTCGGAGTTTCCCCATCCCTGGCCTAAATACTCATGGGCATGCCTATGATACACCAGGGTAGCCTTCACCATCCTAGTGCCCTCCAGATGTGTTGGACTACAATACCCATCATCCATAGATAGCATGCCCATTAGTGATGCTGGCTAGAGAAAATGGGAACTTAATGGGCTAGAGATAATGGGAATACTTAAAGGTAAGTATCCCACAGAGGAGGGCCAGGATCTCTTCTCGATCATCCCAGAGTGCAGGACACGGAATAATGGGCTCAAGTTACAGGAAGCCAGATTCCAGCTGGACATCAGGAAAAACGTCCTGACTGTTAGAGCAGTACGACAATGGAACCAGTTACCTGGGGAGGTTGTGGGCTCTCCCACACTAGAAGCATTCAAGAGGCAGCTGGACAACCGTCAGTCAGGGATGCTTTAGGCTGGATTCCTGCATTAAGCGGGTGGTTGGACTTGATGGCCTTATAGGCCCCTTCCAACTCTACTATTCTATGATTCTAAGACATCTGGAAGGCACCAGGTTGGGAAGGGCTCCATGTGTGTATGTCTGAATGATTTGTTTAGTACAGGAGGCTGTCCAACATAACCACTGGTCATAATGTGTATGAGTTATGGGAACTGCACATAATACAAATATCCACAACATTGTTGCACCAGACAGACAGTCCAAGGAGAGAAATTGCCTGACCTTTTCTCAGTCTCTTCTCTTAGCTTACACATTTAGTATCCTAAATATAATGATTGCAATGTTTAGATACTGAATTTACTTGGCCTAGGTAAAACTGCAATGGAAAAAGCCTACCAACAAGGAGACCATAAAAGATAGCCAATCCTTACGTCTTGGGGTTAAAGTAGATGTCTCCCCAAAGCCGCTTGGCAAACTCCTGGTAATTGATGTCTCCTGTAATGAACAGAAGGGGAAAAAGGTATCATTTGTGCAGCTGGCCCTTTTGTGGGGGTATAATCACCTGATTTAAATCTCAGTCAATTCTGAGAATCAGACTGACAGCTTTATCTTCAACTATAACATGCTTTGAAGCTACATTATTGTTTCATTTTGATCGTCACCCACCCAACTCAGTAAGTGAAGAAACAAACTGAGGCAAGGTTAGACTGCCATAGTAAAGGGTTTGTAGGAAAACAAGAAATGGCATGAGAAAGAGGAAGAGTATGCATTGTGCAAAGGGATCAACATAGTCAGATGTGGGAGATCAGTGTGGGCCCAACAGTATTGATATACAGCACATTAAGTCATCCTTACAACAACCCCAAAAGGTAAGCCAGCATTACTATCCCCAAATTGCACATGGAAAAGGCTGTGAATAGTGGCTTGCTTGAGACCACGTAGTGAGCTCATGGCAGAGGCAAAATTAGAACTAGGGATTTCCTGGTCCATAGCTCACTCCATTTTTAGCCACTAGCTTACTTATGTGGAATGGAAGGAGCCAAGAAGAAGCTAAGTAAAGACAAAGAAAAAAATATAGGATTGGGGGTAAGAAAAGTGTAGCGCTCAAAAGTAAAGACCAAGATTGCCTAGGAAACTTAACATGCTGTTCGCCTCTAAACTATTGGATTCCAATTTGGAAGGCTTGCTAAACACTTGTTTTGACAAGCAGAAACCTGATCTTTAAGACTTGCTTTTCTCTTTTTTAAAAAATAGAGATTGGCTCTCAAAGGAAGCAAATCAAAGTGCAGCCAGCAGAGTTACTTTAAAAAGATTAACAAAAGAGCAAAACCTTTCTCATAACCTTCAGCACAGATACAGGAAAGTTTCCAACCCTAAGAATAGACCTCTTATGAAGAGGCAGACAGATTCTCCACTAAACTGTACTGCTTCTTTAGAAGCTATATGTAGGCAGATCATAGCAGGCAATATAACCTCAGTCTTTTAATACCTGCAATTTCCTAACATGTATGACTAAGGGGGACTTAATATTTATAAGGGAGAAAATAACAAGGTGTACTCAGAGACATTATTGAGGAAGCAGACTAACCAGATTCCTGTCTATGATGACTCCAGCCATTTAACATAAAAGTTGCTTTTCTGTATAGTCCTTTTGCTTCATCAGTGGGAGTCCCCAGTGTTGGGTTTCTCAAGTGTGATGGGAAATGTGATATATAAATTTAGGCTTTAGCTAGACCTAAGTTTTATCCCAGGATCGTCCCGGGGTCATCCCTGTTCATTTAAATGACAAACAGGATATCCTGGGAGCAGGCAGGGACGACCCCGGGATAAACTTTAGGTCTAGCTAAGGTCATATACACACAATACATAGATACATTTCAACACAGAAAAGTCTAAAAATATAACATACATATACTTAAATAAACTGGAATTAGATTTCACAATATGGTCGAGCCTTTCAGATAGAATCCAACACGAGCCAAGATTTCTTAATGCTAATACTCATTCTGGTTGACCCTTACCATACATGTCAGTGTAGATCTTGGCAAAGGAACCCAGTGTGAAACAAATACTGTATTGCGAGCTGGCAAAACAGACGTTGCCCAGGAGTGGAGAAAGAATCAGGTTCTCGTCTGTGGAATACATGCTGCAAACAAAGAAGCAATTTTAAATCAGACATCAGCTACTTGCTTAGGAGATGACAACAATACATACAACAGACCTGGATTCTAACTAAAAGTGCAAGCTCTTATTGGTAGATTCACTGTTGTGGATTAACTGTAATCTGTGAGAGCAAATTTTATTCAGTGATACAGAGTTAAGGGCATAGCTGTTCAGTTTTTTAGGCTGCAATACCTGGTTGTAAGACCCACTGAATACAGTGGGACTTACTTCTGAATAAACATGCACAAGATTGTGCTGCTAGACTATATTACAGGCACTGTAATATGAAATAAAATATTAAAAAGAAGTAGTCGATTTTGTTCACAGAATTCTTAAGTTCTGTCACATTTCCTTCAATATCTCATGACACAATGGATTTTGATTAAACGCAGTTTTAAAAACATTTAACCAATTAAGAGTGCAATCCTATGCATGTTCAACTTAAATTTAAACTCTGCTGTTTTAATTTCATATTTTAACCTATATCAATTTTTGCTGTGTGGTTTTATCCTGGTCGTGCTTTTTATATTGTATTTGTGTTTTTAAATTGTTGGTTGTTTTATTATGCTCTTCATGGTTTTAATTTTTGTGAACAGCCCAGAGAGCATGGGCTGGCATAGAAATGAAATAAATAAATAAATGTTTAGACAGAAAAAAGACCTACAACTTCCAGCATGCCCCAACCACCTGAGTTCAACTAAAATGGCACAGTTACACTTTATCTGTAAAGGGTTGATGGGGTGGCGGGGGCAGAAGCCAAGATTACAGAATTTCTAAATTTAGACGGGCTCAAGTGATCAATAGCAGATCTTTCTCTAGATTTATATCAGTAAATATAAATCTGGCAGAACATTTAGGATTTTCTATTAAAAAAATCAGGTGTGGGTGTCCCCAAGTTTGTCAGTTTTTTTAAAAAATAATGTAGTGAAGCAGAGTGCTGCTTTGTAACTACAGCTACAACAAATGCTCTGTCCACAATACTCAAAAACACTTTAGAAACGCTTGCCGTTCTATACCTGATTAAGCCGTTTACTTCATCCACTATGTGTCGCAGCTTGTAATAGGCATCAGTAGGAGGCAATTTCAGTTCCAGTATCAGACGGTCAATCTTGTTAATACACACAGTCACTGCCAACCTCTCCTGCACTGCATGTTTGATCAACCGCTCTGTGTTGAGCATGACCTACGGGGACACACAATAGAAGAGGGTGCTAGGTGGGGCGTAAAGAACCAAGCATTGACCCTTCCCTGCTGGGAGAGCAGCCTGCAACAACCAGCAAGAAGTTCACTTTTAGAATATGTGCTTAATGCAGCATTACTTCCTTTAAGCCTGCCCTGTCCAATAACCTTTGACAAAAATAAAACTATCACATGAGAGTGCAAAAGAGGTAAGATTATTATATTTTATGGTGCAGTGACATGGAGGGCTGTGCAAAGATACATTGAGACAGTCAGGAGTTAGAAAGGACCCTATTTGAAGAGGAAGCTGTTAAGTCCGTAATGGGAAGGAAGCTGCTCTCCAATGTTTGGGGAGGGAGGGGGAATCTTAGTAGACAGAGCTATCAATTTTCAATGACAATAGAGTGGGAGAGGATTTTCCTTTCATTTTCAAATTAACCCTAATTAGGTAGAAGATGGCTGCCCTTTGCTGCATTCATAATACCACCATAAAAATGAGAGGAAAGGTCAGATAGTTTCAATCCTGAGACTGAGGCTAGAGGCTCCTTGCCCAACCCTGAACTAAGGAAGACAGCATGTCAATAGACAGGTCTTCCTTGCCTGACTTGAGATACCCATGCTTAATTTTCTCTTGACCCAACAGGACCAGAACTGGAGAGCAAAAAGATAACTTTCTCATGTGTGTGCCGCACAGCCCAAATTCTGTGCCTGGACACTTTGCCCTTGAGCTATGAGATAGACTTGTCAGCAACACTATAGTGGCCCATTTGAGTGAGCACTTCCTCATGGCAGTTCATGTCCCTTTCAACATTGTGGTCACTGTAGCAGAGGATCATTCCTCTCAGGCACAAGGGAACCACGGCTTCAAGTCAGCAACCCACAGAGGGACAACAAGTACAGAAGATAGCAATGGAGATTACTTGCTCATGGAGTCAGATTTGACAGTGCACAAGGCACAACCAGAATTGTGCCTTGTGAATATGGACATGTAAGACCTAATGGCTTCAGATGTGGCAAAACTTTCATGGGATGGGGGAGCCAGTCCTTGAAGGGAAACCTAAATATAAAGAGAAAACCCCCACAAAACAGCCACTCAGGGAATAGTAAGCATAAGGGTCAATATCTGCCTCCTCAGAGCCTTCCCCAGATGAGTGTCTGGAGTGTTAGAGGGCTTCTGGCTTGGGGATTACTCACAATTACCCCAAAATGGCTAAAATGGGTGCCCTCAGGTTCAAGTAGTCCTCTTATGGAAGCCAGACTGGTGCTATGGTTAGAGTAATAGTCTAGGACTGGGGAGACACAGATTCAAATCCGCATTTAGGCATGTAGCTAAATGGTGACTTTTCACCAAACATTAGCTACTGCTAAATGGGAGTCTGTGGTATTGCAACTTGATGAATGAATGATTAAATAAGTTATAGAAATGTGAGATTCACAAGTTTCACGCATAAGAAGCAAAGAGAAATAAATAAAAGTTCAGTGTGATTTAATCTTCATTAGTTTTTAGAAGCAAAACATAAGATTTGCAATCTTGAGCTCTATTCCTGTTAGATCAATCTATTTGGGGGTGGAGATTTGTGTTTGCATTGTCAACTTGTACATTTTAATGTCCTTAGTAAAGTTAATATGTCAAATTCTGGTGTAATTCTGCCTGTTGTTGGTCTGTTGACCATAACAATAAAGATTTGATTTGATGCCAATTGAAATAAAATCATGTGTCCAAAGAAAATACATTTAATCATGAAGCAAATACGTACACTTAAAATTTGAACAGAATGATCAACAAATATACAAAGGTCTTTGTCAGTGGGAAAAGAATTTTATACAGATTTAAAAAAAACCGTTATACAGATTTTAAAAAACGTTTATATGCCCCAGATACATGGATTTCCAATAGGACCTGAAAAACAGAAACAAAAATATTGATTGCCAAACACCAATTAGTACACAGCCCACCTTGAGCCCCCAAATTTAATCTAATTGTAATTATTTACCCAAAATTGACTGTTATAAATCTTCAAAAATATAGCAAAAAAGACAGGGGACTAGGTGTTCCCTCGTGTCTCCAAGAAACTGGTAGATTAAAAAAAACCTAATTAGCTTTTACAAAATGACATAATCCAAGACAACACTCCCACAAAATGCTCACTCTTGAAAAAATATATAATACTGAATAATCTTGACTCCCAAGATTTATAGGAGCCAATTTTTGGTAAATTTTTCCAACTGTGGATCCACCTAAGGAGTTGTTCCATCTAGGTCACTTTTTGGCTAGTTTGTTAATCAGGATATCATGGGGCACTTTGTCAAAACTAAGTTTGCAACTAAGATTGTAGTGCCTGAATTTGCTTTCCTTTCCCCCCTCCTCCTCCCTCCCAGCCTTTTTTGGCTGAATGGCGGCATAAAAATGCTTAAATAAATAAATAAATAAATATAAGCTTTGCTGAAATCAACATATATTATGGCCACAGCATTCCCACAGTCCACAAGGGAGGTTACCCAATCAAAAAATGAGATCACATTAGTCTGACAGGATTTGTTCTTGACAAATCCATGTTGGCTTCTAGTAATGACTGCATTGTTTTCAAGGTGCTTCTAGATTGTCTTCTTTATAATCTACTCCAAAAATTTCCCAGGGATGGATGTCAGACTGACTGGTCTGTAGTTCCCAGGTTCCTCCTTTTTGGAGACAGGGACAATTGCCCTCCTCCAGTCGTCCGGCACTTCACCTGTCTTTCATGATTTCGCAAAGATAATAGAGAGTGGTTCTAAGAGTTCTTTTGCTAATTCCTTTATTACTCTAGGATGCAGTTCATCGGGCCCTGGAGATTTGAACTCATTCAAAGAAATTAGGTAGGGTGACCATATGAAAAGGAGGTCAGGGTTCCTGTATCTTTAACAGTTGTAGAGAGAAGGGAATTTCAGCAGGTGTCATTTGTATCCCTCTTCATCACAGCAGTTAAAGCTGCAGGAGCCATGCCCTCTTTTGTATCTTGTCATTCTACTATAGCTCCTGCAGTTTTAACAGTTGTGATAGAGGGAATTTCACCAGGTGCTGCATGCAAACAAATGACACCTGCTGAAATTCCCTTTTCAATACAACTGTTAAACATACAGGAGCCCTGTCCTCCTTTTCATGTGGTCACCCTAAATTAGGTGTTCTTTGATCATTTGCTTATCAATGTCAAACTGCAATCCTGCCCCTTCAGCTTGTACTTCACTTTTTCCAGGGGGGGTCATAGACCTGCTTTTGGGAGAAGACATTCCAGCACTTCCCGACACTATTCCTGCACTTCTGTGTTACCTGTCTGTACTCTTCTTTTGTAGCCTGGCCTTCCTTCCATTTCTTATATGTGTCCTTTTTTGTTTTCAGGTCATCTCTATGCTTTTTGTAGAGACACACTGGTTTCTTCTATTGTCTTCTTTTTTCCTTGTTGTAATTGTTTGAAATTGAGCCTTTAAAATTTCCTTTTTAAAAAACTCCCACCCATCTTGCACTCCTTTTCTCATTAGGGTCACATGTCATTGGAACTTACTTATCATAGTTCTGAGTTTATTAAAATTGGCTTTCCTGAAATCCAGAGTACGTGTATGGCTACACTCAGCTTTTGCTTCCTTTAAAATCAAGAGTTCAAGTATGATGTGGTCACTTTCCTCTAGAGTTCCCATAAATGGCACTTTATTCACTAATTCATCCTTAATGGTCAGCATCAGTTCAAGGGTAGCCGATCCTTTAGTTCCTTCCTCCACTTTGTGTAGGAGAAAGTTATCAGTCACACATGTCAGGAATTTCTTGGAGGGGCCACTTTTGGCAGAATTTGTCTCTGGGTAATGGAAGTCCCCCATCACTACTACATCATACTTCCTTGAAACACTGGCAATTTGTTTCTCAAAAGTTTCATCCTTGTCTTCTCCTTGATTGGATGGTCAGAAGTAGACTCCAACTACCATGTTCTTTTTATTCCTTGCTCTATTTATTTTAATCCAAATGCTCGCATTGGGGCTCCCAGGCTCATCTGCCTGTATTTCTGTGCAGGGATAGGTATTTTTAACATATAGTGCAACTTTACTTCCTTTTCTGTTTCTTCTGTTCTTTTTGAACAAGTTATATCATTCAATTGCTGTATTCCAGTCATGGGAGTCATCCCACCAAGTTTCAGTTATACCTATCAAGTCGTATTTGCCTTCACGTATTAAGAGTTCGAGTTCATTCTGTTTGTTTCCCATACTCTGAACATTAGTATATACACACTGAAGACCATGTGCTTTATGGTCTGGCTTCTTTCCTGTATTATTGGGAACACTATTGTGGGGCACTATTGGAGCTGTTCTCTGTTATGATGCATAAATCTTCATCCATTGTTGCCTCAAAGTTTACGTCTCGCTCCCCTGTAGGATTCAGTTTAAAGCCTTCCTGATCAAGTTCTTCATGCTGTGGCCAAACACATTCTTTCCAGCCCTTGTGAGGTGCAACCCAGCCCTTGCTAGCAGCCCATCTTCCAAGTAATGCAGCCCATGGTCTCAGAATCCAAATCTCTCATTTCAGTACCACCTTCGTAGCCAGTTGTTCACCCAAAATATTTTTCTTTCCCTCTTCCAAGAACTGGGGGGACGGATGAGAAAACTATCTGGGCTCCAAAGTTCTTGAGTTTCCTCCCGAGCTTCAAAGTCTGACATGATTTCTTCGTAGCTCCACTTGGCGACATCATTTGTTCCCACATGGATGAGGAATAAAAGGATATGTGTCAGTGGGATTTATGAGCTTTAACAACCTTTCAATCACATCTCTAATCTGTGCTCCTGGGAGACAGCATACCTGGTGAGTCCATGGGTCTTCACGACATACGCAGTAGGGAGTCTCTTACGATGACTACTCTTCTCTTCTTCCTAGTCAATTGACCTTCTGCCTCTTGTTCACTGTTGCATGGGGTCTCCTGTAATTCTTCCTCTGCAGGCTGTCCTCCAGTCTCATCTTCCAGCAGCTGAAAGCAGTTACATAACTCTAATGGTTCCACTAATGGAGTGTGTCTTCTAGTTCTTCTGCTCCTGTCACCCTTTTCCAGGGAGTTACCTCTTCATTGGCTTTCCTCACCGCAGCATTCTCCATTTCTGCAACAGCTTGCTGTTGCTCTTCAATCTCTTGTGCTTCTTGTTTCTGTTGCAGTTCCACTGTTCTGTCTAAGAGCTCTTCACTTTCTCTTATTCCCTAGAGGATAGACACTCGCCGCTCAAGTCCTCTCACTTTTTCTTCCAATAGTGCCACCAGCTTGCACTTGTTGCAGGTGTACGCCATGGCGATCTCAGGCAGGCGTACACGAACATTGCACACACTTTGCAGGTCACCACTGGAGACTCCTTTCCATCCACAGTCTCTATTTCCATTTTGTTTCTGCCTTTCTGACTGTATTGGAATTGCCTGTGCTTTGTCCTGTCCTCTGTGAAGGTGAACAACAAACTCCCCTACTATATGAGTGTGTCTTACGAGAAAGATAGGTTGCTTACCTATAACTGTAGTTCTTTGAGTGGTCATCTGTGCATCACACATATGGGCTCTGCACCTGCGCAGAGCCCACATTCGGCAAACTTCTACAGCTGGATAAAGGCATTTTGGGCAGGAACCCCACCGCTCACTGCATATGTCCCACCGGTTCCCGCATTTACCTCAGTCCTCGAAGACCGCCATAGTCCTCTCGGTACCGAAGGAAAAAGAAAGAAACCTTAACCATTAGCATCATTTTTTTTAACATTCACTCCAAAGAGGGAACCGGGGGGAGGGGGGTTGGGTTGGGTTGTGTGAATACACAGATGGCCACTCAAAGAACTACAGTTACAGGCAAGCAACCTGTCTTTCTTCTTCATGGCCTCTGTCCATCACACATATGGGCAATTAGCAAGTTCACTTACCAGAGGAGGGTTGGTATCTCAACTTAAAATCGATGACAGTACTGTGCTTGATCGAACATCCAGTCGATAATGTTGCAGAAGTGTTGATGGTGTTGACCATGTAGCTGCCTTGCATACGTCTGGGATAGCAATCCCCTTGTCAAACACCATGGATGTAGCCACCACTCTTGTTGAATGTGCCTTCACACGTGCAGAAAGTTCTAACCCTGTCAGCTGATAAGCTAATTGGATAGTCTTCACCACCCATGACGATAAACACTGTGGTGAGATTGGCTGGCCTTTTTTATGATCCCCATAACAAACAAAAAGTCGTGGTGACTTTCTATAAAGTTGTGTTCTCTCCTTATAAAAGGCCAAAGCCCTTCTTACATCCAAATTGTGGGTAGTCTGATCTAACTGCAATGTTGGGGATGGAAAAAATACAGGTAATACTATGTCCTGGTTCAAATGAAAAGTAACTATTTTTTGGCAAAAAAGGTATGTCTGGCCTGAGTATTACATAGAGAGTAGCCCCTTTCATAATCACATCTACTGATGTCTCTATAATAGGATGATGATGGATATCCCCAATCACAATGTCTTTCATATCCACGTGGGGATCGAGAACGCTCTCTATGATGATAGCAAGGGGAAGAATAACCCCTCACAGTGGAAGTCAAGAACATTGAGTCAGGTGAACCCCATGTTATTTTTGCATCTGAAGAAACCTCCTCGGACGAAGAGGAGGAGGACAACTTACCCACAGGAGAGGGAGTTTCCTCCCCCACAGCCAGGCAGGAGATAAACACGCAGAGGGAGGAGGTTGCAGGGCCATCAGAAGAGACACAGGTTAGCCAGACCCTTGCCCTGCCTGACGTTCTGGAGTTGGAGGCAGAGACGGAGATGGTGACGCCATCCAGCCCTCGGGAGCGATGGCGAGGAAAGAGGGCTGAGCAGATGCAGGCAATGAGGAGTGTGCATGTGAGAAACCGGCAGGAGAAAGATGCCGAGCCTAAATAGGAGGCAGGTATAACAAGGCACAGCTGGACTCTGGGTGGGGCCAGTCTGGCAGTACTAGAAAAGGAGGAAGCCAAACGCTGGGTTGGTCTGGCAAACACCTTTTCCTTCACTCCGGTTGCTAGTACCTTGCCTTGCTTCCTGACGCTGACCTTGGACTCTCGACTCGGACTGGCTGACGGATTACGCATATACCTGACCCTGACATCCTGGACAACGGCCTCAGCTCTTGACTTGGATTGGACTTCGGACTGGCTATTGACACCGTGATATCGGCATTCCTCATTTCTGCCTGGTGGACTCGGACTGGTAGGCTTAAGTTCCAACTTCCTTGGATTTTCCCTCATGGCTGAACTGCTGCTTCTGCCTTTATCGAGAGAGGGACAGGGGGAATGCAACCCTGTTAATCCTGCTCGATCTCTCTGCAGCTTTTGATACCATCGACCATGGTATCCTCCTGGATCGACTCCGTGGGATGGGCATCGGAGGCACTGTTTTTACAGTGGTTCCGGTCCTACCTACGGGGTCGTTTTCAGAAAGTAGTATTGGGTGACCAGTCCTCGGCCTCTTGGCAATTGAGCTATGGAGTGCCGCAGGGCACCATCTTGTCCCCAATGTTATTTAACATCTATATGAAGCCGTTGGGAGCGGTCATTAGGGGATTTGGAGCTAAATGCCATCAATACGCTGATGACACGCAGCTCTATCTCCCTGTGACAACTGAATCAGGTGAGGCTGTGCAGGTCCTGGACCAGTGCCTAGACTCAGTAATGGGCTGGATGAGGGCCAATAAACTGAGACTGAATCCTGGCAAGACGGAAGCCCTGTGGGTGAGTGGTTCCCGAGTCCAGGAGACAGGCTCATTGCCTGTTCTGGATGGGGTTGCACTGCCTCTGAAAGAACAGGTTCGTAGTTTGGGGGTACTCTTAGACCCATTTCTGTCGTTGGAGGCTCAAGTAGCCGCTACGGCTCGGAGTGCCTTTTACCATCTTCGGTTGGTTCGCCAACTACGGCCTCTTCTGGACAGGGATAGCTTGACCACGGTGGTACAGGCATTGGTAACCTCAAGATTGGATTACTGCAACGCGCTCTATGTGGGGCTGCCCTTGAAGCTGCTCCGGAAGCTAGAGCTAGTGCAGAATGCTGCAGCTCGGCTGTTGTCTGGAGCTGCCCCTTTCCAGCATGTAACTCCTCTGCTGAGGGAACTGCACTGGCTGCCTATTTGCTACCGGGCCAGGTTTAAGGTTCTTGTACTAGTGTACAAAGCCCTAAACAACTTGGGACCAGGATACCTGAGAGAGTGCCTTCTCCCTTACCAACCTGCCCAGTCACTGAGGTCATCTGAGGGCCTGCTCCTGGTGGTTCCACCTAGATCCATCCTCCGATTGGAATCCACCAGGGGGAGAGCCTTCAGCGTGGTGGCACCCCTCCTGTGGAATTCCCTGCCTCTGGAGGTCAAGCAGACTCCGACTTTGTACTCCTTTCGGCGCCTCCCGAAAACATCTTTATTCCAAGAAGCCTTTCTTTAACATGCAGCCTTGGATTTCTGATTTTTGCTTCTTTTTAAATTTTGTTTTAACTGTTTTATTCTGTTTTTATTTTCATTTTACCTTGTACCGAAATTTTTCAATGGGGAGTGGTATATAAATATTCTAAATAAATAAATAAATAAATAAATAAAAGACTGGGACTTGATCTTTGCAGCATCCAGGCTTGTGTTTGCATTCCTGGCCAGAGATTTATGGCCAAATAATTGACCAGTGTAATAAAACACTTAGCAGATAATGCTTTCGGCAACCGGCTGTTTCATAAAACCCCACAACGATCATGACAACCACATCTGTCCCTTCTCCACAGGAATGGATGGGGTCTGATAGATGTCAATTATCTCTGAGACAAACTTCTAATTGGTATCATCAGTAAAGGAGGCAGTGGCGGTATGACAGATTGTGTCAAAACCCCTCAATCCTGAGGTGTTGGTACGGTACCGAAAAAAATCTCCTCCTGCACACCGACATTGAGGGACAATTGCCTGGTGTGGGCAAACCGCTCAGGGACAATGCATCAAGTCCATAGGCCTCTGTAACAGTTTGTGGCTGTGCCTACGGCACTTTCAGTGGGTTTCTTTGAGAACATTTTCTTTATTGATTCACTCAGAGAGTTTGATGGAGGTTTTGCCACCTTAGCCTTTTTGCCAACTTTTTTGCAAGCACAACAGTAAGTGATCTCCCTGGCATTAAAGGCTCCTCCAACTGTTCCTCCCCTTGGGTAGGAGGTAAATTCGAAGTCTGGGCAATAACCGGGGCATTAACAGCAGGCTGAGGCACAAAGGCGAAGATGACATCGCACCCCCTCTGTTATCCATAGATTCTAAAGTCCGTCACCAAAGAATGGCTTTTCAGCCATCTGATCGATGTCTCCTCGTCTGTTTTGAAAAGGCCTGACAATGAGTACAAGCCTCCACAATATGTCCCTCTTTTAAACAAAGAAGACAGAGATCTGGCTACGAAGGTGGTGCCGACGTGAGAGTTTTGGATTCTGGGACCACGGGCTACGCTACTTGGAACATGGACTGCTGGCAAGGGATGGGTTGCACCTCACAAGGGCTGGAAAGAATGTGTTCGGCCACAGCATGAAGAACTTGATCAGGAGGGCTTTAAACTGAATCTTAAGGGGGCGGGAGACATAAACTTCGAGGCAACAATGGATGAAGGCCAATGCACCACAGTACAGAGAACAGCTCCAATAGTGCCCCAAAATAGTGTCCGCAACAATGTAGGAACAAAGCCAGACTATAAAACACATAGCCTTCGATGTCTATATACTAATGCCCAGAGCATGGGAAACAAACAGAATGAACTTGAACTCTTATTACATGAAGGCAAATACGACTTGATAGGTATAACTGAAACTATGGAGACAAGGAAAATGATGGCGAAAGCTTCAAGGCAGCCCTGGCCATGTGTTGAGGGAAAGAGGGTTGTTGTGAGTCAGAGAGAGAGAAAAAGAAATGAATTTAATTTGTTTGAAGGTTAACTCACTGGCCTAGCACCAGCCTACGACTTTAAGGTGATTACCTCGCAGACATATCTTAGCGGGCCCAAGCAACGCTAGGAATGTTAGCTAGTCAGAAGTAAAATACTCTGTTCTCTGCCTTCTAGCTCTTGGCAGTTGTTTATTAATTGCATTCCATCACCTTTTCCCCTAACCGCATAGAGTAACATGTTCGCCTTTTAAACAATTTTGTGAGCAAGTACAAGCTGAGAGGGATTTGTGCAGGGCTATGTGGGATTTGACTTTTCTGCGTTTTTCACATACATGCCTATCTGCACTCCAGTGGCTCAGCAGAAGGGGGTGGGATTTCCTAAATCTCTTGACTTTCTCCATTCTCTGTTTTTTAAACAAATTGCCAATTTTAAATAAAATAAATTACTACTTCTGGCTTAGATTAGCGAGGGATGCTAAAAGCAATAAAAAGGCTTTCTTCAGATACGTGAGTAGTAAAAGACAGAGGAAAGAAATGGTGGTTAACCTGCTTAATGAGGATGGCAAATTGATAACAGACGACAAAGAAAAGGCTGAAGTGCTCAATTCCTACTTTGCCTCGGTCTTCTCCCAAAAGCGGGTCTATGACCCCCCTGGAAAAAGTGAAGCAGAAGTTGAGGGGGCAGGATTGCAGTTTGAGATTGATAAACAAATGGTCAAAGAACACCTAATTTCCTTGAATGAGTTTAAATCTCCAGGGCCCGATGAACTGCATCCTAGAGTAATGAAGGAGCTAGCGGAAGAACTCTCAGAACCTTTGTCTATTATCTTTGCAAAATCATGGAAGATGGGTGAGGTGCCGGACGACTGGAGGAGGGCTAACGTTGTCTCTATCTTCAAAAAGGGCAAAAAGGAGGAACCTGGGAATTACAGACCAGTCAGTCTGACATCCATCCCTGGGAAAATTTTGGAGCAGATTATAAAGAAGTCAATCTGTAAACACCTTGAAATCAATGCGGTGATCACTAGAAGCCAACATGGATTTGTCAGGAACAAATCCTGTCAGACTAATTTGATCTCATTTTTTGATAGGATAACCTCCCTTGTGGACTGTGGGAATGCTGTGAACGTCATATATCTTGACTTCAGCAAAGCTTTTGACAAAGTACCACATGACATTCTGATTAACAAACTAGCTAAAAGTGGGCTAGATGGAACAACTATTAGGTGGATTCACAGTTGGCTACAGAATTGGACTCAAAGAGTACTTATCAATGGAACCTTCTCAAACTGGGGAGAGGCAACGAGTGGGGTGCCGCAGGGCTCAGTCCTGGGCCCAGTGCTCTTCAACATTTTTATAAATGATTTGGACAAGGAGGTGCAGGGAACGCTGATCAAATTTGCAGATGACACAAAATTGATTGGGATAGCTAATACCCTGGAAGACAGAAACAAACCTCAAAGTGATCTTGATAGGCTAGAGTGCTGGGCTGAAAACAACAGAATGAAATTTAATAGGGATAAATGCCAAGTTCGACATTTAGGGAATAGAAACCAAATGCACAGTTACAAGATGGGGGACACTTGGCTCAGCAATACTACAAACGAGAAAGATCTTGGAATTGTTGTAGATCGCAAGCTGAATATGAGCCAACAGTGCGATATGGCTGCAAGAAAGGCCAATGCTATTTTGGGCTGCATTAATAGAAGTATAGCTTCCAAATCACGTGAGCTACTGGTTCCTCTCTATTCGGCCCTGGTTAGGCCTCATCTAGAGTATTGTGTCCAGTTCTGGGCTCCACAATTCAAGAAGGATGCAGACAAGCTGGAGCATGTTCCGAGGAGGGCAACCAGGATGATCAGGTGTCTAGAAACAAAGCCCTATGAAGAGTGACTGAAAGAACTGGGCATGTTTAGCCTGGGGAAGAGAAGATTGAGGGGAGACATGATAGCAGTCTTCAAATACTTAAAAGGTTGTCACACAGAGGAGGGTCAGGATCTCTTCTCGATCCTCCCAGAGTGCAGGACACGGAATAACGGGCTCAAGTTAAAGGAAGCCAGATTCTGGCTGGACATCAGGAAAAACTTCCTGACTGTTAGAGCAGTGCGACGGTGGAATCAGTCACCTAGGGAGGTTGTGGGCTCTCCCACACTAGAGGCATTCAAGAGGCAGCTGGACAACCATCTGTCAGGGATGCTTTAGGGTGGATTCCTGCATTGAGCAGGGGGTTGGACTCGATGGCCTTGTAGGCCCCTTCCAACTCTGCTATTCTATGATTCTATGATCTATGATTCTATGCAGTTTCAACACAATATTCTATGTCTAAAGGCCCTTTCTGACAGATGTCTGGTGAGTCTTTCCTTGAAATCTCTGAGATTCTATAAAATTTCCACAGGCTAATGTATTCTGGTACTGCACAAATTACTTCTGAACTTTAATCCTCAATTTTCCTCTCATTTAAACTTAGTGCTTCTCCTGTTCTCAGTGGATACTATGAACAATTTCTCCTTCTTCTATTTTAAACAAGCTAATTTTGAGTTCTCATCATTTATGTTTAAAACATTTTAGATTTAAAAACTGACAATTCTTGATGAATCCCAGGGGTCCTGGTTAAAATTTCTAATTAAAGATAAGCCCTTTTTCAAGTTAATCCTCCTGTTTGCTAACATCCTCCTGTTTGCTAACAAATCTCGGCCTCAGCACATATACTCACTCCCTCGGCGGCATCAATGAAGAGCACCACGCCATCAGAAATGCGAAGACCTGCTGTGACCTCATCAGAGAAATTTACGTGACCTTTAAGGAGTTAAAATAATAGCACAAAGAATTTCAATATGGTGGCATGCATTTACTGCAGTAGTTAGCTGTATTCATAAATCATCACTTCCCTAAATAAGGAGCTTAAGTGTTCAAACTGAAACAGCTCTCAGAGGTTCAAAAAATGTGGAGGAGCCAAGTTTTCTAAAAGAGGTGCTAGATCTCAAGCTTACATACATGGAATTCCTGGTATTCATGAGTGATACATAATTACTTGCTTTTTGGGGGGTGTTCTGCACTAGCTCAAACTGTTTCTAAAATTTGTTCTTGGGTTTATTAAAGCAAACATTTCCAGACTGAATCCAGGGCAATATTATTATTATTATTTATTATTATTTATTGCATTTTTATACCGCCCAATAACCAAAGCTCCCTGGGCGGTTCACAAAAACTAAAACCATTCAAAGTAGAAAACAAACAGTATAAAAACATGATATAAAATACACATTAAAAAGTGATTAAAAACATACCACACATGATTAAAACATCTTTAAAACATCCTTAAAACATTCTAAAATTTCACTGGATAGGCCTGCCAGAATAGATCAGGAAGAGGGGGGAAGTGGGGGGGGGCGCCTGTTTTGGGTGGGAGATCGTTTGGCACAGAATGGGGCTAGACAGGGTGTCAAAGAGTTGGCTTGAAGGGATGCTCCTTCAGTACACAAGAGGTCTGCTGCACTGTGTAAGACTAAGGTAAAGTCACTTGAGCATCGTCAGAGATAACCAGAAGGATGTTCTCCCTATGCTGATTAGTGGTATTGCAAGACATTTTCAAAATTTGATTTAGTAAATGAGAGAGTCAAGGAGTTCACCATCACAGGTGGTCAATTGCCCTTGAAAAAAGCATGGGCTCAGACTGTTGCATGCCACTCACAGTATAAGTGGATTTTATATTACTGTTTTAGAAGGTTCTCTTAAATTAATTTATTTAAAAAATCCCTCAGCCCAAGCTTCTCACTGGATTATCTCATGGTATAAGTCTCTTAAGCCAGTTCAACTCACCAGGTGTGTCCATGATATTGAAGAGAAATGATTTGCCCTTAGTGTCTGGAAGAACAATGGTCACCGGTGTGCTCTTGATCCCAACTCCCCTCTAAAAAGGAAATAATGAGGATTGAAATCATCGTTTGGCCTGAAAATGGAGAATATGATGCAGGAGGCCAAGAATGTTCAGAGTAGGGTAACTGAAAGATACACGCATTCTGAGACAATAACACTGATGCATTACTCTGGAAATCTGTTACCTGGCAAAAAATTGACATCATGAGAAACTCAGGTCCATAGATAGACCTGAGTTTGTGAATTATCCAGACAGGGTTGTCTATTGGGTGGTATATAAATGTAATAAATAAATAAATAATGGTCAAAGACTTAAGTGCTCAAGATTTTCCCTGCGGTTACTCAAGGAGCCAGCCTTACTAGAGATTCAGTACACATGGTACATACATGCTTGACTTCCCTGCAATGCTGTGCTACAGGATTCCTTCCTCTTGTTGACTTCATTAAGTGCCCTTCTCTTAATTTTCTTCGCTGCCTTCCTTAAAGCTAAGCCAGCAGTAGTAATTTATTTTATTTAAAATTGGCAATTTGTTTAAAAAACAGAGAATGGAGAAAGTCAAGAGATTTAGGAAATCCCACCCCCTTCTGCTGAGCCACTGGAGTGCAGATAGGCATGTATGTGAAAAACGCAGAAAAGTCAAATCCCACATAGCCCTGCACAAATCCCTCTCAGCTTGTACTTGCTCACAAAATTGTTTAAAAGGCTAACATGTTACTCTATGCGGTTAGGGGAAAAGGTGATGGAATGCAATTAATAAACAACTGCCAAGAGCTAGAAGGCAGAGAACAGAGTATTTTACTTCTGACTAGCTAACATTCCTAGCGTTGCTTGGGCCCCCTAAGATATGTCTGCGAGGTAATCACCTTAAAGTCGTAGGCTGGTGCTAGGCCAGTGAGTTAACCTTCAAACAAATTAAATTCATTTCTTTTTCTCTCTCTCAGACTCACAACAACCCTCTTTCCCTCAACACATGGCCAGGGCTGCCTTAAAGCTTTCGCCATCATTTTCCTTGTCTCCATAGAAAAAAAACTACAATTCCCAACATGCCTTTCACTGCGGTACCCAACTTGCCCAATGGGAGTCCTACCCCAGAGGCTCATGGGAAGTGAAGTCTATTCAGCACTGGTTAGGCCTCATCTTGAGTACTGTGTCCAGTTCTGGTAACCACACTTCAAGAAGGATGCAGACAAGATGGAGGGGGTTCAGAGGAGGGGAACGAGGGTGATCAGGGGTCTGGAAACAAATCCCTATGAGGAGAGACTGAAAGAACTGGGCATGTTTAGCCTTGAGAAGAGAAGACTGGGGGAAGACATGACAGCACTCTTCAAATACTTGGAACGTTGTCACAGAGGAGGAACAGGATCTCTTCTCAATCATCCCAGAGTGCAGGACACGGAATAATGGGCTCAAGTTAAAGGAAGCCAGATTCCGGCTGGACATCAGGAAAAATTTCCTGACTGTTAGAGCAGTATGACAATGGAACCAATTACCTAGGGAGGTAGTGGGCTCTCCCACACTAGAGGCATTCAAGACGCAGCTGTACAGCCATTTGTCTGGGATGCTTTAAGTTGGATTCCTGCATTGAGCAGGGGGTTGGACTTGATGGCCTTATAGGTCACTTTCAACTCTACTATTCTATGATTCTAAGTTGTGGTGTACCTCATTGTGGGAAGGTGACAGCTCAAGTAGTGTCACCTGAAACACCTCCCTGAGGACAATGTGCTCCATTTGGTCACCCAGATCTGGGGCTAGTTTCTCAGAGTGTGTACTGAACTACAAGATGCACTGCTCTAGGTCCAGAAATGTGTGTCCTGAACTCTGCTGCTCCTCTTCCTTTCTTAGCTGGCGCTTTGCCACTAGCCGCTCCAATACAAAGACAATAGGGCCCATCTCAGGGCTACCTTCAAGCTCTTCGCACATCTCAGAGCAGAAAGCTGTCCATACTGCCTCCTGGATGGCTGCTCCGAGGCCTACCCGCCTGGTGTGCCGCTGGCCAAGGAACCTTCTGGACCGGCTATGGTTGGGAGGGGCCTGGCAAAATCTCTGGGAAGATAGGTTGGGGCAGACAGCCCTTGGCAGAGGGTGTCCTTGAAAGACGTTCTGGAAAGCAGTTGGGCTGCTGGATGGTCTTCTGAGAAAAGGGACTGTGATCCCTCGGTCTGGCTTTGCATGGTATCCTGACTGCTGGGATCTGGCTGCAGGGGTACTGAGAAGCTTCCAGGATCATCTGCCAGAAAGGATCCTCAGCAGCAGCAGGTGAGTATAGACTAGGGACCTGAAGATAGCTATGGGAACACTGGGGGATAGGAGGGGGCACATGCAGAATGAGGTCCACGGCCATCGATTTAACATCCATGCATCAACCCTCCACAGTGTTATGAATACTTTCGAAACTATTCTGCCAAAACAATTCTGGTATCAGACAAAAAACACCACCAGGTGTAGCTATGTTGGTACAGGTGGCAGCAGGAGTACCATGTTTGACACAGTTCCTGGCATAGACATGTTTTGGCTGCAGGACAGCCCACAGGTGCCAAAGCAATAGGCATTTTGTGCAGCTTGGAAAAGGGGGAAGAGGTGAGGAGAAGTGCTGGGAGAAGTGCCCATGAGCACCAAAGCAATGTGCATTTGGTAGGACTTGGAAATAGGGATAGTGGGGAGGAACATGGGGGAAAGTAGGAGGGGCTGCATCAGGCTGGCTACTGTGGAAACAGAATTCTGAAGATCAACTTTCAAACGGATTTAAATGAGTGTGTAGATTCAGCAAGGTAGAAATGCTTACCTCTTGTTCAGTGAACAGAATATCTGTATAGCAAAGCTGAAAGAAATAACATCAAATCACTCAGAGGTTAGATCACCACAGGTGGAATATTTTCATTTATTTTTACAAAACTATTGGGTGAGCCTAGTGGAGATCTGCAGAAAAAAAATGGGAAGAGGGATGTCTGTACATGAACAGGTCACATGAGGGGTCATGGGAGAGTTATGGGCCCAGTTCTTCCTGATTTGGTAAACCTGTGTCTCAGCTGTACTACTTCATACTACAACGGTAGGCTCACATGACTAAATGCTCCTCTATACAAACAAAAAATCCTCCCACATTGAAAATAAGCATGTCAGGGGAAAGCGTTTTAGCCTAGCATTCTCCATGGCAAATTAATTTTATATGTGAAGGCTTTCTCTCAGTAAAGAGGAGCATTTAAGTCACATTTAAGTTACCTACCTGCAGTCTGAAGTGGTACAGGTCTACCACCTTGGTGAGAGAATTAAACCTTGAACTATCTATTTAACAAGATAGAGGCAATTTCCTGCTGATCTGATGAAACTATGAGCAGGAAATTGCCTCTTTCTTGTTCTCCTTTGTAACTTTCACACCCCATGTATAAACACAATTTTTATGTATAAACACACATTTTTATGTATATAAACATATTAGGCTACAATGATAATCAATTTAAAAACTTTAAATTTAACTAACAAGTTCCCCCCATGTAATAGGGCAGCAAATTTATTTTAAAATATTTTTAGTACAAGTTCTTAACGAAATTGTAGATAAGCAACATCTCACAAGAGGTATTTCCCCTTTTCTCTCATAGAGATGGAATGCCTCTTTCTGCTACAACACAGGTGCACAACCATTAATCAAACACCAGGAGTGATTATTATTATTATTTATTTATGAAGTGCCATCAATATTCATGGCGCTGTTCAGAATAAAACAAAACAAGACAATCTGCCATATGGATTACAATCTAAAATCACAGTAACAGACAGGGGAGGGAGGGGAAAAACCAACTGGGGTAGGTGGCATTAAAACTAAAATATAGACTAGCATGATCATGCTACAATTGAAAAGTGATCAACTACGTGATCAACTAATTTATTTATTTATTTTTATTTATTACATTTCTATACCACCCAACAGCCGGAGCTCTCTGGGCGGTTCACAAAAATTAAAACCATTCAAAATATAAAACAACAGTATAAAACCATAATATAAAAAACAATATAAAAGCTCAACCAGATAAAAACAGCAGCAATGCAAAATTACAAATTTAAAACACCGAGTTAAAATTAATTTATAGACTTGTTAAAATACTGGGAGAATAAAAAGGTCTTCACCTGGCGTCTAAAAGCATATAATGTAGGTGCCAAGCGAACCTCCTTAGGGAGCTCATTCCACAGCCGGGGTGCCACAGCAGAGAAGGCCCTCCTCCTGGTAGCCACCTGCCTCACTTCCTTTGGCAGGGGCTCGTGGAGAAGGACCCCTGAGGATGACCTTAGGGTCCGGGCAGGTACATATGGGAGGAGGCATTCCTTCAGATAGCCTGGCCCCAATCCGTTTAGGGCTTTAAATGTTAATACCAGCACTTTGAATCGGGCCCGGACCTGGACTGGCAGCCAATAAAGTTGGAAAAGGACTGGTGTGATGTGGTCTCATTGGCCAGTCCCTGTTAGTAACTGTGCTGCCCCGTTTTGTACCAGTTGAAGTTTCCGGACCGTTTTCAAAGGCAGCCTCACGTATAACACATTGCAGTAATCCAAACAAGAGGTTATCAGAGCATGGATAACTGTAGCTAGGCTATCTCCATCCAGATAAGGGCGCAGTTGGTATATCAGCCTAAGGTGATAAAAGGTGCTCTTTGCCACGGAGTTCACCTGTGCCTCAAGTGACAGTTCTGGATCCAACAGCACCCCCAGACTGTGGACCCAATCCTTTAGGGAGAGTGCAACCCCATCCAGGTCAGGGCAAACATCACCTTGCCGGACAGATGAACCACCCGCTAACAGTACCTCCATCTTGTCCGGATTGAGTCTCAGTTTGTTACCCCTCATCCAGTCCATTACCGTGCCCAGGCACTGGTAAGATTTCTTTAGCTGCATGACAACCCATCTGTAACTACATTTGGACCACAATACCATAAACCCTCCTCCCTAAAGTAACTTACATCCTGGTCGTACCGTTTCCTGATCTCAGGATGAGTCTGTTCAATCAGGCAGTCCACAAAGCAGGTCTGAAAGGCAACAGAAAAGCAAAAGGGAACAACTGCCATGACACACATCAACGAGCATAAGGCTGCAGAATCTCAAGCACAGTGGCACCATTCGGTCCTGCAGGGTTTCCCAGAAGGCCCTGCCCCCTTTCCTCACAACCACCAATCGTTTGGTGGTTTCCTGGTTTTTGTTTTGTTTTTTACTCATTTTAAAAGGCTGAAATGCCTGTCCTAAGGCTTAGTTACTAGCAGTAAGAGCTTTATGGTAAAATATATTGGTATTTTTGCCTCAGCGCTTTTGCCTTCAGCCCAATCCACTCCTAGAATGCACCCTTCAAGAGCTTCTCTGAAATGTAATTCACCTCTATTTTAAGTCTCTGTACCCCTGAACAAGCTAAATGGGCCCAGGCCAAGAGGCAAGGATGTTGTATCTCTGGCTCTTCTCAGCCTGAATACAATGTGGAATTTTGTGCTATTCACAACATCTAGGCTGGTAAAGACCAATCAACATCAATGGCGACAACACTATTTTATAATTATAATTTTTGAGATCAACCCAGAGAACTTCAGCTATTGGGTGGCACAGAAATATAATACAAAAATAAAGTTTTTTTAGGGTGCAAGTCAGCTGCTCTAAGAGTGATAGGACTTTTTCTATCTAAACATGCATAGGATGAAATATATGGCTTTCTTTATCTAAAAAAGTATCTCTAAGTGATTTACAAGGAGATTAAAATACATAAATACATTGTGATATATATGAACATTTAATTAAAATACATAATAGGCTGTTCAGACAAAACACTAACCATGGTTAGGCCACTAACCCTTTTGTAGCAAATGGTTAGTAAGAATGTTTAAACTGTGGTTATGTAGTTACCATGGTTAGGAATGGTTCACATAACACGCTAAGTCACAGTTCATATGACACACTAAGGCATAATATTTAGCTCAAAATGCTTAACCACCATGGTTTAGCATGTCATCTAATAGAGACATTAATTGCTAAAACGTTTTTATAAAACGTTGTTAAAAATATTAAAGCCAATATTCACAAAACCATAATTAACAAACAAATTGAGCAGCATACTCACTCAAAGTAAAGAGATGGGTCTTTAATTAATGCCTAAAGCAACTAAAGTTGGCCCCTCCTGAATACCAGTGGGGTGGGCAATCCATAATGAGAGTGCCATTACAGAGAAGGCCCACATACGGATTACTGCAAGATGGCAATCTCCACGTCATGTTACAGCCAACAAGGCCTCCTCCAATGATCTTAATGATCACACAGATCCCAAGCTGTTCAGAACTTTCTATGTCGACAGCAAAACCCTCTACTTAACTCTGTAGCTAATAGTGACACTGGTGTGATATTGGCATGGCCAGCTGCCCCACTCAGCTTCCGGGCTGTTGCATTCTGCACCAGCTGCAGCTTCCAAATCAAACACAAGGATAGTCCTACATAAAGTAGATTGCAGTAATCTAAATGTGAGGCTATCAATCAGGACATAAGTAGAGCCACGATGGATCAGACCAAGGGTTCATCTAGTCCAGCATACTGTTTACATAGTGGTCAACAAGCTGTTGATGAGGAACCACAAGAAGAAAATGAGTGCAACAGCTCCCTCCTGCTCATGTTCTCCAGCAACTAGTGTACATAAACTTACTGCCTCTGCTACTGGAAGTAGCACATAGCTGCCCGCCATTTATAGTCTTTTCTTCTAGAAATTTATCTAACCCCCTTTTAAAACCATCCAAATTGGTGGCCATCACTACATCTTGTAGTAGCGAATTTCATAGTTTAACTATGTGCTGTCAACCAAGAAGAAGAGAAGAGTAGTCGTTGTGGGAGACTCCCTGCTGCGTGGGATTGAAACACAAGTATGTCGTGAAGATCCATGGACTCGCCAGGTGTGCTGTCTCCCTGGAGCACAGATTAGAGATGTGACTGAAGGGTTACCGAAGCTCATAAAGCCCACGGACACATACCCCTTTCTTCTCATCCATGTAGGAACAAATGATGTCGCCAAGCAGAGCTACGAAGAAATCATTTCAGACTTTGAAGCTCTGGGAAGGAAACTGAAGAACTTTGGGGCCCAGGTAGTTTGCTTATCCATCCTCCCGGTTCTTGGAAGAGGATTAGAAAGGGAAAGAAAAATACTCCGGATGAATGACTGGCTTCGAAGGTGGTGCCGTCATGAGAATTTTGGATTCTGGGACCACGGGCTACGCTACTTGGAACATGGACTGCTGGCAAGGGATGGGTTGCACCTCACAAGGGCTGGAAAGAATGAGTTCGGCCACAGCATGAAGAACTTCATCAGGAGGGCTTTAAACTGAATCTTACGGGGGTGGGAGACGTAAATTTTGAGGCAACAATGGATGAAGGCCAATGCACCACAGTACAGAGAACAGCTCCAACAGTGTCCCAAAATAGTGTCTGCAACTATGTAGGAACAAAGCCAGACTATAAAACACAAGGTCTTCGATGTCTATATACTAATGCCCAGAGCATGGGAAACAAACAGAATGAACTTGAACACTTATTACATGAAGGCAAATACGACTTGATAGGTATAACTGAAACTTGGTGGGATGACTCCCATGACGGGAATATAGCAATTGAAGGATATAACTTGTTCAAAAAGAACAGAAGAAATAGAAAGGGAGGTGGAGTTGCACTATATGTTAAAAATACCTATCCCTGCACAGAAATACAGGCGGATGAGACTGGGAGCCCCGTCGAAAGCGTCTGGATTAAAATAAATGGGGCTAGGAATAAAAAGAATATGATAAACGGAGTCTACTACCGACCACCCAATCAAGGAGAAGACGAGGACGAAACTTTTGAGAAACAAATTGCCAGTGTTTCAAGGAAGTGTGATGTAGTAGTGATGGGGGACTTCAATTACCCTGATATCTGTTGGGAGACCATTACTGCCAAAAGCGGCCCTTCCAAGAAATTCCTGACATGTATGGGTGATAACTTTCTCCTACAGAAAGTGGTGGAAGGAACTAGAGGGTCGGCAGTCCTTGACTTATTGACCAATAGGGATGACTTAGTGGATAAAGTGGCAGTTACGGGAACTCTGGGGGAAAGTGACCACGTCATACTTGAATTCTTGATTATGAAGGAGACAAAAGTCGAGCATAGCCATACACGTACTCCGGATTTTAGGAAAGCGGATTTTAATAAACTCAGAACTATAATAAGTAAGGTCCCGTGGCAAGGGAGCCTAATGAGAAAAGGAGTGCAGGATGGGTGGGAGTATTTAAAACAGGAAATTTTAAAGGCACAGTTACAAACAATTCCAACAAGGAGAAAAGATAGAAGACAACAGAGGAAACCAATGTGGCTCCACAAAAAGCTTAGAGATGACCTGAAAACAAAAAGGGATACATATAGGAAGTGGAAGGAAGGCCAGGCTACAAAAGAAGAGTACAGACAGGTGGCGCAGAAGTGCCGAAATGGTGTCAGGAAGGCTAAAGCTGTGAATGAGCTGAGATTAGCGAGGGATGCTAAAAGCAATAAAAAGGCTTTCTTCAGATACGTGAGTAGTAAAAGACAGAGGAAAGAAATGGTGGTTCAATTGCTTAATGAGGATGACAAATTGATAACAGACGACAAAGAAAAGGCAGAAATGCTCAATTCCTACTTTGCCTCAGTCTTCTCCCAAAAGCGGGTCTATGACATCCATCCCTGGGAAAATTCTGGAGCAGATTATAAAGAAGTCAATCTGTAAACACCTTGAAATCAATGCAGTGATTACTAGAAGCCAACAAGGATTTGTCAGGAACAAATCCTGTCAGACTAATTTGATCTCATTTTTTGATAGGATAACATCCCTTGTGGACTGTGGGAATGCTGTGGATGTCATATATCTTGACTTCAGCAAAGCTTTTGACAAAGTACCACATGACATTCTGATTAACAAACTAGCTAAAAGTGGGCTAGATGGAACAACTATTAGGTGGATCCACAGCTGGCTACAGAATCGGACTCAAAGAGTACTTATCAATGGAACCTTCTCAAACTGGGGAGAGGCAACGAGTGGGGTACCGCAGGGCTCAGTCCTGGGCCCAGTGCTCTTCAACATTTTTATTAATGATTTGGACGAGGAGGTGCAGGGAACGCTGATCAAATCTGCAGATGACACAAAATTGGGTGGGATAGCTAATAGCCTGGAAGACAGAAACAAACTTCAAAGTGATCTTGATAGGCTGGAGTGCTGGGCTGAAAACAACAGAATGAAATTTAATAGGGATAAATGCCAAGTTCTACATTTGGGGAATAGAAACCAAATGCACAGTTACAAGATGGGGGACACTTGGCTCAGCAATACTACAAACGAGAAAGATCTTGGAATTGTTGTAGATCGCAAGCTGAATATGAGCCAACAGTGCGATATGGCTGCAAGAAAGGCAAATGCTATTTTGGGCTGCATTAATAGAAGTATAGCTTCCAAATCACGTGAGGTACTGGTTCCTCTCTATTCGGCCCTGGTTAGGCCTCATCTAGAGTATTGTGTCCAGTTCTGGGCTCCACAATTCAAGAAGGACGCAGACGAGCTGGAGCGTGTTCAGAAGAGGGCAACCAGGATGATCAGGGGTCTGGAAACAAAGCCCTATGAAGAGAGACTGAAAAAACTGGGCATGTTTAGCCTGGAGAAGAGAAGATTGAGGGGAGACATGATAGCACTCTTCAAATACTTTAAAGCTTGTCACACAGAGGAGGGCCAGGATCTCTTCTCGATCCTCCCAGAGTGCAGGACACGGAATAACGGGCTCAAGTTAAAGGAAGCCAGATTCCGGCTGGACATCAGGAAAAACTTCCTAACTGTTAGAGCAGTGCGACGGTGGAATCAGTTACCTAGGGAGGTTGTGGGCTCTCCCACACTAGAGGCATTCAAGAGGCAGCTGGACAACCATCTGTCAGGGATGCTTTAGGGTGGATTCCTGCATTGAGCAGGGGGTTGGACTCGATGGCCTTGTAGGCCCCTTCCAACTCTGCTATTCTATGATTCTATGAAGAAGTACTTCCTTTTATATATCATCCAACCCATCACTGCAACTAGGCACCTAATTCAGAACATGGACAGCCTCTTCCAATTAAGATGTCACAGAGCAATAGAGCTGTGTGTCATCGCATACTAATGACACCTTTCCCCACAAATCTCTTAATGATTGCACCCAGCAGCTTCATACAGATTAAATAGCACTGGGGATAAAATGATACCCTGCAGCACCGCACAGCATAATTGCCAGGGAACCAAACCAGTCACCCTATGCTATTTTCCGAAACTGTTTCCACAAGTAGGAGCAGAACAACCGTAGCAGTGCCTCCAATTCCCAGTTCAAAGAGATGATAATTCTGGACCAGTTGTAATTTCCAAATAGTCTTCAAGGTCAGCCCCACGTAGAGATTAATCAAGGGTTTAGCAAGACATGAATTATGAAGATTACCATTGTTTGAGAATGAGTGGCGAGCCACACCTGGCTGAAGGGATTGAAGCAAGAGGGGAGACAGCTAGATCGCAGGTGAAGGAAAACTCGTGCTGAGTCTGATCGAGCACGTGTTAGAGCTCACTATTGAGCCTACTATGTGGCAGTGAGGGTGGCAAAGAGACAGTTCTTTTCCACCAGCATTGCAACTTCTCTGTGTTGTCCAGCAGAGCTTTTCCAGGTGGTTCGTGGCCTGTTACACTCTGGGCCAGGCCAAGAGACGGTGGAACCCTTGGTAGCACCCTGCAACAAATTTGCATGGCACTTTGAAGATAAAGTCGCTCAGATTCGTCATGAACCGGACACCACGCTTAACACAGCTCCACTAGTAGAGGTGTTCAGAGTGCCGTCTGGCCCAGTTTTATTGGATGAGTTTCAATTACTGAGGCCAGAGAATGTGGACAAGGTGCTTGGCCAAGTTCGATCAACCACCTGTGTGCTTGACCCTTGACCCTCATGGCTCATTACACCAAATGATGGGATCACCGGCAGGGTCCAGAAGGTGTAAATGCCACTTTGAGAGAGGGAGTGGTGCCAACCTCTTTAAAGGGGGGGGGGTGGTAATCAGACCACTCCTGAAGAAGCCTAACCTGGACCCGGAGGATGTTAATTTTATTTATTTATTTATTTATTACATTTTTATACCGCCCAATAGCCGAAGCTCTCTGGGCAGTTCACAATTACAGGCCAGTGGCTAATATCCCTTTCTTGGGCAAGGTGCTTGCAGGACAACTCCAGGCACTCTTGAATGAAATGGATTATCTAGATCCATTTCAATCGGGGTTCAGGCTTGGTTTTGGAACGGAAACCGCCTTGGTCGCCCTATGGGATGACCTTTGCCGGGAGAGGGACAGGGGAAGTGCGACCCTGTTGATTCTCTTGGACCTCTCAGCGACTTTTGATACCATCGACCATGGCATCCTTCTGGATAGGTTGTATGGGCTGGGAGTTGGAGGCACTGTGTTGCAGTGGTTCCACTTCAACTTGGATGACTGATTCCAGAAGGTGGTGCTGGGGGATTATTGCTCTGTGTCATGGCATTTAGGGCATGGGGTTCCACAGGGCTCTATTTTATCCCCTATGCTGTTTAACGCTTACATGAAACCGCTGAGAGAGTTTAACTGGAGATGTGGGTTGAGGTGTCATCAATATGCGGATGACACTCAGCTCTACCTCTCCTTTTTATCAAACCCAGGTGAGGCAGTGGCTGTTCTGAAGCACTGTAATGGACTGGATGAGGGTCAATAAATGGCCTGGATGAGGGCCAACAAACTGAGACTCACTCCAGACAAGATGGAGGTAGTGTTAGCAGGTGGTTCACCTGTCTGGCTAGGTGATCTGGACAGGGTTGCACTCCCCCTAAAGGATTAGGTTCATAGTTTGGGGGTGCTCTTGAATCCAGAGATGTCACTTGAGGCACAGGTGAACTCAGTGGCAACTAGCACCTTTTATCAGCTTAGGCTGATATACCAACTGTGCCCTTATCTGGATGGAGATAGCCTAGCTACAGTTATCCATGCTCTCATAACCTGAGTAATGGTCATAGCAAAATTCCAGAAGGGTAGCTGTGTTTATTCTTTACGGCTTTGTTGGTTTTGCTGCACACACCAATCAGTTTAGTGTGGGTTGTGGCAGATGCTTTCGTGGACTAGGGGCCACTCTTAGAATGGCTCTAAGCCATGAAAACTCATGTGGCATCCTTAAGGTGCCACAAGACCCTTTGTTGTTATACTAAGGGCTAAACTACACATTACTAATCTCCAGTATTTGAGGCAGTAAGCCTGTGTGCACCAGTTGCTGGGGAACATGGGCAGGAGGGTACTGTTGGACCCAGGTCCTGCTTGTGGGTTCCTGGTTGTCAGCTGGTTGGCCACTGTGTGAACAGAGTGCTGGACTCATTGAGTGCTGGACTTAATGAGTTCCTGCATTGAGCAGGGGGTTGGACTCGATGGCCTTGTAGGCCCCTTCCAACTCTGCTATTCTATGATTCTATGACTAGATGGACCCTTGGTCTGATCCAGCAGGACTCTGCTTATGTTCTTTTGTTCTTACATTCAAAGCCTTTCTTTCCTTCTTTCCCCCCCTTTTGAGCGTAGAATTGGTAACATCTCTTTCTTTGGAAAAAGCTACCACAAGGGAAGCCTTTATCACTTTCTCCCATGCCATCCCCCACCCCACCCCCATCCAGAGGATTTGCTCCTGGAGGTGCTATTCTGCCCTACCGTTAGGCGGAATGAAGCACTCACCACAGGTGGCAGATGCTTGGAGGTGGCAGCAAAGTGCTGGAAGAGACACCTATGAATCACATAGTCTACTCTGTAAATTAGCCTTCCACATTCAGGTGCAGAGCCTCATTGTCAGTGTCTCATCAGTGTTGAAGACAGTTGTCTTTTTTGTACATGGAATGGGAGGGGGCACCATTTTGTTTTTCTCCTCAGGCAGCAAAATATGGCTCAGGTCCAGATTATCTGAAAGACCGTATTCGCCCTTATGAGCCTGCCCATGCTTTGAGATCTTCTGGAGAAGCCCTTCTTTTAGTCCCACCTTCATCACAGGCATGCTTGGTGGGAACATGGGAGAGGGCCTTCTTGGTGGCTGCTCCAGTGCTTTGGAACTCTCTACCCAGGGAAGCTAGACTGGCTCCTCCGTTTGGGCTTTCGAAAGCAGGCAAAAACTTGTTTGTTCCAGCAGGCCTTTGGAGAATAATCTGGTCCTCCATCTATGTTGAAGACTTGTAAAATTGTCGTGTATTTTAAACGTTTGTTTTAATATTGTAATTTTCTATTATTATTATAATATATATTTATTATTTTTATTTATTATTTTTGTACATTTCTTTTCCTAGGTTTAAAATGAATGTGTTTTAAATTGTGTAAGGCCGCCTTGACGCCCAGTATGGGGCAAAAGGCAGGATACAAATAAATAAATACCTCTCGTTTGGATTATGTGGGGCTGCCTTTGAAAACGGTTCAGAAACTTCAACTGGTACGAAACAGGGCAGCATGTTTACTAACAGGGACTGGCCAATGAGACCACATCATGCCAGTCCTCTTCCAGCTTCATTGGCTGCCAGTCCAGGTCTGATTCAAAGTGCTGGTATTAACATTTAAAGCCCTAAATGGCGTGGGGCCAAGCTATCTGAAGGAACGCCTCCTCCCATATGTACCTGCCCAGACCCTAAAGTCATCCTCAGGGGTCTTTATCCGCGAGCCAAAGGAAGTGAGGCAGGTGGCTACCAGGAGGAGGGCCTTCTCTGCTGTGGCACCCCTGCTGTGGAATGAGCTCCCTAAGGAGGTTCGCCTGGCACCTACACTATATTCTTTTAGATGCTAGGTGAAGACCTTTTTATTCTCTCAGTATTTTAACAGTCTATAAATTAATTTTAACTTTGCTGTTTTAAATTTGTATTTCTGCACTGCTGCTGATTTTATCCTGGTTGTGCTTTTTGTATTATGGTTTTATACTGTTGTTTTATACTTTGTTTTTATTTTTTGTGAACCACCCAGAGAGCTTCGGCTATTGGGCAGTATAGAAATGCAATAAATAAATAAATAAAAATAATAGGATCCTGCCAGAAATCCAGTCTCAAATCAGGGATCACAAACGCATAGAGGCTAGAAGGAACCCAGCAGCTTATTTAATCCAGATGTTTTCTGACTTCCTATCTTCTTGGAACCCATTATATAGCAACTTGTCTGCTGAGGATTCTTTTTAATATGTTCTATGGCATATCCTCAGGTCTATTTTTCATGCACAGCAGATGAGGTGTTTGGACTGCAGCATGCTGGAATGCTGCACTTAAAAAGACCAAGATGCCAGGGAAAGGATTCTTACTATCCTTCCTGACATTCTAGTTTTCTATATGGAGTTTCTGGATGGTGCATTCAATCATCTGAGGACCCCAGAGCATCTCTGTGCAGCTTCTTCAAATGCAACTCCTATGTACCTTCTTCAAGTTGGGAAGTTCTTCCTAATATTTAAACTAAATCTACTACCCTAGCTTCAATAAGAAAATAAGTTGCATGGATGACACTATTCTGGTATACTGCATTTTATGTGTGCACAATACCAGTGGGAGTTGCTCCAGGAGCCATCCTATAGACAACATCAGCACTACCTTGGTGAGGACTAGACCTTTGGAAGAACTCCAAGGAGGCCTAAATTCTAACAGGAGAAAACTTTACATTGAATCCAGTTTGTCAACAACAAAACCTTTGATTGTGAGTCTGGTAGCCCACCACATCTATTCCACAGACTGGCTGCCTCTCAGCTTCCTTCCAATTAAGGTGTTAATTGATGCTAACCTTGCCATGGTGTAGGTGCCCACAAAGTGTAACATTCCGGATCAATTCCGAGTTGTCCATCAAGTCTGCTAGGAAGCTAAAAGAACAAGACCAAAGGGGAGAGGGAGCCTTTAGTGATGCACACTGCCAAGCAATATAGAAATATTTTTATTTTGACTCTCTGCCATAGGGACCAAATTAACAAAGCCTGATGATTTCTTGAGAATCTCTGTTCTGTAGCTGTGAATTTAGCCAGTTTAACATTTAAAATAAACACAATAGGCCTCACAAAAGCAAGGACAGAGGATGATTTGGCCAGATCAGATCTGCATCAGCTGGTACACATCTGAGGAGCTGAAGGATTCTAAGTGCATTCAACAGGATCATTGCCCAATGGTGGTGGCGGCAGGGCAGGGAGGAAGCTTCAATAGCTGCTACTTGCTTCTTGCCTCTAGCAAGATGAGCAGCTGGACAGCAGCTGCTCTGGCTGTTGCATTAGTATTACCTCTAGATTGACATAAAGCCATACTGCTGTTCGGCTCTTTCGAAGTGCTGGACTGTCCTGAAAGTGACCACCTCCCAATACTAGTATCATTATCCCCACTAATTGAACGAGCAGCATTGACCGAAACCGTAACTCTACTGGAGAATTGCTGGGAGAGAGAAGACTAAAATGGTCCATAAAACTGAGTAGTGATATCCAAGAAAAATTACACAGTCAGCAAATGATAAACCTATGCCAAGTATTCTGGGATAAATCTGCAAATCATTTAGATGCCTTCCAACAAATTACTACAGAACTGAGGGCTTTTCTGGTAGCACCGACAAATAAAAGCCAACCGACAGCCTACACTGGCTGGTTTGACGCCCAATGTAAAGCGGCTAAGAAAAACCTGTCTAGGGAAATAAGGGAATTCCGCAACAAACCACCTGAAGAAGCCTTAGGAAGCCTTATTAAATGTAGGTCGGATTACAAAAAACTGCTTAAAAACAAGAAAGAAAAATACACTAAAACTCAATGGCAGAAACTAGAACAGGCAATTTCAGAGTGGAATGAAGGCAAATTTTGGGATCTAGTTTCTCGGGGCTCAAATGAGATAAGATCAACACTGGACGTATCTATCTTAAATATATTTTAAAAAATTAAAAAAAGGAAAATCAGTGATTCAGGAACTAGTCCTGTGCTCAAATATTTCTCATTTGGTTTGGTCAGTCTCAACAATGTCTTTGGAAAAATTAAGTCCATGGGCCCGAAAGGGTCATGAATAAACAAGGTAGCCTTTTCTTATAGTCTATTGCCCTAGTAAAATTATAAGTCAGGATGGCCATGGGTAATGAGTAGCTCTATTGAGCTTGTTAGTGAGCAGAAATATGGACTTCACAAAGTTCCAAAATGCAGCCAAGAGACCTGTGTAGCCTAACACAGTGAGTAGATTTTAGCAGGCTTTAGCTGACAAGAGCATACCCCCCCACAAAAAAAAACAAGTGGAAGACATAGCACACTATATGTTAACTTCCCCTCTGTATAGGGACCCAAGAGAGAGACTCCTGAAACCACTGCTGACATATGGAGGCATGAATGCCCAAGCAGAAACAGTTCTCTTCCTCCTTAGTGATACCAACAGTTATGTCACTCATAAAGTGGCCCTGTTTGCACTGGCAGCGAAAAAGATTAGGAAGAGAGAACTTGATAAAATTGCTATAAACTGCCACGGAGACTCAAAGTGCTGAGCGAAATGAGAGCTTTAATCATAGTAAATTTAAGCTTGTCTGTATGGCTCTCTTGGTTATTTTAAACTGTTGTGTACTTTTATAGTTGTATGCTTTTCTATGGATGTATTTGTCATGGCCTTTGGCTAGCACAATAAACTGATGATTGATTGACATGTGGTTAAGGGTGGGCACAAGGGATCTAAAAGAACAAGAACAAAGTGAATATGGATAAGAAATTAAAGATAACAACACTCAATGTTAAAGGTCTCGGGGCAGTGGTGAAAAGGAGAAGAATAGAGCAATTGTTAAATAAAGAAGGATCTGACTTTATCTTTTTGCAGGAGACCCATCAAGTAAAGAATGGTGTAAATGAAATTTGATTGAAATGGTCAGTGTATTATGAAAAATCATTGGGGACTTCAAAAAAAAATGGAGTGGCCATTCTGATTTCCAAAAGAAGTGGATTTAATATGGAGAATGTAAAAAAAGATGGGAAAGGTAGATATCTTATGATTAAAGGGCAAATTGAAGGGTTGGTTAATGTTTATGCCCCAAATGAGAGACATAAAGAATTTTATAAAGAGTTGCTTAAAGAAATAGAAGAATTTAAAGAAGGATATGTTATTTTAGCTGGAGATTTTAATATGGTAATGGATAATAGATTGGATAAGTCTAACCCCACTAGTGCACAAAAGAGGAACAACATTACAATTTTAAATAAGTTGATAAAAGAGAAAAATTATGTTGACGGTTGGCGTTTAATTCGAGGGGGGGAGCCCGGGTTCACATATTATTCTCCAGTTTATAATACTTACTCTAGAATAGATCATGTTTTTGTTTCAAAGGAGTTTGCAACTAAGGTATGTAAAATGGATTTGGGGGTAATTAAGGTAACAGATCACGCAGTGGTAAATTTAGAGTTTACAGTTAAGAAGGATTATAAAGAAGCGTTTAATGGAAGCTGAACACCAGGATTTTTAAATATAATAAAGTCGTGGAGAAAATGCAAAATGAATTGTCAGAAATTTGGAACATTAATGAAAAGGGGGGAAACTCAATGACAACCGTTTGGGATACCATGAAGGCTGTAGCGAGGGATTTGTATCAGAGAAACATGTAAGTTAAAGAGGCAACAGGCTGTAATTCAGCAAAAGTTAGAGGAAAAGATTAAGAAGTTGGAGAAAGAGTATTGGTATACAAAAAACAAACAAAAACTAATAGAATTACAAGCGAAGAAAAAAGAGTTAGAGAACAAAAATTTAGAGGAAGTTCAGAAGAACTTAATTTACATGAAAAGAGAGTATTTCAAAAATAGTAACAAAAATTCTAAAATGCTTGCTAAGCTCACACAAAAGGAAAAGGCTAGGAATTCGTGAGGAATAGTCAAAGATAAGTTAGGGAACTATTGTTGTACAATGAAAAGTAAAATAAAAAAAATTCAGGAATTTTTTCAAGAATTATATAAAGAAAAGGATTTCAGGAAGAAGATGGAAGTTTATATTAAAAATTATATAAAGAAGGGACTGATAAAAGAACATAAAGAATTAATGGAAATGAGTATATCTCAAAGAGAAATTGAGGAAGTTATAGAGAGTTTGAAGGGGGGTAAATCTCCCGGGGTAGATGGTTTGGGAACGGAATATTATAAAACTTTTAAAAAACTATTAATACCAAAATTACTAAATTTGTATAACGGAATAATAGAAGGGGAGAAGATCCCAGAATCATGGGAGCAATCATTAATTATATTAATCCCCAAACCAGATAAGGATTTTACTGTTCCTGACTCATATAGACTGATTTCATTAATAAATCAAGATGCAAAAGTTTTTTCAACTATTTTAGCAAAACGAATAAATTTATAGCTAATTATGTAGGAAAAGATCAATGTGGTTTCTAACAGGTAGACAAATGCGTAATTTAGTTGGAAGAGTTTTAAATATAATAGGGGAGGTAAAAAAGACAAAGATTAAGGCGGGAATATTAGCGTTAGATATATTTAAGGCTTTTGATTGTGTGAGTTGGCAAGCATTAAAGTTAATAAAAAGATTGGGATTTGGAGATAAATTTAAAAGTATAATAGAACAATTATACTCTCAAAATACAGCTGTAGTGGTGATAAACGATGGACTTACAGACAAAATACGAATGTCCTATTTGTATTGGTTATGGAACTAGAGGCCTCCAGAGAGGGAGGAAGCAGCAGCCAGGCATCTCTCCACCGTGCCTGGGTCCAGCTCCAGCTGAGAGCCCCCTCCCTCCTGCTACCAACTGTAACTGCAGAGGCCTCCAGAGAGGGAGGAAGCAGCAGCCAGGCATCTCTCCACCGTGCCTGGGTCCAGCTCCAGCTGAGAGCCCCCTCCCTCCTGCTACCAACTGTAACTGCAGAGGCCTCCAGAGAGGGAGGAAGCAGCAGCCAGGCATCTCTCCACCGTGCCTGGGTCCAGCTCCAGCTGAGAGCCCCCTCCCTCCTGCTGTCACCTGTAACTGCTGAACTTTCCAACTAAGATTGTAGTGCCTGAGTTTGCTTTCCTTTTCCCCCTCCTCCTCCTCCTCCTCCCTCCCAATCCCCTTTCCTTTTGTGTCATGTCTTTTAGATTGTAAGCCTGTGGGCAGGGACTGTCAAGAAATACTTTTGTAAGCCGCCATGAGAGCCTTTTTTGGCTGAATGGCGGCATAAAAATCCATAAATAAAATAAAATAAAATAAAAAAAAAATAAGAGACGATGGGGAGCTCGAAAGGATAGGAAGTATTGAAAAGATAAAATTGAACATGTTTGCAGATGATACATTGATAACGATTAAAAATCCAGTTGAAAAAATAAGAAGAATCAAACAACATTTGAAAGAATTCGAAGAAGTCATGGGATTAAGAATAAATTGGTTAAAATCAGAGTTGACGTTATTTAATTACACTAAAAAGGAAGAGAAGGATTGGGAAGAAAAGGAAATGAGAATTAAGGAACAGATTAAATATTTGGGAATCAGAATTACAAAAAATGTAGATAATTTAGAGAAGGCGAACTTAAATAGATTAAAAAAGGAGGTTATAGATAAATTGATAAAATATAAAAAGTTGAATTTATCATGGTTTGGCAGGATAGCTTTAATAAAAATGAAAATTTTAGCAAAGATTAATTTTATTTTTAGAATGCTACCAATAAAAATATCAGAAATAGAATTAAAAAGTTGGCAGAGTATTATAAATACTTTTTGTAATGGGGATAGGAAAACGAGGATAAATAAAAATAAATGGAATTTAAGCCAAAAAAAAGGAGGATTGGGACTCCCAAACATTAAACTATATTATGTAGCCAATAGGTTAAGACACATAGCAGAAGCAATGTTAGGAGTTGGAGATTTAGAATGGTTGGAAGATAATACTAGAATGGATATAGATTGGAAATTGGAAAATATATATTTTTAGTGAAGGAAGTAAAAACTGGATTGAAAGAATAACTAATCCCTTTTTAAAGTTCCATTGGGAAATATGGAAAAAATATAAAAAGAAGCTACTCTCGAGTATTTCTCCCTTAACACCGGTGATAACGTTAAGGAATTTCCCTGGGAATTTAAAAAATAGTTTGAGTAAAATTTTAATAGAGGAAAATTAAGGAAATTAACTTGGTTAAATTATTGGCAATTGGAACAATGGATGAAGAATTGGGTAAGAGTAAATGGAGATTGTAAAGAGTTGACGAAATATGAGGAGTTAATTATTAAAAAAGAAATTGATAAGCGAGAAAATACAGTGATAAAAGGGTTAACGAGTGAGATATACAGAATATTGCTTGGGAAAGGAGTGATGGAAGATTCGGGAAAGATGGTGTGGGAGACAGATTTGAAGGTACAAATAAGGCAGCAGAGTTGGGAAGGATTATGGAGACAAAGAGTGCTAAGGAATATGTCAGTGAGAATAAAAGAGAATTATTATAAAATCATATGGAGGTGGTATCTAACTCCAGTAAAATTAAATATGATAAATAAGCAGTACTCAGCAGATTGTTGGAGAGGTTGTGGGGGAAAAGGAACGTATTTACATATGTGGTGGGAATGCAAATTTGTTCAAAAATTATGGAAGATGGTGTTTATTGAGATTAAAAGTATTGTAGGAAGAAAGATTGATGAGACACCAAGAGTGGCTTTACTATCTCTTATTATTATTATTTATTTATATAGCACCATCAATGTACATGGTGCTGTACAGATAACACAGTAAATATGGAGATGTAAAGTGCACCAAAGAAACTAAAGAATTGATAACAAATTTGCTGACTGCTGCAAGATTAATTGTATCAAGGAACTGGAAGATTCAAGGAAATTATTCTATTGAAGAATGGTATAAAGAAGTGTAGGATATTGCTATTAATGATAAATTGACATGTAATATTAAAGTAAGAAGAGCTATAGCAGAAACGAATGAATTTGAGGGGATTTGGAGACAGTTCCTGGTATATGTGTTATCTAAAGGTAGTGGGAAACCGCCTCCAGAAGAGGTTTTAAGGTTTTGGAATCAGGAATGATCCCGAAGGGAAGGGGGAGCACTTTGTTTTCTTTTTTGATTATGTTTATGGATAAAATTATATGTTAACATTTAAATAATCAAGTAATTTGTTATGCATTATGACTAGTTTATGTGTGTGATTTTATGTTGATGTATTTTATTTAGTGTTTAATAAAATTATATTAAAAAAAATCAGTTGGTAATTAGTAGTTAGTAGTTAAGGAGAGTCAGGGTCAGTCTGCTTAAGTGGATAGATTAGTGCAGAGTCTGTGGTTTATTGTTTGGGGAATAAGAGGGAGCAGAAGGAGTTATAATAGCACTTTAGAGGGTAGAGTAGGCAAGGATACATGACATATTTATTGTAACAACCAAGTGCAGAGTGGGCAGCCGTATACCGACTGCGTTCATGGTTGGGATACTTTAAAGAAAAAGGTAAAAAGGAGTCTCATGTGAGTGGGTCATGACAAGGCCCTTCCTGGATTTGGAAGATCTGAACAATTTTAGACTGGTTGCACAGGTTCCTTTCCTGGACAAGGTCCTTGAGCAGGTGGTAGTTTACCAGATTCATGCACTCTTGGATGAGACTGATCTTCTGGATCCATTTCAATTGGGGTTCAGGCCTGAGACTATCTTGGTTGTCCTCTATGACCTGTGTCAGGAGAGAGAGAGGGAGCAAGTCCCTGCTGACGCTCCTTGATCTCTCAGTAGCATTCAATACCATCGATCATGGTATCCATGGTACGCCAACTACGCCCGTTCCTGGATAGGGATAGCCTTGCCATGGTCATCCATGCACTGGTAACCTCACGATTAGACTGCTGTAATGCGCTCCATGTGGGGCTATCCATGTGTGTGGTTTGGAAGCTGCAGCTAGTGCAGAACACAGCAGCTAATTTGCTCATGGGGACACCTAGCTCTGCTCATATAAAATCTGTATTAAAAGAACTGCACTGGCCACCTGTTAGCTACCGAGCCACATACAAGGTTATGTTGTTATCCTACAAAGCCCTAAACAATCTGGGACCAGGATACCAGCAGACCGCCTTCCCTTATATACACCCAGGCGACAACTACGATCCTCAGAGAATGCCTACTCACCATTCCAAGATGAATAAAATGCTGCCATGAAGAACCTCAGCGGCGGGCCTTCTCTGTGGTGGCACCCACCCTCTGGAGGACCCTCCCTCGGGCAGTTCAGGAGGCAGGAATCGTAATATCTTTTAAACGCCTCCTGAAGACATACCTTTTTACACAGGCTTTCCCTGGTTTTTAACGTATTGCCTTCTTAACGTTTTAAATTTGTACTTGTTATATTTTATGGTTTTTGGTTGTGCACTGCCTAGAGAGCTTCGGCTGATGGGCAGTATAAAAATGTAAATCATAATAATAAATAATTCTTCTGGAGTGGCTGGGCAAGTTAGAAGTTGGGGGCAATACTATGCAGTGGTTCCACTCCTCCATTGATAGTTGCTTCCAGAGGATGGTATTTGGAGGGTATTGCTCAGCAACATAGAGCCTCCAGTGTAGGGTTGTGCAGAGGTTGATTCTGTCCCATGTGCATTTAACACCAACATGAAAGTGCTGAGTAGGGTCATTTGGAATGCACTGCCATCAGTATGCTGATGTCACACAACTCTAGTTCTCCTTCATCTCAAGAAGTGTGGCGGAAAATGTGCTGAACTGGTGCCTGGTATTGGTAACGGACTGGATGAAAGCCAATAAACTGAGGGTCAGACAAGACTGAGGCACTGCTAGTGGGTGATTCCACTGCCTGGATGGGCAAAGTAGAACTGGCACGATGGAGTCGCACTCTCCCTGAAAGAGCAAATGTGCTGCTTGAGAGTACTCCTGGATTCATTATTGACTTGGTTCTGATGATATGACAACTGACTGCAGGTTAACTGACCCTTGGGGTGCTGCAGTGCATGCTGTTCACATTATGAATATGCAAGTGCTGAGTAGGGTCATTTGGGATGCACTGCCATCAGTATGCTGATGCCACACAACTCAACCCCGGCTAGGGGTTGTCGTGGCTTGTCATGTCATCCAAACCCAGACAGCAGGGGTTATCTGACGGTCAAACAACCCCCAAATAACCCCCACTGCCTTTGGTCAGATGACATAAGCAACAACGACATTATGCCAGGGTTTGCATAATGGCTGCTGGCACAGACTGCAGCTCCTTGAGGATAAATTAAACCCTGGTGGGCTGTCATGTCATGCCAACCCACCACTCAAAAACACAATCCCTGGGAGTGTGTCATGTGTCTTTCCCCCACTACAATGGCTGAACTATCCACACTTGCTACCCATCTGCTGCAACAGGATTAGCGGGCATCCATGTGGTTCCTGTGTTGTCTGATGGGAACTCCATGGGTTTGCAGGAGCCCTTCTCTATGTGCCCCCTCCAAGAAAAGGTAAGAGTGGCGCTTGGGGAATGGGCCTGTGTTATCCCTAAGTTTATGGAACGTTCTCCCCAAGGAAGCTTGCCTGGTGCCAACATTTGCCTTTTTCCCAGTGCCAGGTGAAGACGTATGTATTTCCCCAGGTATTTGGACATTAGTTATGTCCCAATTGTTGTGTGATGCTTTTGTATTGTTCATTTTAGGCTTGGGGGATTTTTGTATTGTGGAGGAAGAATTTTTACATTGTATTGGTTTTAGTTTATGTTTTTATGATATTATTGTGCTGCTTATGGTTTATTTAGATCTTGTTTTGTTCTGTTGTTACGTGTGTGTGTGTGTGTGTGTGAGAGAGAGAGAGAGAGAGAGAGAGAAAGAGAGACAGTCACTTTGAGACTGCTTTTTGCAGCAGAAAGTGATGCATAAATGTAATTAACAACATAAAGAGAAGGTAATTTAAAAGAGTTGTTATATGCCCTAGGGCAACAAAATAGGATCAGATATGAATTTAGAGGAATAAAATAACCACTGACTCCCTTAATGCTCTGTCTGTGAGATGTGAGATGTCAGAAAATATTGATAAAAACACAAGGAACTTCTGGACGATGACAAAAATTGGCACTATGTACAAATGATGAGCATGTTATCTCAAAGATATATAAACTTTTATTAAAGAACGAGACAGTGGATGAGCAGGTAAAAGATTGTATGATAAAATGGGCTCAAAACTTTGGATACAATGTCACAACGGAACAGTGAAAGAATATGTGGGGGAAGGATTTAAAATTCACATATTGTTCAAGATTTAAAGAAAATTTCTATAAGATGATGTACAGATGGTATATGTCTCCTGTAAAGTTAGCTAAAATGTATAAGGGTGTCTCGGGAAACTGCATTTAGTAGTTTTAAAAAAATACTAAATGCAAATGAAACAGGAAGCCTTCCTACTGGGACTAATGGATAAACAGTTAAAAGAGAAGGGGAGGACTCTATTTCTATATATGACAACGGCAGCGAGACTGTTGTATGCACAAAAATGGAAGAACGAAACAATGCCAACAATGAATGAATGGATGTTGAAGATGCTGGAACTGGCAGAAATGGCCAAACTCACATCGATAATGAAAGGTCAACATCCATTTTTATATCTGAATGGAAACTTCTGATAGAATTTTTGCAAGAAACAGAGAAATAATGAATTTGTCTGTGGCTTCAATGTATGAGATATAGTTAAGATAGAAGAAAGATCTGATTATTGTGTTAGAATTTTTGCAAGAAACAGAGAAATGAGGTATTTGTCTGTGGATTCAATGTATAAGATATAGTTAAGTTAGAAGAAATAAATAAATTTGATTATTGTGTTAAATATAATTAAGGAACAAGAGAAAACAGTTTACATTTCTGATATGAAGAAGTCCAAAAGTACACCTTAACCTTAGATGTTTTTAGTGTATCTTTGTGTGTATTTTATGTTTGTATTTCTGTTTGTATTTTATGTAATGATTTTGTGGTATGTATGCCTGATGTTTGAAACAATAAAAATCATTAAATAAAAAAACTGCATACTGTACTCACTCCATTTCATACACTGTGACTGGCAGTGTTTGTTCCATAAGAGAAAATTTCTTCGTCTTCACTGGTTTAATAATAGGTTCTGAAAGGAAACACAAGAATGCCACTTTTTTAAAGGTAAAACTAAGGAGAACCCACCTCTACACACTGTGGTCAGTGGTATGGAGTAGGGTGGGAGTGATGCATTGCAAATGCTTTCCATCCTACTGGTCCTGGAATGAAGTAGACAGTAGAGCTATGACTGGATGCAGACAATACAGCATTAGATGGCCTAGTTCTCATTGAGGCAATGTGTTTGGGCTGTACCACTACAGACTAGAAGTGAGTGGTCACATAACTGCTGCTACATGCAAAAATTCTAACGAAACAAACAAAATAACACAGAGAGATTCACATAAAGCCTTGTACACCCAACTAGTATGTCACAGAGAAGGCTTTGCTGCAACCCTTCTGCCCAAAGTGATAGTTATATACGCACAGGGAGTTTTTTATTATTATATCAGCTTGACTCACACAGAGAACATTTGCATGCTAGTATTTTATGGCTTAGTATCATAAATTTCTTTATACATACAGGGGTGCTGCTATAGTTTTCCAGGTGTGAGACTGACCAGGAATCCACTGGATTCCACACACACCCCACGGGACTTATCAGAGGCCTCTGTGTGCAACCGCGAGGCAAGAGCATTTGCACGCTAATATTTTATTGCTCAGTATCATAAATTTCTTTATACACACAGGGACAGCTGCTGCTCCCCCCTCCCAGCCACTCCCGCCTGCCTCACTCCCAGCCGCTGTCCCCCAACTTGCAGAACTTACTTGAGGCCTTTGTGCGTGCCAGTGAGCCACCTGGACTCCTCTAAGCTAAACCTCTTTTACAACATTAAATCTATAGCCCAGAGAATAGGCTGGGCAGCTCAATGGCCTCAGGCAAGTCCCACGGGTGAGCAGGCAGGGGGCAGTGTCTGGCTATTGGCCCGAAGCAACTTGGCTGCTTCGGCAATGATGTTTCAGTGTCAGCTATATCAAGTGTGTTTATCATGTTGCTCATAGCTCAAAACCTCAAGCGTGCCACACATTGCCATAGTGTTTCAGATATAGATATAGATATCTATGGAGCACCATTCTATCATTGAACCCTCACCTACAGTCTGAAGTGGTACAGCTTTGACAAAGGTTTACTCTTCTAGTTCCTGCTCCGTTTCTGAGACCAATCCAAAGTGCTGATGTTTACTTTTAAAGCCATAAACAGCTCGGAAAACTGATGGAATGTCTATTCCCAACCAACCTGTTCATACATTGAAATTAACTACAGCAAGGATGATGAATGTGCGGCCCTCCAGATGTTGATGGACTCCAACTTCCATCAGCCAATGGTGAGGGATGATGGGAGTTGCAGTCCACCACCATCTGGAGGACAACACAATCCTCAACCCTAATCTACAGAGACCCTCCTCCAGACATGCCTGCCATTTGGGAGAGGGCCTTCTTGGTTGTGATTTCTCATCTTTACATGCTCTCCCCACGTCAGAGAAATTTGCCTGGCACCTACACTGATGTTTTCTCATTGTCAGGTTAAGATTTTTATTTTTCCACTGTATTTTTAGTTCTTATGTTTTATGTTGCTTGAAAAACTTAATTTGTTATCCTTTATGCTGTTTAGATTTTACTGCTTGTTTCATCTTCTGTATACTAGTTTTAAAATTAAAATATGTAATCTGCCCTTGAAATACAACATATTGAAGGGTAGGATACAAATGTACCTTAATGAGATCTAGACAGCTACTAATACACTTATATCAGCCTTTCCTGATGTGGTACCCTCTAGATCAGAAAAGCAGAACCTCTTTCAGATGGAGGGCCAAATCCATTTCAAAGAAGCTCTTGGGAACCACATTCCAGTGGTGGACATAGCCAAAGGAATGGGGCTAAAATACCAAAAAATATCAGTATATTTTAGCTTAAACCTCTTACTGCCAGTATCTAAGCTTTAGGAAAGGCATTTCAACCTTTTACAATGGGGAAAAAACTGCACAAAAGCCAAGAATCCACCAAACAATTGGAGGTTAGGGAAAAGGGCATGGCTTTCTGGGAAACCCTGGAGGGCTGCATTTAGAAACCCAAAGGGCCCAATTTGCCCCCCTCCCCACCAGGTCTGAGTTTTTCTGTCCCTGATCTAGATGTTTTAGACTACAACTCCTATCAGAGCCAGTCAGCATGGCCAATGGTCTGGGATGATGGGAGTTGTAGTCCAAAGCATTTTGCGATTACCACAATGAGGAAGGCTGACTTATGTAGAGAGATGCAATTAAGAAAACTGTTTGAAAGTTGGCCAGATGCCAACTGATATTTTCTCTCTTTCTTTGAAAGGAGCTGACTCCTAGGACACTGGCTCCTAGAAATTTTCTCAGGTGTGCATTCTTTTACAGTTTAGATGGAGACCTGTCCTTTCCACATATCTTTTGGCTGCCCTGTCAATATGCAAATAAAGTATTTTAAACCTGGAGTTATGCCCTCAAATTTCTCACCTGTCAGAGGCTGTGTGTCTTCCTCCTGTACTATAGTCTCCACCTCTGGACCATAGACCTCCTCAGCAGTCGGATAATATTTCTTATCCTCATGCAAAACCACATCCATCCCAGGATGGTCTTCATCGTGGTCTCCCATCTCATCATCATCATCATCATCATCATCCTGAAACAGAATGTTCTCTAGTAACTTCCACCTAGTATGGTCCCAATTACAGAACTTGAAGCTTGTTCCTCACTTGACAACTACAACATCAATACTGAAAAACTTCACACTACACTGTATTTGTCAGTATTTAATGTGCCATAGGACAATCAGTTACTTTTGCAACAACAGTGTAACATGGCTACTCTTGAAGTTAATAACTCAGCACCTTTCTCAGGATTCTCAAACACCTTTGAGGTACCTCAACACCAGGGTGGATTTGATTTAAATCAATTTGATTTAAATCATGATTTAAATCACTACTCAGAAAAGACTCGATTTAATGTGCCTCCCCCTCCCCCAAAGTGCACTCTTCCTCGCTATATTTTACACAACTCAGAGTTACCAAAGACTCATTCTTGCTGGTATAATCTTAATATTTACAACCGGATGAAGGTTTCATTTTTAGAATAGCAACTTTTCAAATTAGCTTTACAGTTATATATATATAAAAATACTGATTTGGTTATACTATTAGAAACACATCATAGATAGATAATTATGAAATTATTGTGAGGTGAACTATCTCCAGTTTAATAGGTTAATCATTCATATTTGGACAACTTTTCTGCTGTACTTTATTGGAAGGAGAAAAATAATGTTACAGAAACCTCTGGAAGAGCATGACATTGTGAATGGATTAATGGAATTCATTTACCAAAAAAATTTAAACAGCCTCATGCTACATAATTAAAAATTAATCCTTATTTCATGATGAATAACCTTTGCACTATAATGTAACTTAAATAGAAAACTATCTTTAGATAGATTTTATTAAAAAAAATCCAATTTAAATAAAAAATCAGAAAAAAATCCATTTTAAAAAAAAATATATATCTAAAAAATCAATGATTTTTATCCACCCTGCTCAACACAGACATTTAACTAACTGCTTAACCAAGTAAGACTAAAACATTTAATTAGCTGACAGCCTTAAATAAAGCCACAAATCATTGGATTCCTGCATTGAGCAGGGGGTTGGACTTGATGGCCTTATAGGCACCTTCCAACTCTGCTATTCTACAATTCTATTATTCTGTTTAGTACAGTTGACATCTGTATCAAAAGTATGGTTTCCATACCTCATCAAGATCCTTTGAATCGCGACCTGTTTCATCATCATCATCATCAGAATCAAGCTCTGGGCCGATATAATTCCCAAACTCATCATACAGGTCCGCATCCATTTTGCTGGAACTGGGAAGGGGGTGGGTGGGAAAGAAAACTATGGAAATAAATACCACAGGGCCAGTTTTAATCCTGACAATGTTATTTCTATATTTTACTACTTCTGTGGTATGCTACTAACCTGATATTGCAGCCTTAATTGTGAGAACTTAATTGTGAGAATTTTATGATCTATTTCTGTTTATTGTAATGTTATAGTTAATTTTTATTGTGAACTTCACATGTACAGACATCACAGATAGCAACCTCTATATAGCTGCCTATCATGGCAGCCTGTTCCCCATTTCCAGTTCCTCAGCCTGTCTGCTCCTTCCCTAGTTTCCCTTCCACAACTCCCAACTGATCTTCCTGAATTCTAGTTTACCCGTGTCCTTCTACAACTTTCTTTTTCCAGAAGAAAATATCTTCAGATGGAAGGCATGGCATACAATTGCCAAAGCTCATTTATTTATTTATTTATTTATTTATTACATTTTTATACCTCCCAATAGCCAAAGCTCTCTGGGCGGTTCACAAAAATTAAAACCATGAAGAACATAAAAACAACCAACAATTTAAAAACACAAATACAAAATAAAATATAAAAAGCACAACCAGGATAAAACCACACAGCAAAATTTGATATAGGTTAAAATATGAGATTAAAACAGCAAAGTTTAAATTTAAGTTAAATTAAGTGTTAAAATACTGAGAAAATAAAAAGGTCTTCAGCTGACGACGGAAGGAAAACAGTGTAGGTGCCAAGCGAACCTCTTAATAACTTTGTTTTATTATATTTTAATAGGACTATAGCAAAAATATTAATTAATGTTTCTAAACAGAAAGTCCTTGGCCCCACTTCTTTCCCATGGCTCATCTTGAGAAATTCTTGTAAAAGAGTAAGCTCACTAGCTACAAATAATTATTTGATTGTATGAATCAATAATTCATACAATAATTCAATAACTGATTGTATGAATAACAGGGTCAAGTTAAAGGAAGCCAGATTCCAGCTGGACATTAGGAAAAACTTCCTGACTGTTAGAGCAGTACAACAATGGAATCCGTTACCTAGGGAGGTTGTGGCCTCTCCCACACTAGAGGCCTTCAAGAGGCAGTTGGACAACCAACTGTCAGGGATGCTTTAGGGTGGATTCCTGCATTAAGCAGGGGGTTGGACTCGATGGCCTTGTAGGCCCCTTCCAACTCTGCTATTCTATGATTCTATGAATACATTAGTATGTATTTGCTAGGCTTATTCTAATTCAGTAGCTCCCCTTTCATAAACACACAATCATTTCCCAACTATTGTGTTTTAAAAAATAAATATATACAAGTTAGCATCTTACCAAAGGTATGTTCTTTTAGGCTGCAAATCTATAAAACACTTAGCTGGAACTAAGTCCCATTAAATTAAGTGGGCATGTATAGGATTGCATTGCTAGGCCCATTAAGCACATACTAATTTCCCCCCACTGTAATCAATGGGGCATGGAAGTGCTTAGATTTGGCCTGGCTGCACCTGTCAAGTAGAAGGCATGTGCCTAAGCTCTTTGACCTCTCCACCCCTTACCCTCTACAGCAGGGGTGTTGAAGCAAGAGCCAAATACCATTTCAGAGAAACTCTGGGGGACAGTTTCCCAGTGGTGGGCAGGCCTGAAAGTAAAGGGGATGGTGCCATAAATATCAGCATAGTTTACGTTAAAGCTCTTCCTGCCAGTAACTTAGGGTTTTAGGAGTCGAATTTCAACCTTTTAGAATTGGGGTGGGGGGGGGGAAGGCTATACAAAAACCAGGAAACCAAACGATTGGTGGCCAAGAGAGAAAGTTGTGGAGCCATCTGGGAAACCGCAGGTGGGCCAAATTTGACCCGTGGGCCTGAGGCTCTGCATCCCTGTTCTACAGATGGCTCCTTCCCACAACTGTGCCAGCGTCTGTTAAGCATTTACTCGGAATTTAGTTCCCTCTCCGCTCAATTGGGCTTAGTCCTAATAAATGTATTTAGGATTACTTGCAGCCCAAGCGGTCATTTCGTGTTTAAAAACACCAATCAAGCCCTTACAGTTGCAGGAGAAAAACACGTGCAGCTAGAAAAGGCATACATACACACGCTTTGTCCTACCTTTAACTTTCCCTCCTCGGCAGCGCTTTCCTCAGCAATGACGGCGCCTCACTAGGCAAATGTGCGTTACTTGCTACGTTCCCCTTCCGGTTTCATGCCGCTGCGACACTAGTGGAAAAGCCCTCCCACTTCCTCCGGATGAGGCTGCCCACTTTATTGCCTGGTTGATTTGCCGCCTTTTTCCTTCTTTTGTTTCGGTGCTTGGGACATATATACAAATATGGTTCTGCTTCTCATGGATATGGATAGGTAAACAGAAAAATAATCACGAAGTGGGTTATGAGCAGGCGTTTACTGCAGCCGGCTTCGATGGCGGAGAGTCCGCCCCACTTCGATGTATTGTGGTTGTAATGGAAATCAACCTGGAGCCCCGTTGCTATGGAAACCCAGGTTTCGCGCTCTGATCACGGCCTCCACACAGTTCCAGACGGGAGCGAAGAGCCTCTTTTCCCTCAGTCTTCTGCCTGGTATCTGTGGGGAGGGACGAGCGGGATTTCGAGGGCCAAATTCCGGGTCTATGTTGTATGTGGAGATACATAAAATTAGTCCAGTGAAACCTCCAGACGTTGGCTGCGGAGTGGCCAGGAGTGGCGTTGTTATTTTGGGCCATCTTGATTACCGCTAAGGGGTCTATCGCGAAAGATCTAGGCTGCAATACTATACCGATTTACCATGGGATTAAGTCTTATTGAACTCAGTGGGGCTTACTTCTGAGTAGACATACATAGGATTGCACTGTACTTGTTTACTTACGTTTATATATCGCCTTTCTGTCAATGTTCTCAAGGCAGTTTATGATTATGCTTCACAATTTAATAGACACCATGCAAATAGGGAAAACGGACAGAGAGGGAAAAGGAAACCAAGGGCCGATCTACACCAGGCAGGATATAACACTTTTAAAACAGTATGAAACCGGTATATGTAATGTGTCCTGGGCCTGAACAGTTGTCATAACCCTTATAAACCGTTATAATAGTAGTGTAGATCCTGGCAAATGTAAATAGCAACTTACACATAAAAGTAAGAATTTTGTGTGAAATGTTGTATGACGGAGGCCAAGAACATAAAAAAAATGTTCCTTAATAACTGAAAAATTCTCCAACCTATGGAATGGAGTTATTCTGTTTGGCTGAGTTCGGACGACACGCTAATCAACTTGGTGGGGGTAATAGGAACAGAATGGGAAAAAACTATTAGCGTGTTGTCCGAACTCAGCATGTATTTCTAATGTTCAGGCTATGACTGCTGTTATTTACGTTGCTAAAATGGCACTACCCATGCATAAAAGAGAGAGGCTTGCAAAAGTATCCCCCACCCCCCAGAAGAGATGTGAGCCTAAAAATAGTCATGTGCTGACTGTTGAGAGGGGGAAACAGAAAACTGATGGGAGGGCCAATGGAATAGAATATTATGGAGGAGGGCATGGCTTGATTGACTTGTAACTGAATAGGAGAACTGTGCAACGTTTTGGTGCAAGTCCCACTGGTACTCATCAGAACTTGGGAATATGATACCTCTTAGGCAGGGGACATCAACAACAGATAAACAGCCAGGTTTTGCAGTTTCAGTTGGCAAGAGTCACAGAAAGTTGGAGATGGTTGAAGATGAAGCAGCTCCCTCTGAGAATCTGACTCTGGATTAGCAGATCTGTGGTACTGATTTGCTTCTGCTGTGCTCTGCTTGTACATATACAAATAAAACAAATTTTACAAATATTCTGTACATCTTCAGTGCTCTCTCCCCAAAGGAAACTGAACCCCATAGTACACTTCCACCCCTGGAACCTCTGGCCATTTGGGAAAGTGGGAAGTGCATAACAGTATGTTTGGATTGTCACTAGTATAGTTTGATTTCTTTACACACAGGTTTTCTCCTCCCCCCTCAAATTAATACCTTTGACCCTGTGAGATTATTTAAGAGTTTATTCCATTCTTTGGGGTGGGGGGAGTTGATACTTAAACAATTTATTGGTTGTGTTGCTTTTAGGTTCCCAAAATGGAGGGCATAATAGATTTCCATGCTTTGGAGAAAGAGTTGGAAGAAGCTATTGCCACTGATGAAAAGTACCAGAGAGAAAATGAGGCCAAGTTCCGAGCAGTGCACCAGAAAGTGGCATCCTATGAAGAATTCAGGTTTCTTGAATTTATAGGAACATAGGATGCTACTGTGTCAGACCATCAATGCATCTAGTTCAGTGTAGTCTAAATTGCTTGGTAGTGGCTCTTTCCCTGTCATACCTGAGGATTGAAACTTGCAGTTTATTCATGCAAAGCGTGTGGGCTACTACTGAGGTTCTATTGTTTTGACATTTATATACCACCCCATAGCCAAAGCTCTCTGGATGGTTGTTGATGTGATACAAAGGATAGATACAGCCTGACCTACATGGCGTACTTTTCAACATTTCTCAGGTGAAAATAGGATGATCTTGTAACATCCCTTTTCTCACATCAAGGATCACTGCCTGGGCTGCTCTTCCTCTGCTATTATACATGGTTTTAGGCTGTTCTAAAAAGAAAGGAGAAATTTATAATTATCCCGTAATATAAGTTGTTCAAAGTTAACTTCATGCAGAGTGCTTCCAGATGAAGGGCTCCTACCACTACAAGTCAAATACGTTATGCATTTATTTTGTCTTTTCCTCAGTGGATTTTTTTTGTGGGGGAAAAAGACAGTAGTGGTATAACCATGGGAGCGTTACTGATGGAAGACAGCATCATAATATGGACTCCCGCTGTAAAATTCTGTGAATGTGGCAGGTCTATTGCACAATAAAAGCCTTGTCTGGAAGCACCCCTGGTGTAGCATATTGAATGACAGCTATAGAGCCTTAAATAATAATAATAATAATAATAATAATAATTAATTAATTATGTTTTTATACTGCCAAATAGCTGAAGCTTTCTGGGCGGTTCACAAAAATGTTAATGTGTGTCCATTACATGTATGTGTACTAGCAATAAAATGCAGCTTCCCCACATCAAGATTGAACTTCTAGATATCTTAGAGAAAACAGGCAAATTATACTGTTTTAAAATACATCCTTGAAATTGATAAAATAGGACAATGATTTATCAGGAACCATTTATCAATAGAAGCTTATGACATGGCAAAGAGTTCCTACTCTAATAATACAAATTGTGGGTTAGTGGAGGTTTTCTCCTTACTGTATAGCCTGCTTTCCACATGTTGCAAAGTACACATAATAAGCTAGAGGTGGCAAAGATGGTAGTTTGTAGCCACCCATAGTTGTGGATGATCAGAGCTTTCTTTTTTCTTTTTTTTTTAGACAAGGGGCATTTAAAAGGGTGCAGTACTCAGACAGGGTGAATGTGATAGCAGACAAGGTTTCTGCTCTTATAATAATTTATAAAAGAGGTAATTATAGGAGACACAGGTCTTCTAATCACAGTAATAGTATGCCAAACTGCTACTGCTGTAATTTCAATAATGCGCTCTTCTCTGTTGCTTGCAGGGATATTGTTCTAGCATCTCACTTGAAACCTCTGGAGAAAAGGGACAAGATGGGGAAGAAAAGAAAAGCGTTGTGGAACTCTTGCACAATTAAAGCAGACTGCAAACAAGAGAGTGAGGAGAATCTATCTCTAGTGAGAACACTTCTCTCTAGGAGCTTTGAAATCCTTGATCCCTTTTGAGTAGAACTTTGGTTTCTCCAAATGTTTCTTAAAAATCAATGATTATTGATTATGGCAGATCTTACCCCAGAGTAAGGGACTGGAACTGAAAGGATTGTTAAATTCAGAAATTGGAAACATCTGACAGTATATGTAGAGCCATGAGAACATTAGTTTTTCTTTATTTTAAATGTATGTTTCTAACCCTTATTGTTTGGTTGAGGATCTATATTCAAAAGCATGCAGCAACAGCAAGAGAGCTTCAGCATCTCTCTCTCTCTCCCCTTGCCTCTTATCCATTTCCCTTTATTATCATATGCCCTGTCATTTATTCATATATTCTTGGCACTCCACTTTAAAAAATAATAATCTATAAATACTCAACCAGCAGTATTCAAATTCAGTATACAAACTGAAAACATAATATGTATGTGACATAGGCATTATCAGTGCATACCACAATGATTTTCACAATTCATTCTGAGTACAGAATTTGACTGGAAATTACATAGTATAGAATTAGAGCTTCTTTACACTAGAATTTTCTATGTTTCAGCTCTTTTAAGGAGTATGTTGTAATTGTGTTCAACAGAAAAAAATGACATAATTGAATCTTAACATGTATAGTTTTGCATCTGCAGAGTTCTACAGAGATTGGAGGAGATGCATGAAAAACAGCCAAACTTGGATCCCAGAACCTGTGCCAGATCTTTCAAACAGATCTTTACTTTGGTCTCCTAGGTGAATTCATAGAAGTACTCACTGAAAAAGCCTGTACCAAAGACCAGGACACAGTCTTGGAGATTCTGGAGAGTTTTCCAGGAACTAAATGTTTTGGACTGAATGTGGAACTCCTGAGTGAACAAGAGAAGGCTGGCTGCAGGCAGTTGTTTGAGAAACTGCAAAGAATGGAGACTGACACTGCCAATCCTCCTGAATTTTCATGTGCTTCAGATGAAGAAAATGCAGCTGTTACACAAATGGATTGCCAAGTAAATGGGCTAGTTGAAAGAAAACTGGTGAAACTGATGCATCTTTACCACGTCTGCTGAATGAGTCTTAAGTTTGTATCACCAGCCACACCACATAGGGAAATCTTCAGAATACAGGGAGGATTGGAACTTCTGTCAGCATCATTGCCCTTGCAGATGAGTGGGAGATGTGAAAAAGTTCATGTACGCCCTTGCAGATCTGCCTTTAATCTCAGTAGGGCTAATGCAGAACAGATGTCCAGTGGAACAGATATCTTTACGACTCGCTTTTTGTCTCTTTTGCACCTGCTATTCAGTTTTTACATGGGGTTGCCGTCTCTAACCATATGTCAATAAATGTATTTATTTATTTATTTAGAGTATTTTTATCCCGCACCTCAGCCAAAAGGCTCTTGGAACGGCTTACAATTTATCAATAAAGAAGACAGTCCCTACCCTCAGGCTTACATTCTAAAAAAGACATGACACATAAGGAAAAGTGGATGGGGAGGGAAGAGGAAATATGTGTTAACTAATAGTTTCTGCTGTGGTTTATCTTGTATCTCTTGGCACAAGTGCTGTTGAACTTCTGGTTTTGCTAGCACCTAGCAAGGCTTAACCTCAGAACATGTTTGCCATGTTATGGCTCAGCCAAAATAGTAACTTTCAAATCTGGGTGCCTTTAAAGGTATACATTTTATTTTTCCTTGAATAACCACAACCAACCCTTCACATCTGGGATTGGAGAAAATGCCTGCTAGGTCAGAAGGCAGAACCTGAAGGCAAGGTTGAGCCGTAGTGCTTCCCCTGCCCCCTGCTTTTATGTTACAAATTAAAGGCCAGACTATGCATTTTATTTCTAGAGGTGCATGATAGCGAGTACGGGGTAGGATGGATTGATGGTCTCCCAATTTTCTAGATGCATGTTACAGCAGTGGAAACAAGCATATGAATATCAGAGCAAATTGTTTTTCAGGTATAGGCTGGAGGAAACATTTGAAACCAGAAATACTTTTGTACACCCAGGCCAATGTTAACTTGGCAATATTAAGTCAATATTTAAGTTTTAAATCAAAGGAAAAGAAAACAGGAACTTTATTAATTGGAATTATAAAGAACACGTGGTCTTGAAGGAAAGGATCAAGGAAAATACCTCTTCCCAACAAAGTAATGAAACATTCTGGTAGAAAATTATTATTTTTTAAAAAAACATCCATCACCTAACCTACGGTAGATTGCAGTGCATCCGTACATCTCCAGTACCATTTGGGGTAGATCTACATGGGGGATTTACTCCAGTGCTATTGCACCTCGCAGATGATTGTGACACATGATATTCTCTTCACAACAACCATAAAACCCACATTTTTGCAAAGTTGCTCTGTGATGGATTTTCCCCTTGCACCAACTTTAGTGCAGTTTAGGAATCTGTAACCTCAACTAACTTTAGCACTGGCTGCGGGGAGCAGCTCTGATAGGTGGAAGGGAAAGTTGTATCATCAAAGGGTGGACACAAGTTGGGAATTGCTTTGCCTTTCATTTTTGTATCTACTCGGAAGTCAGCACCTTGGTGTGGGGTGACTTTTCTTATATTAAAATCTCCATTTCGGCATTGAAAACAACCCGCTAAACATGTCTACTCAGAAGCAATTCACACTGTCTTCAATTGCACTTACTCAGAACAGGAGTGGAGGGAGGGGTGGGAAGTTGGGAATCGCTTTGCCTTTTGATCTCTATCTGGAGGAGTGCACCTGTGCATAAGTGATAGTGAGGTGGAAATTGCTTTGCCTTTTGTTTTTGCGTCTACTCAGAAGTAAATAAATAACATTGTCTTCAATTGCACTTAGCACTGGAGAGAGGGTAGGGGGATTGGTTTGGGGATGACTTTTTTTTTACTCTCCACTCATTTACTGCACCTATGTAGAAATAGTTGATGACATTCTAGTCTACATGTGGGACTCTGCCCACACAACCCAAAATTAATGCAGTTTCAGGTGCCATTTGATTTGCCCACTGAAAGCATTTTTTTTTTTGGTAAAATGTATGTACTATTTCACTGGCTAAGTGTTGCACAAGAGGACCAAATCCAAATTCGTGAACATCCAGTTTAAATAGAATCGCCTCAGAAAGTGTCTCCATTTAAATGGGGTCTTAGACTTCACAAGACCCTGTAATATTGGAAGGAAGGAGCAGGCCTCAAGCAGTAGATGAACAAGGCAGGACAGACTGCTTCATCTAGAAGAACCACAGAAGTCAGTTCCCAATCCATCCATCTTACTGCTTCCTCATTTGCTCAAGTGTCATGGAATCATAGAATAGCAGAGTTGGAAGGGCCTATAAGACCATCGAGTCCAACCCCCTGCTCAATGCAGGAATCCACCCTAAAGTATCCCTGACAGGTGGTTGTCCAGCTGCCTCTTGAATGCCTCTAGTATGGGAGAGCCCACAATCTCCCTAGGTAACTGATTCCATTGTCGTACTGCTCTAACAGGAAGTTCTTCCTGATGTCCAGCTGGAATCTGGCTTCCTGTAACTTGAGCCCATTATTCCGTCCCCTGCACTCCAGGAGGATCGAGAAGAGATCCTGGCCCTCCTCCGTGTGACAACCTTTTAAGTATTTGAAGACTGCTATCATGTCTCCCCTCAATCTTCTCTAGGCTAAACATACCCAATTCTTTCAGTCTCTCTTCATAGGGCTTTGTTTCCAGATCCCTGATCATCCTGGTTGCCCTCCTCTGAACAAGCTCCAGCTTGTCTGCGTCCTTGAATTGTGGAGCCCAGAACTGGATGCAATACTCTAGATGAGGCCTAACCAGGGCTGAATAGAGAGAAACCAGTACCTCATGTGATTTGGAAGCTGTACTTCTCTTAATGCAGCCTAAAATAGCATTTGCCTTTCTTGCAGCCATATCGCACTGTTGGCTCATATTCAGCTTGTGATCTACAACAATTCCAAGATCCTTCTCGTTTGTAGTATTGCTGAGCATTTGGTTTCTATTTCCTAGATGTAGAACTTGGCATTTATCCCTGTTAAATTGTTTTCAGCCCAGCACTCCAGCCTGTCAAGATCACTTTGAAGTTTGTTTCTGTTAGGGATGTGCTCCGCTCCGATTAGGATCAGAGAATCAGAAGCGAATTGGCCTGCTCCGCCTTGCCCAGAGGCGGAGTAGAAGCAGACCGGGGACCCTTAGAAGCATGGCAAAGAGAAGCGGCCATAGGAGAAGCGCTTCTCTTTTCGCGGAGCGCTCCGCCCGCCATTTTGGATAATTTCGCCCATAGGATTGCATTGCGGAAAAGAATAGGGGATAACTGTGTTGTTTTTAAAGCTATCTTTCTGAAATTTCTTGTGCTTAGAGAGTTGTGGCTGGGAGTCATTTTGAGCCTACTCTCAGCACTCTGCGTGGTGCAGTTCGCTTGCTATATTTTTTTAAAAAATCGGGTTAAAAAAAGGGAGAGGTACCTTTTTGAAGTATTGAGAGGCAAATTCAACTCCCAATCCTGATGAGAAATGATGACCTCATGAAGCATCCTCCAATCCCAGCGTTGGAGGGGGGACTAAGGCAGAGCCACCCTGAGAGCTTTCTGCTTTGTGTCTCTTTGTGTTTTGGCGTTCATGGAGAAAGGAGTTAGTTATAGGTGCTGCTGCTGTGTTTGGAATTGGAGGAGATTAGATTAGGATTTAGCTTGGGTTGTGTGTGTGTTTGTTTGCTTGTTTCTGACTGTTTGCTTAGTTTGCTCTGTGTTTTTCCCTTACTTTGATTTTATATAAACTTTATTTTTAATTTTTGGAGTGTTTGTTTGTTTGGTTGGTTCACCCCCCCTTCCCCCTCTTAAAGCCTGACTGTGTTTCATCTTCCTTCTTTCTTCTATATATAAAAAAAAATACAAAAAAAATATTCTCTATTTCTTCTCTCTCTCTCTCTCTCTGTGTGTGTGTGTGTGTGTGTTACTTGGACTGTGTGTATGACTGTGTGTTATTGTGTGAGTGTGCTGTGTGCACTGCTTGTGAAGTGCAAAAAAAGCCAATACAGTTTGAGCATTTCAAATCCAGTTTGGGCAAAGCATACACACTTGTCGCATTTCCCCAAATATATATTATTAGTAGTATTATCAGTAGTATTATATTATTATCATCATGAGAAGAGGGAGCCTGCTTCCAAGTTTTTATCTGTCAAAATGTCAGAGTAAATCCCATGTCTGAAAATGGGGTGTCCGATTTTCAAAATTTCCCAAAAAATCAGGGGAGGCTTGGATTGGCTTGAGTCTTGGCATGTGTGTGTATACATCCATGAGGTGTCACGGTGCCGAACTTGAGGTTTCTAATGTGAAAATTGACGTAGTTCTAGCATGGGACTTGATTTGGGATGAGTTGAAAGTTTAAAGCCCCGCCAAAAATCAGGGGATGATGGGATTTGCTTGAAATTTGCCATAAATGTAGATCTAGATGGCATCTGTGAGGGTGTCTGCTTCCAAGTTTTTATCTGTCAAAATGTCGGAGAACAGTCCATGTTTGAAAATGGGGTGTCCAATTTTCAAAAATTCCCCCAAAATCAGGGGAGGCTTGGATTGGCTTGAGTCTTGGTATGCATGTGCATACGTCCATGAGGTGTCATGGTGCCAAACTTGAGGTTTCTAATGTGAAAATTGACGTTGTTCTAGCATGGGACTTGATTTGGGGTGAGTTAAAAGGTTAAAGCCCCACCAATAATAGGGGGATGATGGGATTTGCTTGAAACTTGCCATGAATGTGGATCTAGAAGGCATCTGTGAGGGTACCTACTTCGAAAAATTTTATCTGTCAAAATGTCAGAGCAAATCCCATGTTTGAAAATGGGGTGTCCGATTTTCAAAAATTCCCCAAAAATCAGGGGAGGCTTGGATTGGCTTGAGTCTTGGCATGCATGTGTATACATGGGTAAGCTATCATGGTGCCGAGTTTGAGATTTCTAACGTAAAAATTGACGGAGATATCGAAAGGGGTGTGAATTGGGGTTACAGGTGATGCGTTAGAGATTAAAGCCTCGCCAAAAATCAGGGAATGATGGGATTTGCTTGAAACTTGCCATAAATGTGGATCTAGATAGCAAATATGACTTGATAGGTATAACTGAAACTTGGTGGGATGACTCCCATGAATGGAATATAGCAATTGAAAGATATAACTTGTTCAAAAAGAAAAGAAGAAATAGAAAGAAAGGTGGAGTTGCACTATATGTTAAAAATACCTATCCCTGCACAGAAATACAGATGGATGAGACTGGGGGCCCAGTCGAGAGCGTCTGGATTAAAATAATCCAGGCAAGGAATAAAAAGAATATGATAATCGGAGCCTACTACCGACCACCCAATCAAGGAGAAGACGAGGACGAAACTTTTGAGAAACAAATTGCCAGTGTTTCAAGGAAGTGCGATGTAGTAGTGATGGGGGACTTCAATTACCCTGATATCTGTTGGGAGACCATTACTGCCAAAAGCGGCCCTTCCAAGAAATTCCTGACATGTATGGGTGATAACTTTCTCCTACAGAAAGTGGAGGAAGGAACTAGAGGATCGGCAATCCTTGACTTGTTATTGACCAATAGGGATGACTTAGTGGATAAAGTGGCAGTTACGGGAACTCTGGGGGAAAGTGACCACGTCATACTTGAATTCTTGATTATGAAGGAGACAAAAGTCGAGCGTAGCCATACACGTACTCTGGATTTTAGGAAAGCTGATTTTAATAAACTCAGAACTATAATAAGTAAGGTCCCGTGGCAAGTGAGCCTAATGAGAAAAGGAGTGCAGGATGGGTGGGAGTATTTAAAACAGGAAATTTTAAAGGCACAGTTACAAACAATTCCAACAAGGAGAAAAGATAGAAGACAACAGAGGAAACCAATGTGGCTCTATGATCTGTGATTCAATGTGATTCTATGATCTGTGAGGGTGCCTGCTTCCAGGTTTTTATCTGTCAAAATCATAGAATCATAGAATCATAGAATAGCAGAGTTGGAAGGGGCCTACAAGGCCATCGAGTCCAACCCCCTGCTCAATGCAGGAATCCACCCTAAAGCATCCCTGACAGATGGTTGTCCAGCTGCCTCTTGAAGGCCTCTAGTGTGGGAGAGCCCACAACCTCCCTAGGGAACTGCCTCCCTAGGGAATTGTCGCACTGCTCTAACAGTCAGGAAGTTTTTCCTGATGTCCAGCCGGAATCTGGCTTCCTTTAACTTGAGCCCGTTATTCCGTGTCCTGCACTCTGGGAGGATCGAGAAGAGATCCTGACCCTCCTCTGTGTGACAACCTTTTAAGTATTTGAAGACTGCTATCATGTCTCCCCTCAATCTTCTCTTCTCCAGGCTAAACATGCCCAGTTCTTTCAGTCTCTCTTCATAGGGCTTTGTTTCTAGACCTCTGATCATCCTGGTTGCCCTCTTCTGAACACGCTCCAGCTTGTCTGCGTCCTTCTTGAATTGTGGAGCCCAGAACTGGACGCAATACTCTAGATGAGGCCTAACCAGGGCCGAATAGAGAGGAACCAGTACCTCACGTGATTTGGAAGCTATACTTCTATTAATGCAGCCCAAAATAGCATTTGCCTTTCTTGCAGCCATATCGCACTGTTGGCTCATATTCAGCTTGTGATCTACAACAATTCCAAGATCTTTCTCGTTTGTAGTATTGCTGAGCCAAGTGTCCCCCATCTTGTAACTGTGCATTTGGTTTCTATTCCCTAAATGTAGAACTTGGCATTTATCCCTATTAAATTTCATTCTGTTGTTTTCAGCCCAGCACTCCAGCCTATCAAGATCACTTTGAAGTTTGTTTCTGTCTTCCAGGGTATTAGCTATCCCACCCAATTTTGTGTCATCTGCAAATTTGATCAGCGTTCCCTGGACCTCCTCGTCCAAATCATTAATAAAAATGTTGAAGAGCACTGGGCCCAGGACTGAGCCCTGCGGCACCCCACTCGTTGCCTCTCCCCAGTTTGAGAAGGTTCCATTGATAAGTACTCTTTGAGTCCGATTCTGTAGCCAACTGAATCCACCTAATAGTTGTTCCATCTAGCCCACTTTTAGCTAGTTTGTTAATCAGAATGTCATGTGGTACTTTGTCAAAAGCTTTGCTGAAGTCAAGATATATGACGTCCACAGCATTCCCACAGTCCACAAGGGAGGTTATCCTATCAAAAAATGAGATCAAATTAGTCTGACAGGATTTGTTCCTGACAAATCCATGTTGGCTTCTAGTAATCACTGCATTGATTTCAAGGTGTTTACAGATTGACTTCTTTATAATCTGCTCCAGAATTTTCCCAGGGATGGATGTCAGACTGACTGGTTTGTAGTTCCCAGGTTCCTCCTTTTTGCCCTTTTTGAAGATAGGGACAACGTTAGCCCTCCTCCAGTCATCCGGCACCTCACGTCTTCCATGATTTTGCAAAGATAATAGACAAAGGTTCTGAGAGTTCTTCCGCTAGCTCCTTCATTACTCTTGGATGCAGTTCATCGGGCCCTGGAGATTTGAACTCATTCAAGGAAATTAGGTGTTCTTTGACCATTTGTTTATCAATCTCAAACTGCAATCCTGCCCCCTCAACTTCTGCTTCACTTTTTCCAGGGGGGTCATAGACCCGCTTTTGGGAGAAGACCGAGGCAAAGTAGGAATTGAGCACTTCAGCCTTTTCTTTGTCATCTGTTATCAATTTGCCATCCTCATTAAGCAGTTGAACCACCATTTCTTTCCTCTGTCTTTTACTACTCACGTATCTGAAGAAAGCCTTTTTATTGCTTTTAGCATCCCTCGCTAATCTCAGCTCATTCACAGCTTTAGCCTTCCTGACGCCATTTCGGCACTTCTGCGCCACTTGTCTGTACTCTTCTTTTGTAGCCTGGCCTTCCTTCCACTTCCTATATGTATCCCTTTTTGTTTTCAGTTCATCAATAAGCTTTTTGTGGAGCCACATTGGTTTCCTCTGTTGTCTTCTATCTTTTCTCCTTGTTGGAATTGTTTGTAACTGTGCCTTTAAAATTTCATTTTTTAGATACTCCCACCCATCCTGCACTCCTTTTCTCTTTAGGCTCCCTTGCCACGGGACCTTACTTATTATAGTTTTGAGTTTATTAAAATCAGCTTTCCTAAAATCCAGAGTACGTGTATGGCTACGCTCGACTTTTGTCTCCTTCATAATCAAGAATTCAAGTATGACGTGGTCACTTTCCCCCAGAGTTCCCGTAACTGCCACTTTATCCACTAAGTCATCCCTATTGGTCAATAACAAGTCAAGGATTGCCGATCCTCTAGTTCCTTCCACCACTTTCTGTAGGAGAAAGTTATCACCCATACATGTCAGGAATTTCTTGGAAGGGCCGCTTTTGGCAGTAATGGTCTCCCAACAGATATCAGGGTAATTGAAGTCCCCCATCACTACTACATCACACTTCCTTGAAACACTGGTAATTTGTTTCTCAAAAGTTTCGTCCTCGTCTTCTCCTTGATTGGGTGGTCGGTAGTAGACTCCGATTATCATATTCTTTTTATTCCTAGCCCCATTTATTTTAATCCAGACGCTCTCGTCAGAGTAAATGTCAGAGTAAATCCCATGTCTGAAAATGGGGTGTCCGGTTTTCAAAAATTCCCCGAAAATCAGGGGATGCTTGGATTTGCTTGAGTCTTGGCATGTGTGTGCATACGTCCATGAGGTGTCATGGTGCCAAACTTGAGGTTTCTAACTTTAACAGAAAAAAATTGTAGTTTTTTTTGTATTTCTGTGCAAGCCGATGGGGGGGGGGGGAAGCGGAGCTCCGATCCGGATCCGGAGCTTCGCAGCGAAGCAGAGCGGACTATAGGCAGATCGGAGTGGAGCGGACCCGATCCGGAAGTTGTGGATCTGGAAGAGAAGCGGATCGGCGGGTCTGTGCACACCCCTAGTTTCTGTCTTCCAGGGTATTAGCTATCCCACCCAATTTTGTGTCATCTGCAAATTTGATAACCGTTCCTTGCACCTCCTCGTCCAAATTATTAATAAAAATGTTGAAGAGCACTGGGCCCAGGACAGAGCCCTGTGGTACTCCACTCATTGCCTCTCCCCAGTTTGAGAAGGTTCCATTGATATGTACTCTTTGAGTCCGATTCTGTAGCCAACTGTGAATCCACCTAATAGTTGTTCCATCTAGCCCACTTTTAGCTAGTTTGTTAATCAGATTGTCATGGGGTACTTTGTCAAAAGCTTTGCTGAAATCAAGATTTATTATGTCCACAGCATTCCCACAGTCCACAAGGGAGGTTACCTTATCAAAAAATGAGATCAAATTTGTCTGACAGGATTTGTTCCTGACAAGCCATGTTTTGTTTTGTTTTAAAAAATTATTTAATACTTCAACATACATCAATTCAATAAAAACAATACTACATAATACATAAATTATTAGATAACATTTGATAACATACATTCTAGTTTATTCTATTAACATAATCATACTTAACATAAAAGTGCACCCCCCACGACGGGATCTTATTCCTGTTTCCAAAATCTCATTGCATCTTCTGGAGGTGCTTTCCCACTCCCCTTAGATAATACAAATTGTAGGAACTGTTTCCATATTCCCTCAAAATCATTCGTTTTTATCATTCCTGGTCTAACTTTTATATTACATGTTAATTTTGTCATTAATAGCAATATCCCATATTTCTTTATACCAATCTTCTATATGATAATCCCCTTGAACCTTCCAGTTCCTAGATATCATTAACCTGTACTCCTTTCGTCGCCAGCTGAAGACCTTTTTATTCACTCAGTATTTTAACACTTAATTTTAACTTAAATTTAAATTATACTGTTTTAACTCTGTATTTTAACCTTATATCAATTTTGCTGCGTGGTTTTATCCTGGTTGTGCTTTTTATATTGTATTTTGTATTTGTATTTTTAACTTGTTGGTTGTTTTATGATGATTTTAATTTTTGTGAACCGCCCAGAGAGCTTCGGCTATTGGGCGGTATAAAAATGTAATAAATAAAATAAATAAAATAAATAAAATAACCTTGCTGCTGTTAACAAATTCGTTATCAATTCTTTTGTCTCTTTACTACAATTTAATTCTCCATATAATGATAACAATGCCACTACAGGTATCTCTTCAATCTCCATTCCTAAAATTTCTTTTATCTCATTAAACACCATTTTCCATAATTTTTGTACAAATTCAAATTTCCACCACATATTTAAATACGTTCCTTTTTTTGACAACCTCTCCAGCAATTTGCTGAATTCAACTTATTTATTTTATTTAATCTCACCGTGGTTAGATACCACCTCCATACAATCGTATAATAATTTTCTCTTATCCTCACAGACATATTTCTCAACACTCTTTGTTTCCATATTCCTTCCCAGCTCTGTTGCCCTGTTTGTTCCTTCAAGTCAGTTTCCCAAACCATCTTGCCAGTACTTTCTCCATTTTCAACTAATATTCTATATATTTCACTCGTTAACCCTTTTATTAATTTATTTTCCCTTTTCTCAATTTTTTTTTTAAGATCAGCTCCTCAGATTTCATAGTCGCTCTATACTCTTCATCATCCTTTAATCATTTCTTCGTCCATTGTTCTAATTGGAAATAATTTAACCATGTTAAATTTCTCTCTTTTAATCTCTCCATTAATTCTTCTCGAGTTCTCATCTTTTCTAGCCAATCTTTTAACTTCATTACTTTTCTCTCTTTTAATTCCCCCCCCCCCAATTTATCTTTTAAGTTTCCCGGAAAATTCGGCATCATTATCACTGGTGATATTGGGGAAATACTCGGAAGTAAATCCTTTTTGTATACTCGCCATATTTCCCAGTGATTTTTTAAAAGGGGTTCTCTATTTCTTCCCCCCCCCATTTCTTTGTATAATCTCTAAAAAATGTATTTTCTAATTTCCAATCTGTATCTTCTCTCTTTCTATCCTCCAACCAACTTAAATCTCCTAATCCTATCATACTTTCGACCACATGTCTCAATCTATTAGCTACGTAATATAATTTTAAGTTTGGGAGCCCTAGCCCTCCTTTTTTTTGTGTTACATACCAACTTTTTAAAATTTAATCTCGCTTTCCTATTGCCACGACAGAGGCTCTGAACAACAGACCCGGCCGCAGCTCCTCCCTGCTCAAGCCAAGCACCACCGCTTGACACGCCTGAGGCAAGGGATAAAAACCACCTTCCTCCAAACTATGTGGAGAAAGGGGTTTAAATGGAGAAGGATTTCACTATATAAAATAAAACACTGTGAGTTATATGTGCTGAGGTGAATGATTGTCAGAGTGGGTGTTAAATAAGTAAACTTTAGATGATAAATGCCAAACAGACACGTAGTTTAAAAACAAAATAATTAAAATTTATTTTTAAAAGTACACAAGCTTTGTTTCAAATAAACCATTTTAAAACCTTTTTGAAACCTGTCATCCAATCCTTTCACTCATTCACATACGTGCTTTCCTTTTTCTCACAGAATCAATCTTGAACTTACTTTATTCTCAGTATTGATTAATATACATCAACTACGTGCACACCACATTCTAAAGACACCACTCTTTACACTGACCCTCAAATTTCCCAGAACTTAAGTACTCTAAACACAGAGAGCACTAAAGACTCTAAGAGAACCTAACAAGTCCCCCTCAATCCCCTCAGTCATTCCCTTATATATCACTCCTCCCCCTCCTCAGACATTCTAACTCCGCCCACTCAGGCCAACATTCTAAAAACCACAGACTTACAAACTGCAGACATACATTTGGGAACAGACTTGTGGGGTGTAACGCCACACCTATCACCATTACAAAAATTATTTAATATACTTTGCCAACTTTTTAATTCTTTTTCTGATATTCTTATTGGTAACATTCTAAATAAAAAATTTACCTTTGGTAAAATCCTCATTTTTATTAGGGCTATTCTTCCAAACCAAGATAAATTTATCCGTTTATATTTTTCTAGTTTGCTCATAACTTCTTTTTTCAAACTATCTAAATTTTCCTTTTCTAAATCTTCTAAATTCTTTGTAAGTTTGATTCCCAAATATTTTATTATTTCTTTAACTTTCATATTTACTCTTCCAATCTCTTTCCTCCTTTTTACTATAATTAAATAACATCATCTCTGATTTTGTCCAGTTTATTTTTAATCCCGTCACTTCCTCAAACTCCCTCAGATGATATTTTATTCTATCCATTTTCTCCAATGGATTCTTAATTGTCAATACTGTATCATTTATTTATTTATTTATTTATTTAGAATATTTATATACCACTCCCCATTGAAAAATTTCGGAGCGGTGTACAAGGTAAAATGAAAATAAAAACAGAATAAAAACAGTTTAAACAAAATTTGAAAGAAGCAATAACAGTAATCCAAGGCTGCATGTTAAAGAAAGGCTTCTTGGAATAAAGATGTTTTCAGTAGGCATGTGCTCCGCTCCGATAAGGAGCGGAGAAGCAGTAGCGAATTGGCCTGCTCCACCTTACCCAGAGGCGGAGTAGAAGCGGACCGCGGACCCCTAGAAGCAAGGCGAAGAGAAGCGGCCATTTTTCAGAGCTCCTAGTTCAGGCGGACCGCTCTGGTCGCCATCTTGAAAACATTTCGCCCATAGGATTGCATTGCGGGAAATAATCGCGGATAACTAGGTTGTTTTTGAAGCTATCATTCTGAAAATTCTTGTGCTCAGAGAGTTGTGGATGGGGGTCATTTTGCGACTACTCTCACCTCTCTGTGTCATGCAGGTCGCGTGCTAGAATTTTTTAAAAATCGGGTAAACAAACGGACAGCGCGGGTCAAACGGCGGTTTTCGCCCATAGGATTGCATTGCGGGAAATAATCACGGATAACTGGGTTGTTTTTGAAGCTATCGTTCTGAAAATTCTTGTGCACAGAGAGTCGTGGATAGGGGTCATTTTGAGACTACTCTCACCTCTCTGCGTGGTGCGGGTCGCGCGCTAGAATTTTAAAAAAAATTGGCGGGAAAAATACCTTTTTCAAAGGGCTGAGGGGCAGAGTCAGCTCCCGGTCATGATGATCCCAAAGTTGGAGGAGGGCATAGGCAAAACGGGTAACTTGGGATTCTGGGAAACTTCTCTTTCTTAATCTGAACGGACTTTTCCCAGTGTTTTTTAACACAGTAGCCCCACCAAATGCACAAACACAACCTGAAATCACATGCTAAGCCAATAATAAGAGAGCACTGCTACCCACCCTAACTTTGGGGAACAACTGAAAAGATGTGGTGCAAGGGGATGAGCTCCCCTAGGGCATCTCATTGTGGACGTGCCCCCACTCTCTCCTGTACTGGAAGGCCATCAGAGCCTTCCAAAGAGAGTAACCCGGTGGAGCAATGCCTATCATGAGTCGAAGTGAGCGTTTACTTCTTAGTGGTGGAGCGATGCCTATTATGAGTTGAAGTGAGCATTTACTTCTCAGAGCTGTTGGTGAAGCAATGGCTTTCTTGAGCTGAACTGGCAGCTGCTTCCCCCTCCCCTGGGCACATCTCCCTCTTACTGGTAAAAGACAGATATAGCCTTTTTAAAAAAGTTCTTCTTGTTGTTTATTCAGCAACACTGCTGCTTTTAATTCCACCCCTCCTTCGTTTATTTATTTATTTCTATTTTATATGCATTACTGGCTTATCCTTGGCTCACTTCCTTATGCCCCCAGAAATGCCAGCTGCATGCCTGCCTGCCTTCCCTCCCTCCTCCCCTGCCCACCTCGCAGGGATGTTGTGTGTGTGTGGCTTTGACTCAGGGGAGAAGTCCTTCCTGCACTCACTTGGAGTTTTGGAAGTTCCAAATTTTGCAGGTTTAAGCCCCGCCAAAAAACAGGGGATGATGGGACTGCCTTGAGTCTTGGCGTGCAGCGTATGTATCCCTGGATAAGCTGTCATGGTGGTGAGTTTGAGGTTTTTTTTGAACGTGCAAATTGACGGAGCTATTGGAAAGGGGTGTGAATGGGTGTTGGATTTTCATAAATTCCCCAAAAATCAGGGGATGATGGGACTGTCTTGAGTCTCGGCATGTGTATGTATCCCTGGATAAGCTTTCATGGTGGCGAGTTTGAGATTTCTAACGTGCAAATTGACGGAGCTATGGAAAGGGGTGTGAATGGGGTGCCCGATTTTCAAAAATTCCCCAAAAATCAGGGGATTATGGGATTGCCTTGAAACTTGGCATCCATGTGGACACATAGATAAGCTTTCATGGTGGTGAGTTTGAGGTTTCTAACGTGCAAATTGACGGAGCTATGGAAAGGGGTGTGAATGGGGTGCCTGATTTTCAAAAATTCCCCAAAAATCAGGGGATGATGGGATTGCCTTGAAACTTGGCGTCCATGTGGACACATGGATAAGCTTTCATGCCGAGTTTGAGGTTTCTAACATGCAAATTGACGGAGCTATCCCAAGGGGTCTGAATGGGGTGCCCGATTTTCATAAATTCCCCAAAAATCAGGGGATGATGGGATTGCCTTGAGTCTTGGCGTGCATGTGTATACGTCCATGAGGTGTCATGGTGCCAAACGTGAGGTTTCTAACTTGAACAGAAAAAAAGTTGTTTACTTTTTTAGCTTTCAATGCAACCCTATGGGGGGAAAAACGGAGCTCCGATCCGGATCCAGAGCTCCGAGCGGAGCGGACATGGGCGGAGCGGGGGCGGGGCTTAGCGGCCCGATCCACAAATCGCAGATCTGCAAGTGAAGCGGAGTGGGGGGTCCGTGCACACCCCTAGTTTTCAGGAGGCGCCGAAAGGAGTACAAGGTTGGCTCCTGCCTGACCTCCAGAGGCAGGGAATTCCACAGGAGGGGCACCACCACGCTGAAGGTTCTTTCCCTGGTGGATTCCAATCGGAGGATGGATCTAAGTGGAACCACCAGGAGCAGGCCCTTGGATGACCTCAGTGACCAGGCTGGTTGGTAAGGGAGAAGGTGCTCTCTCAGGTATCCTGGTCCCAAGTTGTTGTATCATCTGCAAACATATTTATTTTTATTTTTTCAGTGCATCCTACTCCCTCAATATCATCATCTCTCATCACGTTCGCCAATAGTTCTATAACCAATACAAATAAGACCGGTGAGAGCGGGAATCCTTGTCTTGTTCCTCGGGCAAGTTGTATTTTTTCTGTAACTGCATCATTTACTACTACTGAAGCTAAATCCCTGGAACAGGCAGGCTTTCGCACCGGCAGATCCACCCTTGATAATTGTTTTATGCTGAAGCATGTTGTGGATAAGTACTTGGCTGATATTGTAAAGTATGTTTATGTGGTGTACATTGATCTTAAAGCTGCCTTTGACTCTGTCCCATGGGAACGCCTCTGGACCAAACTACAGTCTCTGGGTATTGACCAGAAACTTTTAATATGTATAAAGGCTCTTTATTCTAATACATCTTTGAAAATCAGATTAAGTAGAGGACACCTAACAGACTCAATTCCAGTCACAAAAGGTGTGAGGCAGGGATGCTTGCTTGCACCCCTCCTCTTTAACCTCTATGTAAATAACCTCTATGTTAAAATCCATCTTCCAACAATTGTCAGAGGTTCTTCTGATGACATTGGCAGAGGAGGACTCAGACTCATGGATGCATAGAATGCAAAGGGTTGTAATGAATCTGGGATTTTCAGTACCCTTTCTCTTATCCCAGGGCCATGATAAAGCTAAAACCCTGCTATTGCAAAGGTTAAAGGATATAGAGATGCAGTCTCAGTCAGAAGAGCTTAAGTCCTGTAAAACTAACCCTTTCAATAATTCTTTCACGCCATTTTATTTATCTCTACCAAGTTATCTGGTGGATATACCCAACATTAAATTGAGGATAATCTTTACACAGGCAAGATTAAATGTTCTCCCTTTAGCAGTTCAGCTAGGACGATATAAGAGATTACCAATTAAAGATAGAGTATGTGGATGTAATGCAGTCTCTATTGAAGATTTAATTCATGTTTTGCTTGAATGTCCTATGTATAACAATCTTAGAAATATTTACATTTCTCCCTTGCTAAAATTGCTGAAGGGCTCCTCATCACATGTTAAAGTCTGTCATTTGTTATAAGATGCAAAAAAAATGTTTCTTTTAGAGTATTGAAATTTTTAGCTAAGTCTATGCAGATACGTTCTTCACAATGCATGAAGGGTTTGGGTAGTGACCACTTTTATGATGTTCAATTATTTTTATTGTAAACTGTTCTCTTTTATAACTTGTGTATAATGGCTAACTGCTTGTAACACAATAAACTGACTGACTCTGTCTCTGACCTCCAGAGGCAGGGAATTATTATTATTATTTATTATTATTATTATTTATTTATATAGCACCATCAATGTACATGGTGCTGTACAGAGTAAAACAGTAAATAGCAAGACCCTGCCGTATAGGCTTACAATCTAATAAAATCATAGTAAAACAATAAGGAGGGGAAGAGAATGCAAACAGGTACAGGGTAGGGTAAGCAGGCACAGGGTAGGGTAAAACTAACAGTAGAAAGTAACAGTAGAAGTCCACAGGAGGGGCACCACCATGCTGAAGGCTCTTCCCCTGGTGGGTTCCAATCAGAGGATGGATCTGTGTGGAACCACCAGGAGCAGGCCCTTGGATGACCTCAGTGACCGGGCAGGTTGGTAAGGGAGAAGGAGCTCTCTCAGGTATCCTGATCCCAAGTTGTTGTATCATCTGCAAACATTTTTATTTTTATTTTTTTCAGTGCATCCTACTCCCTCAATATCATCATCGTCTCTTATCACGTTCGCCAATAGTTCTATAACCAATACAAATAAGACCGGTGAGAGCGAGCAACCTTGTCTTGTTCCTCGGGCAAGTTGTATTTTTTCTGTAACTCCATCGTTTGCTACTACTGAAGCTAAATTTTGTGAATATAATTGTTCAATTAGACCTTTAAATCTTTCTCCAAATCCCATCTTTTCTATTATCATCTTTAGTGCTAACCAACTCACACAATCAAATGCTTTAAATATGTCTAAAGCTATTATTCCTGCTTTTATCTTTCTCTTTTTTATCTCCTGTGTTATGTTTATAACTCTTCCAACCAACTTATGCATTTGTCTTCCCGCTACAAAGCCATACTGATCCTTCCCAATATAATTACCTATAAATGTGTTCATTTGCCTCGCCATTATAGCTGATAAAATTTTTGCATCCTGATTTATTAATGAAATAGGTCTGTAAGAATCTGGGACTGTTAAGTCCTTATCCGGCTTTGGAATTAATATAATTAGTGATTGTTCCCACGATGGTGGTATCCTATCTCCTTCTATTATCCCATTATACAATTTAATTAATTTTGGTACTATTATTTTTTTAAACGTTTTATAGTACTCCGATCCCAATCCATCTATACCGGGGGATTTTCCCCCTTTTAATTTATCTAAAGCTTCTTCTATTTCGCTTTGAGAAATATATCTTTCCATTAAATCTTTATCTTCCCTTATCAGACCTGTCTTTATATGTTTATCTATATAGCTTCCCATCTTTGTCTTCAGTGTGTCTCTTTCCTTATATAATTCTTGATAAAATTCTTGAAAAATCTTTATTTTCCCTTTCATTATACTACATGGCTTTCCTAATTTATCTTTAACTATCCCTATCGAGTTCTTTGACTTTTTCATTTGTGTGGCCCTCGCCAACACCTTAGAATTCATATTACTATTCTCAAAATACTCTCTTTTTAAATAAATCAAGTTCTTCTGTACTTCTTCTAAATTTCTATTTTCTAATTCTTTCTTTTTTGTTTGTAATTCTGTCAGGATTTGTTTATTTCTGCTTTGCAAATACTCTCTTTCAAGCTTCTTAATTTCATCCTCTAATTTTCTCTGTATCTCCTCTTGTTGCCTCTTTAATTTACACGTTTCTCTAATACAAATCCCCCTAGCCACTGCCTCCATTGTATCCCACAATACTGATGGGGGATATTCCCCATTCTCATTAATTTCCCATATTTCTTGTAGTTCCTTCTCCATTTTTTCCACTACCTTTTCATATTTTAATATTCTAGAATTTAACTTCCATCTATTAGCTTCTCTATAATCTCTTTACACTTTAAAATCCAAGCTTACCAATGCGTGGTCAGTTACTTTAATTACCCCTAATTGTGTGCTACAAACCTTTGTTGCTAAATCTTTTGAAACAAAGATATAGTCTATCCTGGAGAACGTTCTGTAGACTGATGAATAAAAGGTATAACCAGGCTCCCCCGCTCTTGTCAATCACCATACATCAATAAAATCCTTTTCCTTTATCATTTTATTTAAAATTGTAATATTATTATTTATTTATTTATTTAAGGATTTTTATGCTGCCATTCAGCCAAAAAAGGCTCTCACGGCGGCTTACAAAAGTATTTCTTGACAGTCCCTGCCCACAGGCTTACAATCTAAAAGACATGACACAAAAGGAAAGGGGACTGGGAGGGAGGAGGAGGAGGAGGAGAGGGAAAAGGAAAGCAAATTCAGGCACTACAATCTTAGTTGGAAAGTTCAGCAGTTACAGATGACAGCAGGAGGGACGGGGCTCTCAGCTGGAGCTGGACCCAGGCACGGTGGAGAGGTGCCTGGCTGCTGCTTCCTCCCTCACTGGTGGCCTCTCCAGAGACAGTTGGTAGCAGGAGGGAGGGGGCTCTCAGCTGGAGCTGGATCCAGGCACGGTGGATTGGTGCCTGGCTGCTACTTCCTCCCTCACTGATGGCCTCTCCAGAGACAGTTGGTAGCAGGAGGGAGGGGGCTCTCAGCTGGAGCTGGACCCAGGCACAGTGGAGAGGTGCCTGGCTGCTGCTTCCTCCCTCACTGATGGCCTCTCCAGAGACAGTTGGTAGCAGGAGGGAGGTGGCTCTCAGCTGGAGCAGGACCCAGGCACGGTGGAGAGGTGCCTGGCTGCTGCTTCCTCCCTCACTGGTGGCCTCTCCAGAGACAGTTGGTAGCAGGAGGGAGGGGGCTCTCAGCTGGAGCTGGATCCAGGCACGGTGGAGAGGTGCCTGGCTGCTGCTTCCTCCCTCTCTGATGGCCTCTCCAGAGATGGTAGCAGGAGGGAGGGGCTCTCAGCTGGAGCAGGATCCAGGCACGGTGGAGAGGTGCCTGGCTGCTGCTTCCTCCCTCACTTATTATTATTATTCCTCCTTTCACGGGTGGTGGGGTTTGACTTATCTAAATTGTTGTCCATTACCATATTAAAAACTCCAGACAATATTACATATCCTTTTTTTATTTCCTCCATTTCTCTAAATACTTCTCTGTAGAACTCTCTTTGTCTCTCATTAGGGGCATAAATATTAATTAAAGTATAATACTCCCCTGCCATTTGCCCCTGTATCATAACATATCTCCCTTTCCCATCTCTTTTACTCTTTAATATGCTAAATCCACTTTTCTTCGAGATAATTATAGCCACACCATTTTTTTGAGGTTCCCATTGACTTCTCATACAACACTGACCACTTTAAGCGTAACTCATTTATACCTTCTTTAGCTTGATGAGTTTCTTGTAGAAAGATAAAATCGGCCCCATCTTTATTTAACAATTGTTCTATCCTCTTCCTCTTAACAACTGCCCCTAGCCCTTTCACACTGAGTGTTGAGATTTGTATTTTCTTATCCATAATGTTTTTGTTTTACTTTTTGTAGATCCCTTCTACACACCCACATTATCACCAACAGTACAAAATTAAACTAACACCAACTAACAATCACAATTTTTATTCCCACCCTCCCCTTCTCCCCCCAATTCCCCTCCCTCCCCTCCCCTCTCCCCCCTCTTCTGCTCCCCCCTTTACTTCTCTGTTGGTGAAACACCCCGGTCATGGCTATTACAACCTTTAAGGGGGGGAGATAGAACCCACAGTTCCGATGCAGCAAGCCCTCTCATTATTTATTCTTTTTATCTCCTTCCCTTTTTTCCCCTTTTATTTAAATCTTTTAAGTCCCACTAGGGCCAGGACGTTCTTCATCTTCTCTTTCCGGCTGGGTTGATGACCCACTAGGGCCAGGACGTTCTTCATCTTCTCCTTCCGGCTGGGTTGATGACTCTTCATTGAAGACTTCCGGCTTCCGGTGCTACAAGTTGCAGCCTGTAGCTCAAGCTCTGCAAGAATGCTAAACTTTTAACTTCAAAATCCTTATCTATTAAGCTATGCAAACATCGAACACCAAACAGTAAGATTTGTTTGAGTTACGCTTATTTCATTTTATTAACTTATTTTCTCTCGGGTTAAAAGCTCAGTAGAGCATAGATTCAAGAATGAAACAGCTTTAATTACACAACAAACTTCAGCTGAAGTAAACCGATCTGTAACTGTTCCAGCAAAGAATTTAGAAGACAAACTAACAAACCAACAACCTTCTTGAAGCTTTAGCTTATCAGCGGTCTCTTTCAATAGTTTATCAGTGTGTCTGTACTGTCGACTCATTCTTGGCAAGACCTGGTGGAACTGTTTGGAAAACAAATGCGAGCAGCAATTCTGGAAGCATGAAAGAGTTGCAGTCCGTTTGAAACAGGTTTATGCTGCCGCTACAAGTTGGCTTCCTTCGACAATACTGATTAAGTTTTTAAGTGATATTTTAAACATAACGGTTTTATTACGGTGACCTTTTATTATTAGTTTTCATTTTCTGTGCCATGGTTTTCACCAGAGAACGCTACAAACAGTTGGGCTTGGAGCCTGTGACTGAGGATGTCAGGTCCTTTGATAAGGCGCACAAGCAATTTAAAATTACTGTTTTTTTCTGCCCTTCTGCAGAGGAATTAGAAGAGCCAGAATGTAAATCAAACCCAGCTGCTGAAGGCGTTGAAGGGGCTGAAGGGGTTTCAGACTGGTCCCTGGATCTGAAATGCCCGCTGATGTCTATGGAACTAGGAACTCAGATGGGTGGCAGGGACAGTCTAGCTGCAGAATTGGCATCTGCAGGGGTCGCCCCTTACAGTCCAAGATTTTCACCTCATCATCCAGAAAGCATTGGCCCGAGTCCTAAAAGTATTAACATTCTGACCCCACCACGTAACTCTATAAACAGGAATGGCTTTGCATCAGTAGAGCAATCTGCTTTTCATAGGCTGAATGCCATTAATTAGGGTGACCATATGACCGGATTTGCCCGGATTTGCCCGGGTTTTTGATGGCTAATCCAGGAGGGGGAGGGGAAATCTGGAATTTTTCCCAAAGGGCACCTCTAATGGGAATTAACAAAAATGCTTATGACTCCATTATTTTTTAAGATAAAGGCATGAAACTTGGCACAATGGTAGCTCTTAGGAAGGGCTTTAGTCATACCAAATTTGAAACAGTTCCATTCATCCATTGATTTTTTAGGAATTTTTTAAAAATTGAGGTTTTAAAATTATTATTTTTAAAATCGTCATTTTTAAAGATAAAGAGATGAAAGTTGGCGCCATGATAGCTTTTAGGTAAAGCTTTAGCCATACCAAATTTGAAACAGATCTGGGGCCAGTAGCAAACCCTGTTAACAACAACAGCAGCTTGCAATGAGTGAAGATACAGTCAGAAAAGATATTTGAGGGAAGGGGAGAATGTAACACACAGAGGCAAAAGCTTCAAAGTACAGCAAAACCTACAAAAGTAGGAGTGAGTGAAGTTAATTTCAGATACATTGAATCTCTCACTTGTTCTTTATTTCAGTGATTTTAACATTAAGATACTATGTAGAACAGATTTGTCTTAAATGTGTGCTGTAAAATCAGACGTGACCAAGGCTATGTTTGGGTGGGCACGCCCCCTTGGTACTGGACATGCCCCCTTGGGGGCGACCATGTTGTCCTCCTCTTTGGTTTCCAAAATATGGTCACCCTAACTAATACAATAGATGAATGTTATTCTGAAAAGCAGCTGTTTATCTACTAGCAAGATCTTCTTAGGAGACTTTTCTCCTACTGGTCAGAAGACTTATCCCTGATAAAGACATTCTTAACTGAGTGTAAGGAACTTCTGTCCACCTTAGTGAACTTTGTGCTGGTTAATCTAAAAGGAGGGGGAATACCCTCTCCTAACATGAACTATACGCGGGTGTCAGGCAATAAGTCTAAGTTAAATGATGACGGCATAATCAAATCTCCTTCTCGAGTGTCCTATAACAGGAAGGCTGGAAAAATTCTGTGCAGGAGAGATAAGGATAAAAAGAACAAAATTACACTGCTGAGAAACAAGACACACAGACTCAAATTTGCCAAAGCTACAAATCAATGCAAAAAGGAATCAAAAATCAAGGAAGCCTCAGCAAACATCGAGAGCCCAAACAAAACGGAATATAATTCTCTAGTTGAGCTCTTGGAGGCTTTGACCATGATCATGAAGTCAAATTATTTGAATCCCAATCATCCAGCGAGCATAGCCTATCCTGCAAGGGTAGAAGGAAAAATGGAACCAATTATGGGCAAAGCTGAGTGTGTACAATCTAACAACAAACAATCTGTCTATCCTCAAGATTGTAAGCCTATGCGACAGGGCCTTGCTATTTACTGTTTTACTCTGTACAGCACCATGTACATTGATGGTGCTATATAAATAAATAAATAATAATAATAATAAAGACCCTCAGCCACCAACCACAGTTCATGACAAGGGATCCACCTCATTTTTGATGCCTCCCCCGAAAGATCACGGGGCGACTCTTTTTATGGCAAATAATTCCTGGCAGTTACAACTAATAAAGCAAAACCTGGTCTTCTCCAATTACCCTAAGCCTAAGGGTTTGCTGACTCAGCTGGAACGCACAAATCATTTTGTGCAGCTCATATATGATCTCCTAGAGATTAAGATCAACTCTGACTCCATTCTAAAGGTTGAATACTTTTTTTATAACTACACCAATGCCCGAGCTGTAGTAACCTTCGATTCCTGTGTTACTCCTGCTAAAATCTTAAGTGCCAGAGAGGCGCTATTTAATAAGAATATAATTGTAAATAGACATTTTGTCAACACAATCCCGGCTTTCTATGTACAAGACCCGAGAGGAGGTACTAACCTTGTTAATGCACCTAGCGGAGAACCACCTGTTGGAGACCTAATTGATCTCAGCACGTCCTCAGATTTCTCTGTTAATTTCCTTCCTCAGTCTCCTAAGGACACTCTAAATCATGGAACGCTCTGTACATGTACATCTGTTGAGAATCCACCAATATTCAACACCAATGCCCTTCTTGGTGAGGAGAGATCACTGATTGAGAGTTTTGGAGCCCTTCCAGCGATGGAACAGAATGCGATCATGTCCAGACTATCAGCTTTGACAGCTTTATTATCGAACAGTCATCAACAGGGCCATGAGCGCATTCAACCCAACAACTGTCATCCCATCACCGATCCCTCAAAAGAGAAGCAAAATATCCGGGCCAAGATGGGGTGCATAACTTGTGTTGAAAACTCCTTAGACAACAATCAGAGGAACCTCAAGGGGATCTCAGCTCTAAATCCTGAGATCATAATAAAACCTCCCACAAAGACAGGTCAGCTGTCCACTTCTCCTAACCTTGAAAGGTGCAGGTTTCTGTCCAGTATATCTGGGAACACTTTTACTGAAGCAGGACCTTCTCCCGTAAAACAGAAATGCCCTAGCCATAACACCTTGGATTGGATTGCTATGCAGTCTCTGGACCCTAAAGAGATTGGTTCGCCAAAGACCAAGAATTCTGCTAGGCAAATTGCTCCATCCTCCAACGTCCACGCTTTTACATCCAATTGCTATGTTCTGGGAGACCAGCAGGAAGGGTTGGACACAATTTTTGAACTAGACTGACTACGCTCGGGGCATGTCAACAGCCCACTCAAAATCCTCTCCTGGAACATTGCTGGCTGGAAATCTAAATGTAGAGACCCAGATTTTCTAACATACCTTAACAACTTTGATGTGGTCTTGTTTCAGGAGACCTGGTGTGACGACCATATCTATGTAAATGGTTTTGTGTCCTATTGCCTCCCCGCATTGCCAAGCAAGGGCAAGGGCAGAGCCAGAGAGGGTTTAAGTATCCTGGTATCTTCTTCCCTTGACACTAGGATAAGAGAACTCCCTAAATACTCCTCATCCATTCAGGCTCTGGCCTTGGAACTGGGGGATGTTGGGCTGACCTTGCTAATATTTAATGTTTACTTTTCTCCGACAGCTTGTAAAGAGACTGTACAGGCCAGATGGCTTCAAGCCGAAGGTATTTTCTTAGAGCAGTCAGCTAAATTCCCCTCAGCCTATTTTATAATTGCGGGTGATTTTAATGCAAGAACTGGGACTCATCTCCCGGACACTTCGAGGTGTGGTGGTCTATACACGCTGGGCAACAACAAACTTAGAGTTGGCCAACGTAACTCCAAAGACTCCTTTGTTAATTCTGTTGGAGTCTGTTTGCTTCAGTTTGTGTCCAGAAATGATTTATGTATCTTGAATGGTACCAGTGCTGATGACGCCTGGGGTGAATTTACCTATATTTCCTCTAGGGGAGCAAGCACAGTGGACTATATTTTAGTACACCCACAGCTTAAATCATGGGGATGTAACTTAAAAGTAGCAGTTCGCTCTGACAGTGATCATCTCCCACTGGAGCTCTCTCTTGACAATTTAGGCTCCTCAAAACTGTCCATACATCCCTGTCCCTCTCCTGGTTCTCTAAAAGTAAATTTTGAAGAGGTTATACAGGTTTTGAGTTCCTCCCTTCAAAATTCTGCCAGCACAGTGATGCGCACAAGAACCAGTAGGAACAAATGGTTCGACCGGGAGTGCATTAATCTCCAGAGTTGTATCCAAACAGCTTACTCTGCTTATCACATGAGTAATGACGATCAACTCCCACACTCGTATTTTGTGCTTAGGAGAGAATATAAGAAATTGGTACACCGCAAAAAGACTGAAGCAACCCGTGAATCATGGCAAATGTTGATAGCTGCTTCTGTAACGCGTAGCTGTAAAACCTTTTGGCAGCTTGTATTGGGCGCCCTAAGTAACAGGTGTGATAGTCCAGAATGTTATATTCCAGCCAGTATTTGGGGAAATCACTTTTGTATTGTTTTTAGTGACAGCAGTGATACATTACCCCACCCCTATCTATCTTCTGCTGCCCCGGAATCGCCTCCGGTTGACTCTGCCACTGTGGAAGACTTAATTCATCAGCTTAAGCCTGGTAAGGCTCCCGGCCTTGATGGTATTCCATCAGAGCTGATTCAAAGTAACATCAGCTGGTGGGCCCCATTGTTGGCCTCCCTATTTTCTTTAATTAACCAATCAGGTATTATTCCTGCCGCTTGGCTGAAAGCTTTTATAATTCCAATATATAAAAAAGGACGCAAAGATGATCCATCTAATTACCGCCCTATTAGTTTGTTATCGATAGTGGGGAAGATCTATGCCAGTTATTTAGGCCTCATTGAGTATGACATACTGGGAGTTGAGCAGATTGGTTTTAAACCCAGCTGTTAAACCCTTGGCCACTGTTTGGTCTTGACTCACCTGGCTTACAGATATTCTGCCCCCAAAGGCGGCAAACGTTTTGCAGCCTTCATTGATTAAAAATCGGCTTTTGATACTATATCATGCTTGCGTCTTTGGAACAAACTGGAACAGCTTTCTGTTGATAAGAGACTCCTGTTTTTGATTCAATCCCTCTATTATAACACCACTGCTCAGGTTCGGTGCAGCCCATCAGGTCATTACACAAAAGAGATTGCTGCATCATGTGGGGTTAGACAAGGCTGTGTGCTCGTGCCTCTGTTATTTAATTTGTATTTGTCAGACCTCCCCCACACATTGGAGCCTTTACCATCCCACCCACCTAAGATACAGAACACTAAAGTATCTCTACTTCTGTATGCAGACGATGCAGTTCTGATCTCTCAGACCAGGATGGGCCTCAAGAGGTTGCTGTGCGGCTTTGCCAACTACTGTTCAGAAAATTTGCTTTCTATTAATTATACAAAATCCAAGGTCCTGGTGTTTTCCAAATGCAAGGTTAGATTTTCCTGGGCTATGGAGAACTCCAAGATCGAGCAAGTGGGCTCCTATAAATACTTGGGTATATGGTTTCACGAAACCATCTCTTGGAGTGAAGAGGGAAAACACTCTAAGACTAAAGCTGAACAACATGTAGGTGCAATTACTCTCTTCTTTTTCACAAGGGGTGGGAAATTCATTCCGGCAGCTGTCCAGGTCTTCAAGGCTAAAATCATCCCACAGATTTTATATGGGGCACCAATTTGGTTTCCGTGCTCTAAATCCTCCTTTGAGGGCACCCAGTCATCTTTTCTTAGGATGTTATTTGGTGTTCCCAAATGTGTCTCTGGAGCTGCTCTTAAACTAGAAGTTGGTCTGAATTCTATTAATTGCCTGGCCTGGATCCATGCTATCCATTTTTGGCTTCGCTGTAAGTTGGCACTTCCATCTAATTCTCTAGTATCTAAGATTCTGTTAGACCACTATGAATCTCCTTGGTCAAAGGCCATGACAAGTAAAATCAAGTCAGTAGGCCTATCTCCCCAAATGTTATTATCATGGGATTTAGTTAGTGCCAAATCACTAGTGAAACAGAGGTTGCTTGATATAGATATGCAAGTCCTTCAGAGTGCCGCACAGGGCCCATGTTCCCCCCTGTCCCTCGGACTATCAGCCTCTTTTTGTAAAGATGGGATGCCTTACCTGCGCTGGTTGACTATTCCTAAATACAGAAGAGCATTTTCATTAGCCAGACTTAATGTCCTTCCCTCCAAACTTCTGGATGGCAGGTTTAGTAAAATTTTCACGGATCGATCCGATCGCCATTTTGAAACATTTCGCCCATAGGATTGCATTGCGGAAAAGAAAAGGGGATAACTGTGTTGTTTTTGAAGCTATCTTTCTGAAACTTCTTGTGCTTAGAGAGTCGTGGATGGGGGTCATTTTGAGCCTACTCTCAGTTCTCTGCGTGGTGCGGTTCGCTTGCTAGAATTTTTTTAAAAACCAGTGGGAAAAATACCTTTTCCGAAGGGCTGAGGGGCAGAGTCAACTCCTGGTCATGATCACATGATCCCAAAGTTGGAGGAGGGGATAGGCAAAACGGGTAACTTGGGATTCTGGGAACTTCTCTTTCTTAGTCTGAACGGACTTTTCCCAGTGTTTTTTAAAAACAGTAGCCCCACCAAATGCACAAACACAACTTGAAATCATATACTAAGCCAATAATAAGAGAGCACTGCTACCCACCCTAACTTTGGGGAACAACTGAAAAGATGTGGTGCAAGGGGATGAGCTCCCCTAGGGCATGCCATGTGGATGTGCCCTCACTCTCTCCTGTACTTGAGAGGGCCATCAGAGCCCTCCAAAGAGAGTAACCCGGTGGAGCAATGCCTTTCATGAGTTGAAGTGAGAGCGTTACTTCTTAAGACTGGGTCTTAGCCCTCCAAAGTGGTGAAGCAATGCCTTTCATGAGTTGAACTGAGAGCATTGCTTCTTAAAAGACTGGTCACTACTAGGACCAGTCAAATTGGCAGATGCTTCCCCCTCCCCTGGGCACATCTCCCTCTTACTGGTAAAAGACAGATATAGCCTTTTTAAAAAAGTTCTTCTTGTTGTTTATTCAGCAACACTGCTGCTTTTAATTCCACCCCTCCTTCGTTTATTTATTTATTTCCATTTTATATGCATTACTGGATTATCCTTGGCTCACTTCCTTATGCCCCCAGAAATGTCTGCTGCCTGCCTGCCTTCCCTCCCTCCTCCCCTGCCCGCCTCGCAGGGATGGTTTGTGTCTGGCTTTGACTCAGGGGAGAAGTCCTTCCTGCGCTCACTTGGAGTTTTGGAAGTTCCAAATCCATTTTTCAAGTGTGGAAGAAGATTCATATTAGGTTGATGATCTCTACTCCCCAATTCATGGCATCTTGGGATTTCCTTTGAAATGGCCCCATTGAGCTGTCTGCAGTTTTAAGCCCCGCCAAAAATCAGGGGATGATGGGATTGCCTTGTACCTTGGCATGATTGTGGGTCTAGATGGCATCTGTGAGTGTGCCCACTTCCCTTTTTTTATCTGTCCAAATGTCAGAGAACAGTCCACATCTGCAAATGGGGTGCCCGATTTTCATAAATTCCCCAAAAATCAGGGGATGATGCGACTGCCTTGAATCTTGGCGTGCGTGTGTATCCCTGGATAAGCTGTCATGGTGCCAAGTTTGAGGTAACTTTCTAATGTGCAAATTGACGGAGCTATCGAAAGGGGTGTGAATGGGGTGTTGGATTTTCATAAATTCCCCAAAAATCAGGGGATGATGCGACTGCCTTGAGTCTTGGCATGCATGTGTATCCCTGGATAAGCTGTCATGGTGGTGAGTTTGAGGTTTCTAACGTGCAAATTGACGGAGCTATCGAAAGGGGTGTGAATGGGGTGTTGGATTTTCATAAATTCCCCAAAAATCAGAGGATGATGGGACTGCCTTGAGTCTTGGCGTGCATGTGTATCCCTGGATAAGCTGTCATGGTGGTGAGTTTGAGGTTTCTAACATGCAAATTGACGGAGCTATCGAAAGGGGTGTGAATGGGGTGCCCGATTTTCCTAAATTCCCCAAAAATCAGGGGATGATGGGACTGCCTTGAGTCTTGGCGTGCATGTGTATACATCCATGAGGTGTCATTGTGCCAAACTTGAGGTTTCTAACTTTAACAGAAAAAAAGTTGTATACTTTTTTAGCTTAATGCAAGCCTATGGGGGGGGAAATGGAGCTCCGATCCAGATCCAGAGCTCTGCAACGGAGCGGAGCGGACATAGGCGGAGCGGGGGCGGAGCGAAGTGGCCCGATCCGAAAATCGCGGATCTGGAAGAGAAGTGGAGCGGGGGGTCCGTGCACACCCCTAGTTATTATATGTTGTCTTCCTTCATGCATAAATCTCAGGAACACCGGATATCCCCATGAATAAGCAATTCCCTCCCTCTTAACCTTAGCTATTATTGGTCTAACACTTCTCCTCCATTCAATGGTTTGTGGACACAGATCATTGTAGATTTGAACCGGCGTTTCTTGAAACTTCAGTGTAGTTATTAGCTTTAATTTCTTCATAAACTGCTCCTTTTTATAATAATTAGCAAATCTAACCAAGATATCTCTGGGCATAGCCCTAGCTCTGTTACCAGCCACTTGATGAATTCTCTCAACATCTTGCTGTGTTAGATACATATCTGCAGCCAGCTCCTTAAACCATCCCAAAATGCTTATTCTCAAATTCTCACTTTGCATCTCAGGGAAATTTTTTATGCGTAGATTTGGATGTCTAGAGTGAACTTCAAGGTGAATCAGCCTCAATTCATGCTGATCAAATTTTATACTAAGTTGGATCAGCTGCTGTTGATTCACATCCACCTGCTTCAGTAATTGTTGAACCTCTGCTTTTGTTTGTTCCATATCTTTCTTAAGCTTCAGCATTGATGTTTTCACTTCCTACACATTTTTGATAACCTCTTCTTTATTTTTCTTCATTTCCTGAACCAAAGCTTCATTATTGCTCTGAATCATTTCAATCAGCTTAGAAAAGTTATCATCCTGTGCTGATTTTGGCGCTGTGCCATTCTTCTTGCCTGAATGCTTACTTCCAGACTCATCAGCCATTTTCTCGCCTTCAGCAGTTTGTGAATTTATGGCCAGATCATCTTGTATACTTTCTTTGTCTTTTAATAATCTGGCTGCTGATTTATCAGAGGGGTGTGCTTTGGTTCTGGTCCAACTTGGTTTCCCTTTATTTTTATTTTTTTTCGGCATTTAGCATTCACTTTAACAAATGCTCTCTTCATCGCTCATCCAATCCCCCTTCCTTCCACCTCTGTAAATTATTTCCAGAGCGACTTAATTAATGTCCTCTCTGTGCTTTCCTTCAGATAAGAATTGATTCACTTTCACTTAAAAGACTCTGCGTTACATCAAAGTTATTTATTGTTGTTTCTGTGAAGCCCTCTCTTAACAAGCGGCAAAAGCAAAAGGAAAGAAATCACTTCCCTTCAAATCGCTCCGAGAGGTGCTTTTCACATTTTCGATTGCACAAAGGATTCATAAATCCTTTGTAAAGATTACTCACATTATTGTGCCGATCAGATGGAGATAAATGCACTTCTAGGCATCAGAAATCGAGAACTGAGAAGAGACATTACCACTCCATTGGACTGCTAGGCTCCGCCCCTGACAAATCCATGTTGGCTTCTAGTAATCACTACATTGTTTTCAAGGTGCTTACAGACTGAGTTCTTTATAATCTGCTCCAGAATTTTCCCAGGGATGGATGTCAGACTGACTGGTCTGTAGTTCCCAGGTTCCTCCTTTTTGCCCTTTTTGAAGATAGGGACAACGTTAACCCTCCTCCAGTCGTCCAGCACCTCCCCCGTCTTCCATGATTTTGCAAAGATAATAGACAAAGGTTCTGAGAGTTCTTCCGCTAGCTCCTTCATTACTCTAGGATGCAGTTCATTGGGCCCTGGAGATTTGAACTCATTCAAGGAAATTAGGTATTCTTTGACCATTTCTTTATTAATCTCAAACTGCAATCCTGCCCCCTCAACTTCTGCTTCACTTTTTCCAAGATGGTCATAGACCCGCTTTTGGGAGAAGACTTTTTATTGCTTTTAGCATCCCTCGCTAATCTCAGCTCATTCTCAGCTTTAGCCTTCCTGACACCATTTCGGCACTTCTGTGTCTCCTGTCTGTACTCTTCTTTTGTAGCCTGGCCTTCCTTCCACTTTCTATATGTATCCTTTTTTGTTTTCAGGTCATCTCTAAGCTTTTTGTGGAGCCACATTGATCTGATCCGCCTGCATTTCTGTGCAGGGATAGGTATTTTTAACATATAGTGCAACTCCGCCTCCCTTTCTATGTCTTCTGTTCTTTTTGAACAAGTTATATCCTTCAATTGCTATATTCCCGTCATGGGAGTCATCCCACCAAGTTTCAGTTATACCTATCAGGTCGTATTTGCCTTCATGTAATAAAAGTTCAAGTTTGTTCTGTTTGTTTCCCATACTCTGACATCGCATACTCATATATAGACATCGAAGACCATGTGTTTTATAGTCTGGCTTTGTTCCTATATTGATGCGGACACTATTTTGGAGCACTATTGGAGCTGTTCTCTGTGCTGTGGTGCATGGGCCTTCATCCATTGTTTCCTTGATGTTTACGTCTCCCGCCCCCGTAAAATTCAGTTTAAAGCCCTCCTGATCAAGTTCTTCATGCTGTGACCAAACACATTCTTTCCAGCCCTTGTGAGGTGCAACCCATCCCTTGTCAGCAGTCCATCTTCCAAGTAGCATAGCCCGTGGTCCCAGAATCCAAAACTCTCACATCGGCACCACCTTCGTAGCCAGTCGTTCATCCGGAGTATTTTTCTTTCCCTTTCTAATCCTCTTACAAGAACTGGGAGGATGGATGAGAAAACTACCTGGGCCCCAAAGTTCTTCAGTTTCCTTCCCAGAGCTTCAAAGTCTGAAATGATTTCTTCGTAGTTCTGCTTGGCGACGTCATTTGTTCCCACATGGATTAGAAGAAAGGGCTATGTGTCTGTGGGCTTTATGAGCTTCGGTAACCCTTCAGTCACGTCTCTAATCTGTGCTCCATGGAGAAAGCACACCTGGCGAGTCCATGGATCTTCACGACATACTTGGGTTTCAATCCCACGCAGCAGCGAGTCTCCCACAACTACTACTCTTCTCGTCTTCTTGGTTGACCTACCTTATGCCTCTTGTTCACTGTTGCATGGTGTCTCCTGTACTTCTTCCTCTTCTGTCCTCTTAGCCCATCCATCTTCATAGCAGCCCCTTCTCGAAATCCCAGTCCCTTCCTCCAAACACCTCAAGCCTCCCCAACCCTACTCTTTCCCTGAAAGTTGTTTAGCTGTATTAGCTGAAACTTCTCCCAAGTCTTTTTTCTTAGTCACAGCCACCCATTTCACAATGTTCTTCTCATCAGCCTGGCTTCACCACAGTACCTAGTTTCCAGTTTATCGGGACACCATGCACATTTTTATATGGTAAATTATAAAAGGGGAATTTGTCCTGTTAAAGTAAATAATCTTAAGCCAAAATGGCAGGTTTCCTTTCTCTGTTTCATTTTGATAGTAACTGGCAATAGAACGTAAACATACATTACAAATGCAAAGTAGGTGCTGAACAGATACTATTTACTATCACAGGTAATTACTAAGGTCAACGGGGGGTGGGGGTTGGATGCCAAAGAAGATGGTGGCGTGGTCTTGGAGCTCCACGCCTACAAAGAAATGATTTAAGCAGAAAAGATAAACCAAAGAGAAACAACTCCTTCCCCCCCATCATTTTTATTTTTCCAACATCTAAATGAACATCACACATAATACATACACATACATAACACATACATATAGCAACTACAATTACACTAAAAAAACATTTAGGGATGAGGTTAGGATACATTTTTCTTTTGCCCTCTTCATGCCCCTTAATTTCTTAATTACCCTTCCACCTAACTTACATACATTAGATTCACAGAATTATGCTTCTTTCCCCTTTCCCCCTCTTAATCAAAAATCCACAAACAAATACATCATTTTTCTCTGTCTCTTTCAAATATTCTAGCAAAGGTTTCCATTCCAACATAAACATAACTGCTGACCTTTCTTTCATTATCTCTGTAAGTTTTGCCATCATCTTCAACATCTATTCCTCCATTGTCGGTATCGCTCGATCTTTCCAATTCTGTGTGAATAGTAATCTTGCTGCCGTATACAAAACACTATACAAAAACAGGGTTCCCCCCTTCTCTTTTGTTTGTCTGTCCATTAGTCCAAGTAAGAAAGCTTCCGGTTTCATTTCTATGTTTGTCTTTAATATTTTTTGAATTAAAGCGTGTATCTGAGTCCAAAATGTCTTAGCTTTTTTACAAGTCCACCAAAGATGATAAAAGGTTCCTTCTTTTTTACATTTCCAACACTTACTTGAAGCCCCTTTAAACATTTTTGCTGATTTTACAGGTGACATATACCATCTAATTTATACATCATTTTATAAAAATTCTTTTTAAACTTTGCCCATAATGTAAATTTTAAACCCTTTCCCCAGATATTTTCCCATTCTTCCATTAAAATGTTATGTCCAATATTCTGTGCCCTTTTTATCATAAATCTTTTACTTGTTCATCTTCTGTCTCATGTCTTAATGACAATTTATACATCTTTGCAACAACATGTTCATCATTTGTACAAAATATTTCAAATTCAGATTTTGTTTGTTCAAATCCATGATTTTTCTTGTCTATTTTAAATCTTTCCATAATTTGTGCATAAGAAAACCATTGACATGTATGATCTTCTTTCAACAATTCTTCCCTTGTTTTTAACTTGTATTCACCTTGTGACAATTCTAATACATCATTATAGGTCAACCATTTATACATACTAGTGAAATCCCTTCTATTTAAAAGCCTCTTGCGTTGATACCCATAATGGTTGTTAAATTCCACATTCACCTTTGCTTTGTCATACTACAGGTAACCATGCCAACCAAATCTCAGTTCATGTCCTTCCAAATCCAACATTCTTCTGTTTTTTAATGTCACCCACTGTTTCATCCACAATAAACAGCAGGCAGAGAAATACACTTTGAGGTCTAGCAACCCCAGTCCTCCTCTTTCTTTTGCATCCTGCAATATTTTAATTTTAACTCTTGGTTTTTTCCTTGCCAAATAAATTTAGTTATCTCTCCCTGCCACTGCTTGAATGGTAAATCCAATGTTATGATAGGCACAGTTTGAAACAAAAATAACATTCTTGGTAATACTTTCATTTTAATTGCTGCAATTCTCCCCAAAAGTCGAGGAGAATCAACAGAGTCACACTCCCTCTCCTGTCTTTCTCCCAACATAGGTCATCATACAGGGCGACCAAGGCTGTTTCCATGCCAAAACCAGGCCTGAAACACGACTGAAATGGATCCAGATAATTAGTCTCATCCAAGAGTGTCTGGAGCTGGCCCACAATCACCCGCTCAAGGACCTTGCCCAGGAATGGAACATTTGCTACCGGCCTGTAATTACTAAGATTTTCCAGGTTCAAGGAAGTTTTCTTCAGGAGTGGTCTCACTACCACCCCTTTCAGACGGTCTGGGACCACTCCCTCTCATAGAGAGGCATTAATCACCTCCTTGGCCCAGCCGGCTGTTCCATCCCTGCTAGCTTTTATTAGCCAAAAGGGGCAAGGATCCAGTACAGAGGTGGTTGCACGGACCTGTCCAAGCACCTTGTCCATGTCCTCGAGCTGTACCAACTGAAACTCATCCAAGAAAACAGGACAAGCCTGTGCTCTGGACACCTCACTAGATTCAACTGCTATAACACTGGAGTCTAAGTCCTGATGGATGTCAAAGATTTTGTCCTGGAAGTGCCTGGCAAATTCATTACAGCGGTCCTCAGAGAGTTCTACAATGTCCTTGGGGCCAGCATCTAATAGCCCCTGAATAACTCTGAATAGTTCTGCTGGGCGATAGATTGATGATGTTATAGTGGCCACAAGATATAGTTTTTTTGCTGCCCTTGCTGCCTTTGAATATGCTGTATTGTATGCACTTACCAGTAGTTGATTACATCCATTCAGAGCTTGCCTCCATCTGTCCTCTAGCCGTCTCCTATTTTGTTTCATCGCTCTCAGCTCTGGGGTATACCACGGAGCCGTACGAGCTCTACTCATGAGAGGGCGCTCTGGAGCAATCCTGTCAACCACCCGGGTCATTTCTGCAATCCGCAGGTCAACCAGGGACATTCCAAGTTATAACATTCCAAGTTATAAAGTTGTAGTTTGCCATCATTGTTGCTGTCTTAAGCAGGTTCACCTCTGCTTCTTATTATTTGAACAGTAAAAGCATTTCTTCAACAACAAGAACATTTCTTGTTATGTCCAGCAGATGTCTCTATAACACAGTTATTCAGTCCCACATTCCAAGCATTCCTGTGGTTTACAGGAAAGATACAAGCCTAAGCGAAATCTTAAACATATAAAGTCTTATTTCTTATTTCTTCTGTGATATTTTTAATTAAAAGCTCTTATTCAAGACTTCGTTCCTCCAGTATAAATCTAGTCACATTTCACATCAGCAAAAATTGCTTTCTTTTCTGTAATCTCTCTCTTCCGTTATTTATTTCTTCAATTTATCTTTCTCCAATTGACATTTATGGCAGGAAGAGAGCAAAACAAGGTAAGTAACACTAGCTTCTAACTAATTAGCAAGATAATTGTCTGCTCCTTGTTGCCTTACAGTTCCTTCTGCAGCTCCTGGGATGCTGTATTCACCATTAAATCTTACCCTTTTGCTGCTGTCTCCATCCTTTGACAAAGGTAGCTGCTTGAGAGGTATTCGATTTATTATGATGTTCCCTTTGATCTCCCTTTTTTAATCTGGGAAGATTTCCAGCCAGAGTTCCCTCATGGTGGTTTTTGAAGCTGCTTCTTTAACTCCATAGTTAGAGAGCTAACTTGGAGAGGTCAGAGCGACATCTTCTCAGGGGGTGGAGTCCGAGAAACAACTCCTGAAAATAAATCTTCTGGTCAGCTATAAATGAATCTGTCTGGGAGAACTGAGAACAGGATAAAATACTTCTTTAAAACAATAAACAAAGAAGATAGAAGAACAGCCGTCTTGGGGAGGCAGAAGCTGGAACTGCTGAGCAAAGATAAGATTATAAGTACAGAACAACAAAAAGAAGAAATGACGGTGGTAACAAAAGAAGAACTGGCTGAAAAATTAGGAATGTTTAAATAAGACCTAATGACTGCCTGGAAGGAAATACTCGTAGACAAGCTTGGACAGATGAGATAACAGAAGCTGTAGTTGCTGAACATGCTGATCAGCTTGCCACACATGAGGTAGAAATTAGATCACTAAAAAAAAATAATGACGAAAATAGTTTGAAGTGTGAGGACATATCTAACAGAAATGGCAGAAAAAATATTTGTATTTGCGGGGTGAGGGAGAAGGCAAAAGGAGTTTCTGTTAAAGAATTTTTAGTAAAATGGCTCACATACCTTCTTGTAAAATGGAGACTGAGGACATAGAGAGAGCACATCGGGCGTTAAGACCCAGAAGGCAAGACACAAACTTTCCACAGGACATAATAGTCAGATTTTCAAATTACTCAATAAAGGAGAAGATAATGAAGGAAACAAGATTAATGGAAGAGATAAGACTTATAGACAAGGCTGTGATGTTTCTACAAGAATTAGATCCAGGGACACTACAAAAAAGAAAAATCTAAGCACCTACACAAGGAAATTGAGAGAATAAGGAATCAAACATTACTGGGGCTTTCCCTTCAAACTGACAATACATAAGGGGAAAACATACATAATTACAACAAAATCTGGGATGAAGGAACTCTTCAGGGAGTTAAAAATAAAGCCTCCAGAAGAAGTAACAGAAATGAGTGAAGAACTGAAAGCAGATTTATCCTCAGAAGAATCAGATTCAGATGAGGAGGAGCATGCAACTACAAAGTCCAAACTGAATAAAAAGGTGAAAAGTACAGGAAATACGTCAACAAGAGAGCTACGGGCACAACCATGGAGAAATAAATAAAGATAAGACTTAAAAATCTCATGGACTAAAAATAAAAAATCAGGAGAATATCAAACAAGTATTGGTCAAAAAAGAAAAAAATGTAAAGGCGAAGGGGTAAGAAACATGCAGCCAAACCTATGATGAAATAAGTTGGCTGATCCCCTTTAGAGAGGGAAAGAAGGGATTCCTCTCATATCGCATTTAAATTATTTTTGTTTTATAAGTCTTCTCCCTGATCTTATGTTCTCTTTTCCCCCTTGTTTTATTTATTTATTTATTACATTTCTATACCGCCCAATAGCCGGAGCTCTCTGGGTGGTTCACAAAAATTAAAACCATTCAAAGTATAAAACAACAGTATAAAACCATAATATAAAATACAATATAAAAGCTCAACCAGATAAAAATAGCAGAAATGAAAATGAAATGAAAATGTTTCATTTTTCTGTATCTGTAATATATATATAGAGAGAGAGAGAGAGAGTGAGAGAGAGAGAAAGAAAGAGGGGGAAACTTTGAAGGGGGGGAGAACTAGAAATTAGAATATAAACTTGAGGTTCATCTGGCGTAAAGAAACAGGCATAGAATCTTCCAGAAAAAAGGTTGAGTGAGGGAAGAAATACACTTGGGGCAATTATATGCAGGGTCTGACATCTAGTGGTCGACATAATTATAATCGTTAAAAACTAAAAAAAATGACTCAATGCATCTCTTTAAACATTAGAGGGGAGGGGTGCATAAGAAGAGCTCCAATGTTTAAACTAATAACAAAGATGAAACCAGAGATATTATTTCTACAAGAATTGCATAAACCAAAGATAAACAGTGGAATACTAGGCAGTAGGAAGTGGGCCCATAAATTCTTGGCTGCAAGATCCAGAAGAGCAAGAGGAGTAGGAATATTAACAAGGAAATAAACTTCCAACCAAAAAGAACATTGAAAGAAAAAAAGGGAAGATATATTTTGTAGAAGGGACATATAATGATAAAAAGCTAATAACATTGGCATCCATATATAGCCCTAATACAAACCAAATAAATTGACCAAAATAAACAAATTCTCCCAATCTGGGAAAATTGTTACAGGAGACCTAAACTAAGCTCAAAGAGAGAGGGATACCAGTATTTCATTTCAGTGCATCAGCCCTGCTACCACGGAAGATAACTTCCAAAACCAAAGGGCTAATTCACATATCTGCCTCAAATAGTGGGGCTATTTCTATGTAAGTGGGTAGGGCCAAATGATTTGGTGATCCAGCACATGCTTTTCCAGTATAAAGTACCTCATTAATCTTTGAGCGGATCTACACTGTATACTGAAGGCGCTTCCGTGCGCCTGCAGTGCGCCCCCAAAGCGATTGTGTAGATCCTGGAAGGAAGAGGCGGAGGAAGAAGCGGCTGGGGAATCCGGCCGCGTCCTTGCCGCCGCCGCCGCCCACCTCTCCGCCGGCCTCCTGCTGCCGGCGAAAGAGCCACCCGGGTCGGAGAGCTTCTTCCGCTCTCCGCCCCGCCTTCTTCCGCCGAGTGGCTCTTTCACCGGCAGCAGGAGGCCGGCGGGGAGGTGGGCGGCAGCAACGGCGGCAAGGACACAGCTGGATTCCCCAGCCGCCTCTTCCTCCGCCTCTTCCTTCCAGGATCTACACAATCGCTTTGGGGGCGCACTGCAGGCGCATGCAAACGCCATAGAACCATAGAACCATAGAATAGCAGAGTTGGAAGGGGCCTACAAGGCCATCAAGTCCAACCCCCTGCTCAATGCAGGAATCCACCCTAAAGCATCCCTGACAGATGGTTGTCCAGCTGCCTCTTGAATGCCTCTAGTGTGGGAGAGGCCACAACCTCCCTAGGTAACTGATTCCATTGTTGTACTGCTCTAACAGTCAGGAGGTTTTTCCTGATGTCCAGCTGTAATCTGGCTTCCTTTAACTTGAGCCTGTTATTCCGTGTCCTGCACTCTGGGAGGATCGAGAAGAGATCCTGGCCCTTCTCTGTGTGACAACCTTTGAAGTATTTGAAGAGTGCTATCATGTCTCCCCTCAATCTTCTCTTCTCCAGGCTAAACATGCCCAGTTCTTTCAGTCTCTCTTCATAGGGCTTTGTTTCTAGACCTCTGATCATCCTTCAGTACACAGTGTAGATCCGCTCTTTGTCATCTCTAGTTAAAAGGATCTCAAGTAGCAGAGTTGGGAAAGACTGTGTCTGAGACACTGGACAACTGCTGGTAATCTGGGGGGGGGGGAATCTACACTATTGCTTTAAAGTGCTTTATAACAGTTTTGACAACTGTTTAGGCCCAGGACACACTGCATATACAGGTTTCAAAACGTTTTCAAAGTGCTTTAAAGCACTTTAAAAGCAGTAGTGTAGATCCCCCCCTGGATACTGATCCAGATGGACCATTGGTCTTACAATAGGGCAGCTTCATATATAAAAACAAGAATCCAGAATGGGCTACGAACTGGTTGTTCATACTATCTGTCTCAGAGCTGAATTTGCATTCTAGAACTTATGGAAGAAAAAATGGAAATAGTTCTAGATTCTTTGTCTTTATTGTAGAAGGATAACATGCACCCATACACATTGTTTAATATGATGTTAGAAGGAACTAGGATAAGACTGAGATAAAAAATTATCCCCAGGAGTCCTAGAATGAAGCATCTCCTTATTGGTTTGTTGAATTAAAGCATCCTTCAGTAATAAAATATCAGAATTGAACTCCACAGCTTATAACTAACCTCTCTATAGAACGTGGAAACTACTGGGCAAAGTGTACTACGCAGTCATCAAATGGCTTCAACAGGATTGGCTGGAATTGCAATTGTCCTATGTACTGCTGATGTTCTCTATGCCTTTGCTATAGTGGAAAAGGATGATGTGTTCAAGAAGACCCCTTGCCCAGCCTTTCTGATGTTTGAGAATGCTGCTTACCTGGCTGATATGAGCTTTGAGTTGCCTTGCAATTGTAAACCAGAGGAAATCAGCTCTGTGGTTTGGTACTTTCAGAAAAATATGGGCAGTCAGCAGACTAACGTCTTGACAGACTTTGATGGCACTTTGACAGTGGACTCCAGCCACATCAAGGTGGGCAGTGACATGATTCGGCGCTTCAGCATTAGGATGTTCAGTCTCATTATCTTCCGGGTGCAGGTGGAAGATTCAGGGCACTATATTTGTGGCACAAAGAAAGGAGATTTCTTCTATGGCTATGACATAGATGTACAAGTTTCCAAGGGAATAGCAGTTGTCTTTACAGATAAGAATCAGCATTCCTGGAGAGATGATGAGAAAACACATTTCATGATCTTTACCATCTTCTGGGATTGGACCAAGTGCAACCGCTGTGATGTCAGGGGTGAGCAACGGAGAATTGGTCTTTGCTATGTGAAAAGCCCCTATCTGCTCAGGCGGTACCATACAACCACAGCAGAGGTGGCATCCTGTGGTTCGAGGTCAGTCCCAAAACAGTTTTGGGGTGTTGTTCAGATTAGAAAGCCCGAGATTGTTATCCGAAGTTGCATGATATCTTGTAGAGGAAAGACAACTTCAAATGATGGAGAAGCATCCATCTCAAACATCATTTCAAAGCTTGGAGAAAAACCCTGGGTTCCCAATATCCCCATTCAGTTCCACAAGCAGACCCTTGGTAGCGGGTTGATCATTACCTGCCCTGGTGCCAGGCCAGAACATGCTATAGCCTGGGATAAAGATTCAACTCGTCTGTACCTCACTAGGTTCCTCATTGGGGTCAACAAGAGCATGAGGGTCTTCATTGACCATGGAAATCAGCTGCACATCCACTTCACCCAGATGAATGACAGAGGCATCTACTATTGTTGGCGAGAGGGACAAATGGTTGCTGGTTTCCGACTATCTGTGGTGTATGAAAGCCGCCTCAAACGAAGCCCTGATGATCCTGAGACACAGTACGCTGTGAATGCGATCCTCACAAGCTATATCCTCATCACCATTCTCTTTGTCACCATCCACATGATCCACTGCTGTCTTTATGTCTTCAAGTATACAGCTGTGGAATAGTATCTTCCAGGAAAATGGCCATGGGCTTAATAAGTTGTTAGTCTGTTGGTTGATTACAGAATCAATTGATTAACTATCTGGTCTTGACCAATTAAGCAATTGAGCTTAAATACATTTAAGCCTCAGTGAAGGTGCTTTATCGCTCTTAAATGTGAGATAGTGTACAATTTAATAAACTCATGTTACATACTTATTTATAGAAGGAAGTGCCATCCTTTAATATTTTTCATCAAATGTGGGAATATTCTATTGCAATATTTTCTGTTGCAATATTACACCAGTTCACAAATGAGTTCAAACATTTCTATGTGGAAGGTTTAGATTTAGAATTATTACTTTAATTATTACATCATCAGTCAGCTTGTGATTCTTGAACAAAGGGAAGGTAGTTCAGTGGTAGAATATATGTCTGGCATGCAGAAGGTCTCAGGTTCAAGGTCCAGGTAGGGTTGGAAAATTCCTGCCTGAAACTCTGGAGAGCCATTGCTGCCAGTCAGTGTTAACAATACTGTGCTAGATGAACCAATCAACTGACTCAGGGTAAGGCAGCTTCCTATGTTCCTATTTGCAACAGTAGGTAGAGTACATACTTGGCTTACAAATGGTCCCAGGTCCAGTCCCCAGTCCCAAACATCTATGGGGTAAAAGGGCTTTCAGGTAGAAGGGCTTGGAAAGATTTCTGTCTATTTGAGATTGTTCTGACAGTCTAAGTAAACTAAACTGGGGCTCAACTACTTGGAAGATAGACTGCTGGCAAGGGAGGGGTTGCACCTCAAAAGGGCCGGGAAGAATGTGTTCGGCCACAGCATAAACTGATTCCTATGGGGGTGGGAGACGTAAACTTCAAGGCAACAATGGATGAAGGCCTATGCACAATAACACAGAGAACAGCTCCAATAGCACCCCAAAATAGTGTACACAACAATGTAGGAATGAAGGCAGATTATAAAGCTCATGGTCTTCAATGTGGCTCCACAAAAAGCTTAGAGATGATCTGAAAAAAAAAGGATACATATAGGAAATGGAAGGAAGGCCAGGCTACAAAAGAGTGCAGTCAAGTAGCACAGAAGTGCTGAAATGGCGTCCATAAGGCGAAAGCTGAGAATGAACTAGCGAGGGATGCTAATAAAGTAATAAAAAGGCTTTCTTCAGATGTGTGAATAGTAACAGACAGATGAAAGAAATGGTGATTCAACTGCTTAATGAGGATGGCAAATTGATAACAGATGACAAAGAAAAGGCTGAAGTGCTCAATTCCTACTTTGGCTCAGTCTTCTCGGAAAAGTGGGTCTATGACCCCCCGGAAAAAGTGAAGTACAAGCTGAAGGGGCAGGACTGCAGTTTGAGATTGATAAACAAATGGTCAAAGAACTCCTAATTTAGCGTGACCACATGAAAAGGAGGACAGGGCTCCTGTATGTTTAACAGTTGTATTGAAAGGGGGATTTCAGCAGGTGTTATTTATATGCATGCAGCACCTGGTGATATTCCCTCTTTATCACAACATTTAAAGCTGCAAGAGCTATATTAGAATGACGAGATACAAAAGAGGATATGAAACGCAGCAGCAGACGCATTGAGGCTGTGCGTGGCAGGGGGCGAGATGGGAGTGGTGGGACCAGCACTACTAGTAGGCAGGCAGGCTGTCTCAGCTGCAGTGAAACTTATCAGGCGCCCTTCTTGGCTGGGGCAGCAGCAGCAGGCAGAGGTGCCTGATTCTGCCACTACTGTACGCACAGGTCACTTTTTGAGGGCAGGCAAAGTGTCCCATTGGCAGAAGCAGGTGGAAGCATCAACATCAGTGCCCTGGAAGTAGGAGGAGGACTATTACTACCTCCTTCTCAAGTGGTTGAGGGGAGCCCACTGAGGGTCCTTACGCCAGACATCCTGGAGGTCCTCAGCATGGTTGAGGCTCAGGCGGAGGAGATCCTCCAGGATGTGAGTGAGGAGGAGCAGCAGGCAGAGCCTCTCTCTCCACTATCCAACCCCTCTTCCACTCTTACCTCTGCTCCTGTGGTGACACCTGAGAGTGTAGGCAGGCCAACTGTGTCACCCCAGAAGTGACAGACCAGCATGATGTGGGACCACTTTGAGGTGGGAGCGGATCTCCACTTTGCTGTCTGTTGCCATTGTAAGGCATGTCTGAGCAGTGGTAAAATGCCAGGGCACTTCAGCACCAGCAGCCCCGCCTGCATCTAACAAGGCAGCACCAGTCCATCTTGCTTGGGGCAGATGCAGGCACTTCCTGCCAGATGTGCGGGAGTGGTGACAAGGCTGAGGGATGGCCTCTCACGCAGGATGGAGGCCATCTAAAAGACAGGGTGTACATGTAGGCCACCATGTGCAAGGGTGTCTGATAGGGCATTTGTGCGATTTTAAAATTTGCTGACGAAAATACCCTGAAGAGATGCAACACACAAACACTTGCCATATTCTGTGAATGTAGTCCCTATACTACAGAACTTGGGGAGGAGAGCATCTCAAAAGACTTTTCCTCAGCTTCGAGGGAGAGTCCAGTGGGCGAGTCTAGTTTTTCCACATAAGACGGCTCTACTAAGGTGTCGTCAAGGTGACTTTGGTCTTCCTTTCCCAGTTCTCTCACTTGCATTTCTTTTCTTCTTCTCTTTAGATTATATTAAGTTAAAATTCAGTTTGTTCCTGTTTGTGTGTGTGAGTGTTAATGTCTCCCTGCTCTACTTGTGCTCTGCAGACTACATAAGGGAGATCTTACATTGAAAGCCTTTCTTTCAGCCAAAGTGCTTCCCAGTAACCCACCGCCATCTTGGCTCAAGATGCGCCGGGAGACTCTTGCACCATGAGCCAAGATAGACAATCCCTGCCTCACTGGGAGGCACTTCCTTCAGACTCTTTCTATTATTATTATTATTATTATTATTATTATTATTATTATTATTATTACTAATTATCTTATTATGATTTAATACTGGCAGTTATAAAAGACTTTATAATGCAGTCTTGTTATTGTGTGCTGCTTTGCCCTCACAATTGTGTGTGCTTGTGTACATAGCCTGCTTCAGTAACACAGGCAGCCCACCAACACCAACACAGAGAGAGAGAGAGAGAGAGAGAGAGAAGGATACAATTATTTTACATGTGTTTTGTTTTTTTGGAAAGAAGAACAGAAAGAAAGAATCAACACACTGACAAGGGAAGAGAGGCTGCCTGGCTGGAACAAGGGGGAGGGAACAAACACATACAAAACAACACATACAAAACAACAGAAACAAACTAAAGTTTAACTTAATATAACCTAAAGAGAAGAAGGAAAGAAATGCAAGAGAGAGAGAGAGAGAGAGAACTGGGAAAGGAAGACCAAGCAAAACTCCACCAAAATCTACCACCCACCACAGAGCTCCAAACCCACACTCTGTCTCACCAATCCCACAGTGAGAGAATGAGAAATCTGAGGCAGTGCACAGCCCTAGCCACAATATATCTTGATTTCAGCAAAGCTTTTGACAAAGTGCCCCATGATATTCTGATTAACAAACTAGGCTAAAAGTGGGCTAGATGGAACAACTCTTAAGTGGATCCATAGTTGGCTACAGGAGAGTGCTTATCAATGGTACCTTCTCAAACTGGGGGGAGTTACGAGTGGGCAGGGCTCAGTCCTGGGCCCAGTGCGCTTCAACATTTTTATTAATGATTTGGACGAGGAGATGTAGGGAATGCTTATCAAATTTTCAGATGACACAAAATTGGGTGGGATAGCTAATACTCTGGAAGACAGAAATAAACTTCAAAGTGAACTTGATAGGCTGGAGTGCTGGGCTGAAAACAACAGAATAAAATTTAATACGGATAAATGCCAAGTTGTACACCTAGAAAAAAGAAACCAAATGCACAGTTGCAAGATGCGGGATACTTGGCTCAGCAATACTACAAACGAGAAGGATCTTGGAATTGTTGTAGATCACAAGCTGAATATGAGCCAACGGTGTGATGTGGCTCCAAAAAAAAGCAAATGCTATTTTGGGCTGCATTAATAGAAGTATAGCTTCCAAATTGTGTGAGGTATTGGTTCTCCTCTGTTTGGCACTGGTTAGGCCTCATCTTGAGTATTGCATCCAGTTCTGGGCACCACACTTCAAGAAGGATGCAGACAAGCTGGAGCGTGTTCAGAGGAGGGCAACCAGGATGATCAGGGGTCTGGAAACAAAGCCCAATGAGGAGCGACTCTTCAAATACTAGAAAGGTTGTCACACAGAGGAGGGCCAGGATCTCTTCTCGATCATCTCAGAGTGCAGGACACGGAAGAATGGGCTCAAGTTACAGGAAGCCCAATTTTGGCTGGACAACAGGAAAAACTTTCTGATTGTTAGTGCAGTATGACAATGGAACCAGTTACCTAGGTAGGTTGTGGGCTCTCCTGCACTAGAGGCATTCAAGAGGCAGCTGGACAGCCATCTGTCAGGTATGCTTTAAGGTGGATTCCTGCATTGAGCAGGGGGTTGGATTCGAGGGCCTTCCAGGCCCCTTCCAACTCTACTACTCTATGATTCTATCATTCTAGATGGACAAATTGTCTGATTCAATAAAAGGTGGCACCATATATGCAAAATATGTAGAGGTTTCACACCAAGACATAATGGCAGTTGTATGCAGGTTGGTTGTGCTTGTCCCCATCAAGTTTGGGGCATGTAAGAGCAAGGAGTTTCTCCTCTACTGTCTGTATAGTAGCTGCCACTTCTATTATTCTATTCCTTGTTATCAGCCTTGCAGATTTATTGAAATTTCCCTCATTGTCTGGTATTGGAAACAGGTGAGAGGCAGCTTTACATGTGCTCACACTCTTAGCAGCCGTTAAAGGTTGCTAGGCACAGAGGGGGAGGCAGCTGATAGAGCACTCCAGGAGCAGTGATCCAGAGAGCCCATAAAAGGCCTGGTGAACAGAGGAAAATGATGGTGAACCCCTACTCATTCTATTGACAAGACTTCTTTCCCCCCCCAGCACACTAGAGTCAGCCATCTTTTTTCAACCTTCTGGGAGTTGTGAAAGATGTTTCTATGTAGGTACACTTTTAGTGTTGTTTCACATTGCTCTTTCTACAAGGCACCGGAAGTTCAGGGCATCCTTCACAGAGTAAGGAAAGAAACTAGAGATTTATAGTGTCTTTGTTTGCTTGTATTTACAAGTATAGGTTGAGCAAATATTAGACACCTCCATCTATTCCCCAATCCCTATCACATCTCTGCAAACCAAAAACCAAGGCTGCTGTGTTCACTCTTTTTTCAAATATATTCTCTGCTCAAACCAAAGCACCTAATTTCTAACTGTTGCACATGCAGTTGGGCATGACATATTTCATATCTGCTCATTTCTCCTCATTAATGTCCAGACCCCCCCAGTGCCCCCAGTGGTACTAGAAAAGGGGCCTTTTCAGTGGTGGAACCCTGACTTTGAAATGCTTTCCTTAGAGTGTCAACTACATTAGTGTCATTCTAATGCAAGATTACCCAGGCCCTTTAACTTGCTTTAACTACTATCATATTATTCAATCTGCTCTTATATGTGTTATTGTTTATGTGTTTTGTTTTATGTATTTTTATGTAAGCCACCCTGAGAATTCATTGAATTCAGCAAACAAATAGACAGACAAAGCAAGCAAGGAAAAATGGCAGTGGGGGTTGGGGGATGGCAACACTACTTTCTGAAATCATTTCAGAAGAAAATTACACTAATCAAGAGTTCAATTTTAAATAATGTCACTGCTGCCCTTCATAATACTTTTAATATTTGCAAAGTATTTTTAATACAGGCTTCTTTTAAAAATGGATAGTATTAAAAATTGACCCAACGTGTGGAAATATAGAAGCAGTTTGAGAAGCTAACATACAAAGAACAACATATAAGTTGTAGAATGTTTAGACACAAACAAGAATTACACAAGAAAAAAACTGAGTTAACATTATTAGTCCTCTAACAGTGACTGTGGTACTGGTTTTAGAATGGCTATTTTTATTTGTAGTGATCACATTTATATATCAACTGTATGCAACTGTCTTGTGCTAGGAAAGGATGAATATCACACTGAACAGCTCTGTGCCCACTCTTTCCTCCTTCCCTTGCAAATGTGTGGAGGATTAGAACACATGGATCATACTTGTTGGCTGCTTCTTACACTAATGCCCATTAGCGCTGCTGAACCATTGCTTTTCCAGAATCAGGTAAAAGGAGATTGTGCTAAAGTAGTATTTTCGATAAATTATAAGCACATAGTTTATCTAAGTGAGTTCCTTTTATACCTGTATTATAATGTGTCAGTATCTCTGGGACGAAAAGAGTACAATCATGTTTTCTATCAGTTGCCAGCTACATCTCACAAAATGGGTACTCTAACTGCTAGATTAACAAAATCAACATTTTAGTACCAACAAGTGTTTTATGAAAGCAATGTTCATTTCAGACTTCTTTCTGAATCTATATCCCATCTCCTGTCTTTTGGTGTATTGATGTATTGGTATTAGGTGCAGAGTACATAAGGTACAAGAGTATAACGAACAAAAAGTTTTGATGTCATGTTAATATTTGCCCTTAGTGGAATACCTTTGGAATCCTTGGCTCTGTACCTACTAGGAATGAGAGGGACAACAAATTAACACACATCTGATTGTTTCTGTAGTGACAATGACCCAGACAAGAGTATTAAGGTTTGTTCCAGAAATATGTTAAAGGTCAAAAGTTATTGGCTGTGGTGGAATTTGAATCAAGGTTTCCTGAATATTTCAACAGGGACTTACTCAAATTCTGCTCTACACATACGTTTCACAAAGCTTGTACTCATTTTTGAAATTGTAAATTACTTCTGTTGAAACAAAGGCTGCGGATTATGAAATGGAAGATAAGATTTTGTTGATCGCAGAATTCCTTATCTCCTATCACTTTAATGAATCCCAGTTCAGAGTCCATCTCTTGTCTACATCTTATGCCTATATAGGTCTGATTTTCCTTGCAAATGTGAGGCCGAAAGCTTGCTGGGCTTCAGTCTCAGGTTTACAGATTGTGCAATGAATAAGCAAAGGTATCCACTGCTTTGCCCGTCCAAAGAATTATAGATGTGGCTTGCACAATTGCAAGGTGGTTAATAAGCTATCATGACTTGTTAAACACCCTGCAAATACCTGTCATGTGCTAGGAGGATTAGCATAATTATCCTCGACAGTACGAACACAGCTAAGGTGGCTTGTAGAGTTCTGGGGTAACTTGTTAACCATGGCAATAAGCCAACCTGGTCAGGTTCACATGATGACCAAGCCATACTGTTCAGGGGAATTATACTAATTCCCCCAGCATGTGCAGCAGGGGGAAATGAGCCAATGTGAATGCTATAATCATGCAAACAGGCCTACTGAGTTAATGAGGCTATTTCAGGTTCGTCTGCGGGGGGATGGATAAATCCTGACATAGTATGAGAGTTAGAAGAAGGAATTGAACTAGATGACCCTTTTATTCCTTTGTGCATCTCTATTTTATTCTATTTTACAGTCCATCTAGTCATGTAACTACTACATTCAATAGAGTTAGTACTATAGATGGTAGCAAAATGTCTTTATGGAAAGTTCCACCAAGAGAGACTTCATAATTTCTGTTGCCCACAAATCATGTGTTGCTATCACTATCCTTCTTGAATGCCCTCGTCTTCACTATTTCTCTCTCTCTCTCTTTTGCTACTCTGTTCTTCAATCTCATCCCCACCAACCTTCTTCATTTTCTATTGCACACCATTGGTCTAGACATCTTGGGAGACACGTAGCACTTGGCCAGCACTCACAAGAGTACAACTGCCTTGCCCATTTACTTAACTATCAATTTGGAAAGGTATTCAACAGGTATAAAACAACAACAGCATGGCATTATGAGAGTGTTGGACTGGCACTGGGGAGACCCACATTCAAACCCCCCAGTCAGCCATGAAGCTCACCTTGTGCTTATCAGTATATCTCAGCCTAATGTCTAAGGTTGTTGTGAGAATAAAAGAATAAAACCATGCATACCGCTTTTAGCTCATTGGAGGAAAGATGGTATATGCAGACATGCACACCCACCCACAAAACAGAGATAGCTAATCCAAAACACTGACAAAAGACACAACCAGCTAGCCATCAGGCCTGCCACAATGGCCCACAAAAAGGGGGTGGGGTGGGGGTGGGGACATGCTACAAGAGAAGGCCTGAGTCCTAGCCATATTTGACTGGGGTTAGAATTCTTTTCCAATTCCAAATATGGCAATCAGTCAAACTGCATACATAAACAAAATTCATTGTGAGGACCAAATTAAACAGGACATCAATTTTGTGTAAGCAATTAATGAACACAGTTTTAAATAGCTGCTCTGGGTGGGAGACACTACATTTAAAAAAATGCTTTTATCTCCCCCATGATCTTGGTGAAAATCCCCCATCCCCAAATACTATTAGCCCTGGGAGGAGTTATTTTTTCATGGCAGAGGCTCTTTTAATAGCTGAAAAATTAGTTTAATTGCTGAAAATTTAACAGGGACCATTTTCACTACTAACTCATCTTGGGACAGTTCACTTGGTGAATTTCTGTTTGCCATACATTTCTTAAAGCCACAGATATCCTGAAAGAAAAAAGGGTCAACTTTAAACCCAATGAGTGAACTCAGATAACCAGTCCTCTTCTCATACTATGTATCTCGCAATCCTGATCTGGACTGGTCACCAGGGGATAATAATAGCTATAAGGGGTACATTTTCAGGAAGCCTGGTTCACTCTCTCTCACACACACAACACATGCATGCACACACACACACACACACTATCTTCCCATTATCAGCAATAAAACAATGGATCCTATTCATTAGTAGGTTTATTGAGAGAGATCAGGTTTTGATATTATGGCAAAGATGATATCAAAATCAGCTACGGCCCAGTCTAAAGACTGTGCCTGTTTGGACACTATAAAGGGCAGAGTGATTAAAGCACATAAGATGAGAAATGGGAATCGACTCCAAACTGAGGCCTGATTTGCAGCTGGTTATTTTCTCACATTAATAGTTAGATTTGCAGATGTTTCCCAGCCCTTGCTGCTTCTCCAGCACTGGCATATTCATTGTGATTGCTGCAATATCTGCAGCTGCTTTTGGACCATGGCAGTGAAGCATCAGAAAGAAGTGAAGCGCATCTAGCATTCTATAGCTACAAGTTTCCATGCTCCATTCATGTGGTTTTTACTGCACAGCCGCCTGCTTTATGCCACTTCCTTGTGCTCCTGGGTGGACTCCTTGATCACCTGTAGGCAGAGTGAGGAAAAGAATTGGAAAGTTATTTAACCTAGTTTTTAGCTGCCACAGAATGAGTTTATTTATTTAGTTATTTATTTGTTTTATTTTAAATGATTCTAGGTTGCCTTTTAGGGTAAGTCCCTAATTCATTTTCTATTCATTTTAACAATTTATATGCTCCTTTCTGAATATTTTAAGTTACTATTGCTTGTCTTAAAAATTAAAGTACAGTCTACACCAGAGGTAGGCAATGTGGTTCCCACAGGCACCAGTGTGCCCCCGGCACCTTCTTTGGTGCCCACCAAGACATCCTAATCCTTCCAATTGTTATTTTAAAATGTTTCTTATTGGCAGCTAGGTTGGCTTCAAAGTGAGGTGGAAACTTCTAGCTGTTGCTTTCTTAATTTCTCATGAATGCCACTGAAGTTCCTTGTCCTTTGTAACTAGTGACATCTGCTCATAGAGCCATTTCATGTCTGTACCCACAACAATTTCTCAAACTTCCAGATGAGCCCATAGGCCCCAAAGGTTGCCTTTTCCTCGTGGACTCCTTGGACTCCACAGATGACAGCACAGGCCTAGAAATTGGTAGTCAATTTTCACCAGATTTTTGGGCAAATGCTTGTGAGACTGAAGTGAAAATTAAGTTTTGAAGATAATTTTTAGTCTTGTAATTTATATTTTATTGTATACATTTAGCTAGAGGACATGGTTTGTTTTCCCAGATGTAAATAAACCTGTAAGACAGAACTGGAAAATGTACTAGCAAGGAACAGATTTAAGTCTCGTGCAAAATAAAAGTTTTAGCAATGACAGGTACTCTCCTGGAGCCAATCTACATGACTGATTTAATGCAGACAGACAGCACATCAGAATCATTCACAACAGATGATGCTGTCACCAATCCGTAGCCACCTGTATTTTGAAGCTTTTGCTGTACTATGTGGGATACAGTCTCCCCATCCCTCAAATAACTTTTCTGACTGCAAATCCTTCACTGGATGACCATAGTCTCACCTTTCCTAACGTTTAAGGCTCTTTCCCCATCACTTTTCTCATATGCATACCCACAGATTCAGCATACTGCTACCACTGAACAAATGAAGCATTTGATAGGTGCAGAAAAATCTAGTACAACAAACTAGCATTCAGAAAGAGTATAAAATGCTATCACCCTGCAAACATTAGCCATGGAACTAAATGGACTAAAGGGTTGTTGCAGTCACTTCTCATTAGCACTTCTTAGCTTATTTCTACTTCTGGTTTATTCTGAGAAACTAATCTAAAAAATTGTCATTATACCTCTGCTTAATTAGCTTTGTAAACAAGACCATGGTCAGTAGCAATACAAAGAAAGGCCAGAACGGATGCCCATTATCACAATGCTAGACAAGAATCTTTCCCTCATTTTCACAGAATCATACAATCATGGAATAGTGGAGATGGAAGAGGCCTATAAAGCCATCGAGTCCAACCCCCTGCTCAATGTAGGAATTTATTTATTTATTTATTTATTTAAGGATTTTTATGCCGCCATTCAGCCAAAAAAGGCTCTCGCAGCGGCTTACAAAAGTATTTCTTGACAGTCCCTGCCCACAGGCTTACAATCTAAAAGACATGACACAAAAGGCAAGGGGATTGGGAGGGAGGAGGAGGAGGGGGAAATCCTAAGGATACCTGACAGATGGTTGTCCAGCTGCCTCTTGAAGGCCTCTAGTGTGGGAGAGCCCACAACCTCCCTAGGTAACTGGTTCCATTGTTGTACTGCTCTAACAGTCAGGAAGTTTTTCCTGATGTCCAGCTGGAATCTGACTTCCTGTAACTTGAGCCTGTTATTCTGTGTCCTGCACTCTGGGATGATCGAGAAGACATTCTGGCCCTCCTCTGTGTGACAACCTTTTAAGTATTTGAAGAGTGCTATCATGTCTCCCTTCAATCTTCTCTTCTCCAGGCTAAACATGCCCAGTTTTTTAGGTCTCTCTTCATAGGGTTTTGTTTCCAAACCCCTGATCATCCTGGTTGCCCTCCTCTGAACACACTTCAGCTTGTCTGCATCCTTCTTGAATTATGGAGCCCAGAACTGGATGCAGTACTCTAGATGAGGCCTAAAGTATGTCTTTCCCAGGGATGGATTTTAGACTGACTGGTCTGTAGTTCCCAGGTTCCTCCTTTTTGCCCTCTTTGAAGATAGGGACAACGTTAGCCCTCCTCCAGTCAGTGGCTTTCGATATCATCAATCATGGTATCCTTCTGGAACATCTGGCTGAGTTGGGAATGGGAGGCACTGCATTGCAATGGTTCCGCTCCTACTTGGCAGGCCAGCTCCAGGTGGTGCTTGGGGAACATTGCTTGGCCCCATGGATTCTCCAGTATGGGGTTCCAGAGGGGTCAGTCTTGTCCCCCATGCTGTTTAACATGTACATGAAATGGTTGGGTGCGGTCATCTGGAGTTTTGGAGTGCGTTGTCATCAGTACGCTGATGTCAAGCAGCTCTACTTCTCCTTTTCATCTTCATCAGGTGAGGCTGTGGATGTGCTGAACCGGTGCCTGGCTGCGACAATGGACTGATAGAGGGCTAATAAACTGAAATTCAATCCAGACAAGACTGAGATGCTACTGGTGGGTGGTTCTTCTGACCGGATTGGGGGGGGGGTTCAACCGGTTCTGGATGGGGTTGCACTCCCCCTGAAGGAGCAGGTTCATAGCTTGGGGGTTCTCCTTGAACCATTTATTTATTTATTTATTTATTTATTACATTTTTATACCGCCCAATAGCCGAAGCTCTCTGGTCAGTTCACAAAAATTAAAACCATCATAGAACAACCAACAAGTTAAAAACACAAATACAAAATACAATATAAAAAGCACAACCAGGATAAAACCACGCAGCAAAATTGATATAAGGTTAAAATACAGAGTTAAAACAGTATAATTTAAATTTAAGTTAAAATTAAGTGTTAAAATACTGAGTGAATAAAAAGGTCTTCAGCTGGCGACGAAAGGAGTACAGTGTAGGCGCCAGGCGGACCTCTCTGGGGAGCTCATTCCACAACCGGGGTGCCACAGCGGAGAAAGCCCTCCTCCTAGTAGCCACCTGCCTCACTTCCTTTGGCAGGGGCTCACAGAGAAGGGCCCCTGTAGATGATCTTAAGGTCCGGGTAGGTACATATGGGAGGAGGCGTTCCTTCAAATAACCTGGCCCCAAACCGTTTAGGGCTTTAAATGTCAAGACCAGCACTTTGAATCGGGCCCGGACCTGGACTGGCAGCCAATGAAGTTGTAAAAGGACTGGCGTAATGTGATCTTGCCAGCCAGTCTCTGTTAGTAAATGGGCTGCCCTGTTTTGTACCAGCTGAAGCTTCTGGACCGTTTTCAAAGGCAGCCCCACGTATAACGCATTTTTGCAGTAATCCAAACGAGAGGTTATCAGAGCATGGATAACTGTAGCTAGGCTATCACTGTCCAGATAAGGGCACAGTTGGTATATCAGCCTAAGCTGATAAAAGGTGCTCTTTGCCACTGAGTTCACCTGTGCCTCAAGTGACAGTTCTGGATCGAAGAGCACCCCCAAACTACGGACCCGATCCTTTAGGGAGAGTGCAACCCCATCCAGGACAGGGCAAACATCACCTCACTGGACAAATGAACCACCCGCTAACAGTACCTCCGTCTTGTCTGGATTGAGTCTCAATTTGTTAGCCCTCATCCAGTCCATTACCGTGCCCAGGCACTGGTTCAGAACAGTCACTGCCTCACCTGGGTTTGATGAAAAGGAAAGGTAGAGCTGGGTATCATCCGCATATTGATGACACCTCAGCCCACATCTCCAGATAACCTCCCCCAGCAGCTTCATGTATATGTTAAACAGCATAGGGGATAAAATAGAGCCCTGCGGAACCCCATGGCTTAGGAGCCACGGCACAGAGCAATAATCCCCTAGCACCACCTTCTGGAATCGGCCATCCAAGTAGGAGCGGAACCACTGCAATGCAGTACCTCCAACTCCCAGCTCAGACAACCTATCCAGAAGGATACCATGGTCGATGGTATCGAAGGCCACTGAGAGGTCCAGGAGAACCAACAGGGTTGCACTCCCCATGTCTCTCTCCCGACAGAGGTCATCCCACAGGGCGACCAAGACAGTTTCCGTTCCAAAACCAGGCCTGAAACCCGATTGAAATGGATCTAGATAATCCGTTTCATTCAAGAGTGCCTGGAGTTGTCCTGCAACCACCCGCTCAAGCACCTTGCCCAGGAAAGGGATATTAGCCACCGGCCTGTAGTTGTTAACATCTTCCAGATTAGGCTTCTTCAGGAGTGGTCTAATTACCACCTCTTTTAAAGAGGCCAGCACTACTCCCTCTCTCAAGGAGGCATTTACAACCTCCTGGACCCAGCCGGCGATCCCCTCCTTATTTGATGTAATGAGCCATGAGGGGCAAGGGTCAAGCACACAGGTGGTCGACTGGACTTGGCCAAGCACCTTGTCCACATCCTCGGGCCTCAATAACTGAAACTCATCCAATAAAACTGAGCCGGACGGCGCTCTGAACGCCTCTACTAGTGGTGCTGCATTAAGTGTGGTGTCCAATTCATGACGAATCTGAGCGACTTTATCTTCAAAGTGCCGTGCAAACTCGTCACAGCGTGCTACCGAGGGTTCAACTATCTCACGCCCTGGCCCAGAGTGTAACAGGCCACGAACCACTCGGAAAAGCTCCGCCGGACGACACTGAGAAGATGCAATGCTGGTGGAAAAGAACTGCCTCTTTGCCACCCTCACCGCCACAGAGTAGGCTCGATAGTGAGCTCTAACCCGTGTTCGATCAGACCCAGCACGAGTTTTCCTCCACCTGCGTTCTAGCCGTCTCCCCTCTTGTTTCATTGCCCTCAGCTCAGGAGTATACCAAGGAGCTGACCAGGCTCTGCTCAGAGGGAGAGAACGCTTGGGCGCGATCGTGTCAACCGCCCGAGTCATCTCTGCATTCCACAGAGCGACCTGGGCTTTGACAGGAGCACGGGCCATATCAGCAGGAAAATCCCCCAGAGCCCTCTGGAATCCATCGGAGTCCATTAGCCTCCGGGGGCAGACCATTTTAATAGGCCCCCCACCTTTGCAGAAGGGAAAGGCCGCCGAAAGTCTAAACCTCAGTAGGAAGTGATCTGACCATGACAAGGGGGTAGATGTTAGTTCCCCCACTTCCAGATCACCATCCTCCTGCCCAGTCGAGAAAACCAGATCAAGTGTGTGTCCCTTTGCATGTGTTGGGCCGATGACATGTTGAGACAGCCCCATGGTTGTCATGGCAGCCATGAAGTCCTGAGCCGCTCCGGATACAGCAGCCTCAGCATGGAAGTTGAGATCCCCCAGAACCATCATCCTGGAGGTCCTCAACACCAGGTCTGAGACAACCTCCGTCAGCTCAGGCAGGGAGACTGTTGGGCAGCGGGGTGGACGGTACACCAGCAGAATCCCTAATCTGTCTCGAGTACCCAACACACAGTACAAACACTCCAGACCAGCACTCGACTGAACAGGAAGCCTAGAGAGGGAGATTGTATTCCTATAGACCATGGCAACACCCCCTCCCCGGCCCTCAAGTCTGTGCTGGTGCTGCACCGAGTACCCAGGAGGGCAGAGCTGGGTGAGAGCAACCCCCCCCCCCAGTTCACCCATCCAGGTCTCAGTGATGCATGCCAGGTCAGCCCCCTCATCCACAATCAAATCATGGATGAGGGAGATTTTATTCTGGACTGACCTGGCATTCAGCAGCAGCACCACCAGACCCGAGAGCAAGCTGATATGGCCGCCAGGAACTATCTGGTTGGGGTAGGAACCAGAAGAGGGAATAGCAGTAAGGAATCTATCCCCTCTTCTCCTCATCTGGCCTGTTCCTCCCCTAGCACCATACCTCCCCCTACCCGTGACCACAGTTATGTGGGCATCCTCGTATCCCCCCAGAGCTCCCCAGGCACATATTAAAAAGTAATTAAAACGTTTTTTACAATTTGCTGCTGGTTGGCTGGTTGGAGATCTGCAGCAGGTACAGCAGTATGGTAGATCCTATGTGTGACGCCAAGTGCGCACTCGGCGCCGCACTCTGCGCATCGCCGAGGCACTCGCCGAGGCACTGCCTCTGGCAGGCTGCAGATGTACCTGGAGAAAGAGGGTGGAGCACTTGGTCAGCTGACGCCCAGCAGGTGAGGGGAGAGACTGCAGAGGCAAGCCCCAGCAGTCTCTGTTCTTCTTTCCCCCCCACCAGCCAAACACACCCCACCTTCCCAGCCTCTGGCAGGCTGCAGATGTACCTGGAGAAAGAGGGTGGAGCACTTGGTCAGCTGACGCCCAGCATCTCTGTCACTTGAGGCTCAGGTGGCCTCAGTCGCACGGAGTGCCTTCTACCAACTCCGTTTGGTTGCCCAGTTACGCCCCTATCTGGACAGGGATAACCTAGCTTCAGTCATCCATGCTCTGGTAACTTCCAAATTAGATTACTACAATGCCCTCTACAGTCCAAAGTCCACGGCAGGAGCGAGACGGAGAAGCGTTGTCAGTGCAGTCCAGAGTCAAAGCGCAGGAGCAAGACAGAGAAGCGTTGTCAATCAGTCCAGAGTCAAAGCGCAAGAGCAAGACAGAGAAGCGTTGTCAATCAGACCAAGGTCGAGAGCTGGATCCACATGAGAGAAGCAAGGTCCGGTGAAGCAGGGTCCGAGCATGGAACAGGCTGGCTGCTAGGAATTATTCCAGGTGTCTGCCAGGAAGTGCAAGGCGTCCTGCTTCCTCCTTTTCTACTTCAGGCAGCTGATCTCCGCCCTCTCCCCCAGCTGTGCCTTATCACATTAGCCTGCTATTTAAGCAACGCATTCCTCTCCTGCCGATTGTGCACGCGCACACTCCTTCTGACTGACTGCAACTGTACCTCTCGCTTGTGCCGTCGGCGTTCCTGAGTACTGGGCGGCTCCACCTCCACCTCCCCAGGAACTTCAGGTAAGGCTAGGTCCTGGTCAACCTGTGCCTCTGGCACCTCCTCTGTTCTTCCTCCCTCTGCGAGCCCATCCCTGGCTCGACTGTGGGAGCCGACATTCCCTCTCCTGCAGAAGTGCTCTCCTCGTCCTCATCCGAGGAGGCCTCCCCGAGTACATTCCCAACAGATTGCTTGGTTCAGGTGGAAATCCGAAATGATCTTAGGCAAGAAAGTAAGGTCCGGCTTAAGAAGGACCTTGTCCTTGTAGAAAGAAAGGTACGGTGTGTCCACCCGGAGAGCACAGAGTTCGCTAGACCGGCATACAGACGTGATTGCAATTTAAAAGGCTGTCTTCCAGGATAACAACCTGAGGTCCAAAGTTGCCATTGGCTCGAAAGGAGAAGTGGTTAAGGCCTTTAAAACAACTGAAAGGCTCCATGCCGGGACAACAGGTCTGACTGATGGTTCCAAGTTATGAACACCCTTGAGAAATCTTTTCGAGAGAGGGTGAGAAAAAAATGTGAATCCCTCAAAAGGAGGATGGAATGCCGAAATCACTGCAAGATAAACATGCAGAGATGAGTAACGAAGGCCTCTATCAAAAAGCAAGGAAAGAAAACATCCACCATGGGGTCACTAGAATGCAGGACGTCTGATCGGCCACAATCTTTGAGACGACCCAAGAGATCAGAGGGAAAGGTGGGAAAGCGTTCCACTGTAGAGTGAATGCCCATTGAGTTCCTTCCCTGTCCCGTTCTGCTGCAAAACTATGGAAGTACAGAGTTGATTGATGTTGTGAACAGATTGATCTGTGGACTTCCCCAGATGTGGAACGGATGGTTCAGGACTTGTCTGTGTAGCTGCCACTCGTGTGGCAGCTGACATCAGCTGAGAGCATCAGCTATGGTGTTGTGAGCACCGGCAATGTCTATGGTGGTGAGCTGTAGCTCTGTCGAAACACCAAGTTAAGATCTGTAAGGTGAGTTCCAATGGTGGTGGTGTTGTCCACTGCAACCTGCAAAAGTCCATGCCGCAAGTTCTGTTCAAAGGCTTTCAATGCTTTGTAAACTGCCATTAGTTCCAACCAGTTGATGTGTTTGGTGCGTTCAACATCGGACCAACACCTGTGGTCCTGTAAGCCCTGATAGAGGGCACCCCAACTGAGGAGGGAGGCATCTGTTACTACAATGCCTTTGATGCTGTGAGAGTGGAAAGGAACTCCTTGATCCAAAGAACTCAGCAGTGTCCACCATGCGAGGGATGCTTGGATCAAAGGCAGTAAGACTATTTTGGTACACCGGGGGTTGTTTTTGATGTCGAATAACTGGAAAAACCAAAACTGCAAACGTCACATTTGGAATCTGGACTGCTGCACAACAGCCGTCGTTGAGGCCATGAGTGCTGGATATCGAATGCTCTGACATGAGGTGCTCTTTTGATTTTGGTTGCCAGCTGCATTATTTTCTGAGCTCGATCCAGCAGGAGAAAAGCCCTGCTGATGGTCCAATAGACCGCCAAGGAATTGTATAGTTCGCTGTGGGTGAAAATGAGATTTTTCATAATTTATATACAGGCTAAGCTGACAGAGAAGATTGCAGGTGATGTCGTGGACCTTTGCAATTGAAGCTTCATCTTGGCGATGAGGAGCCAGTCGTCGAGGTAAGGATATACCTCGACACCAGTGAGCCTGAGTTTCATACAAATGACAGCCAGCCATGCATTTTGAGGACACCCTTGGTGCAGTGGAGAGCCCAAATGCAAGTGCGGTGTATTGGTAAACCATGCCTCCGACAATGAAGTGCAGATATTTCCGATGGGAGCAGTGGATGGAGACATGGAAGTAGGCATCGCAGAGATCGATAGATGCGAACCAACTGCCTGCTTCAAGAAGGGGGAGAACGAAGGACAATGAGACCATTTCAAACTTCCTGACACAGAGGTAGGTATTGAGGTCATAGAATCATAGAATAGCAGAGTTGGAAGGGGCCTACAAGGCCATCGAGTCCAACCCCCTGCTCAATGCAGGAATCCACCCTAAAGCATCCCTGACAGATGCTTGTCCAGCTGCCTCTTGAATGCCTCTAGTGTGGGAGAGGCCACAACCTCCCTAGGTAACTGATTCCATTGTTGTACTGCTCTAACAGTCAGGAGGTTTTTCCTGATGTCCAGCTGTAATCTGGCTTCCTTTAACTTGAGCCCGTTATTCCGTGTCCTGCACTCTGGGAGGATCGAGAAGAGATCCTGTCCCTCCTCTGTGTGACAACCTTTTAAGTATTTGAAGAGTGCTATCATGTCTCCCCTCAATCTTCTCTTCTCCAGGCTAAACATGCCCAGTTCTTTCAGTCTCTCTTTAGAGGGCTTTGTTTCCAGACCCCTGATCATCCTGGTTGCCCTCCTCTGAACACGCTCCAGCTTGTCTGTGTCCTCCTTTAATTGTGGAGCCCAGAACTGGACGCAATACTCTAGATGAGGCCTAACCAGGGCTGAATAGAGAGGAACCAGTACCTCACGTGATTTGGAAGCTATACTTCTATTGATGCAGCCCAAAATAGCATTGGCCTTTCTTGCAGCCATATCGCACTGTTGGCTCATATTCAGCTTGCGATCTACAACAATTCCAAGATCCTTCTCGTTTGTAGTATTGCTGAGCCAAGTAACCCCCATCTTGTAACTGTGCCTTTGGTTTCTATTCCCTAAATGTAGAACTTGGCATTCATCCCTATTAAATTTCATTCTGTTGTTTTCAGCCCAGCACTCCAGACTATCAAGATCACTTTGAAGTTTGTTTCTGTCTTCCAGGGTATTAGCTATCCCACCCAATTTGCTGTCATCTGCAAATTTCATAAGCATTCCCTGCACCTCCTCATCCAAATCATTAATAAAAATGTTGAAGAGCACTGGGCCCAGGACTGAGCCCACTCGTTACCTCTCCCCAGTTTGAGAAAGTTCCATTGATAAATACTCTTTGAGTCCGATTCCGTAGCCAACTGAATCCACCTAATAGTTGTTCCATCTAGCCCACTTTTAGCTAGTTTGTTAATCAGAATATCATGGTGTACTTTGTCGAAAGCTTTGCTGAAGTCAAGATATATGACATCCACAGCATTCCCACAGTCCACAAGGGAGGTTACCTTATCAAAAAATGAGATCAAATTAGTCTGACAGGATTTGTCCCTGACAAATCCATGTTGGCTTCTAGTAAACACTGCATTGATTTCAAGGTGTTTGCAGATTGACTTCTTTATAATCTGCTCCAGAATTTTCCCAGGGATGGATGTCAGACTGACTGGTCTGTAATTCCCAGGTTCCTCCTTTTCGCCCTTTTTGAAAATAGGGACAATATTAGCCCTCCTCCAGTCGTCCGGCACCTCACCCGTCTTCCATGATTTTACAAAGATAATTGACAGCTGTTCTGAGAATTCTTCCGCTAGCTCCTTCATTACTCTAGGTTGCAGTTCTTCGGGCCCTGGAGATTTGAACTCATTCAAGGAAATTAGGTGTTCTTTGACCATTTCTTTATCAATCTGAAACTGCAATCCTGCCCCCTCAACTTCTGCTTCACTTTTTCCAGGGGGCTCATAGACCCGCTTTTGGGAGAAGATTGAGGCAAAGCAGGAATTGAGCACTTCAGCCTTTTCTTTTTCATCTGTAATCAATTTGCCATCCTCATTAAGCAGTTGAACCACCATTTCTTTCCTCTGTCTTTTATTACTCATGTATCTGAAGAAAGCCTTTTTATTTCTTTTAGCATCCCTCGCTAATCTCAGCTCATTCACAGTTTTAGCCTTCCTTACGCCATTTCGGCACTTCTGTGCCACCTGTCTGTACTCTTCTTTTGTAGCCTGGCCTTCCTTCCACTTCCTATATGTATCCTTTTTTGTTTTCAGTTCATGTCTAAACTTTTTGTGGAGCCACATTGGTTTCCTCTGTTGTCTTCTATCTTTTCTCCTTGTTGGAATTGTTTCTAACTGTGACTTTAAAATTTCCTTTTTTAAATACTCCCACCCATCCTGCACTCCTTTTCTCATTAGGCTCACTTGCCATGGGACCTTACTTGTCATAGTTCTGAGTTTATTAAAATCAGCTTTCCTAAAATCCAGAGTACGTGTATGTCTACACTCAGCTTTTGTCTCCTTCATAATCAAGAATTCAAATATGACGTGGTCACTTTCCCCCAGAGTTCCCGTAACTGCCACTTTATCCACTAAGTCATCCCTATTGGTCAATATCAAGTCAAGGATTGCCAATCCTCTAGTTCCTTCCTCCACTTTCTGTAGGAGAAAGTTATCACCCATACATGTCAGGAATTTCTTGGAAGGGTTGCTTTTGGCAGTATTTGTCTCCCAACTGATATCAGGGTAATTGAAGTCCCCCATCATTACTACATCACACTTCCTTGTTTCTCAAAAGTTTCATCCTCGTCTTCTCCTTGATTGGGTGGTCGGCAGTAGACTCCGATTATCATGTTCTTTTTATTCCTTGCCCCATTTATTTTAATCCAGATGCTCTCGATGGGCCCCCCAGTCTGATCCGCCTGTATTTCTGTGCAGGGATAGGTATTTTTAACATATAGTGCAACTCCACCTCCCTTTCTATTTCTTCTGTTCTGTCCACCTCCCTTTCTATTCTCTTCAGTGCCGAAGAATGACCTCCGTCTTTCTTCAGCACTGTGAAGTACCTGGAGTAAAACCCAAGCACTGTGAAGGTCTTCCGCTGGGACATTCTCTATGGTGCCCTTGCGGAGCAATGAAACCACCTCTGATGATAGGGTGTTGTTGTTTGAGGTATACTTCATGGTGCCTAGAGGAGGGTGGTCTTCGAATTCTAACTTGTAGCCTTTTTCTATAATAGAGAGGTCCCATCGATCGTTGATGATAGCCTGCCAAGCTGGAAGAAAACGAGCCAGACATTCTCTGAAAATGCTGGGATGGTCCATTAACTGAATCTGGTATGAGTCAAATCCCTCAGCAGTTCGAAGGGTCATTCTTCCCTGGGAAGCGTCTTCCTCTGGAAGCTGGAAATTGTCTTCTCTTCTATGGTGGTTTCTGCCGAATGGAAGGCTGCTGTTACTGATGGTATCAATCTTGAGAGAAGGATGGGTGAGGGTGAGACCATCGGTGTTGTGGTGGATGCATGGCTGTTGGAATCCCATCTTTCTCACCATTGCACAAGCCTTCTGAACAGCATCAAGTGCATCGTCAGTTTTATCATTAAAAAGGCCTAAACCATCAAAAGGTAGGTTTTCAATCTTCACCCGCATTTCCTGGGAAAGACCCGCTGAATGAAGCCAAGTGTTTCTACACAAGGCAATGGCAGCAATGAGAGCCTTTGACTCACAGTCAACCTTGTGCTTCGATGTGTGAATCTGTTGGCACAATAGTTTAAGGGCCTCATTGTGGAGGAGGTGTGCAAGAGTGCACTTTTCATCAGAGAGATGATCAATTAACTTCCCCATTTTTTCCCATAACAGGAGCTAATAGCCAGACATTGTGGCCTGGTAGTTGGCCACTCGTAAATCTAGACTGGCCGAAGAATAAACATCAATGATGTTGCCATGATGGTGGTCAAAGAGAACTGAGGGGAATGGGTGGGAAACCCTCTGAGCATGCGCACGGCGCCATAGTGAACCGCCCAGAGAGCTTTGGCTGTGGGGCGGTATATAAATGTAATAAAATAAATAAATCAATAAATAGTTGGGGGGAGGTTCCCGCCCATAACGCCTCAGCTTTAGAAGTTTCCCAATGCTGCTCCATGCAAGCACAGAGCCCATGGTGTGATGCACAGAGACCACAAAGAACAGTACATTGCTCTGTAGTATTTTGTCTCTAATTTACATGCAAAGTTTTATTCTTCTCAGATTAAAAAACCTCAACCACATAACCATCTTAATACCCATCTGCAAGCACTGAGATGCATTAAACTAGATGCATGGCAGCCTTGTGTTTGCATGAACATAGTCTCCAAGAATTAAAACAAATGTAAAGATTGCAGTTTTATGCACACTTACTTGGGAGAAAGCCTCAATGGGTCTTAATTCAGAATAAGCATACAGAGGATTTCTCTGTAAACAATAAATAAATACAATACAGTGGCAAGGCTGGTAGACAACATGGAGAAACAGCACCCTGATTGCAAGCATAGGGACTCCATAGGGAAGCTCCCCCCCCCCAACTCATTGGCAGTGGACATAAGAGTGGGAGGAAAAAAGCCTCTATGGAGTCCGCCCCAAACAGTAGGGTGACCATATTTCAGAAACTAAAAAAGATGACACCCAGTGGGGAGGGGTTGGAAAGTGGATTTCCAGAGCATCCAGAAAGCCTGTCAATACCCCTGCCACCTTAAAGGCTCCAATTAGAGTGGAGGAAGGGAAAGCTGCTCCAATCCGGGCCTTTTCTATAATGTCATGAGATGACACGCTTTCCCCTTTAAGGCCCCCATTGGGGCAGTGTGTGTGGGGGAATGATACATCCAGAAAGTGCATCATCCCCCCCCCCCCCATGGTAATGGTGGCCTCAGAGGGGAAAGCATGTCGTTCCAGGACATTATAGAAAATTACAGAAATTCCCCCCTGACACCCAGGATAGAACAAAAATGAGGGCAAATCTGGGGAAATCTTAACAGTTGGTCACCCTACCTGTACCACTACTATGCTGGCGAAATCTCCTGCCTTGCCCCCTACGTTCTCCTCCCCCCTGTAGTTATTTTTATATATATATATTTATTTCTGCACAAATATAATAGTACCTCAGCCTGAAACTGCACGATTATGGTAAAACAATACACTATGCTTTCCCCTAAGATCCTATTAAACAATATAAGTATTACAATAAGTTTTTGGAGAAGTTTGTGGTCAATGCTGGCATGGCAAGGGGAAGCTGACATTGTTCTGGCCAGGAAACACACCAACTCGCCTACTCAGTAGTAAGAACCATAGAGTTGAATGGGACTGAGTTGCGGCACTGGTGGCCTCACTCCCCTTCTCTCCATCCCTCTTCATAGTTGAGTGGTGAAATGCCCCACCCTCCTCTTTTGTCAGTGGGACTGCCCTCTGACCTACATGCCCCCAACAAAAAAAAAAATGAGATGATTTGATACAGCACAAGGACAGCAAAACATGGGAGGGAGGAATGGCCGTATTGCACATGGAGGGGGAAAATGGACTTTCTCTGCTCCAAAATAAGATGGAAAATGAAGAGGTGAGATGAACACAGGACAGGGACAATGTCATGTTAGCAAACCAGGCATGACGAGAGTGATATGATGGAACACAAACACCATAAGGAAAGGCTGAAAGAAGTGGTTACATAGTCTAAACAAAATTTAACTTAAGATATGGCAGCAGTTTACAAAGAAACTTGGCAAATAAAGGGGATACAATCATTTCCCCAATGATAACAGGACAAGATGCAAGCAGATTTAAAACACAGAGAGAAGTCAGAAAAAACTTCCTGACTGCAAGAGGTGATCAGCAAAAGAACAGGATAATTAAAGAGACTGAGTTTTCTCTCCTTTGGGCTTTTCAGAAAGTAAGTGGGATAAGCATTGTAAATTGGATTCTTCAAATGCTAAGAAGCAAAAGATTGAATTACTTAAACAAACAGAGGTTCCCCTGGCTGATAGCAGTGATTATTTGAGCAGCCTGCTGTTATATTTACAGGTGGCACAGGTGGTGACAATTCAGGTGAAAACCTGGAAAAGGTGGGGTCAAATGGAGGTATGATGAATATAAAGTTTGCTTCCTCCTGCAGGAGTGGGTGGAAAAAGCTGAAATGGATACAAAGCTATCTGTCTGATGTTATCAGGCAAGGTGCTCCACCAGAAATGTGTTGGAAAACGAGGTCATCATTGTGCCAGTGTTTGCCTGTGTTCTGGCCAAGAGTCAAGGCTTTTAGGGCTGCCACTGTAGTGAGTGCCCTCCACTCCAGCTCTAGGTTTGCTTCTGCACAAATGTAGCGAAGAAGTGCTTGGAACAGCAGTGTGAATTGTAAGAGGAATTTCAATATAGTTGAATGTATTTCTATTTGCTTTAATGTATCACCCATAGTGGAAATCCTTGTGTTTATTGCCATTGTTGATAAATCATTTAATTCTTTTCTTTCTTTTGCAAGGCAGGAAACAGCTACACCTTGGCAAAGCTATACAGTAAAATTCTGGACCCCTGCTTACTATAACATAGATGTTCCACTAGGTCCCTTTCAATGCTGAGATCGGAAATAGAAAGCTTCAAAAGCAAGGATAGCTTTTGCCTACCTCTCCATCTCTTGTCTCCACTGTTTTGACCAGAAGGCTCCTCTTCAAGTAGGCCTCAGAAACAGACTTTGTGTCCAGGCTGGTTTCTGGTGGGGAAAGAAAGAATAGCCTGGTCATTGTCACAGAGCAGCAATGCTTGAACCATCTAGGGACCACTGGTGATCTGTGATGGGCTTTCATGAAGTCCATGACACCACAAGAAAAAAATAACAGAGGAAAATGCCTTTGGATGGCAGGACTAGCAACCAACACTGAACTAAAACTCCCTTCTGTCCCCTAATGCAGCTGAACACCCAGACTGAAGGAAAGCAGAAAACTTAGCTAGATAATAAGTAGGTAAGTATCACTAGACATAACTGGTCTGGAATAGTAGCATATTAACTGACAAATGTATCAGTGACACAGAGCCCATGCAACCACCACACAGCTGCCAAAGAATCTCATTCAGGGAATAGAAAGATGAGTTTTAACTTAGGAGTGTTTTAAGCAGCCTCTCATGTGGCAACAAGTGACTTAAAAAGAAGCAACAAAGTGGAATAGAGTGCAATGAAATGAAGTCTAAAAACAGCTGGCAGAAAAGAGAATTGGTGGAGTGACTTTGCCATGTTAGGCAAAGTTTTATATTGTGTCTTGTTATATTGTATTTTATGGTTTTACTTGTGAACTGCTACTGGACGGTATAATGAACAGTGATTACAGTCTCTGTAATCCCTGGTAGCTCCTGACTTTCATACAGTAACAGGGGTGTACATAATATTTCAGGTGAACTCAAAATTATGGCATGTTTGGGTGGGGACCCTAATTTTCCCACAAATTGATTTTGGGCTGCCTAGCTATGTGGCCTGTGAGGCGCAACAATCTGTTAAACTCACCCCATGCTATGCCACTGCCATAGCACCATTATTGGGGTGTTGGTTTCTGAATGGGAAGTATCAGCCAATGTTCATGCATCTGGTTTGGACCCTTATGGTTCGAGACGTCGCTCCTTCCAGATTGTTTTTCTTATCACATTGTTTAAGACCAACCAACGTGGTAATGCCTCAGGATTTCAAATTGTAGTTATAGTAGAAGAATATTGCCCAGTAAAAGTATTGGAATTTTCCATACTTAGTAGAACATACGGAGCCCTCACCCACACCCATTCAGGCATGGTGGGCTTAATAAACACCATTACTGGGCAATTGAAAATTGGCCTTGTAATGGATGGGCTGCCCTATGACCACAGCGCTGGCCTTGCACTGAACAAAGTGCAAGCTGTTTAACAAAGGCATGCCAAATAATTTTGTGCATATACCCAGCCATCTTGGGGAAGTTCTAATAGCTTTTGTCTCCTTTGATCAACAAGATGTACTTGAATTGGCTGGCCAGCATACAGTAGTAGGGCATGCAGTGCATGAGCCAACAGTCCAGAGGGGAAGCGCTGAAAGAGAAGCCTGGGAGTTACAGGCTTTGCTGTTTCTAGGAGATTTGCCAGCATTGGCCTGGGATGGTGAGTAAGTAGTCCGGCTGGATTCCCAGAGTGAGCAGTGAAGATGGCATTTCCCATCTTCCCTGAACTGCAAGATGAGCATCAGGGGAGAACGGCATGGACCACTTGTGTATACTCATAAAAAGTGAGTGCTTGGTTTGGCCAGGTTCCCTGAATTGGTCAGGAATATGGCACATACTCACTAAAGCAGCAGCCCTAAACTGTGAGAAGATCCTGCTGATTTTTAGCCAGTGCGAGCAGGACATCATGGACCACTGGTGCATGTACTCATAATGAGGTGAGTACTTGGTCTTGCTGGATTCCCAGAGGGAGCGGGGAAGAAGGCAGGCACCTATTTGGGCAGTGGCCCAGAGTTGTGCTGCAATCACACTTGACTAAGAAGGGCACTGGCCCTTGAGCATGAACTCGCAAGGAGGCAAGTACTTGGTCTTGCCAGATTCCCAGAGTGAGCAGGAAGAAGACAGCAGATACCTATTTGGGCAGCGGCCCAGAGTTGTGATGCAATCTGCTCAATTAAGAAGGGCATGGAGCCTGGTGAGTGTACTCGTAAGGAGGCAAGTACTTGGCCTTGCCGGATTCACTATGCACAGGTGGTTTAGTATTCAACACCCAGCAATAGTTAGCTCTTGGAGGGAGTGTTACAGACAAGAAGGGGTCCATTTGACAGACATGGCAACGACTTATTTCTTCAGGCAGGAAGATGGATGCGATGTGCTGCAGGTGAGGGGTGCGACTTAGCGAGAGGTTAGTCCCCTCCTCTGGCAGGCATGCAGGCATTGGGAGCAAGGATAAGGTTGGTGAGCATTCTTAGGCATTGTTGTGGTGATTGGTAACACCTGAGGCCCTCAGCTGGGAGTCCTGCAGCACCAGATGACAGGATAAGAGTTACCTCTTAGGCCAACCTTACTCACTCAGAGTTTTGCAACCTGAGGAGGCATGACATCGGAAGGCCTACCTACCCCAAAAGGGGAATCCTGAAGGGTGGCGATAGACACGCGTCACCAGTCAGGATATGGATGGCTCGCCCAATCCCAACTATGGCCAAGACGCTGGCCCAGATAGGATGCCTGCCTAGGCCTCCATCTTCTTTTGCAGAAATTCATAAATAAATGTGGCCCTATTTAAATCCAACTTCTCATCTCATTATTTCACCTTCCATCCACAATGAATCATGGATCAATGTGAAGCACTTTGAACATGTCACAAGTTCTATATACATGATGTGAGGGACTAACATCTGGCTGCTCCAGGAGCCATTACTGCGCCAGAAACATTTCCTGTAAGACTTGCTGAGACCCAGAGATTCAGCAGCAGAGTGACAGCTGAAACATCTGAAGACTGAGGGGGAAGGTTGTAAACATCTTTGCTCCTTCTTAGTAACTGGGGCCGTCCCAAGAATCATAGAATCATAGAATAGCAGAGTTGGAAGGGGTCTACAAGGCCATCGAGTCCAACCCCCTGCTCGATGCAGGAATTCACCCTAAAGCATCCCCGACGGATGCTTGTCCAGCTGCCTCTTGAAGGGCTATAGTGTGGGAGAGCCCACAACCTCCCTGGGTAACAGATTCCATTGTCGCACTGCTCTAAGAGTCAGGAAGTTTTTCCTGATGTCCAGCTGGAATCTGGCTTCTTTTAACTTGAGCCCGTTATTCCGTGTCCTGCACTCTGGGAGGATCGAGAAGAGATCCTGGCCCTCCTCTGTGTGACAACCTTTTAAGTATTTGAAGAGTGCTCTCATGTCTCCCCTCAATCTTCTCTTCTCCAGGCTAAACATGCCCAGTTCTTTCAGTCTCTCTTCATAGGGCTTTGTTTCCAGACCCCTGATCATCCTGGTTGCCCTCCTCTGAACACGCTCCAGTTTGTCTGCATCCTTCTTGAATTGTGGAGCCCAGAACTGGACGCAATACTCTAGATGAGGTCTAACCAGGGCCGAATAGAGAGGAACCAGTACCTCACGTGATTTGGAAGCTATACTTCTATTAATGCAGCCCAAAATAGCACTGGCCTTTCTTGCAGCCATATCGCACTGTTGGCTCATATTCAGCTTGCGATCTACAACAATTCCAAGATCCTTCTCGTTTGTAGTATTGCTGAGCCAAGTATCCCCCATCTTGTAACTGTGCATTTGGTTTCTATTTCCTAAATGTAGAACTTGGCATTTATCCCTATTAAATTTCATCCTGTTGTTTTCAGCCCAGCACTCCAGCCTATCAAGATCACTTTGAAGTTTGTTTCTGTCTTCCAGGGTATTAGCTATCCCACCCAATTTTGTGTCATCTGCAAATTTGATCAGCGTTCCCTGCACCTCCTCGTCCAAATCATTAATAAAAATGTTGAAGAGCACTGGGCCCAGGACTGAGCCCTGCGGCACCCCACTCGTTGCCTCTCCCCAGTTTGAGAAGGTTCCATTGATAAGTACTCTTTGAGTCCGATTCTGTAGCCAACTGTGAATCCACCTAATAGTTGTTCCATCTAACCCACTTTTAGCTAGTTTGTTAATCAGAATGTCATGTGGTACTTTGTCAAAAGCTTTGCTAAAGTCAAGATATATGACGTCCACAGCGTTCCCACGGTCCACAAGGGAGGTTACCTTATCAAAAAATGAGATCAAATTTGTCTGACAGGATTTGTTCTTGACAAATCCATGTTGGCTTCTAGTGATCACCACATTGATTTCAAGGTGTTTACATATTGACTTCTTTATAATCTGCTCCAGAATTTTCCCAGGGATGGATGTCAGACTGACTAGTCTGTAGTTCCCAGGTTCCTCCTTTTTGCCCTTTTTTAAGATAGGGACAACATTAGCCCTCCTCCAGTCATCCAGAGATTTTGTTCTCTCATCCCCACCCAGTCCAGTTGCACCACACCAAATACCAGTTAAGTTATTTTGGTTCCTGAGGTAGAAAACCCATAAGCACTTCATCTCTTCCCTGACAGTAAAATTATAATACCGGTAATACTAAATTAAATAACCAATAATTTTCTGGCAATAATGACACCCAACACCAGTTGTCAGGGGTGTTCACTGCACTCCACCTAATAGTAGGGCTAGTCATGTTAGTAATTCTTGTCTTAATTTCTACATTAAACATACTATAAGCTACTGCTATCCCAAGAATTTCATTTCAAAGCAGAGAATAAATACTTTAAACAAAGAAACAAAAATAAATGTTAATTATTATTTTTATTATAGGCAAAATTCAGAACACTATTAACTTTCATTGGGGTATCATTGTCTCAACCACTCTGAATGAGAATGATATGGGGCCTGTTCAGGTAACACACCAAGTCATGGTTAGGCTGCTAACCCTTTTGCAGCAAATGATTAGTGAGCGTGTTTAAATTGTGATTATGTAGCCTCCATGGTTAGGAATGGTTCACATGACATGCTAAGTCATGGTTCACATGACTCGCTAAGCTATAATGTTTAGTCACCCCTTAGTTTAATAATATTTTACCTGAAATATTATTGGGAGTTTTTGATTACTCTTTTTCTAAATAACTTTCATGCTGGCTAAGGTGTGTTAATTCTAAATGTATTTAATATAATTAAAAAGTGTGTGCTTTTATCTTTCTGCTGGGTGGAGCTTTTGGACTTCCACATGGAACATTTATCCTGTGATTAAGATTGGTTACTCACAGAAGTTTGCAGATCCTTTACATGTCATCATCAACCTCCAGCACATCTCCTGTGTTTTCTGAGCATTTCAGTGGCCTAATTTGAAATGGAAATAACAACCTAACAAAAAGATCCACTGTCACTTGGAGTTTTTCCACACTGATGCTTTTTGTCCCTCACTTTTACCAGGGTTTCTGCTTCTGCATTATTTGCTAGATAAGATCCGTGCTTTACTAGCTTCCCTCCCCAATTCCCCCCCCCCATTTATTTGTAAGATCTATATGTTTCATTAACAACATTGCCATGTAGTGGGTGTATTTATAACGCCACATCCTCTTTTTACGTACAAGTCATAATGGATCATTTTGTTAGCTCATTATTTCCGTTTCAAATTAAGCCATGGAAATACTTGGAAAAAACAGGAGAGGTGCGGGAGTTGACGGCATCATGTAAAGGATCTGCAAACTTCCATGAGTAAGCAATCTCAACTGCAGGATAAATGATCCATATGGAGAAGCCCTAGTACGTGAAAAGAGGATGTGGCACTACATATACAGCCACTAGCTGGCATTATTGTTAATGAAACTAGAGCTGTGCATGGACCCCCGATTCACTTTGGATCCCAATTCAGACCCTCTGAATTCAGCCTGACTCGGTTCAATTCAGACCAGGTCTGCCTTGCCTTGGATCTGAATCCTACTCAGGATTTGGATTTCTGAATCTTTTGGATTTTTCATTTTCCCATAGGCTTACATTGGAAAAATAAAGACCTATAACTTCTTCATTTTTCATGATACAAACATGAAATTTGGATATATTACAGATGCCATGGATGTGCTCATGCGTGCCAATCCTCAGACAGACTAGTACAGTGGTATTCCTGTAATCAACTGCTAAAAATATGATTTTTCAGGGAAACAAAGCAGCCACTAAAAGCAAAGAGTAATTTTTTGGAAGGTGTTGTGAATGTGACATCATGGACACACTATTCCTAACCTCTCAGTGTTTTTGAAGTGCAAATCTCCCCTACTTCAGTTTTCTTTTGTCTGTTCTGAAGCTGACACATGCCCTGAGGTTCTTCCCATTCAAAGAAGAAACAGGGAAAGTTAAACCCTGTCCTAGGCTACCTGCAATGGAGCAATGTGACTCAGAGATTGAGTCAAAGCAAACTAGGAGGTGGGCTGGTGGGCACATCCGTGCAGCATTTTGCATGGCTCTGACAGGATTATGGCAGTAGAAGGAAGCAACCAGTGACATAACTGATACAAGGATTGTGTTGATTCAAAGCAAGAAGAAACACAAACCGGCCCTGTGAGGGGCCCCAGACAGATAATATTGGAGAGGTGTGCAGGTGCACAGGCATGCATTGAGCAAGTAAGTGATAGATTTGTGGGGTTGACCCACCGAGTCCTGCTACTTCCCAACATCACCCAGTGGGCAGAGACAGGCAGGCTGGCAGAGAGAGGCTGGCAGAAAGGAAATAAACTGGCCCTGCAAGGTGGACACAGAGGAGGAGAGGCAGCAGGCGGCTATGGACATGGAGCACTGGGAGCAAGTATGCCATAGGCTTGTGGGGTTGATCCACCTAGCCCAGCTACATTCCTCAGGCACCAGGTGGTCAGAGAGGCGGGCTGGCAGAGAAAGGCCGGCAGAAAGCAAACAAACCAGCCCTGTGAGGCAGGCACAGAGGAGTGAGACATAGACAGTGAGAGATGCTTCAGCATCCCTGTAATAGGAAGCCGATCCTTTCAGGGTCCCTTGCACAGTCAACTGACTGCACTGTAAGCAGCACAGCCAATAGTAATAATAATAGCTGTTGTTGTTGTTGTTGTTGTTGTTATTATTATTATTACTACTACTACTACTACTTCATAAAGAGCCTACCTGACTCTAATAAAGTTCTAGAACATTCACACATGATTGCAGCAGCACTTTCAAAATGCAGCTGAGTTCAATGACAATGAATGACTCCTCTCCTGAGTCAAAGCAAGAAACACACAAACTGGCCATGCAAGACAGGCACAGTAGTTCAAAACATAGATCAAGTTGCTTTGGCATCCCCTTAATCAGAAATGCTAGGAGGAAGATCCTTTCAGTGTCCTTCACAGTTAACTGTAAGCACAGCCACAACAACAACAACAACAACAACAACAACAATAATATAATTAAATAAGAGCTTGCCTAACTCTAATAGGAAAGAGAGATGCAAAAGCATCCCCTTTATCAAAGAGGCTAGGAAGAGGATCACCTTGTGTTCCTTTCTTCAGAGTTGAGTTACTGAACAGTAAGGACAGCCTAATAATAAAATAATAATAATAATAATAATAATAATAATAATAATAATAATAATAATAGTGAAAGAGTCAACCTTACTTAAATAAAGGAAAAAAGTCTGCCAAAATAAGTGGGGGAAGGAAGGGTGAATGAGATTGTCACTCCCCCGAGGGCTTGAGGGTGGGGTGTCCCAACAGGGGCAGATTGACTTTAAGAAAGACCAGCTGTTCCACCAACTCAGCATTCAAGCAGAAGTGGTGGAATGTCACCACGTCACCCACCATGGAGAACACTCTCTTGCTTCAAACACTGGTGGGCAGCTAAGTCAATCCCTGGCCACCAGAACAAGGTCCAGCCAAATCTGGTTGTGGGATGACCAGGTTGGTGGAGCAGTCCTTCATGGGCTATGCCAGGTAATGTTACACAGACGTGCCTCTCTCCCCAACCACTGCCTACACCACCTTTGCCAAAAGCCCCTGGCCTGTGCTCCTGCTGTGAGTGCTGCTGCTGTGGGGAGTGGTGCTGCATGAAGGGGTGGCCTCCACTGTCTGTCCAAGCCTCTTTGCCTGTGCCTCTCAAACTTGCCCCACCAAGATTTCCTGCCACCCCTTCTTGGAGTTCTCACAAAGCCCATTCTTCAGCCAAGGGTCGCACATGGTGGCCAACAGGTACACCCTCTCTTTGTATAGGGGTTCCACCCACTGTACTAGGCCATCTCTCAGCCTTGTTACCACTTCCCGCACATCTGGCAGGAAGTGCCTGCTGGTGACGGGATCCCCAGCATCCAGAAACTCACCCATCTGTCTCTGGAGAGGCCTGGCCATAGAGATCATCTGGCTGAGGAGGACAGTGCTGGTGCTCAGGGTTTTGGTGGCCTCAAGGAACAGCTTGAGGAGCACCACAAGCTAGGAACATGGCATCCCACTCTGCCTGCCCAGTGGTGCCTGGATGCCAATGTTCTTGACCCTGCACACCTCATGGACAGCATGTTGTTGCTCCACCATATGCTTGAGCAAGAAGTAGGTGGAGTCCAGTAGGGCTGTGCACGGACCACCCGATCCGCTTCAGATCCTGATCCGCAACTTCCAGATTGGGTCCACTCCGCTCCGTGCCAATCCGCCAGTGGTCCGCTTCACTCCACTGCGGAGCTACAGATCCGAATCAGAGCTCCGTTTCCCCTGTCCCCAGACTTGCATTGAAGTCCAAATGCCTATAACTTTTTTCTGTTAATGTTAGAAACCTCAAAATTGGCACCATGAGAGCTTATCCATGTATCCACATTCATGCCCAGTTGAAAGCAAATCTGAGCCTCCACTGATTTTTCGGGAATTTTTGAAATTTTTTGAAAATCCTACACCCCATTTTCAGAAATGGGATTTACTCTGAAATTTACCTAGGGAGTTACCTAGGGAGGTTGTGGGCTCTCCCACACTAGAGGCATTCAAGAGGCAGCTGGACAACCATCTGTCAGGGATGCTTTAGGGTGGATTCCTGCATTGAGCAGGGGGTTGGACTCGATGGCCTTTTAGGCCCCTTCCAACTCTGCTATTCTATGATTCTATTTTTACAGATACAAACTTGAAAGTGGGCACTCTCACAGATGCCGTCTAGATCCACATTCATGGCAAGCTTCAAGCAAATCCCATCATCCCCTGATTTTTGGTGATTTTTTCCCTTTTAACTCACCCCAATTCAAGTCCCATGCTAGAACTCCGTCAGTTTTCATGTTAAAAACTTCAAAATCGGCACCATGAGAGCTTATCAATGTATCCACCTTCATGCCTAGTTGGAAGCAATTCCGAGCCTCCACTAATTTTGGGGGAATTTTTGAAAATCCCCCACCCCAAATCCAAATATCTCAGGGATTTTTTTTAAAGCTGCAGGCTTTCCTTATTCATGGCCATTTCAAAGGAAATCCCAACATGCCATGAATTGGGGAGTATTTAAAGATAAACCCTCCGCACTTCAAAAAATTACTTGGCACTTCAAGAAGTCTAATGAGTGCAGGAAGGACTAATCCCCTGAGTCAAAGC